>NC_091991.1:43100709-43763559 GCF_044704955.1 Pristiophorus japonicus | reverse complement strand
CCCCCCCACACACACCCACCTCCCCCCCACACACACCCACCTCCCCCCCACCCACACCCCCCCCCCCCCCACACACACCTCCCCCCCCCACACACACACACACACACCTCCCCCCCACACACACACCCCCCCCCACACACACCTCCCTCCCCCCACACACCCACCCCCCACACACACACCTCCCCCCCCCACACACACCCACCTCCCCCCACACACACACCCCCCCCCCCCCACACACACCTCCCCCCCCACACACACACCCACCCCCCCCACACACACCCCCCCCCCCACACACACACCTCCCCCCCCCACACACACACCCCCCCCCCCACACACACACCTCCCCCCCACACACACACCTCCCCCCCCCCACACACACACCTCCCCCCCCCCACACACACCTCCCCCCCCCCCACACACACACCTCCCCCCCCCCACACACACACCTCCCCCCCCCACACACACACCTCCCCCCCCCCACACACACACCCCCCCCCCCCACACACACACCTCCCCCCCCACACACACACCTCCCCCCCCCACACACACACCTCCCCCCCCCCACACACACACCCCCCCCCCCACACACACACCTCCCCCCCCCCACACACACACCTCCCCCCCCCACACACACACCTCCCCCCCCCACACACACACCTCCCCCCCCCACACACACACCTCCCCCCCCCCACACACACCTCCCCCCCCCACACACACACCTCCCCCCCCCACACACACACCTCCCCCCCCCACACACACACCTCCCCCCCCACACACACACCTCCCCCCCCACACACACACCTCCCCCCCCCACACACACACCTCCCCCCCCCACACACACACCTCCCCCCCCACACACACACCTCCCCCCCCCCACACACACACCTCCCCCCCCACACACACACCTCCCCCCCCCACACACACACCTCCCCCCCCCACACACACACCTCCCCCCCCCCCACACACACACACCTCCCCCCCCCACACACACACACCTCCCCCCCCCACACACACACCTCCCCCCCCCACACACACACCTCCCCCCCCCACACACACACCTCCCCCCCCCACACACACACCTCCCCCCCCCACACACACACCTCCCCCCCCACACACACACCTCCCCCCCCACACACACACCTCCCCCCCCACACACACACCTCCCCCCCCCACACACACACCTCCCCCCCCACACACACACCTCCCCCCCCCACACACACACCCTCCCCCCCCACACACACACCCTCCCCCCCCACACACACACCCTCCCCCCCCACACACACACACCCCCACCTCCCCTCCCACACACACACACCCCCACCTCCCCTCCCACACACACACACCCCCACCTCCCCTCCCACACACACACACCCCCACCTCCCCTCCCACACACACACACCCCCACCTCCCCCCGCACACACACACACCCCCACCTCCCCCCGCACACACACACCCCCACCTCCCCCCGCACACACACACCCCCACCTCCCCCCGCACACACACACACCCCCACCTCCCCCCGCACACACACACCCCCACCTCCCCCCGCACACACACACCCCCACCTCCCCCCGCACACACACACCCCCACCTCCCCCCGCACACACACAGCCCCACCTCCCCCCGCACACACACAGCCCCACCTCCCCCCGCACACACACAGCCCCATCTCCCCCCACACACACACACCCCCACCTCCCCCCGCACACACACACCCCCACCTCCCCCCGCACACACACACACCCCCACCTCCCCCCGCACACACACACACCCCCACCTCCCCCCGCACACACACACACCCCCACCTCCCCCCGCACACACACACACCCCCACCTCCCTGTCAGAAACACAGACAGTGAGAGAGAGACACACAGACAGAGAGATAGAGACACTGACAGAGACACACTGGGGAGAGGGTGGTGGGGGCGCCCAGCACGCTGTTGGAGGACTCCTCGGTGCTGCAGTCAATAAGTAGAAAATGTTTTATTTATTGATTTAAAAAAAAAATTATTTTTGATTAATTTTTTTTTGATTTGATTTATTGGTTGATTTATTGATGTATTTATCATTTATTGTTGATGATGGCTCTTTGTAAAACTGAAGTGTTTAATGTTTGTAAACTTCCCTTTAAACACCGCCCCCCCTCCCATTCCCTACGCCTGATTTGTACCCTACACCTGATTTTCTAAGTGTAGGCAAGGTTTTTCTGAGCGTATAAAAATCTACACTTACTCCATTCCACGTTAGTTTGGAGTAAGTTTTCACTGCCTAAACTTTCAAAACAGGTGTAAGTGGCCGGACACGCCCCCTTTTGGGGAAAAAAAAATCTGTTCCAAACTGAAACTGTTCTAACTGACTAGAACTGGAGCAAACTAAATGCCGAGAATTGCAATTTCTAAGATACTCCATTCTAAACCAGTTGCTCCAAAAAAACAGGAGCAACTCAGGCCAAAACTTGGACCAATAAGTGGTCTCAAACTTTTTTTTAAAACTTGTATTGTTAAGTTTTTTGCGTAGCAAGTTATTATGATCTGGAATGCACTGGCTGAAAGGGTGATGGAAGCAGATTCATTAATAACTTTCATAAGAAAATTGGAAAAATGCGTGTAGGGGAAAGATTTGCAGGGCTATGAGGAAAGAGCAGAGGAGTGGGACTAATTGGATAGCTCTTTCAAAGAACTGGCACCAGTACGATGGGCCGAATGGCCTTCTTCTGTGCTACATCATTCTATGATTCTAATTTGCAAAGTTTTTTTTTTAAGACTTGCACTTATATAGTGCCTTTCATGATTTCAGAAAGTCCCAAAGTGCTTTACAGCTAATGAAGTACTTTTGAAGTAAAAACATAAAATGCTGGAAATACTCAGCAGGTCAGGCAGCATCTGACCGGCCAGTTCTGATGAAGGGTCATCGACCTGAAATGTTAACTCTGTTTCTCTCTCCACAGATGCTGCCTGACCTGCTGAGTATTTCCAGCATTTTATTTTTTTTATTTCAGATTTCCAGCGTCCGCAGTATTTTGCTTTTGGATAGGTACTTTTGAAGTGTAGTTACTGTTGTAATGTAGGAAGCATGGTCGCCAATTTACGTACGGGAAGGACACACAAACAGCAATGTCATTGTGATCAGACTATCTATTTTAGTGATATTAGCTGAGGGTTAAATATTGGCCAGGACACCGTGAGGACTCCCCTGCTCATCTTTGAAATAGTGCTCTGGGATCTTTTACATCCACATAAAAGAGCAGACGGGGCCTCAGTTTAACGTCTCATTCGAAAGATGATACCTCCAACAGTGCAGCACTCCCTCAGCACTGCACTGGGAGTGTCAGCCTAATTTTGTGCTCAAGTCACTGGAGTGGGACTTGAACCCGCAACCTCCTGACTCAGAGGCGAGAGTGCTACCCACTAAGCCATGGTCAACACCATTTTTTATCCGCAAAGAGGAACCTCCTCTTTGAAAGTCAATATTACCAATATCCAATGTGGTTCATCAAACAACTTCTTCATTCTATTTCCACATATACAAGACAAGTTCCTTGAAAGAGATAAAAGACGTGGGTATGATTCTTAATGGATAATTTGCATGTGTTTTCACAAAAGAGAGGGGCGATGCAGATTTTGCAATGAGGGAGGAGAAGTGTGAAATAATAGATGAGATAAACATAGTGAGAGAGGAAGTATTAAGGGGCTTAGCAACTTTGAAAGTGGATAAATCCCCAGGCCCGGATGAAATGCATCCCAGGCTGTGGAGAAGCAAAAGAGGAAATAGCAGAGGCTCTGACCATCATTTTCCAGTCCTCTCTGGCTACAGGTGTGGTGCTGAAGGACAGGAAGACTGCTAATGTTGTACCTTTGTTTAAAAAGGGAGAAAGGGATAGACCAAGTAATTACAGGCCAGTCAGCCTAAACTCAGTGGTGGGAAAATTATTGGAAAAAATCCTGAGGGATAGGATAAATTTTCATTTGGAAAGACATGGATTAATCAGGGACAATCAGCATGGATTTGTTAAGGGAAGGTTGTGTCTGACTTACTCAATTGAATTTTCCGAGGAGGTAACAACGAGGGTCGATGAGGGTAGTGCATTTGATGTAGTGTATGTGGATTTTAGCAAAGCTTTGATAAGGTACCACATGGCAGACTGGTCACAAAGTAAAAGCCCATGGGATCCAGGGCAAAGTGGCAAGTTGGATCCAAAATTGGCTCAGAGGCAGGAAGCAGAGGGTAATGGTTGATGGGTGTTTTTGTAACTGGAAGGTTGTATCCAGGGGGTTCCGCAGGGCTCAGTGCTGGGTCCCTTGCTTTTTGTGGTATATATCAATGACTTGGACTTGAATGTTAGGGGTTATGATTAAGAAGTTTGCAGATGACACTAATATAGGCTGTGGTTGATAATGAAGAAGAAAGCTGTGGATTGCAGGAAGATATCAATGTACTGGTCAGGTGGGCAGAACAGTGGCAAATGGAATTCAATCTGTATAAGTGTGAGGTAATGCATTTGGAGAGGTCTAACAAGGCAAGGGAATACACATTAAATAGTACGACACTGAAAAGTGTACAGGAACAAAGGGACCTTGGAGTGCAGGTCCACAGATCCCTGAAGGTAGCAGGCCAGGTATATAAGGTGGTTAAGGCGGCATATGGAATACTTGCCTTTATTAGTCAAGGCATGGAATACAAGAGCAAGAACGTCATGCTTGAACTGCATAAAACATTGGTTAGGCCGCAGTTGGAGTACTGTGTGCAGTTCTGATCACCACGTTACAGGAAAGATGTGATTGCACTGGAAAGGGTGCAGAGGAGATTTACAAGAATGTTGCCTGGACTGGAGAATTTTGGCTATGAGGAAATATTGGAGATGCTGGGTCTGTTTTGTTTAGAACAGAGGAGACACTTGATTGATGAGGGGCCTGGGTAGAGTGGATGGGGTCAACAACCAGTGGGCATAGATTTGAAGTAAATGGGGGGAGGTTTAGAGGAGATATGAGGGGAATTATCTTCACCCAGAGGGTGGTGGAGGTCTGGAACTCACTGCCCGAAAGGGTGGCAGAGGCAGAAACCCTCACCATACTTAAAAGATACTTGGATGTGCACTTAAAGTGCCGTAACGTACAGGGCTACGGACTAAGAGCTGGAAAGTGGGATTAGGCTGGATAGCTCTTGGTTGGCCGGCACAGACACGATGGGCCGAAATGGCCTCCTTCCGTGCTGTAAATTTTTATAAAGATCTGATGGACTGGGTAACAAATTATTCCTCAAAAGCTGACCAAAGAGACTTTGGTTGTCCACTCTAAATATACCACTTAAGAGAACAAAGTTATCTGTACAATTAATGGAACATTACTATAGTAATAACAATATCTTCGGCTTGGTTTCAATTTTACATTAAATTATCTACCAATTCTCCAAGAACAGTTATACAGGCTGTAGTAGTAAATAAGATGGTTCTCTTTTCTAGCTGGTCAAAATTCAATAATAAAAATGCATTTTTGTTAATTGTTTGTTCTGATCAAAGTAAGTGTCTCTCCACCATTTTGTGCTACCGACCACATATCCACGGCATCACTAAGACCGCCTATTTCCATCTCCTGAACATCGCTCGACTCCACCCCTGACTCAGCTCATCTACTGCTGAAACCCACATTCATGCCTTCCTGACCTCACTTCCTGGCCTCCCATGCTCCGCCCTCAGTAAACTTGAAGTCATCCAAAACTCTGCTGCCCGTGTCCTAGCTCGCATCAAGTCCCGTTCACCCATCACCCCTGTGCTCACTGACCTACATTGGTTCCCTGCTAAGCAACACTTTGATTTTAAAATTTGCATCCTTGTTTTCAAATACCTCCATGGCCTCACCCTTTCCTATCTCTGTAATCTCCTCCAGCCCCTCAGAGATATCTGCACTCCTCTAATTCTGGCCTCTTGAGCATCCCCGATTTTGTTGTAGTTGTTGTACAGAACTTGCTGCTGGACTGTTCTTTATATTGGTAATATCTCAATACAGGTACATTGTCCAATGTACCCTGAAGAAACATATTTGCACAAAATATCAATTGTTGAGGTTGAATAACTTTGAGTAGAATAATTATTTGGGTTGGGGTTACAGTAGTTGTTCAAAAAAAGTGAATTCAACATGCTGCTAACACTCAGCAATGTTTAGTGTTTATAAATACAAATATAATTAGTGTGCTGCATTTCAACTTTTGATCTGATAACTTTGGATTTTATTTTTATAATAGGCCTACATATGGGTTTGCACATCTATACATTTGATGTTTTACAGGTAGCCACTGTGGCTACCAACCTCAAAGATCCAGCAAAGTTACTGGGCCTTGCAAATTCCACCACTTCCAAGTTTTTGTCATGCGTTCTCGAGGCTGTCTTACACTACACACCTTCTCGATGGGTGTCCTAGAAGCCACAAAAGACAAAACACATTTAGAAGTTTCCAGAACCTTGCTGATGCCCACTTGTTCTCCAACTCAGGGATTAGAGACTAATGTACTTATGTACTAATCTACACGGACTAGTATACTTCTTCCTACTAGCATTGTGAATGCGCATTCCGCTTACTACACCACAACCAATTCCATATCAACAAAAGTACATTTGTAATATTTTCCTAATCTGATAAAAGATGAGTAAACAACAGAGGAGCCTTCTGGGTCTCTCTATACCTCCCATCACCTTCAGGTGCATTTTTCTCCCGCTGTCCTGAGGTGGATTAAACATTTCAGGCATTTTTGAGGATCAATCAGTATCACTATCACTGCTCGGAGTTCTCTGATGTTAATATGTTGAGTCAGGAAATCACAGAGCTTTTGATACTGGTTCAGCCAGTGGGCAAAAACTCCAAAATAGTTTAGACAACCTCCTGAAACACGCCACTAATTCCTCCACACGTGATAAGATTAACTGCAATCACAGGACAAATTATACTTTACTGACAACTTGCATATACTCAAATTATCTCACCAACTCACTTCAGAAAAAAATATTACAGCTATGACATTATCTCTATATATTTCTAAATGTACAGGAGCCTCAGACTGTGAAAATATATTTATTGGGAAAGGAAACTGAATGAGAGTCATTGTTGTCTTAAAGATTAGAAAATAAATCAAATATATTCGACAGCAAGAAGTTGGAGTTCTTCAAAAAAGCAACATTTCCAGCAGTGTTCTTGTTTTTAATATATATATCATCCACATGGGAGGGTTAATTTACAGCAAAATTATTGAATGGCAGTGAGAGTAAACAAGATAAAAATCAGATCTATACAGTTGAGTCTGCTGCACTGTTACAACCTGCAGTTAAAGAGCTCACGAAGCAGGGGGTCCCAGCAGCAGCTGTCCCCCTCTCCCCTCTCCCCTCTCTTCAGTCTCATCCCCCAGGCGGTGCCTACCCCTCGGGCTCTCTCTTTGCTCGTTCAACCGGGGCCTCACTCCCTCCCCGCCCCCTTCCCTTTTTTTTACCTTCTCGATATTTCTTGCGCAGCTTCCTGTGGACATTCTTCACCACCCCGGAGAGTTTCTCCTGCTCCCTCTTCCTGTCCCCTTCGGAGGCCGCTGCCTGGCTGCCGCTAAGCGCAGGGTCCGCAGCTTGCTCGGCAGCCCGGACATTGTGGTGCCCAACAACAGCCTCCTCCATGCTGGTGACCAATCGGCTCCACTCGGCAGTGCTCGGCTCGGCTCGGGCTCCGCCTCCCGCACGGCACTGACGCATCCCATTGGTGGACGCGCGCAGACTGACAGCAAGCTCACACAAACAACTCTGGTGACGTCGCCAGAGTTTAAAGGAGTAGCATCAGTGGGATCATCCTGCTTAACTTTCTGGGGCGCGAAGAGTAGCGCTGGTCTCGCATGGCCCGGATTTTCGTGGTAATGACGGCAAACTGTCAGCGTTCGCCGTCAATGCCCTGCTGAAACTGACTGCAACTTTAAGATTTAGCCCTTGCACAAATAAACGCGGAAGTTGTAGTCAGTCAAGCTGTTGGTCATCCTCTTACGTGGCTCTGTGTCAAATTTATTTGTTGTGAAGCACCTTGGGACATTTTACTACGTTAGGTGCCATATAAATAAAAGTTGCTGTTGTCATTCACTGCTCCGCCACAGGTTCCGCGGTGGAACTCCCCATAGCCAGTGAAATCAGTTAAACGGACGAAAACTTAATATTTTCCAATCTAATCATGCTGTTGACACCCCATTAAAAGTTAATAAAAGCATAACATGCTAGAAATACTCAGCAGGTCAGGTAGTATTGGTGGAGCGAGAAACGGAGTTAAAGTTTCAGGTCGGTGACCTATCGTTATAACTTTCTCTCTCCACAGATGCTGCCTGACTTGCTAAGTACAGGTTGAACCTCCCCTATCCAGAACTCCCTTATCCAGAACCACCCCTCGTCCAGAACCATACCCGGCCATTGGGTGGCGCATGCACAGAACTCCGACATGAACAAATTGAAGTCCTTCCTCGCAGCCGACTCCCGCAATCGCTGGCTTGACCCCACGATCCACCGCCCCCCCCCCCCATGATCTCTCTGCCGCACTCCCAGCCCCAAGCCAGTTAGCCCCGATATCCCCTTGCTGAATACCTGTACCATCCAATTTAACGTGACCACCCCTCGTCCAGAAAAATCCCTTATCCAGAACAGGCCAGGTCCTGAGGGTTCCAGATAAGGGAGGCTCAACCTGTATTTTGAGCATTTCCTGCTTTTATTTCAAAGTTCCAGCATTCACAGTATTTTGCTTTTCCGTTAAAAGTTAAGCCTTGGAGGAACAGGTGAAACTGGGGTTTTAACGGCATATTGACTGCTGAACAACTGTTCTAGCCCTGAAAAAGAAATGTTATACTTGTGGAATGTCAAATTTCTACTTTCTGATAGAAAATTACTAGATTTTTAAATTAATTTTAAAAAAACTTAAATTTGTTTATAATATTTCAGCTTCTGCCTCAACCACATGTGTATGTCCCAATTTTTATTTTGTTCTCTGTAAAATAAATTAAAAGTGAATTGAATCAGTGCTTTTTATTTCCTGGTTTGTTGTCTGTGAGAATTCTTCAATGTGATCGACTGCTTAGACAGCTTGATGACATCATTGCTGCACTGCGCTGGGGATACCCTTTTGACAGTGCTACAATCAATCGAGAAACCTGACGTTTTTGCGACCGAGATTGCAAAATCTTTGTGGGCAGCTTTCCTCAAGGTCAGCAGCAATCGCGGTTGGGTTCACCGCTGCCTGCAAATTCTGGGCCCATACATATGCTATGTGAAGCAGCTGCTTCTCAACCTCTGGCTCCACTTCAGTCCCACATGTTGGAGGACCCCCTCCTGGGTCTGCTCCAGGGCCCGGCCAAGTTAGCCACCTACAGGTCTAGGTTGGACGTAACCTGTGGGGGTTTCTGCTCGAAGATTACTAGATTTTTAAACTAATAAAAAATAGATTTTTTAAGTTTGTTTATGATATTTTAGCTTCTACCTCAACCACATGTGTATGACTGCCTCGTTCTGACTACCTGCCTTTCTGGCTGTCCACGACCAGGTGGCTCTGGAGAAGGAGCACATGGTGCCCACCAGTACGCTTGAGGCCTTCAGCGACCAGTGGGCATGACAGGGACAGGACTGTATACTGGACACAGGGAATAATATTATCATTTAATGTTAGAAATGTCCTTTCTTTTAATGCTTGGTTCCTTATTAGCGGAATTGGAGGAGCAGCAACGGCAATTCTGTGATTTGGCGTGGGGGCATACACCATTTCAAAACAAAAATTGAGAGGAACAATATGTGCCTCGTAACCACCAATGGTTGTGCCGATGCAGCAGGCTACAGTTTGGCTTCAGCTCAACATACTTGATCCAAACTGACCAGTCACATAAATGCCATGGCAACTAAAACAGTCAGAGGCTGGGTATTCAGTGGCGAGTGGCTCACACCTTAACTCCCCAAAGCCTCTCCACCACCTACAAGGCACAAATCAGGGGTGTGATGGAATATTCTCCACTTGCCTGGAAGTATGCTGCTGCATCAAACACTCAAGAAGCTCAACACCATCCAAGACAAAGCAGTCATTACCCATTAGCCTAAACATCCAACCCCTCCACCACCAGCGTACAGTGACTGCTGTGTGTTCTATCTACAGGGTGCACATCATCACTTCCAAGTTATCCTCCAAGTCACACACACGTTCTTTCATCATCGCTAAGTCAAAGTCTGAAACTCCCTACCTAACCGCATTGCGGGAGTACCTACATAACACAAACTGCATAGGTTCAAGAAGAAGGCCAGCACCTTCTCAGGGCAACTGGGGATAAATGCCAGCCTTGTCAGCAACATCCACATCCTGAGATTAAATAAAACAATCATAATTTTATTCCAGTCATAGATTTCCAGTGTGCCAAGCAGCATTCCATTCTCATTCATTGTTTCAAGTTTATAAATTTAGTATAACATCCTGATCATAATTAAGCATAAAATGTTCTGCAATGATTGTTGTATCACTTTGAAACAATGACAGATTTTTAGTAATCTAATAACTATTGTGTGAAAGATATATTTTTGGTCAATATTTCATGCTGTTTATGTTAAAATAGCAAATGAATTATTAACTTGGATATGGTACAAATGTTTAATGTTTTCTTTTAAAACTGAAATTTACAGAAATCCTGCACCACCACCAATCAGAATTAAAGTAAAGTGAGGGCATTGAGCTTAGAATACTACCCCAGAAGAATGGAGAGCAATCCATGCTCCGCTGTGATCCTGTTCAGTAATGTAGATTAGTGAGTATTCCTGCAGGAGAGAGGGAAAATAAGAGAAAATAGTCATTTAGTTCTCAGAACATAGGGGGCATTGGCAAGACTGTATTTATTGCCCATTCCTAACAACTGAATAGATTGCGAGGCAACTTCAGAGGACACTAAGGAGGTAATTTTCAGTTTGAACACAAATCAGGGGATGGTGGGCTGGGCATGTGCTGCATTCACCTGAAAGAATCACTGTGGGGTTTGTGCCATTTTTGTCGCTAGCATGATTGGGAAATGCAGGAAATGCTGCTACTTAAAGTTCTCCGGCAGCACCTTAAAAGGGAGGTGTTTTTTACACATGAGGTTAGCGAGCAGTGAGATTGTGCAGCAGCAAGCAGTATGACTTCTACCAGGGCTCCCAGGTTCTCTGATGCAGCAGTTGAGGTGCTGATTAACAAGTGAGAAGTAGGAAGAGGATTATTTTCCTCCAATGTGCCAAGATAAATCAGTCAATTGGCTTGGAGATAGGTGGCAGCAAATGTCACCACCATAGGATGTGGCTGCAATGCGGAAAATATGATCTGACCAGGACTGCCAAGGTAAGAGTCCCTTCACATTGATCATACTCTCTACAAGTTAGCCACAGTGCTATCAATCATACACTTCCCCGCTTCCCATGGTCTCCTCAAGTCAGCATGGAACACTTCACTGCACCTCCTTTCTGCTTGCACTCACACCCTCAAACGCTGCCACTGTCCTCACATCTACTTTTCCTTCAGCCACATTTGATGCTTTTTCCTGTTAACGTGTACACTATGCTAAGCTGCCTCATACATTTTGAAAACTCTTAAATAAGGCATATATTAACCTACTTCTACTCTTCTTGAAGAAGAAACTGGCACAGAACAGGTGGAGGCCTTAACACTCCACAGTCATTGACACCAATGGACGAGGCAGCTATTGACATCATTGGCAGAGAATGAGGACACAGCATCAGAAATGGCCAGATTGGAGGCACGGCAAAACAGGGTGATTGGGCACCTTCCGTTCCTTTTTTCTTTCTGTTTAATTCTCTCAGTCACACACTCACCCAGTCACGCACTCAGTATATCAACCTTGTGGTGTATTATGATGCCACTGATCTGCTGCTACTTACCCTTGCCGTTATGTGCTAACCCTTGTCTCTTTCCGTTTTTCTATGTCCATCAGATGACTTGGGCATTGCAGCCAAAGACTGAGGAGGACAACCCTCCAGAATATGCAGCGTCACTCTCTGTGACCAGCACATAATTCAGCATCAGACATGGCATTGTTAGTTTGTTATAGGGGTCGACACTGGGTATTAACCAAGCACAAAAGAACAGGAGTAGGTGCAGCTGGAAAGGAAGGCCGAGGACACAGCTCACTGGAGGGCCAGTTTGCATACTAACTCTGCTAACGAGGACAGAAATGCAGACTATAGGGGCTCAGTCTTTAAAAGAAAGATGATTTCTGTGCACCAGCAATTATTGAATATATTGGACCTCCTGCCAGAAAATTTCTGTAATGTCTGATAATGTGGAGGAGACTACTGCAACATTTGTGGGGTTCTGGTGCATGGCATCGACACTCTGCAATCAATCATGGAGTGTGTGGTCACCTCAACGGACGCTGCAGCTGAGCACTCCCTGCGAGTATCTGTGGCATCTCTCAGGGATGGTCATACTGGGGCCATGCACGCTCTGGGCTCAACCATCTCCTTGAACAGGCTGGGAGATGAAATGGATAGGGACTTTAATTGGATTATAGATTGCCTACAGTCCATTCTTACACAGATCAGTTGGAGTGTTGATCTGCAGCCCAGCAGCAGAAGCAGTCATGCAATGGGAATGGAACATGTTTCCGCCTTTCATCATGATAGCTTGTTTGGATCTTTGCTGCCCCCTCAACCAATACCCTATCTGATGCTAAAAAGCTAGCTGAGCCAGACTACCTCGACAGCCGTTGAGTCTGCACCTGGGCCTCTGTAACATTGCCCATCTCCACCCCTGCCTCAGCTCATCAGCTGTTGAAACCCTCATCCATGCCTTAGTACCCTCTAGGCTTAACTATTTCAATGCTTTCTTGGCCCACCTCCCATCTTGCACTCTTCGTAAATTTGAGTTCATCCAAAACTCTGCCACCCACATCCTAATTTGCATGAAGTCCCGTTCACCCATCACCAACGTTCCCGCAAAGCTGTGTGGAGGTCTCACACAGGCCATTCACCAGCTTTTCATTTTGAACTTTCAGGGACTGCGCATCCCCCAAAATTTTAGGGGAATATTGCCCATCACCCCTGTACTCACTGGCCTACATTGGCTTGTGGTCTGGCAGTGCCTCAATTTTAAAATTCTTATCCTTATTTTCAAATCCCTCCCTGGCCTCGCCCCTCCCTATCTCTGTAACCATCTCCAGCTCCACAACCCTCTGAGATCTCTGCGTTCCTCTAATTCTGGCCTCTTACGCATCCCCGATTTTAATTGCTCCACCATTGGCGGCCATGCCTTCAGCTGCCTGGACCCTAACCTCTGGAATTCCTTCTCTAAACCTCTCCATCTCTCTACCTCTCCTCCTTTAAGATGCTCCTTAAAACCTACCTCTTTGACCAAGTTTTTGTTCACCTGTTCTTATCATAGAATCATTCAAATTTGCAGCATGGAAGGTGGTCATTTCAGCCCATCATGTCTGCACCGGCCGACAAAGAACAATCCAGCCTAATCCCACTTTCCAGCTCTTGGTAAGTAGCCTTGTAGGTTATGACCATTCAAGTGCACATCCAAGTACTTTTAAATGTGGTGAGGGTTTCTGCCTCTACCATCCTTTCAGGCAATGAGTTCCAGACCCCCACCACCCTCTAGGTGAAATAAATTCCCCTCATATCCCCTGTAAACCTCCTACCAATTACTTTCAATCTATGGCCCTTGGTTGTTGATCCCTCTGCTAAGGGAAATAGGTCCTTTGTATCCATTCTATCTAGGCCCCTCATAATTTTATACACCTCAATAAGGTATCCCCTCAGCCTCCTCTGTTCCAAAGAAAACAAACCCAGCTTATCCAATCTTACCTCATAGCTAAAATTCTCCAGTCCAAGCAACATCCTCGTAAATCTCCTCTGTACCTCTCTAGTGCAATCTCATCTTTCCTGTAAGGTGGTGACCAGAACTGCATGCAGTACTTTAGCTGTGGTTTAACTAGTGTTTTATACAGTTCAAACATAACCTCCCTGCTCTTTTATTCTATGCCTCGGCTAATAAAGGCAAGTATTCCATATGCCTTCTTAACTACCTTATCTGCCTGGCCTGCTACCTTCAGGGATCTGTGGACATGCACGCCAATGTCCCTTTGTTCCTCTACATTTCTCAGTGTCCTACCATTTAATATGTATTCCCTTGCCTTGTTAGCCCTCCCCAAAGGTATTACCTCACACTTCTCCGGATTGAACTCCATTTGTTCTGCCCACCTGACCAGTTCATTGATATCTTCCTGCAGTCTACCGCTTTCTTCTTCATTAATCAACCACACAGACAATTTTTGTATTATCTGCAAACTTCTTAATCATAACCCTTACATTCATATCTAAATCATTGATATATACCACAAAAAGCAAAGGACCTAGTACTGAGCCTTGTGGAACCCCACTGGAAACATCCTTCTAGTCACAAAAACACCCATCAATTATTATCCTTTGCTTCCTGCCTCTGAGCCAATTTTGGATCCAACTTGATACTTTGCCTTGGATCCCATGGGCTTCTACTTTCATGACCAGTCTGCCATGTGCGACCTTGTCAAAAACCTTGCTAAAATCCATATACACTACATCAAATGCATTACCCTCATTGACCAGGCTTGTTACCTGCTCAAAAAATTCAATCAAGTTAGTCAGACACGACCTTTCCATAACAAATCCATGCTGACTGTCTTTGATTAATCCGTGTCTTTCTAAATGAAGATTTAACCTGTCCTCAGCACTTTTTCCAATAATTTCCCCACCACCGAGGTTAGGTTGACTGGCCTGTAATTACTCGGTCTATCCCTTTCTCCTTTTTTAAAATGGTCAGAGCCTCTGCTATTTCCTCTTTTGCTTCTCTTAACAGCCTGGGATACATGTCATCCAGGCCTAGGAATTTATCAACTTTCATAGCTGTTAAATCCCTTAATACTTCCTCTTTCACTATGTTTATTTCATTTAATACTTCACACTCCTCCTCCCTGATTGCAATGTCTGCCTCGCCCCTCTCTTTTGTGAAAACAGACGCGAAGTGTTCATTAAGAACCATACCCACGTCTTCCTCCTCCACACACAGATTATGTTTATGGTCTCTAATAGGCCCTACTCTTTATTTAGTTATCCTCTTGCTCTTCATGTATTTATGAAACATCTTTGGGTTTTCCTTGATAAAAAATTTTCATGCTCTCTTTTTGTTTTCCTAATTTCCTCTTTAATTTCACTTTCTGTACTCCTCTAGGGTTTCTGCAGTATTGAGCCCTTGGTATCTGTCATAAGTCTCCCTTTTTTTCTTTATCCTACCTGTATGCCCCTTGACATCCAGGGGGCTCTAGATTTGTTAGTCCCGCCCTTTTTCTTTAAGGGAGCATACTTGCTCTGAACCCTTAGGATTTCCTTGTTGAATGCCTCCCACTGCTCTGATGCTGATTTACCTTCCAGTAACTGTTTCCAGTCCATCTTGACTAAATCACATTTTATGTGGCTCGTTTCAAATTTTGTTTGATAATTGCTACTATAAAGCACCATGGGACATCTTGCTGCATTAAAGGCGCTATATAAATGCAAGTTGTTGTTGTTGAATCCAAGACTGGTTACAGTCTCACCAGTTCTGTTAGCTTGGGGTGTGGAAGGGCAGCCGATGCCTGGTTGGCTCCTACTCAATCAACGAAGCTCAGATCGAGAACTTAAAATTAGTGGCACTCAACCTGAATCTGCCCTTGCTCCATGGCACTGAACATTAGCATGCTGTGCTGCCACATAAATCAAATAAGCAAATGTTTTTAAAAAAAACACTAAAAGGACTTACCCAATATGTTGATAGAACATCACACAGCCCTGCAGGTCATGTAATCAGGTGAATTCGTTGTTTAAATCTAGTATTAAAGGACCTGTATGTGATATCCTCATAATTTCATCAACGCTTACTGAGTCTTTCAATCATATAAAAAATGCGTGTTTAATTTCAACAAAAAAAATGAATGGTCATTAAAACCAGCTTCATGATGGAGATACTCCTGAGGTATCATAATTACTGATTGTGATGCATGCAAACAGTGGGACACAGAGTCCTTTTCCACTACTCACACGCTAAAGACAGAGCAGGTGAAAAGGTGGTTTCATTTCTAAGTAGATAGAGCTGAGTTCAGGAGCATGTTACTGAATTAATATTCATAACCTAATTTGCATTCGTTTATAACGTGCTTTCATGTCAATATGACTGAACAGCGCCAAGGAAATAGCGTCACGGGTTATTTTTGTTCTAACCCTTTGTGAGTTGAGATTTCGCACGGGACAAATCGGCATGTACAGATGTACAGAGGCCCCAAATGCTTAACCATTTAAAATAGAAAGTTCACCTGCTGTACCGGAAATATGTATTCACATGATCGATAAAGTGTCACATTTAGAGGCTCCAAAAAGAGTTCTGGATACTTGAAGGTTAGAAAAATGTTAATACTGAATAGTGATGAAGACAGAAAGGTTTATAAAATGTAACAGTTCTAATATACGGAGCATTTTTGCACTTGAACATACACTTGGTCGGTTAAAGTTGAATAATATTCACAATTTACACTGATGTATTCCCCGCGTCAATGTATTTTTTTTACAGTCATGTGAAAGTAATGTAAAAGCAACGTACTTCCTTTTCCTGGCACATCGTTAATGAGTTTGCTAACAACAACTTGCATTTATATAGCACTGTTAACATAGTAAAATGTCCCAAGGCACTTCAGAGGAGCATTGTCAAACAAAATTTGACAGGAGCCACTTAAAGGTGATATTAAAACAGGTAGCCAAAAGTTTGGTCAAAGAGGTAGGTTTTAAGGATCATCTTAAAGGAGGAGAGAGGGGTGGAAAGATTTAGGGAGGGAGATAACTGGTCATAATTTGCAATATCAGTCATCTAACAGAGTCTGCCATTAATTAGTCTTGTCCTTGCATGTTTACGTTTTTACATTTTTTGTGTGGCAAGTTGCTGCAAGTGCGAGCTGATAATGTTACAGTGAGGGAAAGCAGGCATCTGGGACCTGAGAAAACAAGCCAAGCAACTGTTTACCTCCTTAACCAATCAGATTGAAGGATTGGGAAATTACTAGTGCAATGACTGAGAAGAAAGTGTAAATTAGAATGGGTGAATTCACTGTTAAATCAGGTACAGAAAAACAAATAGAGAGAGGGAAAAAAAGATTGGAATATGGGAGAGAGAGAAAATGGAGAGAACATTTTTTTTTAAATTACATTTTAAAATCTCCAACAACAATTAAAACCTGAAGGAATGAGACTTCGCACTTGTAATAGTTAAGTTTCAGTGCCAGAGAGGTTGACTGTCAGTAGTTAACATTTTTCAAGTCTCCCTGATAAAATGCGACATCCACACTGACACCTGGGAGTCCCTGGCTAAAGACCACCCTAAGTGGAGGAAGTGCATCCGGGAGGGTGCTGAGTTCCTCGAGTCTCGTCATCAAGAGCATGCAGAAATCAAGTGCAGGCAGCGGAAGGAGTATGCGGCAAACCAGACTCCCTGCCCACCCTTTCCTTCAACCACTCTCTGTCCCACCTGTGACAGAGACTGTGGTTCTCATATTGGACTGTACAGCCACCTAAGAACTCATGCTAAGAGTGGAAACAAGTCTTTCTCGATTCCGAGGGACTGCCTATGATGAGGATGAGATTGAAATAGACAAGGATTAACTTCCTGTGACGAGTTTCATTTGTATCTATCACTCAAATACAACAACTTCATGCCATTCAATGCATTTCAATGGTGAGGAGACAGTGAGATATCATTTCCACTAAGCTAACGGTGGAGCAGCATAACTCGGAAAGGACCTTTTGGATTTCTACATTTAACTAAACAGCTGCCCCTCATTGAAGTTGCTGTACCATTTGCGCATAAATAACGGTGAGTACCATTAGCCTCATCATTGTTTTGACAGCAAATTATGGCCCAATATTTTTATAGTGTGGCACATAGTGCATGCCAACATTAAATACAATACAGTAGTTGCAGTATCTTTGGTAGGTATATATGCATTTAATTCTGTGGCTGGCCCAGTTCTGTCAGCCACTTCATCTTGATTTAAAGCTGTTTTGCAGTACAGTGACTATATGGAGTAATTTATTTACTGTGCACGTAAACATAGAAAATGTTGCTCTTAAAAACTGAATGCATATTCATAGAATGCTCATGTGTTCTAATACATTAATTATGAAATGTTACTCTGATGCACACAGTGCTACTATGTTTGGATATATCCAGAATGTTGCCATAGTAATATGCATAGTGCTGCCGTATTCAAGCATGCACAGTTTACCGATTTATATGCAGAGATATATATAGTATGTTGCTTTTCTGTTAAAACAGGTAACATTCTTGCAGAGTGTTTTCATATTATAGCACTGAAAAATGAGCAGTATAAAGTAGCAAAATACTGCGGATGCTGGAAATCGGAAATACAAACTGAAAATGCTGAAAACACTCAGCAGGGCAGGCAGTATCTGTGGAGAGAGAAACGGAGTCAACATTTTAGAACTGGAAGATGTTAGAGATTTGAAGAAAGCACAGAGCCAGGAAAAAAAGGGGTGCGGCTGATGCAAGGAAAGAACAAAAGGGACAGATCTCTGATAAGGGTGAAGGTTGGAGTGATTAAATGACAAAAGGAATGATGCTGCAAGACAAAATGGGATGATAATAGGACATGTATGGAACCAAAGATGTAAATGGTTAAGCACAGGGGGAGGGAAGCGTGGAAAATCTGACAAAGAGCGGAGAGTATTGCCATGGCCTGGGAATGTGGCAGAAGAAAGGCTTTTTTTCCCCAAAAATATACTTTGTTCAGATAAAATTTTCACAATACATTGGAAAATAGCTCAGTACCTTCCATACAATTCGTTTGGATGCTGACAGCAGCTCCATACAATGCACTAGCGTGCATTTCATTTCAATGTACAGTTTAGTACAGTCCGTAAATCACATTACATGTAGTACTGTGCAAATGAGGGTATTACATGGAGCAGATGAGAACAGGTTTACATTAGATTCCAGGGTACATTTCAATACCGATCACGAATCACGTTACATGTAGATGAAAGCAGTACATGGACCAGATGGGGATACATTTACATTTCTTTACAAGTTACAAAACAGTGCAGACTTTCATTATACATGGCACAACACAGGTGTTTTTCAGTACATGGTGCTTTATGTATGCAAGCAGATTAACAAGTCCAGCCCAAGGGGTGTCTGATTCCATCCCCTGGGTTTACCGTGGCGGAAGGACCTTAAATTGTGACTCTTCCCCATCGCGCCTTTGCAGCGACTGCACCAACCTTTAGTGCGTCCCTCAGCACGTACTCCGGAACCTTGGATTGCGCTAATCTGCAACACTCGGCCATGGATATCTCCTTGCTCTGGAAGACCAGCAAGTTTCGAGAAGACCAAAATGCGTCTTTCACTGAGTTGATGTCTCTCCAGCAGCAGATGATGTCTATCTCGGTGTGCGTTCCTGGAACAGTCCGCAGAGCACAGAGTCCTGTGTTACGGAGCTGCTTGGGATGAACCTCGACAGCAACCACTGCATCTCCTTCCAGATCTGCCTTGCAAAGGGACAATCCCAAAGGAGATGGATGACAGTCTCGTCCGCACCACAGTCAACTCGGGGGCAGAGTGCCGTGTCTCTGAAACCCCGGTTGTGCATGAAGGATCTGACGGGTAGGACCCTTCTCACCGCCAACCAAGCTATGTCATGGTGCTTATGTGAAAGCTCTGGCGATAAGACACTCTGCCAAATGAGTTCGACAGTCTGCTCGGAAACCATCCGACAGGATCTATCATCTCCTTCTTTTGTAGGGCATCCAGGATCTTGCGTGCCGACCATTGCTTTATGGCCTTGTGGTCAAAGGTGTTTTTCTTGAAAAACTTTTCCACGAAGGACAGATGCTGAGGCATGGTCCAACTGGTTGGAGCGTTTTGCGGCAGCCTGGCCAGACCCATCCTTCGCAAAACCGGGGACAGATAGAATCTCAGCACGTACTTGTTGTGTTCCTAAGACAGATGAGACTGCACACCGGGAGGTTAAAGTAACAGTGACCTCAGACTTTATTAAGACACTCCAGAGTGAGTAACAGGCCTTAGGGGCCAGCTTATATACAGTGCTCCCAAGGGATGCTGGGATCCCTTGGGACTTCAGGGGATGCGCTCCCTGGTGGCAGAACATGGGAGTGCATGCTTTACAGATACACAACATCACCCCCGCAAAAGTCAAAGTGAAAACTATTTACAAGGTGAGGCAGTTGGGAGCCTTTCTTTTCCTGGTGGACTGCCTCGGTACAAATGTCTGTTCTGGTGTGTTGGCTGTGCCCTCGCTGGGCTGGCGTGTTGTTGACCCTGCAGGGCTGCTGGGTGAACCTGATCTTGCTGGGCTGTTGGGCTGCTGGGTTCGATTTCCTGGTCCGGCGTGGTGTCGTTGATCCTTTGGGTGTGTGTTGTGGGCTCGAAAAAGCTGGTGTCTGCTGTGGGTTGTTCAGGGCAGTCTGTGAACCGCAGCCTCGTTTGGTCCAGTTGCTTTCTGCAAATTTGGCCATTGTCTAGTTTGACTACAAACACCCTACTCCCTTCTTTAGCTATCACCGTGCCCGTGATCCACTTGGGACCATGCCCATAGTTTAGCACATACACAGGGTCATTCAGATCAATTTCCCGTGACACAGTGGCGCAACCATCGTTTACATTTTGTTGCTGCCACCTGCTCTCTACCTGATCATGCAGGTTAGGGTGAACCAGCGAGAGTCTGCTTTTAAGTATCCTTTTCATGAGTAGCTCAGCCGGGGGCACCCCTGTGAGCAAGTGGGGTCTCGTGCGGTAGCTGAGCAGTACTCGGGACAGGCGGGTTTGGAGTGAGCCTTCTGTGAATCGTTTGAGGCTCCGTTTGATTGTTTGTACTGCCCGCTCTGCCTGCCCATTGGAGGCTGGTTTAAACGGGGCCGAGGTGACATGTTTGATCCCATTGCGGGTCATGAACTCTTTAAATTCGGCACTGGTGAAACATGGCCCATTGTCACTGACCAGTATGTCAGGCAGGCCGTGGGTGGCAAACATGGCCCTCAGGCTTTCAATGGTGCCGGTGGCGGTGCTTCCCGACATTATTTCACATTCAATTTGTAATGTCCTTACACACGACTATAAATTCACACGAGGCACATTCTGCAGACAAGGTCACTCTGTGACCCGAACCTTTATTCACAGGACCAGGAAGTGATGACCCTGTGTGGGACCTCCCTTTATATACCTGGATGACCAGGTGAGGAGTGTCTCCCACAAGTTCACCCCCTGTCATCAAGGTGTGCATTTCTTAGGTTTATACAGTATGCAGTGTTGTTACATGAAGGTTACAGTTACATGAAGGTTACATACATGACATCACCTCCCCCCAATGTCTTATGGGGTCAAAGATTAAGTCTTTCAGGTGGTTGATGTTCTCTCGTGGAGCGCCGCAGTTGGGGCTCTGGTTGTTGAGCCTTGGTATGCGTCTCTGTCACCTGTGGTGATTCCGGCTTGTCATGCTGCTGAATGTTCTTGTTGCTCGTTCACTGGCGGTGGTGTGGGCAACATCTCATGATCTTCCTCAGGTTCCTCAGTGTCCATGCTGAACCTTTTTTTTACTTGGTCCAGATGCTTGCGGCATATCTGTCCATTGTTAAGTCTGACCACTATGACCCTATTCCCCTCTTTGCCAATTACAGTACCCTCAAGCTACTTGGGCCCCAAAGCATGATTAAGAACAAATACAGGGTCATCAATTTCTATATATCTCCCCTTTGAGTTACGGTTATTTTGGGACTGGTGCTTGCCCTCCACAATGTCTGACAGGACTGGATGAATAAGGGACAGCCGAGTTTTAAGTGTACGTTTCATGAGTAGTTCCGCGGTCGGGACTCCCGTGAGTGAATGCGATCGGGACCTATAGGCCAGCAGGAGGTGCTATAGGCGGCATTGAAGGGACAGTCCTTGAATCCGAAGCATGCCCTGTTTTATGATTTGGACCGCACGTTCTACCTGGCCATTGGAAGCCGGCTTGAACGGTGCCGTCCTGACATGTTTGATGCCATTACCCGACATGAACTCCCGGAAATCATAACTAGTGAAACACATGCCGTTGTCACTAACCAGGATGTCCGGCAAGCCGTGGGTCGCAAAGACCGCACACAGATTCTCCACAGTGGTAGATGTCGTGCACGAATTCAATATGATGCACTCGATCCATTTCGAGTACGCATCAACAACAATGAGGAACATTTTTCCCATGAACGGGCCCGCATAGTCTACATGAATACGTGACCATGGCCTGGTGGGCCAGGGCCATGGGCTGAGTGGGGCCTCCCTGGAGGGATTGCCCAGCTGAGCAAACGTCGTGCATCTGCGAACACAGTGTTCCAGGTCTGAGTCAATTCCCGGCCACCATACATGTGACCGGGCAATGGCCTTCATCAGCACAATGCCTGGGTGCTTGCTGTGGAGTTCCCTGATGAATGCTTCCCTGCTCCTCTGGGGCATGACTACCCGGCTGCCCCATAGTAGGCAGTCGGCTTGGATGGAGAGCTCATCCATCCGTCTGTGAAACGGTCTGACCTCCTCGGGGCTGCTCCGTGTGCGGGCGCCCAATCCCCAGTCAGGACACATTTCTTAATCAAGGATAGTAGGGGATCTCTGTTGGTCAGATTTTGATCTGGCGGGCTGTGATGGGGGAGCCTGCACTATCAAAGGCATCAACGGCCATGACCATCTCAGCGCTTTGCTCCACTGCCCCCTCAGTGGTGGCCAGTGGAAGCCTGCTGAGCGCGTCAGCGCAATTTTCGGTGCCTGGCCGGTGCCATATGGTGTAGTCATACGCAACCAGCGTGAGAGCCCATCGCTGTATGCGAGCTGATGCATTGGCATTGACAGCTTTGCTGTCTGACACAGGGATGTTAACGGCTTATGGTTCATTTTTAACTCGAACCTTCTGCCAAAAAGGTACTGGTGCATCTTTTTCACCCCGTAGACACATGCGAGTGCTTCCTTTTCAACCATCCCATATCCCCGTTCCGCTTGGGAGAGCAACCTGGAGGCATAAGCCACAGGTTGGAGTTGGCCCTCATCATTACTCTGCTGCAATATGCACCCAATCCCATAGGATGATGCATCACATGTCAAAACCATTTTCTTTTTGAAAGATAGCGGCCGCTGATCGAATGCCAAATGGACACTTGTTGTAGACAAACAGCCCCTTGTGCGTGGTGATGGTGGTCAGTAGCTTGGATTCTTCGGCCAGTTCCTGGGTCATGTAGGCTGAAGTGAGGTCCAACTTGGTGAACAGCTTGCCGCCTGCCAGCGTGGCAAAAAGATCCTCCGCTCTCGGAAGCGGGTATTGGTCCTGTAGCGACACTCGGTTGATAGTGGTCTTGTAGTCGCCACAGATCCTGACCAGACCATCTGTTTTTAGGACAGGGGCTTGCCCAGTCGCTGAATTCAACGGGCAAAATTATGCCCTCTCTTAGCAACCTGTCCAGCTCACTCTCAATTTTCTCCCGCATCACATATGGCACAGCTCTGGCTTTGTGGTGCACTGGTCTGGCGTCCGGGGTGATGCGTATCATTACTTTGCTACCCTTGAAAGTCCCGACACCAGGTTGAAATAGTCACTCAAATTTCTGTAGTACCTGTGAGCATGAACTTCACTCCACAGATGAAATGCCGTGCACCCCCCACCCCGCCAACATTATCAGTTCATCTCGGCTAGCCAGCTCCTCCCCAAAAGTGCTGGACCATTTCCCGGGACAATCCAGAGTGGCAGCCATTTCTCTGATCCATTATGTGTGACCACCAACATTGCACTGCCTAGCACTGGGATGATCTCTTTGGTGTACGTCCGTAATTGCATGTCAATGCATTCTACTTTGGGTCTGCTAGCTCTGAGTGGCCATAGTTTCTCGAATTGTTGGACACTCATAAGTGGCTGGCTGGTCCATGCATACCGGGATGCCATTTAATAGGACTTTCATCATCATAGGTGGCGTTTTGGTATATGAACTGTGGATGTTTGCCACATGAACCCGCTGAACTTCAACATCCATTGCTTTGTCCCAAGCATCAACCTGCCTTGCAGATCCCTCTTCTGGTTCATCTGCCTCATAAATTAGCCTCGCTGCAGGCTTCCTGCACATTATGGCTAAATGTCCACTGAAGTTACAATTTCTACAGATAAATTGTTGAAACCTACAGGTTTTTGCAGCATGTCTGCCCCGCAGCTCCAGCATGAGCTGAGATTGTTGTGAACAAAAGGGCTGTTACCAGGCATTCCTCTCTGATTGTCTCTTTGATTACTCTTGAGCACTCTGTCCCCTATCCCGGGACGCATTGTCCACCGTGATGGCATAAATGTCCATTCAACCTGCCATTGTCTCTGTTGAGGACCCACTCTAGTCTGTAGCTGCCTGGGTGGTGTCGAATTGTCCTTGCCTGCCTGCGGGGTTCTGAGTCATGTTTACAATGTTAACTCCCTGATCCATCGCCACGTTGGAAGCAGAGTTGCGCGCGTATCTTATCTTGGTTTCCTCCTCCCCCGCCATGAAGGTCTAAGCCATCAACGCCGCCGTTTCCAAGGTCAAGTCCTTGGTCTCAATTAGCTTTCTGAAAATCCCGGCATGACGAATGCCCTCAATAAAGAAATCCCTTAACATGTCCCCCCTGCAGGCGTCTGTGAGCTTACAGAGGCTGGCCAAGCGGCGAAGGTCCGCAATGAAGTCCGGTATGCTCTGTCCTTTCCAAAGTCGGTGTGTATAGAATCGGTGTCGGGCCATGTGTATACTGCTTGCCGGTTTGAGGTGCTCATCGATCAGTTTGCTGAGCTCTTCAAAGGTTTTGTCTGCCGACTTCTCGGGTGCGAGCAGGTCTTTCATCGGCGCATACGTCTTAGGTCCACAGCTGGTCAGTAGATGCGCCCTTCGCTTGTCAGCCGCTGCATCTCCCAGCCAGTCCTTCATGACCAAGCTCTGCTGGAGCATCTCAATGAAATCGTCCCAGTCCTCACTAACACAGTACCGTTCCTCTGTACTACCAGTGGCCATTCTCGTGAGTCGTTGATTCCCGTTTCTCGTCGCCAAATGTAATATCCTTACACACTACTATAAATTCACACGAGGCACATAGAAACATAGAAACATAGAAAATAGGTGCAGGAGTAGGCCATTTGGCCCTTCGAGCCTGCACCGCCATTCAATAAGATCATGGCTAATCTTTCCCTCAGTACCCTTTTCCTGCTTTCTCTCCATACCCCTTGATCCCCTTAGCCATAAGGGCCATATCTAACTCCCTCTTGAATATATCCAATGAACTGGCATCAACAACTCTCTGCGGCAGGGAATTCCATAGGTTAACAACTCTCTGAGTGAAGAAGTTTCTCCTCATCTCAGTCCTAAATGGCCTACCCCTTATCCTAAGACTATGTCCCCTGGCTCTGGACTTCCCCAACATCGGGAACATTCTTCCCACATCTAACCTGTCCATTCCCGTCAGAATCTTATACGTTTCTATGAGATCCCCTCTCATCCTTCTAAACTCCAGTGAATAAAGGCCCAATTGATTCAATCTCTCCTCATATGACAGCCCAGCCATCCATGGAATCAGTCTGGTGAACCTTCGCTGCACTCCCTCACTAGCAAGAATGTCCTTCCTCAGATTAGGAGACCAAAACTGAACACAATATTCCAGGTGAGGCCTCACTAAGGCTCTATACAACTGCAGTAAGACCTCCCTGCTCCTATACTCAAATCCCCTAGCTATGAAGGCCAACATACCATTTGCCTTCTTCACGGCCTACTCTACCTGTATGCCAACTTTCAATGACTGATGAACCATGACACCCAGGTCTCGTTGTACCTCCCCTTTTCCTAATCTTCGGCCATCCAGATAATATTCTGCCTTCGTGTTTTTGCCCTCAAAATGGATAACCTCACATTTATCCACATTATACTGCATCTGCCATGCATTTGCCCACTCACCTAACCTGTCCAAGTCACCCTGCAGCCTCTTAGCGACCTCCTCACAACTCACACCACCACCTAATTTAGTGTCATCCGCAAACTTGGAGATGTTACACTCAATTCCTTCATCGAAATCGTTAATGTATATTGTAAAGAGCTGAGATCCCAGCACTGAGCCCTGCGGCACTCCACTAGTCACTGCCTGCCATTCTGAAAAGGACCCATTAATCCCGATTCTCTGCTTCCATTCTGCAGACAAGGACACTCTGTGACCCGAACCTTTATTCACAGGACCAAGAAGTGATGACCCTGCGGGGGACCTCCCTTTATATACCTGGATGACCAGGTGAGGAGTGTCTCCCACAAGTTCACCCCCTGTGGTCAAGGTGTGCATTGCTTAAGTATATACAGTATTGCAGTGTTGTTACATAAAGGTTACAGTTACATGAAGGTTACATACATGACACAATCCATTTTGAAAAAGCATCCACCACCATCAGGAACACTTTGCCGAGAAACGGGCCCGCATAGTTGACATGGATCCTCGACATGGTCTGGAGGGCCAGGGCCACAAACTTGGTGGTGCTTCTCTGGGCACGTTGCTCAACTGAGCACACACGCTGCATTGCCGTACAGAGGACTCTAAGTCAGAGTCGATACCGGGCCACAACATGTGGGATCTGGCTATCGCTTTCATCATTACTATACCAGGATGTGTGCTATGGAGATCCGAGATGAACGCCTCCCTGCCTTTTCTTGGTAGCACTATGCGGTTACCCCACAACAGACAGTCTGCCTGAATGGACAGCTCGTCCTTTCGTCGCTGGACTGGCTTGATTAGCTCTTGTATTTCAACGAGGATGCTGGCCCAGCTCTCATGCAGTACACAGTTTTTTACTGGGGACAGCAGAGGATCTCGGCTGGTCCAAGTCCCAATCTGGCAGGCCGTGACAGGTGATTTATCATTTTCAAACGCTTCCATGACCATCAACAAGTCTGCGGGCTGCGTCACCATCAACAAATTTACAGGCTGCGCCATTTCCACCCCCGTGGTGGGCAATGGTAGCTGACTGAGAGCATCTCCACAGTTCTCTGTGCCTGGCCTGTGGCGGATGGTATAGTTATACACTGATAGCGCGAGTGCCCATCTTTGTATGTGGGCTGAGGCATTAGTTTTTATCCCCTTGTTTTCAGCGAACAGGGATATGAGGGGCTTGTGATCGGTTTCCAGCTCAAATTTGAGGCCAAACAGGTACTGATGCATTTTCTTTACCCCGAACACACACGCTAATACCTCTTTCTCAATCATGCTGTAGGCCCTTTCGGCCTTAGACAAGCTCCTGGAAGCATAGGCGACAGGTTGCAACTTCCCCGCAACGTTAGCTTGTTGTAATACACACCCGACTCCATACGACGACGCATCATATGCTAGCACGAGTCTTTTACACGGGTTATAAAATACAAGCAGCTTGTTGGAGCATAAAATGTTTCTGGCTTTCTCAAAAGCAATTACTTGTTTTTTTCCCCATAGCCAGTTCTCACCTTTACGCAATAACACATGTAGGGGCTCTAAGAGGGTGCTTAACCCTGGTAGGAAGTTACCAAAATAGTTGAGGGGTCCCAGGAACGACCGCAGCTCCGTGACGTTCTGTGGCCTGGGCACATTCCTGAGAGCCTCTGTCTTGGCGTCTGTGGACCGAATGCCGTCCGCTGCGATCTTTCTCCCCAAAAACTCCATTTCTGTTGCCATGAAGACGCATTTCGACCTCTTCAGCCGCAGCCCTCCGCGATCCAGTCGCTGGAGGACTTCCTCCAGGTTTTGTAGGTGCTTGACGGTGTCCTGACCCATGACCAATATGTCATCCTGAAAAACCACTGTGCGTGGTACCGACTTGAGTAGGCTCTCCATGTTTCTCTGGAAGATCGCTGCAGCCGACCGAATTCCAAACAGGCATCTGTTGTAGATGAACTGTCCCTTGTGTGTGTTGATGCAGGTGAGGCCATTCGAAGACTCCTCCAGCTCCTGCGTCATGTAGGCCGAAGTCAGGTCGAGCTTGGTGAACGTCTTGCCTCCTGCCAGCGTCACAAATAGATCGTCTGCCTTAGGTAGCGGGTATTGGTCAAGTAGCGAGAAACGATTAATAGTTACTTTATAATCGCCGCAAATCCTGACCATGCCATCACTTTTGAGTACTGGAACAATCGGGCTGGCCCACTCGCTGAATTCCACTGGGGAGATGATGCCCTCGCATTGCAGCCTGTCCAGCTCGATTTCCACTCTCTCCCTCATCATGTGAGGTACCGCTTGCACCTTGTGGTGAATGGGTCGTGCCTTTGGGACCAAGTGGATCCGCACTTTCACCTCGGAAAAGTTTCCAATGCCTGGCTCAAAAAGGGAAGGAAATTTGTTAAGAACCTGAGGCCTCACCGACATGTGATAGCGCTCAGATGTCATCCCAGTTCCAGCGGATTTTGCCCAGCCTGCTCCTTCCAAGCAGTGTGGGGCCATCACCCGGGACAATCCACAGTGGCAGTTCGTACACCATGCCCTCGTAAGTGACCTTGACCATGGCGCTGCCCAGGACAGTGATAAGCTCTTTGGTGTACGTACTCAGTTTTGTGTGGATGGGGCTCAGGGCTGGTCTGAGTGCCTTGTTGCACCACAGTCTCTCAAACATCTTTTTACTCATGATGGATTGGCTAGCCCCAGTGTCCAGTTCCATGGCTACGGGTAAGCCATTCAATTTTACGTTTAGCATTATAGGTGGACATTTCGTCAAAAATGTTTGCACCCCATGTACTTCAGCATCTGCCTCCTCTCTCTGAGGCTCGAAATTGCTTTGGTCTACCCCATGGACCGATCTTCCTCTGCCACGTGGTGGTTAGCAGGTTTTGCAGAGCTTGCAGCTCATCTGCAAGTTCGTTGGAGGTGCCCCATTGTTCCACAGCTCTTGCAAACATACCCTTTGATGCGGCATGAATAGGCTGAATGGAAGCCTCCACAACACCAACAAGCTGTGAATTGCCTTGCATTCATCCTTTGTTGCGGACTCTGAGTCATCTGGGTCACCTGAGGCCTGCTGGCAGTTGCAGACTCGTGGTTTCTGCCCTGTATATTTCTGCTCGCAAACACAGTTCCATTTAATTTATGAACATTGCTAGCACTTGTGTGCTGAGAGATTTGTTTGGTGTTATCACTGGTGGACATAAACGCCTGTGCTATCGCAATGGCCTTACTGAGGGTCGGTGTCTCTCCAGTTAAAAGTTTTTGTCGGATGGTCTCATGGCCAATGCCCAGTACAAAAAAGTCTCTGAGCATTTGCTCTAGGTAGCCATCAAACTCACATTGTCCTGCAAGTCGCCTTAGCTCGGCGACGTAGCTCGCCACTTCCTGACCTTCAGATCGCTGGTACGTATAGAACCGATACCCTGCCATCAGCACGCTCTCCCTTGGGTTAAGATGCTCCCGAACCAGTGTACACAGCTCCTCATATGACTTATCTGTGGGTTTCACCAGAGCCAGAAGATTCTTCATGAGGATGTAGGTCGGTGCCCCGCAGACCGTGAGGAGGACCGCTCTCCTTTTTGCAGCGGTTCCTTCTCCGTCCAGCTCGTTGGCTACAAAGTACTGGTCTAACCGTTCGACATAGGCTTCCCAGTCCTCACCCACCGAGAACTTCTCCAGGATGCCCACAGTTTGCTGCATCTTTGTATTGGATTTGTGTAATCGTCGCCAGTTGTTGTGTTCCTGACACAGATGAGACTGCACACAGGGAGGTTTAAGTAACAGTGACCTCAGTCTTTATTAAGACACTCCAGACCTTAGGGGCTGGTTTATATACAGTGCTCCCAAGGGATGCTGGGATCCCTTGGGACTTCAGGGAATGCGCCCCCTGGTGGCGGAACATAGGAGTGCATACTTTACAGATACACAACAGTACTGACACTTGGTGTTTGCGTACGAAGGGTCTGTGCACAGCTTGATGCAGCCGCACACAAAAGTGGCCCTCAGGATGAGGGCCATGTTTGGAACATCCTTTCCCCCCTTGTCCAGAGATTTGTACACGTGTCTCTGCGAACACGGTCCATTTTCGATCTCCAGATGAAATGGAAGACGGCTCGGGTGACTACCACGGCACAGGAGCGGGGTATGGGCCAGACCTGCGCCACGTACAACAACACCGAGAGCACCTCACTTTTGATGACCAGGTTTGGGGCTCAATGCCCATTTTAGGCGGCTGCCCCAGATGCCTGAAAAATGTCCCGACCCAATATCGGGTCAGACATCTTTTAGGTGTTCTTGGGCCGAAGGATGTTGCTCTCTGAAATTGTCTCTTGTTGTGACCATTTTACGCCCTTAAAACGGGCGCAATAAGATTCAATGCCTAACTCTGTACCTCCAATTCCTGAGTCCAAATCATTTATGTATATGTCAAACAACTTTAGTCCTAGCACAGAATATCGCCTTTTGCAGAATGGTGCCTCAGGGCTTCTGTAGGATATTTTTGACATATTTTGCATTCCTGTCTAACATATCAGTCATCTCCTCAATTAAAGCCAATACAAATTAAAACTTTGAAATAATATATAGAGGCCAAGTTATGAGGACACTTTAATAATGGCAATTTAGAGGATTAGCAGGTAGCAGGATGAATATGCATAAGATTTTATCCCCGGAGACACAGCAGTCTGATCCTAAACACCAACATTTAATAGTGAAAGATGAGAAACATAGGTCCCAAGTTTCCACACGCTACAAAACGGGCTCCCCTCCGAGCTGGGCACCCGTTTTTCGCGGCAAAAACAGCGCCTGAAAAAAAAACGCGCGATTCTGGAGCGCACTGCAGCTCCATGTCTGCTTGGCATGGCGCCCAGGGGGGCGGAGACTACCACTCGCACCGATTTTGTAAGTGGGAGGGGGCGGGTACCATTTAAATTAGTTTTTTTCGTGCCGGCAACCCTGCGCGTGCGCTTTGGAACGTTCGCGCACCCGCAGTGTGAAGGAAACATTGGCAGTCGGCCATTTTTGTAGTTCTTTGTAGGTGTTTAATTTTTGAACATTTTTTAATAAAAGCACATTTCCCTTCTATGATCAGCACTGAGGCTTCTTGCAGCAGTGAGAAGGCTGCAAGAAGCCTCAGAAGTTGAGGCAGCCGTTTCCCGACGGCCTCTCCCCCCCCTGCCGTCGGGAATGGCTGCTCAACTTCTGAGGCTTCCTGCAGCCTTCTCACTGCCTCCTTTCCCCCCCGCTGCGGTCGGTCGGTCGGGCCCTCACTCCCTCCCTCCCCCCCACCGCCCGCCATCGGGAATGGCTGCCTCCTCCCTCCCTCCCGTTCGCGGGAACGACGCCACACCGCTGAGCTGACTGAAGCACTTTCACACAGGTAGGAAGATGGTTTATTTAATCTTTTCTTTGCTTATAAATGTTTATTCAGGTTGGATTTATTTGTATAATATTTGTATAAGTATAAATAAGGATTTATTGTAGAATTTAATGACTTCCCTTCCGCCCCCCCCCCCCCCCACCTCGTTCTGGACGCCTAATTTGTAACCTGCGTCTGATTTTTTAATGTGTAGACAAGGTTTTTTCAGTTCTACAAAAATCTTCACTTGCTCCATTCTAAGTTAGTTTGGAGTACGTTTTCACTGTGGAAACTTTGAAATCAGGCGTCAGTGGCCGGACACGCCCCCTTTTGAAGAAAAAATTCTGTTCCAAAGTGAAACTGTTCTACCTGACTAGAACTGCAGAAAAAAAATATGTGGAGAATTGCGATTTCTAAGATAGTCCGTTCTCCACCAGTTGCTCCTAAAAATCAGGTGCAAATCATGTGGAAACTTGGGCCCATAGTTATAATATTAGAAACCATCAGAAATGTTCTCATATTTTCATGCTTACATGATAACTGAATGATTATTATGTGAATGTGGCAGAAGAAAGGCAGGTAAACCCCAGGGGTGTGGACTACCCGCTGGCCATGTACCAACAGGGGATCCCTAACCCAAACCCCAGTCCACACCTCTTCCACTCCCAGTGGCTCTGCAGCAACCATCCTTCATTACCAGCACCTGCTGTCCAAGAGAGTATAAACTATAGTTACATCTCTTAGAACTGCCATTAATTCAATGTTTTTCTGGTGATGTGAGAACTTATAGAGGAAGATCTTGGTCTCATACGGCAAAGATTTTGGAACCTTTCACTTTAATGTTCCAAGTGGTTTAGTAGACTACAGAAACGGTAGCATTGTGGTTATGCCAGGCTGCTGACATCGATTCAAATATGGGATGGCAGCTAGGGATATGACATATCTGCCAGTCTGGGCCTGCAGCAGGTGCTGAGAGAACCAATACAAAGGAAAAACCTACATGACCTAGTTCTCACCAATCTACCTGTCGCAGATGCATCTGTCCATGACAGTATTGGTAGGGTGATCACCGCACAGTACATGTGGAGATGAAGTCCCGTCTTCACACTGAGGACACCCTCCATTGTGTTGTGTGACTCTACCACCATGAATGGTGGTGGATAATTAAACAACTAATGGGAGGAGGAGGCTCCATGAACATCCCCATCCTCAATGATGGCAGAGCCCAACAAGCGAGTGCATAAGATAAGGCTGAAGCGTTTGCAACCATCTTCAACCAGAAGTGCCAAGCGGATGATAAATCTCGGCCTACTCCTGAGGTCTCCACCATCACAGAAGCCAGTTTTCAGTTAATTTGATTCACTCCACGTGATTTCAAGAAACAGCTAAAGCGCACTGGATACAGCAAAGGCTATGGGTCCCGACAACATTGCGGAAGCAGTGCTGAAGACCTGTATACCAGAACTAGCCATGCCTCTAGCCAAGATATTCCAATACAGTTATGATATTGGCATCTACCCGACAAATTAGAAAATTGCCCAGGTAGGTCTTGCCCACAAAAAGGAGAACAAATCCAATCCAGCCAATTACTGCCCCATCAATCAATTCACAATTATCAGCAAAGTAATGGAAGGGATCGTTGACAGTGCTATCAAGCGGCACTTAGACACCAATAATCTGTTTATCGATGCTCAGTTTGTGTTCCGCCAGGACCACTCCACTCCAGACCTCATTACAGATTTGGTCCAAACATGGACAAAAGAGCTGACTTCCAGAGGTGAGGTGAGAGTGACTGCCCTTGACATCAAGGCAGCATTTGACCGGGTGTGGCATCAAGGAGCCTTTTCTCTTCTTTTTAGTCGCATGCCAGCGGGAAAAAGAAACAGGGATTTCTGGGCCAATGCAGTCAAGCAGAGTCAGTGTGCTTTTATGAAAGGGAAATCATGTTTGACAAATTTGCTGGAGTTCTTTATGGATGTAAAGAGCAGGGTGGATAAAGGGGAACCAGTAGATGTTGTGTATACGGATTTCCAGAAAGCATTTGATAAGGTGTCACATGAAAGGTTACTGCACAAGATAAGAGCTCACGGGGTTGGGGGTAATATATTAGCATGGATAGAGGATTGGCTAACTAAAAGAAAACAGAGAGTCAGGATAAATGGGTCATTTTCAGGTTGGGAAACTGTAACCAGTGGGGTGCCACAGGGATCAGTGCTGGGGCCTCAACTATTACAATCCATATTAATGACTTGGATAAAGGGACAGAGTATAATGTAGATAAATTTGCTGATGATACAAAGATAGGTGGGAAAGCAAGCTGTGAGTAGGACGCAAAGAATCTGCAAAGGGATATAGATAGGCTAAGTGAGTGGGTAAAAATTTGGCAGATGGAATATAATGTGGGAAAAGGTGAGGTTATCCACTTTGGTAGGTAAAATAAAAATAAAATTATTATTTAAATGGTGAGAGATTACAAAATGCTGCAGTACAGAGGGATCTGGGGTCCTTGTACATGAAACACAAAAAGCTAGTATGCAGGTACAGCAAGTAATTAGGAAGGCAAATCGAATGTTGTCCTGTATTGCAAGGGGGATGGTGTATAAAAGTAGGGAAGTCTTGCTACAACTGTACAGGACATTGGTAAGACCACACCTGGAATACTAGGTACAGTTTTTGTCTCCTTATTTAAGGAGGGATATACTTGCATTGGAGGCAGTTCAGAGAAGGTTCATAAGGTTGATTCCTGAGATGAAAGGGTTGTCTTATGAAGAAATGTTGAGCAGGTTGGGCTATACTCATTGGAGTTTAGAAGAATGAGAGGTGAACTTATTGAAACATTTTAAGATACTGAGATGACTTAACAGGGTAGATGCAGAGGAGGATGTTTCCCCTCGAGGGGGAATCTAGAACTAGGGGGCATAGTTTCAGAATAAGGGTCACGTATAAACGTTGCCCTGCTTTTTTTTTGGCAAAACTACACAATTCCCCCATAGGAGACAGTCCGAATGGATGGACATTTCATCCTTGCATCGGTGGAACGGCTTAATTTCGTCTTGCATTTCCCCGAGAACCGCCGACCAGCTCCCATTGAGGACGTAGCTTTTTACTAGTGATAGCACTGGGTCCTGGCTAGTCCAGGGCCTGATCTGGCAAGCCGTGACAGGTGACTCCTTCGCTCTCAAAAACATCCATTTCAAGAAGCAAGTCCGTGGGTTGTGCCATTTCCATCCCGTGGTGGGCAATGGTAGCCGACTGAGGGCATCAGCACAGTTCTCAGTGCCTGGTCTGTGGCTGATTACATAGTCATACGCAGATAACGTTAGTGCCCATCTTTGAATGCAGGATGAAGCATTAGTGTTAATACCTTTGCTTTCTGAGAACAGCGAAATAAGCGGCTTGTGTTCGATTTCGCGCTTGAACCGGAGTCCAAATTGGTGCATTTTCTTAACCCTGTATATGCATGCTAATGCTTTTTTCTCAACCATACTGTAGGCTCTTTCAGCCTTAGATAAGCTTCTGGATGCATATGCAACCAGTTGCAGTTTGCCTGACACATTGGCTTGCTGTAAAACACAACCGACCCCGTACGAAGATGCATCACAAGCTAGTACTAAACGCTTACATGGGTCATACAATACAAGTAACTTGTTAGAACATAGCAGGTTTCTGGCCTTATTAAAGGCTGTCTCTTGAGATTTACCCCAAACCCAGTCGTCACCCTTGCGTAGCAATAAAAGCAATGGTTCCAGCAAAGTGCTCAACCCTGGTAGAAAGTTACCAAAATAGTTGAGGAGTCCCAGGAACGAACGCAGCTCCGTCACAATCTGTGGTCTTGGTGCATTCTTGGTGGCCTCCGTCTTGGAGTCCATGGTTCTGATGCCGTCCGCCACAATCTTTTTCCCCAGAAATTCAACCTCTGGCACCAGGAAAAGCATTTCAGCCTAAGTCCCACTCTGTTCGGTCGCTTGAGAACCTCTTCCAGGTTGTGCAAGTGTTTGGTGGTGTTGCGGCCAGTGATCAAGATGTCATCTTGAAACACCACGGTGCGTGGAACCGATTTCAGCAGACTCTCCATGTTCATCTGGAAGTTGGCTGTAGCCGAGCGAATCCCAAAGGGGCATCTGTGGTATATGTCCTCTGTGTGTGTTGATGCACGCCAATTTTTTCAAAGGTTCAGCCAGCTCCCATGTCATATAAGCAGAGGTTAGATCCAGCTTGATGAACGACTTCCCCCCCTACTAGCTTTGCGAACAGGTCATCCGCTTTGGGTTGTGGATAATGGTCCTGTAACGAGACTTGGTTGATCGTTACCTTGTAGACCCCCCAGATTCTGACCGTCCCCATCGCTTTTCAACACCGGAACAATTGAACTGGCCCACTCATTGAACTTGACTGGCGATATGATCCCCTCTCGTTGAAGTCTGTCCAGCTCGATCTCGACTTTCTCTCGCATCATGTATGGAACTGCTCGGGCCTTGTGATGAACGGGTCGTGCATCAGGGACTAGATGGATCTACACTTTGGCGCCTGTGAAGTTGCTGATGCCTGACTCGAATAACAACGGGAATTTGTTTAGCACTTGGGCGCACGAGGCGTCATCCACCGAAGACAGTGCTTTGATGTCATCCCAGTTTCATCGGATCTTTCCTAGCCAGCTTCTGCCGAACAGCGTTGGGCCATCACCTGGTACAATCCATAGTGGTAAATCATGCACAGCTCCATCGTATGATACCTTCACTGCCGTGCTGCCAATGACTGGTATGAGCTCTTTGGTGTAAGTGCACAGCTTGGTGTGGATCGGGCTTAGTTTTGGCCTTTGTGCCTTGTTGCCCCATAGTTTCTCAAAAGCCTTCTGGCTCATAATTGACTGAATCGCCCCGTGTCCAATTCCATGGAAACTGGTATGCCATTTAATTTGACTTTTAACATTATCGGAGGGCTTTTGGTGGTGAAGGTATGTACCCCATACACTTCCTCTTCCGTCTCGGGTTGAGTTGCCTCTCTTACTCGTTTAGCGTGATCCATGCTGGATCGGTCATCTTTTGCCGACTCTGCCACATGGTGAGTCGCAGCACGTCTGCACATTCGCTGGAGATGCCCCATTGTTCCACAGCCCTTGCACACGTAATGCTTGAATCGACATTGATGGGCTTGATGATGACACCCGCAGCGCCAACATAGTGTTAATGGATTCGCATTCACACCCCACGGCGGACTCTGAGTCATCCTAGGTCTGGCCTCTGCTGGCGTGTCGGCTCTGCCATGTACAGTTCTGCCTGCTGAAGGCGTTATTTTATGCACAGTACTTGCCGGTGAGCTTCGATGCTGCAATGATATCTGTTTAGTGTTATCGTTCATGGACATGAAAGCCTGGTCTATCGTGATGGCCTTGCTCAGATCTAGGGATTCGCTAGACAGCAGTTTGTGAAGAATGACCTTGTGGCCAATTCCAAGCACAATAAAGTCCCGCAACATTTCCCCCAAAAATCCAGCAAATACGCACGGGCCCGCAAGGTGTCTTAGGTCGGCGACATTGCTCGCCTCGTCCTGGCCCTCGGAGCGATGGTGCGGTATAAAAGCAATACCTGGCCATCAAATGCTCTCCTTCGGCTCGAGGTGTTCCCAAACCAGTGTGCACAACTCTGCATCTGTCTTCTCCGTTGGTTTCGTCGGTGCTAGCAGATTTTTGATGCCATATATCGTGGATCCGCAAACGGTGAGGAGAATCGCCCTGCGCTTGTCCGCGGTTTCTTCCTTTTCCAGCTTGTTGGCCACGAAGTACTGGTCAAGATGCTCAACAAAGGCTTCCCGATCATCACCCTCAACAAATCTCTCAAGAATACCAACGGCAGCCTTAACCGTGTGAAAGTTTGTGATCTGTTACTCGTCACCAATTGCTATGTTCAGAATAACTCCACAAGACTGTATATTGTAAGCTGAAACTGTTGTGACCTTGGTCTCTTTAATGTAACCCCAGAGTGAGGAAGCAGCATGGTAGACTGCCTTTTATACCTGCTTGCCCGGGGTGTGCAGGTGACGCTTGGGTCTCCCACAGGTGCAGCCCCTGGTGGCAGGTCCTACACATTAGTAAAGTTTACATACATAACATTGGCTTCTGTGTACTGAAGGGTTCCTCCAGATCTGTCAAGGCATCTGCAGTGCATTTTCAGCATGCCCCTTATCTGCTCTATGATACATCTGGTGGAAATGTGGCTTTCATTTTATCTCTCCTTGGCCTCAGTACTCGGCCTCCTCAAGGGTGTCATGGATTAGCCCTTGCCTCCAAGCAGCCAGCCAGAAAGTCTGTTTGGAGGAGTGAAGAGCTGAGGGAGGTTGGATTGGCGCAGGATGGCAGCTGCCAGGGAATTGGCATACACATGCATGATGATCGTCTTATGGTTCTCTGGGAGGACAGATGCACCAACATTAGCGTCCTCGACCAGGCCAACATTCCCAGCATGGAAGCACTGACCACACTTGATCAGTTCCGCTGGGCAGGCCACATTGTCCGCATGCCAGACAAGAGACTCCCAAAGCAAGCGCTCTACTTGAAACTCCTTCACGGCAAATGAGCCAAAGATGGTCAGGAAAAACGTTACAAGGACACTCTCAAATAAAGTGCAACATCCCCACCAGCACCTGGGAGTTCCTGTCCAAAGACTTCCCTAAGTGGAGGAAGTACATCTGGGAGGGCGCTGAGCACCTCGGGTCTCATCGCCGAGAGCATACAGAAATCAAGCGCAGGCAGCGGAAAGAGCGTGCAGCAAATCTGTCCCACCCTCCCTTACCCTCACCGACTATCTGTCCCACCTGTGACAGGGACTGTGGCTCTCATATTGGACTGTTCAGCCACCTAAGGACTCATTTTAAGAGTGGAAGCAAGTCTTCCTCGATTCCGAGGGGCTGCCTATGATGATGATGGTTGCAGACAAGCTGCACATTGAGAGAGTGGAAGCCTTTGTGGTTGACAAACACTCCTGGGTGATGATGGGTTGCCCTGATGGCCACATGTGTGCGGTCGATGATGCCCTGCACCTGTGGGAAGCCAGCCAGAGTGACAAAACTGAGCGCCTGCTCAGTAACACTGGCTTCATCAGTGGCTGGCTTGTCAAACTGGGCATTGGTAACCTGTGTGATGCATCTGTGAGTGGTCGACTGTTGAGATGCCGCAAATATCTGCTGCAGATCCCTGGAAAGAACCTGAGGCGAAGAAGTTTAACAGCCACTGGTAAGGTATGTCCACCCGCTCCTCTGGGCTGCAGGTCTTGCTCCAGCAATCTGTAAATGTCTGCGATGAGCTGGCGCAAAAGCATGAGCTTCCTTTGGCACTGCCACTCAGTCACGTTGAGGAAGCTCATCCTCTGCCTGTATACCTTGTGTTGGGGGAATCGCCTCTGGCATGGTACAGTCTGCGCTGATGCCCTTTGTCTTGTGCAGCATCAGGTCGTTGAGGAGACGGTTGATGCTGCTGTTGGTGATGCTGCTGGTGTTGGGCTCACCGTGGTCCTATTCTGAGGACCAAGGAGAGACAGCATAAACAGCACCCATGCTGATGGAATAGATGGCAGGCCAAGTCGAGATGACAGAAGCAATCTGTGATAGGTTCTAACATTGAGGTGACACTGGATGGCGACTTTTCTGGAAACACTTGCAGCCTCTAGAAAACTAAATCTGTACTGGCAATGCAGTCACCAGCAGCTTCTGCCTGAGGAAAGTGATCAGCTGTGAGGTGGGAGTATTTATTGCACTTTCCATGCTGTGCACTAATCAGCTAGATCAATGGCCACTCAACTTCTGCCTCAGGTTGACAGACGTGGTTCCCGAGCTGCATGATTCTCGTGATCATCTAGAAAAATTTGAAAGGTAGGTTTAAAAAGACTCTTAAGAGTCTGACAACCACGTGATAATAATTTAAATTAGCTCACCTGTCTCTGCTGTGTGGGTCGCTGCCGCGCTGGCAAACATGGCCAGGGGAAAGGTGCGTGGGGATGGGATGAAGCCGGGTTTCTGACCCGCTCCAAGATATTACAAATTTCCCACTCAACCCGCCTCCGATCGCACCTGCACAGACCCCAGAAAATTCTGGCCATTATGTTAATTTTAATTAATTGATCAATGTTTTAATTAAACTTCTGTAACAGCGTTATCTAGTATCTTATTTAAGCAACCTTCCTGTAAGATTTATTCAGTCACAAGTGACCTCTATGAACTGCTCTAAAATAATTAATTCAGCCTTTCACCGATGTCAGCATACTGGTCACTCGAGACTGTGAGAAGTCATAACATTGTCTGTTCATCTCACATCACAAAGGACACATATAACACAGAGAACGTTCTGTTTCAGACCACAGACAAGATTTACCATAAAGCGTATTTTACTCACTGTTTTCAAACATGCCGTTTGCATTATTGTTATATCCCTGTATTCAATCCTGAATATGATAGTCATAACAGAATCAGGATGTGAGCATTTGTAGGTTCTTTTGAATTTCTCCCTTATTGAATTATTTAAAAGCATCACTCTATGTATGAATGAGAAAAAATATCATAGTATTAACTTCTTTTAAAATTGGAAAAATTGTATTGAAATATTTTGCAACCAGAATAGCGAAGTATTTTATTGGATCAGGTGCAAATGTTTGCTGCTTTCTTTAAAAATTCAAGAATTCATTAAGTTTATTATCTCAGAATGACTTTGCTAATTAAAGCTTTTCATATCTCCTTACATTAAAATAAAGCACACTGAAATGATTAATGAAAAAATAACCAAAGGAATGTGTTCCAATTTTGCTACACTTTTAACTGTCTAACGGCACTTTCACACTGAAGGTTTATTATTGGTGCAAATGAAGTGTAAATTAGATGTCAAGACTCGAACTGACTCCAAAGTGAAGCAGAGTGAAAAAATATTTGCAGGCTTGGAGTTCCTTTAATTGGAATGGGAAATGGTAGCTTCTCATGCTGCTAGGATGTCTATCTGCCGAAAAGGCTGTAAATTGTGGTGGGACTTTGTCCATCCGTGAGTGTCTTGAACCTGCCTGGAAATAATTGTCAAGTGTCCCCAGAAGCATCTTTTGTAAAAAGGGCCACATTTAAAAATTGTAAATTAAAAAAATATACCATTTTTCTTTGGTGGTCCAGGCCAAAGTCACTGTTTGGATGTCAGGTGGGGCCCATTTCCGTCATTTGGTGGCTTGCTATGCTGCTAGGTCCCTTTTGAGAGCCAGGAATGTGAGAACTCACGGTGCTATGATCCACTTATGATGCTGCATGAACAATCCCCACCACTTACAAAGCCCACAGAAATGCTGACGTTAGGCTGGGACGCATGTATCCAGGTCTCGGGCTAATTTTTGACCCTTCTGATGCACCCCTGCTGAAGTTACAAGGGGTGTAGATTTTCAGATGTGATAAAACAGTTGCTTAGAACCTATTTTATTATTTAAAAAAAATAGTAGTGGAGTGTCATACTACTGTAAGGAAAGGGTTAGGAGATGAAATTGCCCCTTCTTATTGCCCCGTTAGCGCCTCTGGGGCACTACCGCCTCCCGGGAATTTGCCCGGGAGGTTCCGGAGGAGCTGACACAGCAGCGCCACACCCCGCAGTTAGTGCCCCAGGCCGCTGTGTAACCGGCAATGATGTCATGGGCGTGCGTGGTAACCCCTCACCACACCGCACCAACCACTTACCGTCCCGTGGGGGAAAATTGCCCCGTGGGTCGCGAAGCTGGAGGACATCCACTCTCGGGGCGGTTGTTAATGGGGAGGGTGCCAGCATCCCGGGCCGCCATATTTTTTTGTTATCCGATTCTCGGGTCGGCTCGACCATGGCGGCCCTAACGTGGACCCGGCTGCCATCATGCAGCCTGCCACTCCGTTTTGGGTGCCAGGCTGCTGACCCGGTCTCAAGCTGCCCTGATGGCACAGTGGTGGCTATCAAAGGGCCTGCAGAGTGCGCAGTGGCCCTCCCTTTTAATCAAAGGAGAAGGGGCATTGTGGCACATTGTGGCACATCAGCGCGAAGTGGAGCATCCACTTAGCACTTGATTGAGTGCCGCAGTAGCATCCTGGAACCCGCCCCTACAGGAAGTGGAGCGCAGAGCTAGCGTTCTGTTTCCTTCCTGGGGCGGGACACGTGCGGCGGGCACTAAAAGTCCCGACCCAGGAAGGTTACCGCCCCCACTCGGGCCGCGGGGCAGTTTTGCCCCCTTAATCTTTATACTATTAACTTTTAGCTTTTTGCCTGTTAAGTGAAGAAATCTCTATTAGAAGATTGAAAGTGTAATCACACGACAGGCTTTCTTTATTTTGTTAATACAAATAATCAGTTAAGACAGTTAAATCTAATTGGAAGACATTCCAGTCAGAGAGGTTTAGCTGATAACAAGTTATTGCAGAGACACAGTACAAGCAGTAAGCTTGTTCAGAAGGCCTTGAAGAAGCATGTGCATAGGCCTGGAAAGTTAAGGAGTGTGAGTCGAGTTAGGCAGTTAGCACGGGTCTATGGCTGCAAGGACAGGCAAATCAGTGTTGAATGACAACTGTGTTTTAGGTAATACATGCAAATTGTCATGTACCAGTTGTGGAAAAGGCTATAAAAAGAGGGTGTAGGGAAAATACTTTGGAATTCGAAAATTTGGCCAACCAAGTATGCCAAGCTTGTAATTGTAATGTTTTGAATTTCCCAGCTCAAACTTGTATTCATAAGTTTTGCTGTTAATTGTATGTTTAAGTATTGTCAATAATTGTTATTATTGTATAGTTAATAAATCTGTTAATGTCTGACATTAAATGCTGTGAACCCTATTATTTTGAGGAATGACTTATAATTAAGAACACCCCATCCTCGAACACTACCAATTTTAAAAAGGGTAGTTTCTTCACCAGGACAGACTCCCACAGCCATGTGTTCAAATGACATTCAAGGAGAAGTACAAGAAGTAAATCTCATTTATTGCAACATGACCCTGTTCACTACTCAAGATGGTTGAGATTTATGTGCAATAAACAAACTTTGAAAATGTGTCCTTCCAATTTTTAACTTCAATTTTTAAAACTTCTCTGTGCAATCAGAATTGACATTTATGATGAGCTGTCTACGTGCCAGGTTGTTATTTTCCATACTTTGCATTGTCTTTTAAACTGATTCAGAGATGTATCACATCAATATTTAAATGCCGAGTTGATCATATGTGTTATGTATTTAACCCTTTGTAACCTGCATCACATCTGACCACCAGAGGGCCCACCTGTTGGAGTCCCAAGGGATCCCAGCATCCCTTGTGAGCACAGTATATAAGCAGGTCATCCACGAGGTATCTGCACTCTGGAATCTTAATAAAGGAGCTAAGGTCACACTTGCTCATTACACACAGTACTCAGTCTCACCATTTATTAGGAGTGTAACAATTGGCGACGAGGTAATGAACAACCGCGCGAAAATGCAAAGAACAGTCGGCATTCTGGAGAAGTTCTTAGAAGGAGACGATTGGGAGGCCTTTGTGGAGAGACTCGACCAATACTTTGTGGCCAACGAGCTCGAAGGGGATGAGAACACCACCAAACGAAGGGCAATCCTCCTAACTTTCTGTGGGGCAACAACCTATGGCCTCATGAAGAATCTCCTGGCCCTGGCAAAACCTAACAGAGAAATCCTACGAAGAATTGTGTACGCTGGTCCGGGAGTACCTAAATCTTAAGGAAAGCGTTTTGATGGCGAGATATCGGTTCTACACATGTCAACGATTGGAGGGCCAGGAAGTGGCGAGCCATGTTACCGAACTAAGGTGCCTCGCAGGGCATTGTGAGTTTGAGGGATTCCTAGAACAAATGCTCAGAGGCTTTTTTGTACTGGGCATCGGACACAAGACAATCCTTCGCAAACTGTTGACTGTAGAAACTCCGAATCTGAGTAAAGCCATAACGATAGCCCAGGCATTTATGTCCACCAGCGACAACACCAAGCAGATTTCGTAGAACAAAGAAGTTTCGGCCAGTACTGTGCATAAAGTAACGTCGGTTTTGAGCAGAAATGTACAGGGCAGAATGTACACGCCGGCTGCTGTGGCCCGACCTCAATTGACCCAGAGTCCGCCATCATCTATTAATGCGAGGCAGTTAACACCCTGTTGATGCTGTGGAGGTGATCATCGGCCCCATCAATGCCGTTTTAAGCACTATGCATGCAATGGTTGCCTAACAATGGGACACCTCCACCGAATGTGCAGGCGAGATGCAAACCCTGCAAACCCTGCAAACCACCACGTTGCAGAGGAAGATCGATCCACAGTGGATCAGATTGAATTGGAAACTCGTGCTGAGGAGGCTGAAGTGTACGGGGTGCCCACCAATAATGTTGAAAGTTGAACTGAACGGCATTCCAGTATCTATGGAGCTGGACATGGGAGCAAGTCAATCTATAATGAGTAAAAAGGCCTTCGAAAGGCTGTGGGGAAAGAAGGCACACAGGCCCAAGCTCAGCCCCATTCACACCAAATTAAGGACTTACACCAAGGAACTAATCCCTGTAATTGGCAGTGCTGAAGTCAAAGTCTCCTATGATGGAGCTGTACACGAACTCCCGCTGTGGATTGTGCCGGGGATGGCTCCACGTTGTTTGGCAGAAGCTGGCTGGGGAAAATCCACTGGAACTGGGATGACATCCGAGCGCTTTTGTCCGTCGACGACATCTCATATACCCAGGTTCAAAGCAAGTTCCCATCATTTTTCAAGCTAGGCATTGGAAGCTTCTCAGGGGCGAAAGTGCAGATCCATTTGGTTCCCGGTATGCGACCCATCCACCACAAGGCTCGGGCAGTACCATACATGATGCATGAAAAAGTGGAAATTGAGCTGGACAGACTGCAACATGAAGGCATCTTCACGACGGTGGAATTCAACGACTGGGCCAGTCCGATTATCCCGGTATTCAAAGAGGATGGTACGGTTAGAATTTGCGGGGACTATAAAGTAACGATTAACCATTTTTCACTGCAGGACCATTACCCACTACCCAAGACAGACGACCTATTTGCGACCCTGGCTGGAGGGAAGACTTTCACCAAGCTGGACCTGACCTCGGCCTACATGACGCAGGAGCTGGAGGAGTCTTCGAAAGGCCTCACCTGCATCAATCCCGTTGCTGGGGAGTTCCAGAACCAGGGGTCACAATCTAAGAATAAGAGGTAAGCCATTTAGGACAGAGATGAGGAGAAACTTCTTCACTCAGAGAGTGGTTAACCTGTGGAATTCTCTACTGCAGAAAGTTGTTGAGGCCAGTTTGTTAGTTATATTCAAAAGGGAGTTAGATATGGCCCTTACGCCCAAAGGCATCAAGGGGTATGGAGAGAAAGCAGGAAAGGGGTACTGAGGTTGAATGATCAACCATGATCTTATTGAATGGCAGTGCAGGCTCGACGGGCCGAATGGCCTGCTCCTGTACCTAATTTCTATGTTTCTATGTTTCTATATGTAACACACATAAAGGTCTGTTTATCTACAACCGGTGCCCGTTCGTGAATTTGGTCAGCCGCAGTGGTCTTCCAGCGGAACATGGAGAGCCTGCTAAAGTCGGTTCCTTGCACTGTGGTCTTCCAGGACAACATATTGGTTACAGATCGGGACACCATGGAGCACTTGAAGAATCTGGAGGAGGTTCTTAGTCGGTTGGATCGCGTGGGGCTCAGGTTGAAACACTGGAAGCGTGTTTTCCTGGCACAGGATGTCGAATTCTTAGGAAGGCAGCAGATGGCATCAGACCCACCGACGCCAAGACAGAGGCCATCAAGAATGCGCCGTGACCACAGAACGTGACAGAGCTGTGGTCGTTCCTGGGACTCCTTAACTATTTTGGTACTTTCCTACCTGGGTTAAACACCCTGCTAGAACCCCTACATGCGCTACTGCGCAAGAGAGACGACTGGGTATGGGGGAATTCACAAGAGGCTGCCTTTAAGAAAGCCTGAAATTTATTGTGTTCTAACAAACTGCTTGTTCTGTATAACCCATTGAAATGATTAGTGTTAGCTTGCGATGCGTCATCTTACGGGGTCGGGTGTGTGTTACAACAGGCTAATGAATTGGTGATTTTGCAACCGGTTGCGTATGCATCCAGGAGTTTGTCCAAGGCCGAAAGTGCCTACAGCATGGTTGAAAAAGAGGCTCTGCCATGCGTTTACGGGGTAAAAAAAATGCACCAGTACTTATTTGGCCTCAAGTTCGAGCTTGAAACTGACCACAAGCCGCTCATATCGCTATTCTCGGAGAGCAAAGGTATTAATACCAATGCCTCTGCCCGCATCCAAAGATGGGCGCTCACGCTGTCGGCATACAACTATGTAATCCGTCACAGACCGGGCACAGAGAACTGCGCAGATGCTCTCAGTCGGCTACCATTGCCCACCACTGGGGTGGAAATGGCATAGCCAGCGGACTTGGAGGCATTTGAGAACGAGAAGTTGCCCATTACGCCCTGCCAGATCAGAACCTGGACCAGCCAGGATCCTTTACTGTCCTTGGTAAAAAAAACTCTGTCCCCCATGAGAGATGGTCCAGTGTCCCAGTGGAGATGCAGGAAGCGATTAAGCCTTTCCACAGATGCAAAGATGAGTTGTCCCTGCAGACAGACTGTTTTTTTTGTGGGGCAATTGCATGGTCTTGCCCAAGAAAGGCAGAGACACATTTTTTTTGCGAACTGCATAACACCCATCCAGGCATCATAATCATGAAAGCCATAGCCAGGTCTCACGTGTGGTGGCCTGGCATCAACTCAGATTTAGAGTCATGCGTGCGCCAGTGCAACACTTGCTCTCAGTTGAGCAATGCACACAGAAAGGCACCGCTAAGTTTGTGGTCATGGCCATCCAAACCATGGTCGAGGATCCATGTAGACTCTACTGGCCCATTCCTAGGCAAAATGTTTTTGGTTGTCATGGACACTTGCTCAAAATGGATTGAATGGGCAATAAAGTCTGTAAGCATATCCACGGCCACCATTGAAATCCTACGAGCCATGTTTGCCATGCACGGCTTGCCTAATGTCCTAGTCAGCGGCAATGGGCCGTGCTTCACCGGTGCTGAATTCAAGGAATTCATGACCCGCCATGGGATCAAACATGTCACATCTGCCCCTTTCAAGCCCGCATCCAATGGCCAGGCAGAACGGGCAGTTCAGACCATAAAGCAAAGCTTGAAATGTGTGTCGGAAGGCTCCCTGCAGACCCGGTTGTCCCGTGTGCTGCTCAGCTACCGCACTCACTTACCGGGATTCCCCCAGCTGAGCTGCTCATGAAAAGGATGCTTAAAACAAGGCTCTCTCTTGTCCACCCTGATCTCCATGATCATGCGGAGGGCAAGCGGCATCAACAAGGCGTGTACCTTGACTGTGCAAATTTGTCACACGATATTGAGATCAATGATCCTGTGTTTGTGCTCAATTATGGACATGGTCCCAAATGGCTCGCTAGCATGGTCACAGCCAAAGAGGGGAGTGTTTCAGGTCAAACTGACCAATGGACAAATGCACAGAAAACATTTGGACCAAATCAAATTGCAGTTCACCAACAGCTACGAACAACCCAAAGAGGACACCACCAACTTTGACCTTGCAACACACACACAAGTGGCAACTGACATCATAGTTGACCACGAAACCGAACTCATCATCCCCAGTAGCCCTGCAAGGCCAGCTGCCCAACAGCCCAGTGAAGAACTGACCAATCCATCCACACCAGCATTTGTACTGAAACAATCGATAAGGGAGCGCAAAGCCCCAGATTGTCTCACCTTGTAAATAAGTACACTGTTGACTTCACGGGGGAGTGATGTTATGTATTTAACCCTTTGTAACCTGCATCACACCTGACCACCAGAGGGCCCACCTGTTGGAGTCCCAAGGGATCCCAGCATCCCTTGGGAGCACAGTATATAAGCAGGTCACCCACAAGGTACCTGCACTCTGAAATCTTAATAAAGGAGCTAAGGTCACACTTGCTCATTACACGCAGTATTCAGTCTCACCATTTATTAGGAGTGTAACAATATGAATGTTACAAGTGAGCAATATTTGCATAATTTTCCCATTTGCCCAATCTGCTCCCAATGTGAACACCTGGTTTGAGTCAGAGCACTGAAAAAGATTGTTTATTAAAAAAAAAATGCTTGCCCTAAAAATACAGCTGGTCACTAGGTATAGTGTACATGTAAATCAGCCACTTCATATTTGTTCCATTTAATGCCTTGGTTCTCTTTGGTTTCAGATGATGCCGTTAAGATGGTGCTGAAAAAAAGCTTTGTGGATTCATCAGCTTTTGCAAATAGAGATTTAAAGAAAGAACTTACAATTTTATAGCATCTTTCAGATCCTCAGGATGTCGTAAAGCTCTTGGCAGCCGATGAAGTACATCTTTTGGAGTGTAGTCACTGCTGTAAAGTAGGGAAAAACAAGTCAATTTGCGCAGAGCAAGGGCCCTCAACCAGCAATGAGACAAATGACCAGATAATCTGTTTCAGTGGTGCTGGTTGAGGAATAAGTGTTTGCCAGGACACTTTAGAGGCCTTAGTTTAACATCTCATCTGAAAGATAGCACCTCAGTACTGCACTGATGTAGCAGCCTAGATTATATGCTCAAATCTATGGAATGAGTCTTGAACCCACAACCTTCTGACTGAAAGGTGAGAGACTAACATTTAAATAAATCAATGAGGCACATTTTATGTGGTCAGTCTCAAACTTGTATGCTATTTTACGGCTATGCAAACTGTCCTCGAAGCATTGTATTAAAATGTGTAAAAAAAAATATTTGGATGGCCATATAAAATTCACTAATACCTATATAAATGGCAACTCATCAAAATGGATGTTGAACACTTTAACTGACACTAGATATTTTTAGACTTTAGAAAATGATCTGAAATATAAATTTTTACAATTGAACTTGTAGCAATCAGAAGGTAGATTCTGTGGCCTTTTCTTTTTCTTATAAAGCAAAAATATAAATCTGCTGAAATTAAAACTAGTTAAGATAAAGTTCTTATTTGACAAACATGATTTGCTCTTCAGTGTACATGCAGCATGATACATAAACCAAGTGCTTGAATTTAACCTCACATTAAAGACAATTTCCACCACATGTTATTCTATCTCTCTCACAGGTCTCATATCTTTGGAAAGAACAGTATTATAATCTGTTATTTACCAAATTTATGAAGTGGAAAGATGACAGCTATCACTGCATGTAGGACATCAAGAGAAGCAACTGAACTATAGATTTTTTTGAATATCCCGATGATAAGAACATAAGAAATAGGAACAGGAGTAGGACATACGGCCCCTCGAGCCTGCTCTGCCATTCAATAAAATCATGGCTGATTTGATCATGGAATCAGCTCCCCATAACCCCTTATCCCCTTATCGTTTAAAAAACTGTCCATTTCTATCTTAAATTTATTCAATGTCCCAGCTTCCACAGCTCTCTGAGGCAGCGAGTTCCACAGATTTACAACCCTCAGAGAAGAAATTTCTCCTCATCTCTGTTTTAAATGGGCAGCCCCTTATTCTAAGATCATGCCCTTTAGTTTTAGTCTCCCCCATCAGTGCATCCACCTTGTCAAGCCCCCTCATAATCTTATACGTTTCGATAAGATCACCTCTCATTCTTTTGAATTCCAGTGAGTAGAGGCCCAACCTACTCAACTTTTCCTCATAACTCAACCCCTTCATCCCCGGAATCAACCTAGTGAACCTTCTCTGAACTGCCTCCAAAGCAAGTATATCCTTTCATAAATATGGAAACAAAAACTGCATGCAGTATTCCAGATGTGGCCTCACCAATACCTTATGTAGCTGTAGCAAGACTTCCCTGCTTTTATACTCCATCCCCTTTGCAATAAAGGCCAAATACCATTGGCCTTCCTGATCACTTGCTGTACTGCATATTATCCTTTTGTGTTTCATGCACAAGTACCCCCGGGTCTCACTGTACTGTGGCACTTTGCAATCTTTCTCCATTTAAATAATAACTTGCTCTTTGATTTTTTTCTGTCAAGTGCATGACCTCACACTTTCTGACATTATACTCCATCTGCCAAATTTTTGCCCACTCATTTAGCCTATGTCCTTTTGCAGAATTTTTGTGTCCTCCTCACACATTGCTTTTCCTCCCATCTTTGTATCGTCAGCAAACGTGGCTACATTACACTCAGTCCCTTCTTCCAAGTCGTTAATATAGATTGTAAATAGTTGGGCTTCCCAGCACTGATTCCTGCGGCACCCCACTAGTTACTGGTTGCCAACCAGAGAATTAATCATTTATCCCGACTCTCTGTTTTCTGTTAGTTAGCCAATCCTCTATCCATGCTAATATATTACCCCCAACCCCATGAACTTTTATCTTGTGCAGTAACCTTTTATGTGGCATCTAGTCAAATGCCTTCTGGAAGTCCAAATACACCACATCCACTGGTTCCCCTTTATCCACCCTGTTTGTTACATCCTCAAAGAATTCCAGCAAATTTGTCAAACATGTCTTCCCCTTCATAAATCCATGCTGACTCTGCCTGACCGCAATTTGTTTTTCCAAATGTCCTGTTAGTGCTTCTTTAATAACGGACTCCAACACTTTCCCAACCACAGATGTTAGGCTAACTGGTCAATAGCTTCCTACTTTTTGTCTGCCTCCTTTTTTGTATTTTAGAGATATTTAATTGTTAAGACTTTCATATGGTATGTTGTTATAAATAAGAAATTTTGCTCATGTTTTTTGTATGCTTGGAATAAATAAAATTGTAAATGAAACTCAAGCTGAGTTGTAGTTCATTTATTGGATGGAAATATATTGCCACTATCAAGATTTATAAATCTTTCAGTTTTCTTTAATTGAGAAATCTATAAAACGACCATGGCGTAGCTAATTTGCCAAGAAAAGTTATACTTGTATCAAAATTATGCTTGTATCAGGATTTCTGTAAATTGCACAGCCCATTTAATGATTAACTCAGCAAGTTAATCTAAATAAAGCCTACAAAAAATACTGAACAAAAAATATTTATATAAAGTGGATTTCTAAAATGTGTTGTTCTTTATACTATAGGCCCAAGTTTCGGGCTGCGCCGACGCCCATTTTTCGCGCCACAAAGTGCGCCTAAAAAAAACGGACCTATTCTCCGGCTCCCTGCAGGCCCTCTGGAGCTGGGCGCGGCGCAGCACGAGCTGTAGGGGGCGGAGCCAGGTCCCTGCGCTGAAAACAGTGCCGGGACCTCTGCACATGCGCGCTACAGTGGTCGCGCATGTGCAATAGCTCCAGGCGCCCAAAACTGTCTGTGGGAGGGGCCTGAAGCACGCAGCCCCTAGCCCTGGCCGAATGGCCTCACTGGGGCTGCGTGGATAAAGCTCCTCCCACCAGACCGGACCCGACCCCCGCGCTCCCCCCCCCCACTGGCGACTCGACTTCTGCTTCCCCCCGCCATCCCCCCCGACCCGACCCGACCTCGGCGCCCCACCCCTCCCCCCCGACCTCCGCGACTCCCCCCCGGACCTCCGCGACTCTTCTCCCCCCACCCCCCCCGGACCTCTGCGACTCTCCCCCTCCCCCCCCAGACCTCCGCAACTCTCTCCCCCCGCCCCCCGGGCCTCTGCGACTCTCCCCCTCCCCCCGCCCACCGAACCTCTGCGACTCTTCCCGCCCCCCCGGACCACCGCGACTCTTCCCCCCCCCCCCCCCCACCCCGAGACCCGATGCCACCTACCTGAAAATCCAGCCCGAAGTCTCTCCCTTCCTTCCCTCCATCCTCTCTCCCTCCCTTCTCCCCCTCCCCTCCCCCTTCCTCTCCTCCCCCCTACCCCCCTCCTCCTCCCCACCCCCCTCCTCCCCCCCACCCCCTTCTCCCCTCTGCCCCACCCCCCTTCTCACCCTTCCCTTCTCCCCCTCCCCTCCCACCCCCCTTCTCCCCCTTCCACCCCGCTTCTCTCCCTCCCCTCGCTGTCAGAAACACAGACACTGACAGAGAGTGAGAGACACACACACAGACAGACAGAGAGATAGAGACACTGACAGAGACACACTGAGGGGGTGACATCCCACCACGCTGTTGGAGGATTCCCGGTGCTGCAGTCGGTAAGTAGAAAATGTTTTACTTACTGATTTTTTTTAAAAATTATTTTTTATTAATTTTTTTTGATTGATTTATTGGTTGATATATTGATGTATTTATCATTTATTATAGATGATGGCTCTTTATTTGTAAAACTGAAGTGTTTAATGTTTGTAAACTTCTCTTTAAACCATAGCCCCCTCCCTTTCCCTACGCCTAATCTGTAATCTACGCCTGATTTTCTAAAGTGTAGACAAGGTTTTTTCGAAAGTACAAAAATCTTCACTTACTCCATTCTAAGTTAGTTTGGAGTAAGTTTTCAATGCCTAAACTTTGAAAACAGGCATAAGTGGCCGGACACGCCCCCTTTTGAAAAAAAATTCTGTTCCAAAGTGAAACTGTTCTAACTGACTAGAACTGGAGCAAACTAAATGCCGAGAATTCAAATTTCTAAAGATACTCCATTCTAAACCAGTTGCTCCAAAAAAACAGGAGCAACTCAGGCCGAAACTTGGCCCCTATATATGGGCTGTTGGTCTGACTGTATTTAATCTGCTAAGAATTTAAAACTAGAACATTAGCAACTATTATTGGATTAGGATTTTATGTTGAACAGTTTTGCTTGGATCAAGAGTTTTACAAAGTTAGGGTGAATGGGATGTGGTTTTGCACATTGGAATTCTAAGTTGAATCAGCTGTATGCTTGAATCAAATACACAGTTATCTGGAGCTGACTCTGCTGCATAACCAAATTCATTTATAAATTTTAAATTAAGTCATTTTCTGCCCTTGTATCTATTTTGTGGGTAGTCCTATTAATTATTCTTGTGGTGTGATGGTGCTGCGATAAAATGGACCCCTGCACTCTTTCAAGTGGCAACTAAAGATTATGATATTTTTGTTTCAGCACCACCTTGTCAATCAAACATATTTAAGCAAAAATAATTACAATACTTATTTCTGTTAAACTACATCTAAAGAACAAAACATTCTCTATGATTGTAACTTTGCAATCCCATTATTTTGAAATACTTCGCTTAATTGCCATGGAATGGACATAAAATCACAATTGGATTTTTGTGGGATACCATCAGTTTATTGCTTCTTTTCAAATGCGTTTGAAGTACTTACATTAATGTTTGTTGCCAATGGGTTCAGTCTGATATACAGCGAAGTAAAACATTTTGGCTGCCATATATTTTGGAAAGCTAGAATTTATCTCCTGAAAGCATGAATGACGATAGATTTATGCTTCTTTACGTACACCAAAATCATCAGTCCTTCTTGAAAGTAATGTAATACTCAACGGCTTTCCAAGAATGATAGCGAAAAGGATAACAGACGAGATGCTTTGTTATGCAATTTTTATTTTCACAAGTCAATGACCAGACAACTCGCAAGCACAAATGAACTGTGATCGGTGCACTATCATTAAGAAAACTGTAGAACATAGCCCCGACTTTATTTTATTTACAATATTTGATGTATTTTAATGGCTAAAGGTCAGAGATGGCATAGTATGGAGAGCAGCACATAAGACACGTGTCATCAGAGATATGAAAAAATAAATTATAAGGCTGCGAATGTACACAATATTACAAGTTTAAGATATTGCACTCTGAATGTATTCTAAAAATAGACTTTTAGAAAATACAAAAACAATCTCTTAGAAGTTACTTACCAGTGGGCGAGTAGGTATTTTTCTTAAATATGTAAAATTATCACTTGTCAAAAGCTGTTATAGTATTATTGAAGGGGGACAATCCGAATGAGGCCCATGCATAGGGTTTTAGGAAAGAGGGTTCTTGAAGCAATGGAGCTGAAACCAGGGCTTATGATGTTGGACTGTGTGTAATGCTTACAGTGCAATACCATCCCGTCTCAGTTGAGTATCAGTAACATTTCCACTTTTGTCTTCACTGTTTAATGCCCATCTTCCAGAATGTTAACAAAAGAACCAGATACACACAATCATCAACATTGAGAGAACCAGGCCCTGTCCCACTGACATCCAAAAATAATTCTCTAGCCCGAGAGAGACATGGATCAGCTTAATTTTCATTGAAGTCTACTGAAAAATGATATTTTACAGCTTCCTTTGAAAATTAGATTCATGGAAATTATTATAAAATCTGAAATCATAACTGTTCCGAATGAATGAACAATACTTCAATTGATACAATGGTTAAGTCATAGCATTAACTAAGTCTTCAATTGATCCACAACCTTACTCTTGAGTAAACCACCATTAATTCTTCTTATTTACAACAACAAGGTGAAGAAGAATAAAACTCCCTGTGAAAAGTAATGCATATATGCATGTTCAACCACTGAATAATGTAGAATGTGGGCTTTGTTTTCAAAGGCGAGATTTTCAGCCTTTAATGATCAAAGTCGAAAGTGCTGAATTTTACATTTGCATAATTAGCTTTTGTGGATAAAGGTAAAGGCAATGCAAACTGCACTGAACTATATATATTTGTAATGGAATGAAGAAGTAAATGTTAACAAAAATATATTCTACTAATACATTCAAAACTAAACAACTCCCCCAGAATAGCACACCTGAAAGTTAGATTTATTTGCTGAAGACTAGGTGACCCCAGAATTTGTATTAACACAATCTCTTTATCACTCACCAAGTTGGACATACTGTGAAAAAAATCACAGTAAACATTTATTCACTTCTAATTTATGCCAAATTAAACATCATTGCATTGCTGTAGTGTTTGTTAATTTCAGAACAGGTTGCTTACATCTTCCACTAAAAACATCTCGTGCATATATGAAATGACAATATGAAGTATTATCGTCCCCACAATCTGCAAGCACACCTACATAACAATTTAAAATATATACAATAAATAATATTCAGAATTTTAAATAAATATTTCTGGTGGAAGAGAATTCCTCAATCCTCCTCCTTGGCTTAATTATAAAGCAATCAGTTTATTTGCCATTTAAAGATGCTTTTTATTGCTGCTGTGATCCTGGAATTCTGCAATATGGCATCTTTGTGCTGCATGCTGTGTGTAGGCAAAACTGCTGGGACCTGAAATAAAAGATGATCACATTTCATTCAGCGGTACATGAATAACAGCAGCATGCTTGAAACTGATCCAATCACCACAGTTAATTTTTCTGGCTATGAGTATATTGGTAAGCACCAAGTATTTAATGACAATAACTGTAGTGTCATGCAGTTTCAGTCTTGATGTGCAACTTGTCAATATGTAGCAGCTTTCTGTTCCAGGTATTCAGTATATTGAGAAGAAGTTAGTTCCATTTCACAATTGTTTAGCTTTTTTTTTAAATGTACCTATTTTAAAATGGAATAATAAAAAAGTAGGATAGATCTATATTATATTTTCTGGAATGTAATTTGTTCAAATGTATTTTCTCCTTTTGTAAGATGTGCTGATTTAATTAGTTGCTATGTGCTATTCCTCAAACAAGAGGACAGATAAACAATTGATTCTCAGACCTCTGTCAGCACTGCTCTGAACTGGTCACCAAGTGGAATGTAAGCGTAGGTCGAGTTTACTCAACCTCTATAGCTCCATCTTCTCCCATGGCAACATCTTATCAGATAGCAACAGCTGTGATTAAGGGTGGAATGTGTGGTGAATCCTAGGAAACATTCGCATTCTATCATCTGTTGTGCATTTTTTTAGAATTTATAATATGCCATACTTGTGTCCAGCTCTAGCTGTATTTGATTTTAAAGGTTTACACACAAAAGCAATCAATGTATTAACTGCTAATTAAAGTTATCATGCAACAATATGACTGTGTGTCAGAACAAATGCTGCATTTCTTAAATAAAATTGATCAGTTTCAATCAAGCTATCTGTGGTAAGTTTGCAAAATGTGCAATACAAGGTGACTACTAAAAATAAGGCATTTGATACAGTTTCTAGTGGAGAAAGGGAACCTGGCTTTGTGATAACGTATCAATCTGATTTACTATATGCAAGCCAAAATAGTGTTGGGTATTAGCATAGTAAAATCATTCTCTAATCTTGTAGAGTGATTTTTACTGATGATAAGAAACCTTGCCATTTTGACACGACGTGTTGTAGATTTAATATTTAAAATTTGGCTTTGATTTTGAATGCTCTGAAGCAGATGCTAACATTGGCATTAACCCAAACTCTCATCCCAAGCTATTTCAGTTTAAAATAACATTCAAATATATGTACCATTTGAAAAATAAGGATTGGTAAGAAGACATATTAGAAGAGTGGTCTATTGATGTTGTCATAAAGGCACACTGTTAAGACACAGTGAGGAATGTTTTATGTGTTAGCTTGACTCAGTAATAGCACTCTTGCTAGAGTCAGACGCTTGTAGTTTCAAGCTCTACTTCAGAGCCTGAGCATGTAATCTAGGCTGACACTTTGGTGCAATTCCTCAGTACTGAGGGAGTTCTCCTCAGTACTGAGAAGAAGCTTGCCGGGAACATAAAAACTGACTGCAAAACTTCTATAGATATGTGAAGAGAAAAAGATTAGTGAAGATAAATGTAGGTCCCTTGCAGTCGGATTCAGGTGAATTTATAATGGGGAACAAAGAAATGGCAGACCAATTGAACAAATACTTTGGTTCTGTCTTCACGAAGGAAGACACAAATAACCTTCCGGAAGTACAAGGGGATCAAGGGTCTAGTGAGAAGGAGGAACTGAAGGATATCCTAATTAGGCGGGAAATTGTGTTAGGGAAATTGATGGGATTGAAGGCCGATAAATCCCCGGGGCCTGATAGTCTGCATCCCAGAGTAGTTAAGGAAGTGGCCCTAGAAATAGTGGATGCATTAGTGATCATTTTCCAACAGTCTATCGACTCTGGATCAGTTCCTATGGACTGGAGGGTAGCTAATGTAACACCACTTTTTAAAAAGGGAGGGAGAAAACGGATAATTATAAGCCGGTTAGCCTGACATCAGTAGTGGGGAAAATGTCGGAATCAATTATTAAGGATGAAATAGCAGCGCATTTGGAAAGCAGTGACAGGATCGGTCCAGTCAGCATGGATTTATGAAGGGGAAATCATGCTTGACAAATCTTCTGGAATTCTTTGAGGATGTCACTAGTAGAGTGGACAAGGGAGAACCAGTGGATGTGGTGTATTTGGACTTTCAAAAGGTTTTTGACAAGGTCCCACACAAGAGATTGGTCTGCAAAATCAAAGCACATGGTATTGGGGGTAATATACTGACGTGGATAGCGAACTGGTTGGCAGACAGGAAGCAGAGAGTCGGGATAAATGGGTCCTTTTCAGAATGGCAGGCAGTGACTGGTGGAGTGCCGCAGGGCTCAGTGCTGGGATCCCAGCTCTTTACAATATACATCAATGATTTGGATGAAGGAATTGAGTGTAATATCTCCAAGTTTGCAGATGACACTAAACTGGGTTGCGGTGTGAGCTGTGAGGGGGACGCTAAGAGGCTGCAGGGTGACTTGGACAGGTTAGGTGAGTGGGCAAATGCATGGCAGATGCAGTATAATGTGGATAAATGTGAGGTTATCCACTTTGGGGGCAAAAACACGAAGACAGAATATTATCTGAATGGCGGCAGATTAGGAAAAGGGGAGGTGCAACGAGACCTGGATGTCATGGTTCATCAGTCTTTGAAAGTTGGAATACAGATACAGCAGGCGGTGAAGAAGGCAAATGGTATGTTGGCCTTCATAGCTAGAGGATTTGACTATAGGAGCAGGGAGGTCTTACTGCAGTTGTACAGGGCCTTGGTGAGGCCTCACCTGGAATATTGTGTTCAGATTTGGTCTCCTAATCTGAGGAAGGTTGTTCTTGCTATTGAGGGAGTGCAGCGAAGGCTCACCAGACTGATTCCTGGGATGGCAGGACATATGAGGAGAGACTGGAACAACTGGGCCTTTATACATTGGAGTTTAGAAGGATGAGAGGAGATCTTATAGAAACATATAAGATTCTGACCGGACGGGACAGGTTAGATGCGGGTAGAATGTTCCCGATGTTGGGAAAGTCCAGAACCAGGGGACACAGTCTTAGGATAAGGGGTAGGCCATTTAGGACTGTGATGAGGAGAAACTTCTTCACTCAGAGTTGTTAACCTGTGGAATTCCCTGCCGCAGAGAGTTGTTGATGCCAGTTCATTGGATATATTCAAAAGGGAGTTAGATATGGCCCTTACGACTAAGGGGATCAAGGGGTATGGAGAGAAAGCAGGAAATGGATACTAAGGGAATGATCAGCCATGATCTTATTGAATGATGGTGCAAGCTCGAAGGGCCGAATGGCCTACTCCTGCACCTATTTTCTATGTTTCTATGTTTCTGTCTTTCAAATTAGAGACTAAACCAAGAGCCTGCCCATGGCATCATGTAAAGAAGAGCATGGAGTTCTCCTGGTGTCCTGGCCAATATCCCTCCTTCAACCAACATCGCCAAAAACAGATTAGCTGCTCATTGATATCATTGGCCTTCATTGCTGGAGGGATGGAGTACAAAAGCAGGGAGGTCCTGCTGCAACTGTACAGGGTATTGGTGAGGTCGCACCTGGAGTACTGTGTGCAGTTTTGGTCACCTTACTTAAGGAAGGATATACTAGCTTTGGAGGGGGTACAGAGACGATTCACTAGGCTGATTCCGGAGATGAGGGGGTTACCTTATGATGATAGATTGAGTAGACTGGGTCCTTACTCGTTGGGAGTTCAGAAGGATGAGGGGTGATCTAATAGAAACATTTAAAATAATGAAAGGGATAGACAAGATAAAGGCAGAAAGGTTGTTTCCACTGGTCGGGGAGACTAGAACTAGGGGGCACAGCTTCAAAATACGGGGGAGCCAATTTAAAAGAGTTGAGAAGGAATTTCTTCTCCCAGAGGGTTGTGAATCTGTGGAATTCTCTGCCCAAGGAAGCAGTTGAGGCTAGCTCATTGAATGTATTCAAATCACAGATAGATAGATTTTTAACCAATAAGAGAATTAAGGGTTATGGGGAGTGGGCGGGTAAGTGGAGCTGAGTCCACGGCCAGATCAGTCATGATCTTGTTGAGTGGCGGAGCAGGCTCGAGGGGCTAGATGGCCGACTCCTGTTCCTAATTCTTATGTTCTTATTTGCTGTTTGTGGGATCTTGTTGTGTGGCAAACCATTGCTGCATTTGCCAAATAACAGTTCATTGGCTGTGTCGTGCTTTACGATGTTCTGAGAAGGTGAAAGGCGTTGTATAAGTACAAGTTATTACATTGCTGGTAATATCTGGTGTACTTAATCTGGGATTTAAAAAAACAGAAAGTGCTTAATTTCCCAATATTGATAGTCTTCACCTTAACAAAGACACAAAATCATCCTATATATGCTTTTGAGAACGAGAGTCTTCATTTTATTCTCAGTTATTTTCTCATTTCATTTTGTGGGCCTCCAAAATGCACATTGCTTGTCTGAGAGGGCTTGTAATTGACCTGCGTCAGAGCATCCATTGTTCTGTCACTTAGAAGCTTGTGAGTGGCTTTGGAATTCAATAGTGGAGCAATGGGGGTGCAATCCCATACTCTATTATTTTGAAGTGTGATGTGCCAACTTCATTGTGTTGCCTCACGGTGGTGACACAGATGCAAGCAAACCCTAATATTTTAGTTTATTCTCAGAATATTGTGAATTAAATAAAATTCTTTCAATTTGAATATTTCTCGCAATCCATATTATAACATTTAATAATAAACATTTATAGCCATATACTTTTACAGAAGTTATATAAAAGTGCATATTTTGAAAGATGATTAATCAGGAAACTTAACAACTAAAAACAGCAAACAAATGTCAGTGCTTTGTTACCGAAAATACATTTTTTGGATGGATTAGGATTTGAAAGATTAAATCAATACATAGAAGTGCATATTGTCCATACCAGGTGGCTTCATGATAAGAGAATTATGCATATATGATTATTTAATTATCTGTTGATTGAGCTTGAAATTAATTAAATATATTAGGTTATTCCATTACCTATTTACTAAGCAGCAATTGATAGATTTCTCTAACCAGGCTCAAATCTTGCATGATTTAAAGCACCACAATTGAACTGCTTAGTTATCTGATACACAATGCACAAATTACAAGGTGATTTAGGCCTATGGTTTCCAGTCACTTTAACGGCTAGGTTATCATTATTTCAGTATAATTTGGTAATCTAGGGAGGTGGATAGAGAGTGTCACTACTGACCAGTAACAAGACCAATAACAACATTAATTATCCAGATTTTAAACAAGTATGGAATTAATATTTGATCCGCCAAGTTCCAATTTATTTCAGTTTATTATCAGTTGCATTCAACAAAAACACAAGCTAGGGCACGCAAATATTAACAGAACAACCCTACTATAACTATTAAGTGGCACAGTAGTTAAATTGTCCTCTTCACACTGAGACCACAGATTCAAAATCACCATGTTGGCTGAATCATCCAATTTCTGAAATAAATGGACACTTACACTATATTGTCGCAAGTCGAGTCCACTGTCTGTTGAATATAATAAGAAGCTATAGTAGAAGATACTAAGTTAGGGGGTATAGTGAATTGTGAAGAAAGCAATAATTTGCAACAGGATATAAGTAAGTTAGCCGAATGGCAGGAAAAAGGCAGATGCAGTTTAACATATAGTGTGAGGTAGTACATTATGGATTTAAGAATCGTAAATGAGTGTAAAATCTAAATCAAGAAGCAATGCGATAGCTGAACAGAGATTTAAGAGTCCAGGAGTCATAAAAATCTAGCCTCCGGTACCAAATGTACTTGGATGCTGGAATTGATCGCACGAGGTAGGAAATATAAGAGCAAACAAATGCTGCTGCGATTATACAGAACTTTGGTCAGATCTCATTTGGAATATTGCATTCAAGTTTTGAGTGCCTTGGAGAAAGTGTAGCTATGAATCATTAAGGTTATATATGCAATGAAGGGACTATTTCCTCCTTCAAGACGGTCCTTAAAACCTACCCCTTTGACCAAGCTTTTGGCCACCTGCCCTAATTTCTCCTTCTGTGGCTCGGTGTCAAATTGTTTGTCTCATAATACTCCTATGAAGCGCCTTGGGACGTTTCACTACGTTAAAGGTGCTATATAAATACAAGTTGTTGTTGTTGAACCGTGATGAAAGACCAGACTAACTTGGGTTATTCTTCAAGATGCGGAGGCATAAGAACATAGAAACAGTAGTCGGCCTTACAGCCCCTCGAGCTTGTTCCAACATTCAATTCGATCATGGCTGATTTGTATCTAAACTACCCGTCTTGGTTCCATAACCCTAATACCTTGCCTAACAAAAATCTATCAATCTCAGTTTTTAAATTTTCAACTGACCTAACCTCAACAGCTTTTTGGGGGAGAAAGCTTCAGATGTCCACTACCCTTTGTGTGAAGAAGTGCTTCCTGACATCACCCCCTGAACAGCCTAGCTCTAATTTTAAGGTTATACTTCTTTGATCTGGACTCTCCCACCAGAGAAAATAGTTTATCTCTTTCTACTCTATCAAATCCTTTATTCATATTAAATACCTTAATTAGATCACCCCTTTATCTTCTATACTCAAGAGAAGACAAGCCGAGGCTATGCAACCTGTCCTCATAATTTAACCCTTTTAGCCTTTGAGGCAAGCTGATTTAGGCATTTAAAATGGTGATGGAAATTAGCAGGGTAGACAGGGAATGACCCTTCCCTTTAGTAGGGATATCCAGAACAATGAGACAGAATCGGAGCTAAAAATGCCAAAAGTGAATCCAGGAAAAGTTATTTACATAAAGGACTGTGAGAATATGAAACACACTAAGCCAGAAACTTTTAGATATAGAAAACATAGAAAATAGGTGCAGAAGTAGGCCATTCGGCCCTTCGAGCCTGCACCACCATTCAATGAGTTCATGGCTGAACATGCAACTTCAGTACCCCATTCCTGCTTTCTTGCCATACCCCTTGATCCCCCTAATAGAAACATATGAAGTCAATATAGATGTTTAAGACAACAACAACTTGCATTTGTCTTTAATATAATAAAAGTCCTAAGGCATTTTACATATGAAAGTACAGACTGTTATTTAGAGTGATTGTCAGAGAATAATAATAGCTGACCAAGAATGTGGTTGAAAAGACTGGTTTTGAGGAGACTTTTAAAGATGGGGAAGGAAGGTGCAAGGCAAAGAGGTTACGGAATGGAGTTCAAGAGGGTCAATAGTTAAAACCTCTGCAGCAAGTGAGAAACGATGAGGTGGGGAGGGGGGGGGGGGGCGCGGTGGTGGGAGGGTGTAATAGTGCACAGTAGGCCAAAGTTGGTAGAGCATAGGTTGCGACTGGCTGTAGGACTGGAGGAGGTTGTAGAGATATGGCATGATATGGCCACGGAAGGATTTTGAATGTTGTGTCTTGGGAAATAAGAAGTCCATAGAGATTAAGAAAGAAAAAGTAAAGAAATAAATAAGTAAAGAAACATATCTTCGGAATTGAAAACATTGCAAAGCATCTCACATACAATGAATTCCTGTTGAAGTGAGTGACATTTGAAGTGTAGTCACTGGATGATGGGCACATGAGACTTAGAGAGGGACAGGATGCAAGCAGTCGGAGTTTTGGTCAAGTTTAATTTATTGCAGGTGCAGGGATGACTCTGGAGGTCAGTAAGGGGAGCTTTCAAGAAATCATGTCTTGAAGTAACAAGAGCGTGAAAAAGGTTTTCAGCTGTGGCGAAGACAAAGATAGACAATGTTGGGCAAGTGGAAGTATGTGGTGTTAGTATAGATCAGTTATAGGGTTTGATGCTCAGTTTTTTGTTAAACAACACTCTGTGGTTACACATCCGTTAGCTTAACCTGAGCAAGCAGCTAGGTGGGGCATGGAGTCAGCGGAAAGCATTGGAGTTGTTTGTGGGAGCTGAATAAGAGAGCTTTGAAAAATAGATAGATAATTCATCTACTCTCCCAGATGAAGGAGAACACAATGAAAAGGTTGAATATTAAGTTACTTCAACTGTCATTTAAAATTAAATATATATAGATTTTTTGGGCAGTAGATATATAGATTACTGTAGCTTCAGTTATAGGGTGTTGAAATCCCAAAGGATAGAGAGCTTGAAACCCATCTTGAGTGACATTCAAACTCATTTTTTTTTATTGAGTAGCCTAGCTATTTATAACAATGGATAAAAATTGACTCTTACTGGAGTCACTTTAGTTTATAATTCCCTAAATATTATCACAAGACTCAAGTAGCTCACTGAGAAAGTTGCATAGGCTCAATTAAAAAAAATGAAAATAAAAAAACAGCCTTTAAAGAAGAGAACTTTTTCCTCAAAGAAAGTACACATTACATGGGTAAATAAAAACGTTAAAATATCCTTCCATTTTTACAGCACTTGTATACCATATTATCATGAACAAACAATTTCAATAAACATTCATATGCTCTTCGTTGAGCAAGTTTTACAGTATAACAAGGCTGTATTGCTTAATGATTCATTTGTAACTATAGATAATGGCCTGATGGCACTGGTATACAACAGATGATGTAACAGCAGCAATTTCCAATGCTATGTCTTATGGTGAAAGAAAGTTGCATTCTCCTGCTTAAACAGCCAAAAATGAAACAATGCAATTTGTCAAATTATGGTGATTGAAATGTGTCAAACAGAAAATTACAGCGATGATGTGTTTTCACAAAGGAATAGTGCAAACCGTTTGCTGATAATTAATTGAGCTCACAACATAGCATAAAAACAGTAAATTATATGTCAATTACGATATAAATATTAAAAAGCATGTGCAGCCAGCCTCCTTACGTTGTTATGATATTTTATACATTTATCAGTGAAACCTCAAAACCTGCTTTGTGTGATGGACTTCAAAACAAGAACAATAATAGTTGACTTGTATTGTAATCAAACACCAATATATTTAGCTAACAACGTGTTGGTTCTATATCAAGCTTCAGCTTAGTTCTATTTAACCACAACAGAATGATAAACTGCAAAGGCTCTGGTATGAGATATGTGACTGATTCAAAATTACTCAAATATTGTGAAACCTGAAACAAAATATAAAAGAACATTTCATTGCCTAACAATTTTAGATTCTTGGTGGAATTTTTGGTTAAATTTCCCTAGGCATTTATATTTAGCTGATGAAATCAATAAAATATGTATTAAAAGATAAAAATGCTTTCTTCACTTTTATTTTTTTTATTCCATCATACTTTTCTAATGTTATCTATTTACTGACACTCATGTATCTAACTTAACCAAAGTACACAGATTGGGCTTGATACTTAAATTATGAAAGTGGCATTAAACTAACAACAAACCTAATTCAGAGCCTTTGACCATCAATGAATTTTATTAACAGAAAAGAGAAAATTATCCAGAGCGTCTTTGCAACATGTCCTTTACACCTGTGCTGCTCTCTGAGAGTTAAACCTTTATAAATGTGACTTATTTTTAGTCTTTATAATTAGCTTTGGCCACGAACAGAAGTTATGACGGTATATGGAGTCTTTGCTTCTGTGATAACCCACCTGAGATAAGCAACTCACAACCCATTAAGAAGCAAGTTGGAATGCAGTCGAGACTGAGACTTGAACCTGGGTCTTCCACTCTTCCATTAAGCCATATTAATCATGCAAATGATAGCTGCTGCATGACTACACCTAGACCACCTTGTAATATATCAAGAAATGAAGATAAAGAATTGTGATAAAGGCTTCAGATTTCAGTTACGGCTACTAAAAAATTGTTTATTTTGGGTGAATTTCTTGTCATTGATCGGAGACTTTAGTTATTGTGAAAGGTTGCTATTTCTTGAAAACGAATCTCATAAATGATATTAAGAATTAAGGTACCTGGGGGTATCTGGCTTGCCACATTAATTTTATAGTGCTATAGAAACATATTGAAAAAGGCATAATAAATTTTAACAGAGATAATAGAAAAATAGAAAAAGGAAATTAAAGATATTGTGAAAGAAAACAAAAGGTTTTAACTGGAAAATACAACAAAGAAAAAACAGAAAATGGGCGGGGAAAGAATTAGAATAGAAAAGAAATTCAAAAAGAGGAAAATTATAAAAATGAATAATAAAAATAAAACAAAAAAGCACAATGATATGAAGATATAAATAAATACAAAAAAGGAGATAGAATAAACATATCCAAAGAAGCCAAACAAAAACTAAATGTACGAATGGATTGAAAAAGAAACAAGAATGAAAATGTGAAGAGCACAAATAAAATAAGACCATTGAAACTAAATTAAGATTGAAAGAATCAAAAAATGAGAGATTGAAGAATATAGAAAAACAACTTAAAATGGAAACAGAAAAGTTTTTTAAATTCTCCCTGTCAAAAGGTCAAAAATTATATGGCTCTGTAATTGATACATTTTAGGTTCACTTAGTTTCACGATTATGTTATTACATACACAATACCCATAAGCAATGTTACATTTTTTGTCTCTGATTTTGAAATGATAAAATTATTTTATATTAACGCACAGGACACATACAAAGAATGTTACATAATTTAAACATTAATGACAATAAAGTACACAGGGGGTTCTTTGGTATTATGCCTTCGATCAATCTTGTGGTTCCCATCAATCATTCATTTATTCTGTCAGATGTTAACTCTTTCAGACTAATTACAGAGAATCATAATGTTGAAATTCTATGCATATTTGTAAACTTCTAAAAATAATTATTTTGAACTTCAAGAAAGAGCAGCCGGACTTATGCAAATTGGTAGTTGTATAATATGATTATACATTTTATTTCCAAAATGTTGATGAGATCCCACACAACTATTTTGCCAGATGCTGTTATAATTCATTTCACACACATCCCAACCTCCGAACGGTAAGGAAATTGTACAAATCATGTCACCTTTTAGAAACCAGAGAAAATAATAATAGGACAATAAACTCACAGTTGGAACACGAAAGTCAGAATTGAACAATGTGCAAACAAAAATATTGTAAACAATATGCATCCATGGAATAAATATTTCACAGATTGTGCAAGATTTGATACGAACCTGTTCTGTTCTGGACATGACAGCTGTCGAAAAATATAGAAACTTACATCAACTGTGTGCTGTTCTGCATAAATGTGATTGGGCAGCAGACTTAACCACTTAGACAGGGTGGAAACAAAGTATTGTAGCTGGAATAAGTTTGGATGAACCAGGATCCAGTGTGGGTTTAAAGGGGAAATTGAAAGGACATATTTGTACATATTCAAACATTAACACTTTCATGCATTCTCACCAGTCAACTGATGTATGTATTTTGTCACCTTCGATGAAGTCAAAAAATGTAAACATGTTTAGTCTGGCGTTGATTCATGGATTCAAAATATTTTTTTTAAATACAAAAGGAGTCTAACGGTCTCAATATATATTCTAAGATTGTAGTCTATGATTTCTGCATTGGTTACTTCAAAAACAAAACTAAATGTAAAACAATGTGCAGATTTTATGGTAATAGTATTATTTTCTTTACGTAAACTGTATTGAAATACCTTCAACGTTAAAACAATGGTAGCAGAAATAAATTAAAGACCGTTCTGCGAAGGGTTGATCGTCACTTCTTTGTAAACCGCCCTATCCAAAACACCAAAAGGGGCTCCAATGCTGCAGACCATGAAAATTACTGTTTCGTCTGTTGCCTGATAAAATCAGTGCAATTTCCGTCGATTAAATCTCAGACACATACAGCATAAATGGTCATATAACGCAGTAAGGTTCCCTTGGTAACCTAGATTTTCGACAGTAAAGGATGTTGGTGCTGAAACAACGTCTTAGCTCCCGGTTAGAGAAGATGCAGATGAATGGATTGACCCCAGCCTGGGCAAAAGTCATCCAGACAGCAGCCGTCAGGTAGCCACGTGGAACAGCGGGACCTTTCACAAAAACACGCCAGTAACAAGCTACCAGATATGGGCACCAGAGAGCCACGAAGAAGAAGGTGATCAGGTAGAACATCCTGCCTATTCTTTTCTCTGTTTTGAACTCGTCCATGACCAGCAGCCTCCTCCTCATGCCCTGGCCCTGGGGGTTTTGCCTGATGCCCAACAGAGTCGGAGGGGTTGGTCCCCGGCCAAACCCAGCGATCCAGTTGGCAGCCGCTTGCCCAGTGGCTCCTGGTCCGTGGAAAGTCCAGTTCTGACTGACTGCTGGCACCAGTTGGACGGGCTTCATCTTGCGCCGATCGTAAACGAAGAAAATCAGCTTCAGGTAGACGATGTGAGTGGCCAGGACGATCACCACGAACATGAGCATGAAGCCCAGGGAGTCGTTGACTTTGAAGTATCTGTGCTCAAAGATGCACTGCTCTTCCTCCCTGATGAAGGTGTAGGTTCCCACGTCGAAGACTGGGGGGAAAGCCATGGCCACGGAGAGGGTCCACACCATGCAGATGACTGCCAGGCAGGTCCAGAAAGTCAACCTCTTGGCGTAGAAACGGTGGTGGGCGATGGCGATGTACCGGGTGACACTCACGCAGAAGAGCATGAAAACGGCATGGAAACAGGACAGGACCCCGACGAAGGCGATCACTTTGCAGCTCAGGGTCCCATAGGGCCAGGAGGAGCCGTTTTTCACCGAGAGAAAGACGAAGGGGAAGCAGACCGCCGAGCGGATGATATCAGAGGAGCAGAGATCCAACAAGAAGTAATAAGGAGCCCGGTGCAGGGTCTTGTCTTTGACCAGAAGGAAAGAGATGAGGAGGTTTCCCAGCACGCCGACCCCAATGATGAAACCCAGGGATGTCAGCTTGAAGAACGTCGCCAGAGGAGACACATTTTGCAAAAGGTTCTCGCTGCTCCCAGTACCTGCATGGCTGTAGTTCGCCATAGATACTGTCAGTGGGTATCTGGGAATAGCCTCAGCCACGGCGGCGAAGTATCATGATGGAGGGAAAGCGCCAGTTAAAAAAAAAATCCAGCCCCCAGTCTAGCTCTTATATGTAAATAGATGTAGGTGGAAAAACATCCAGCGCTAGCGTGTCCGGCCCTACCCGGGCATCATTCTCATTACAGACATCTATAACATCCACCGGATCGGGTGACCGGCTGGATCATTTACGACGAGGACCCTGTAAAATGAATCATCATATATTTCAAAAAGAGCCTCTTATTTCTCAAAAGAAAATTACACAGCAGATTAACAATTAACATTTTTGAAACAGCATTGTATTGACTTTTTTTCTTGAGCAAAAATACATGTACTCGCAGAGAAAGAGGAAAAACCACGTACCTGTGTTTTTTTCTGTAGGGCTGTTGTGTTACAAGGAGTTGCTGTCTCCTGCTGTCGGTTAGCTTGCTGGGAGTGAATGGATTGCAAGTGGCTGAGCCCGAGACTGCGCACCGAGCCTATTTGTAATCCCTGCCGCGTCTTCTCGTGTCGCATCTCTCTCCCTTCCACACACACACACACAGCACAGGCAAGGGCGCTTATATGCAATACGTCTGCTCCGTCGGGACACGATTAACGCTAATTTATGTTACTTCAGCCCAGCCAGGCATTGCAAAGCTTTACAGACGGCTGGGCCTGGTAAAGATAACCTTTAGTGCATCGCTGCATTGTCAAATATTTTTATTTCATCAGCTCTTCGCTGTCAATTTGTTGCTACACATTCTAATGAAAAAAAACCTACACACAGCCATTGAACAAATTAGCGTTTAATACGTATTTTCTGTAGATCTATTAGTATGCTAAATGTGTGTGCATGCATAATGACCACGTGCATCTACACACACCCATTTATCATTGCACATAACCTGCGCCAAACACATATGAACACCTCTACATTATTGGTCATTAGTGGTCATTATTGACTCTATATGACTTTATTATCCATTTCAGAAAGAAGTTAATTTAATTATTTTTCCTACACGTGACGTTAATGTTTTCTTGAAGTTCAGTATAGTTTTTGATTATATAGCTACATAGCAAAACCACTGGTTTAATGACTTCATATGCCATTGGATTTTGTTCTGTATAATTAGGCCCACAAATACTGGATATATGACCCATGTTCATCATTGATCTTCACACTGTGTCTGGCTAAAACGACATTGTAAAGGCTTACTACACATTAGAAATCTTCTTAACAGTTCCATGTTTTAACTTTTTTGGCCAAATGTTTCCATTAAGATTCAATTGAGCTGCCATTGAATCCAGAGATAAACTTTTTAACAGTGAAGCAAATTTAAGTATATTATTGTCAAAGTATATTTTTAACTAGCATTGTCATCAGATTGATAAGAAAGGCAACTCCTGAACGGAGGTCAGATTATATTAGTTTTCACTGCCTTTCCTTTCTCACTGATGTAAAGATAATTTGTGTGCAGCACTGAGTGAGCAAGATTGAAGTACAGTATAGTGTATTGACAATGATACTGGCAATGACTTGGTAATTAGAATTTAGCTGACCACATAGAGGCAAAATTTGTGAAGGGAAACTGGAGAACACCACCGTTCCCTATTGGTGGCACCCCTGAAGTAAAGGTTTGGCTCAGTGGTAGCACGTCTCTGAGTGAGAACATTTGAAACCCCATTCCAGAGACTTAAGCACATAATCTAAGATGACACTTCAGTGCAGTACTGAGGGAGTGGGCACTGTCAGAGGCAGTTTTTCAGCTGAGATCTAACTAAAAGATCTATGGCACTATTGGAAAAAGTGGGGGGGGGGTTGGGGGCACGTCTCCAGTATCCTGTCCAACTGGTTTAATGACTGGATTTTGTTTTGTATAATTAGGCCCACAAATACTGGATATATGACCCATGTTCATCATTGATCTTCACACTGTGTCTGGCTAAAATGACATTGTAAAGGCTTACTACACATTAGAAGTCTTCTTAACAGTTCCATGTTTTAACAGTTCCATGCTTTGAGAGTTCCAAATGTTGTGAAAGATACTGTATAAATACAATCACGTAGGATTACATAGAAACATAGAAACATAGAAAATAGGTGCAGGAGTAGGCTATTCGGCCCTTCGAGCCTGCACCACCATTCAATAGATCATGGCTGATCATGCAACTTCAGTACCCCACTCCTGCTTTCTCTCCATATCACTTGATCCCTTTAGCCGTAAGGGCCACATCTAACTCCCTTTTGAATATATCTAACGAACTGGCCTCAACAACTTTCTGTGGGAGAGAATTCCACAGGTTCACAATTCTCTGAGTGAAGAAGTTTCTCCTCATCTCAGTCCTAAATGGCTTACCCCTTATCCTTAGACTGTGACCCCTGGTTCTGGACTTCCCCAACATCGGGAACATTCTTCCTGCATCTATCCTGTCCAATCCCATCAGACTTTTATATGCTTCTATGAGATCTCGTCTCATTCTTCTATAAGATATATGACACAGAAACAGGCCTTTCGGCCGAACCACTCCATGCCGATGTTTATGCTCCACTCGAGCCTCCTCCTGTCTTTCCTCATCTAAATCTATCAATATAACCCTCTATTCCCTACTCCCTCATTTGCTTGTCTAGCCTCCCCTTAAATGCATCTATACGATTTGCTTCAACCACTCCCTGTGGTAGCGAGTTCCACATTCTCATCACTCTTTGGGTAAAGAATTTTCTTCTGAATTCTCTATTGAACTTCTTGGGTGACTATCTTATATTGCTGGCCTCTAGTTATGCTCTTCCCCACATGTGGAAATATGCTCTCTGTATCCACCTTTCAGAATTTTAAGACCTCTATGAGGTCACCCCTCAGACTTCGTTTTTCAAGAGAAACGAGACCCAGCCAGTTAGAACATAAGAACGTAAGAAATAGGAGCTGGAGTAGGCCATACGGTCCCTCGAGCCTGCACTGCCATTTAATACAATCATGGCTGATCCGATCATGGGCTCAGGTCCACTTCCTTGCCTGCTCCCCACAACCCCTTATTCCCTTATCGGTTAAGAAACTGTCTATCTCTGTCTTAAATTTATTCAATGAGCCAACTTCCACAGCTCTCTGAGACAGTGAATTCCACAGATTTACAACACTCTGAGAGAAGAAATTTCTCCTCATCTCAGTTTTAAATGGGCGGCCTCTTATTCTAAGATTATGCCCCCTAATTCTAGTCTCCCCTATCAGTGGAAACATCCTCTCTGCATCCACCTTGTCAAGCCCCCTCATAATCTTATATGTTTTGATAAGATCACCTCTTATTCTTCTGAATTCCAATGAGTAGAGGCCCAACCTACTCAACCTTTCCTCATAAGTGAATCCCCTCATCGCCAGAATCAACCTAGTGAACCTTCTCTGAATTGCCTCCAAAGCAAGTATATCCTTTCGTAAATATGGAAACCAAAACTGCATGCGGTATTCCAGGTGTGGCCTCACCAATGCCCTGTATAACTGTAGCAAGACTTCCCTGCTTTTATACTCCATCCCCTTTGCAGACCAAGGGCTAGATTTTACACTTTTGTGCAGATCGCCCAAAAATGGGCGTTATTTCTGGCGTGGGCGGTAAAAATGGGTTTTTAGATCGCCGGCTTGTCGCCCATTCTCAAAGCCCCTAGTCTCCATTTTTGAAATTGGGCATTACCACAAGCGATATGAAATGGGCGTTAGCATTAAATCTCTCTGACCTTCTGCCGTATAGTGTCGTCGTCCTTAGCAACGGCATGGCAACACTCGTTTCCCGCGATTCAGGAGGTCAGGGTCATCATTACATGCGCAGAAGAGGAGACAGAGTGAGAGGGAGCAGAGAGGGACTGAAAGCGTGGGTGTGGTGTGTGCATGTTTGGCTGTTGCGGAAGGCACGAGGAAGTTTCACCAGCAGCAAAAAGCCTACTAAGCACCAAGAACATAGTTGGCAGCGAGTTTTTGTCCAACAAATAATATATAACATGGAAGGGATGGAGGAGGCCTTGGAGCTGGTAGCCAGGAACACTGGTGGCAGAGGGCTCCCAGTGGTCCTGGAGTGCAGCACCGAACCCCAAGGTGCCGCACCCCCATTGCCAATAACACATGAGAGCCATGAGCAACAATTTTGCTTCTGGCTCGGAGCATGTTCCCACCTCAGGACCGTCCTCTCCCGTATCCGTCCAAGCAACGGTTCAGCCGTCATCCCCGCCCCCTCTCCCCCCCACAATGAAGCAGCGCCTGAGGAGCTCCTCGGCCAGACGGCTTGGAGTCAGGAGGGGAAGAGGAAGGGGTAGAGATGGGGAGGAGAAGTGGGGTGGGTGGGGGGGGGGCGGGGAAGGGTTTTTTACAGACAAATTTCAGACAAATGTTAGGTTTAAATGGTTTTTATTGAACAAAACCTTGTTGCGCATTGGCTCAAATAGCTGCACCATTACACACTGGTGATTCCTAAACATCAAAGGGTATAACTTCACTTCAATCAATTTAAATTTGAACTGTCACCAAGGTAATGTCCACCATTGATGTATGACTTGCACATCCAGCAGTGTGTCAGCCTTGTAAATACCACCAATGTTCTTTCAAGCAAAGTGCTCATTTATGAGCTCCTGATGTAAGAGTCTTGCAGCAATGTAGCCACCACGTGCCCTTTCATGCGGTCTACAGGGGGTCGGGGTCATGGCTTCAGCGTCAGCCTGATTGTCTGGGCCGATGTCAGCATCCGCCTCCTCATCCTCCTCTTCCTCTCTCTGGTGACTCATCAGGCAATTCTTATCCCCTCCTGATAGCCAAGTTGTGCAGCATGGAGACACCACTGCAAATTTAGCTACCTGCTCAGGGTGGTATTGGAGCTCGCCTCCTGAGTGGTCCAGGCATCTAAAGTGCTGCTTAAGCACTTCAATGGTTTTCTCCATGATATTGCGAGTGGTTCTATGGCTCTCGTTGTATCGCCTCTCGGCTTCGGTGTGGGTGTCATGCAGTGGGGGGTCATCAGTCAGATGGCGAGGCCATATCCTTTGTCACCAAGCATCCAGCATTGACCTTGTGGCTGATTGTTAAACAAGTCAGATACAGTGCTCTCACGCAGGATGTGAGCATCATGGATGCTGCCCTGAAATTGAGCATTCACTGCCAGTATAATTTGCTGGTGGTCAACAACGAGTTGCACATTCAGGGAGTGGAATCCCTTGCGGTTCCTGAAAACCTCTGCACCCTGAAAAGGTGCCTGCATTGCGATGTGCGTACAGTCTATTGCTCCCTGCACCTTGGGGAAGTTTGCAATTCTGGAGAATCCTAGATCCCTCGCAGTCTAAGCCTCCCTGGTATTAGGGAAGATGATAAAGTCCATCCTGCGTGCGTACAAGGCTTCAGTTACCTGTCTAATGCAGCAATGTGTGGCATGCTGAGGCATACCGTAAATGTCGCCAGCTGAGGCCTGAAAAGAACCCGACGCATAGAACGACAGTGCCGTGGTAACTTTGACCTCGACGGACAGTGCGGTCCTGATGGTGCTGGCAGGCTGCAGATCTCCCCCGATGAGCTGGCATACCTCAGTGATGACCTCTTTGTGGAAGCGCAGTCTCCAAAGGCAGGTGGTGTCGGGCAAGTTGAGGTAAGACCGCTTCTCCCTGTGGTTGTGGGGGGCATAATGTCTGGTCCTCCTTATCAGCATGGCACATCTTACATTGTGCACATAATGCTGTGGAGCGTACCTTCTGCCATCTCCAGTCTGCAGCGTGTAATTGGTCATCAAGAGAGGGTAAGAAAGGACAGGCCCCATTTCAATAGCTATCTGTTTTCCACCGATTGGTCACAAAGAATGAATGTCCCGACGAAGTCACCTATTAAATTACAATCGTTCACAGTATGATAAAGATGTTTGTTCAGATGTTCACACCACCGCCAAAGACCTCCAGAATACATGCAAATCCCCTGACGTTGAAGCAGAGCAGCCTTTTAAATGATGCGACATGTGATCGGTTAGTTCCATTTTTTCCCAGCGTTTTTTTGGGTGAGCGATATTGTGGGCGAGATGTGTGCGAGGTGGTGAAAGTGACGCTGGGCGATCTCTTGGGCATTAGTTTCGGCAAATGTGATATTTACGACAAAATAAAGTGGGTGGTCGGTATTATTGAATATCGGCGTTAATTACGTGCGGAAAGTAATGCTGGCCGATATTATGGGCATTGGTTTTACCCATTCTGATGATTCCGCTCAAATAAAGTGGGCGGGCGGTATTTTTTTTCCTGGCTTAACACACATGGGGAAAGTAACGCTCGCCGATAAGTGTCCGAAAAATGGGCATCAGTTTCCATTTTGTAGCTAAATGGGCGATATCTGGGCATTATACGTCATTTTAACGGTAAAATGGACGTTAAGTGGGCATTATGCATGCAAAAAAAGATTCCATTGACCTTCCTGATCACTTGCTGTACCTGCATACTAACCTTTTGTGTTTCATGCAGAAGTACCCCCAGGTTCCGCTGTACTGCAGCACTTTGCAATTTTTCTCCATTTAAATAATAACTTGCTCTTTGATTTTTTTCTGTCAAAGTGCACTTTCCAATATTACAAACTTGGCTACGTTACACTCAGTCTTTTCTTCCAAGTCGCTAATATAGATGGTAAATAGTTTATCCTTTCCTGAGATGTATACTCTCGTATTTCTGGTATCATCCTTGTAAATCTTCTCTGTACCCTCTCCAGTACCTCTATATCCTTTTTACAATATGGCGACTAGAACTGTACTCAGTACTCTCTAAGTTTGGTCTAACCAAGGTTCGATACACGTTTAGCATAACTTCCCTACTTTTCAATTCTATACCTCTAGAAATAAACCCTAGTGCTTGGTTTGCTTTTTCTATGACCTTGCTAACCTGTGTCGCAACTTTTAATAATTTGTGTATTTGTACTCCAAGATCCCTTTGTTCATCTACCCCACCTAAACTCGCACCCTTCAAGTAATAAGTGACCTCCCTATTCTTCCTACCAAAATGTAATACCTCACATTTATCTTTATTGAACTTTATTTGCCAATTATATGCCATTATGTAAATTTACTAATGTCCTTTTGTAATTTGTTACAGTCCTCTTCAATATTGACTATCGCTCTCAATTTGGTGTCATCTGCAAATTTTGAAATTGTGTTTTTGATTCCAAAGTCTAAATTGTTAATATAAATTGTGAACAACAGTGGCCCCAACACTGATTCTTATGGAATACCATACTTACCTTCTACCACTGTGAAGTCCTACTCTCTGCTTTCTGTCTTGAAGCCAGCTAGTTATCCATTCTGCTACTTGTCCCCTGACTCTGCATTCTCTGACATTGTTCATCAGTCTATTATAGGGTAACTTATCGAAGGCCTTTTGAAAATCTAGATAAATTACATTTACCCCATTTCCACTGCATTACCACTATCCCAGGTGAGCAGAGGAAACACTTCAAGGACACCCTCAAAGCCTCCTTGGTAAAGTGCAACATGCCCACCAGCACCTGGGAATCCCTGGCCCAAGACTGCCCTAATTGGCGCTGAGCATCTCGAATCTCATCGCCGACAGCATGCAGAAATCAAGCGCAGATAGCGGAAGGAGCATGCAGCAAACCAGACTCTACACCCGTCCCTTCCTTCAACCATTGTCTGTCCCGCCTGTAACAGATACTGTAATTCCCATATTGGACTGTACAGTCACCTGAAAACTCACTTTTAGAGTGGAAGCAAATCTTCCTTGATTTCGAGGGACTGCCTATGATGATGACTGTCTACTCTCTCTGTTACCTCTTCCAAAAATTCAATGAGGTTGGTCAAGCTGACTATTCATTATTATATATTTAGTTTCTTGATCTTCTATTTTTTCCTTTAGTAAGAATTCCATTAGTTTTCCTACCACCGATGTAAGCTGACTGACCCATGATTCCCTGGACATGTTCTATCCCCCTTCTTAAATATAGTTATTATGTCAGCTATCCACCAATCCTGTGGCGCTACACCTTTTTCTAATGAATATATGCAGTAATGCCTTTGCTATCGCTTCGCTGAATTCTTTAAAAATGTGTGAATGCAATCCATCCGGACAAGGGCTGTTATCCTCTTTGAGTTTGATTAATTAATTTAATATATCCCCTCTTTTTATTTTAAATGTGCTTATTTCATTACTAATCTCATCAATGTCATATCCATCTGTTCCATTTCCTTGGCAAATACTGAAGCAAAATAATTATTTAATATTTTGCCATCTCTCTAAAATTACCTGTGGTAATATCCTGTCTATCTCTTAATTCCAACCTTCCTTTTTTATTGATGTGCCTGGAAAATATTTTACCAATTTGTTTTATATTCCTTGATAATTTAATTTCATAGTTCCTCTTTGCCTTCCTAATTGTTTTTTTGGCTTATCTCCTAATCTTTTCGTATTCTCTCTCATCATGCACTCCCCTGATGTCTAATGCATGCCTATTTCCTTAGCCTCAATTGTTCCCTTATGGCTTTATTCATCCATGGAGTCTCATTAGTGTTTAGTTTGTTCTTTCCTTTTAGCGGAATATATTCTTACACTCTGTTGAACACTGTTTTAAGTGTTTCCCATTGGTGTTCTACATTGTTTTTTGCCAATATTGTTGCCCATTTTATTTTCCCAAGTTCTATTCTCGGCCCCTCAAAATCAGCTTTTCTCCAAATCTATCACCCTGGTTTCCTTCATACTTATGTCCTTCTCAATTATCATCTTAAAGAATATTATATTATGGTCACTATTACCTAGATGTTCCCCTACTTTTACTTATCTGCTCTGGTTCATTTCCCATTACTAGATCCAATAGCAAATCCTCTCTTGTTGGGCTTTTTACATATTGGGTTAGAAAGGAGTCCTGTACACATTGTAGGAACTTCATTCCCTTATCCCCTTTACCTACCTCTTCTGTCCAATTAATATCAGGGTAGTTGAAATCCCCATGATTATTATTCCCTAATTTCCTTAATTTGTCTGAATATTTCTTCCTCCACCTCCCTTCCACTATGAGGTGGTCTGCAGACGACATCTATCAGTGTGATTGATTCTTTTATCTCTATCCATATGGATTCTATTTTTGTCTTGCTGATAGCTGCATCACTTTTTTCTACTGCCAATATGTTATCCCTAACAAGTACAGCTATTCCACCTCCCCTTTTTCCCTCTCTATCTGTTCTAAATATGTTATACCCTGTAAAGTTTCATTTCCAGTCCTGATTTTTCTGTAGTCATGGCTTAGTAAACCCTACTCTGTCTGGTTCCTCACAACACATGATTGCCTCCAGCTCCCCTGTTTTATTACGGACTGTATGCATTGCTGTACAGACAGTTTAACTCATTTTTAATAGGATTTCCTCTCATTTTATATTTAACCATCTTTTTAGACCTGTTCTATAAACTCTATTTATTCCCTTGCAATCAATGTTTTCCCTTACTTTATTCTTTCTTATGCTCACTTTTCCTGTTTTGTTTATATTCTGGCTGGTTACGTTTCTTGTAGATCCTTTCCCCCATCTTACCAGTTTAAAGCCTTTGCCCCCTCCCTATTTACTCTTTCCGCTAGGACACAGGTCCCATCCCGGTTCAGGTAGAGCCCGTCCGTGGTACAGCTTCTTCCTGTCCCAGATCTGGTGCCGTGTCTCACATCAGCCCTTTAGCCACGTGTTAATTCTCCTGATCTGTTTGCTTCTATGCCAATTTGCACGTGACTCAGGCAAAAATCCAGAGGTTATTACCCTCGAAGTCCTGCTTTTTAATTTAGAGCCTAACTCCGGATACAGTTTTAGCAGGATCTCCTCCCTACTCCTACCGATGTTGTTTGTTTCAAATGGACCATGACAACTGGATTTACCCCTTCCCTTTCCAAGTTCCTCTCCAGCCGCTGTGAGATCTCCCTCACCCTGGCATCGGGTAGGCAACACACCCTTCGGGATTCTCGTTCTTGGCTGCAGAGGATGCTATCCATCCCCCTGATTATAGAGTCCCCTATCAGTACCACATTTCTATTATGCTCTTCCCTCCCCTGGACAGCCTTCTCAGCCACGGTTCTTTGGTTTGCAATGTGGGTGTCCTCCCTGCAGTCTTTCTCCTTGTCCTCACAGGGAGTGAGTATATCGTACCTGTTAGACAGGACCAGTGTCTATGGACTTCCTTCTCAACCTGTCCTAAATCCTGCTACCCGGCTCCCTAACAGTCACACCCTCCCTTTCGTGAACCTGTGCTTTCCTCTGGGGTGTGACTGTATTCTGGATAAAACTGTCCAGAAATTCCTCCCCCCACTTATGTGTCGGAGTGTCTCCAACTCGCACTCCATCTCAATGACTCTGAGCCGGAGAGATTTGAGATGCAGACATATCCTGCAGATGTGTTTGCTCGGGACAGACTCACTGTCCACAAACTCCCACATACTACAGTCCAGACACGCAACCTGCTCTGCCATATCTTAGTTTAGCCTTATGTTATTTATTTAATTAGTTAAAATATTTATTCAATTATTATATATAGTTATATTAATTAGTTAAACTAGTTAAGCTATAAGTTTAATGCGTACTTTATTGTTTCCCGCACCTAGTTTAAACCACAGTCCTAGGATAGTGAGAAGAGAGAAAAAATAATGTAATACTCACCAACCAATCACCTACCTGCTGGCCTTGTTTTTTTTTGAAATCGTTGATGGTTCCGCCACCGCTGAAACCTCCTCCAATTAGGTCCTTCCCCTTCTCCAAATTTCCACTCTTTCCAAATTCCCAAATAAAATGCTCTGGTTAAGTGCACTTTGGTTAAGAAACTCTATTTATTTTTAATTATTTTTAATATTATGAAATATCTTCTTCACTTTAAGCCAGAAGCCACTATTCACATGGGTTTCTTCATTGATTCACCTTCAGCCTCAGCTTTAACTCATGTAACAAGTAAACAAGATACTCACTGACTCCTCTGAGAAGGGGTGTATTTAGATTCACCAACCCCTCACAATGTGAAACTGATATCTACATATCTACCAAATACAAGAGGTGCTCCAAGCTGGGAAACACAGCAGTTCCTCTCCACTCCCTTTCCCCAAGTTAGCATCTTCACACAGTCATGTAGAGAGAGCATCTCCACTTTCAATTCCTGATTCCTGTCTACCCCTGTGAACTATCAGCCAGCTTAGCACAACATGGCCAGTAATAGATGTCACATTAACCAACTATGCGTCACAGTCATTCCCCAAACACCTGTACGAAGTTATAAACGTATAAAATTTGAAAAGGATTCGATGTGTAGCAGGAGCCTGGACAGCAAATCTAAGATAATCATCAGGTAAATGGTACGGTCTGCAAGCTCATGACATATCAGAAGGTCATGGTGGGCCATCTTGTTGAACCACTGCAGTCTGTGTAGTGAAGGAGCTCCCACAATGCTGTTAGGTGGGAAGTTCCAAGAATTTGACCCAGCGACGATGAAGGAATGTCGATATATGTCCAAGTCAGGATGGTGTGTAGCTTGCAGGGGAATTTGGAGGTGATGTTCCCATGCACCTGCAGCCCTTATTCTTCAAGGTGATGGAGGCTGAAGATTTGAGAGGTGTTGCCGAAGAAGCCTTGGTGAGTTGCTGCAGTGAATCCTCTAAATAGTGCACACGCAGCCATGGAATGCCAATGGTGGAGGGAGTGGATATTTAAGCCAGTGGATGAAGTGTCAATCAAGCAGGCTGCTTTGTCCCAGTTTGAGACTTGAATTGTCTAGGATAGACTGGCGAATGATACTTAAAGGGTTGATGGTGGATAGGCAACGGCAGACATTTAAAGATCACATGGATGAACTTCAACAATTGTACATCTCTGTCTGGCGTAAAAATAAAACGGGGAAGGTGGCTCAACCGTGGCTTACAAGAGAAATTAGGGATAGTGTTAAATCCAAGGAAGAGGCATATAAATTGGCCAAAAAAAGCAGCAAATCTGAGGACTGGGAGAAATTTAGAATTCAGCAGAGGAGGACAAAGGGTTTAATTAGAAGGGGGGAAATAGAATATGAGAGTAAGCTTGCAGGGAACATAAAAACTGACTGCAAAAGCTTCTACAGATACGTGAAGAGAAAAAGATTAGTTAAGACAAATATAGGTCCTTTACAGTCAGAATCAGGTAAATTTAAAATGGGGAACAAAGAAATGGCAGACCAAATGAACAAATACTTTGGTTATGTCTTCACTAAGGAAGACACAAATAACCTTGCGGAAATAGTAGGAGACCAAGGGTCTAGCGAGAAGGAGGAACTGAAGGAAATACTTATTAGTCAGCAAATTGTGGTAGGGAAATTGATGGGATTGATGGCCGATAAATCCCCAGGGCCTGATAGTCTGCATCCCAGAGTACTTAAGGAAGTAGCCCTAGAAATAGTGGATGCATTGGTGGTCATTTTCCAACATTCTATAGACTCTGGATCAGTTCCTTTGGACTGAAGGGTAACTAATGTAACTGCACTTTTTAAAAAAGGAGGGAGAGAGAAAACAGGGAATTATAGACTGGTCAGCCTGACATCGGTGGTGGGGAAAATGTTGGAATCAATTATTAAAGATGTAATAGCAGCGCATTTGGAAAGCAGTGACAGGATCGGTCCAAGTCAACATGGATTTATGAAAGGGAAATCATGCTTGACAAATCTTCTAGAATTTTTTGAGAATATACCTCGCAGAGTGGACAAGGGGGAGCCAGTGGATGTGGTGTATTTAGACATTCAAAAGGCTTTTGACAAGGTCCCACATAAGAGATTGGTATGCAAAATTAAAGCACGTGGTATTGGGGGTAATGTACTGACGTGGATAGAGAACTTATTGGCAGACAGGAAGCAAAGAGTAGGAAGAAACGGGTCCTTTTCAGAATGGCAAGCAGTGACTAGTGGGATACCGCAATGTTCAGTGCTGGGACCCCAGCTATTTACAATTAACATTAATGATTTAGACGAAGGAATTGAATGTAATATCTCCAAGTTTGCAGATGACACTAAGCTGGATGGCAGTGTGAGCTGTGAGGAGGATGCTAAAAGGCTGCAGGGTGACTTGGACAGGTTAGGTGAGTGGGCAAAAACATGGCAGATGCAGTATAATGTAGGTAAATGTGGTAAAAACAGGAAGGCAGATGATTGTTTGAATGGTGACAGATTAGTAAAAGGGGAGATGCAACGAGACCTGGGTGTCATGGTACATCAGTCATTGAAAGTTGGCATATAGGTACAGCAGGCGGTGAAGAAGGCAAATAGCATGTTGGCCTTCATAGCGAGAGGATTTGGCTATAGGAGCAGGGAGGTCTTACTACAGTTGTACAGGGCCTTGGTGAGGCCACATCTTGAATATTGTGTACAGTTTTGGTCTCCTAATCTGAGGAAGGACATTCTTGCTATTGAGGGAGTGCAGCGAAGGTTCACCAAACTGATTCCCGGGATGACAGGACTGACATATGAAGAAAGACTGATTGACTAGGCTTATATTCACTGGAATTTAGAAGAATGAGAGGGGATCTCATAGAAACATATCAAATTTGGAAAGAGGTGACATGATAGGTCCAAGTTAGCATGGATTTGTGAAAGGGAAATCATGCTTGACAAATCTTCTGGACAAGGGAGAACCAGTTGATGTGGTATATTTGGACTTTCAGAAGGCTTTCGACAAGGTCCCACACAAGAGATTAATGTGCAGAGTTAAAGCACATGGGATTGGGGGTAGTGTGCTGACGTGGATTGAGAACTGGTTGTCAGACAGGAAGCAAAGAGTAGGAGTAAATGGGTACTTTTCAGAATGGCAGGCAGTGACTAGTGGGGTACCGCAAGGTTCTGTGCTGGGGCCCCAGCTGTTTACATTGTACATTAATGATTTAGACGAGGGGATTAAATGTAGTATCTACTAATTTGCGGATGACACTAAGTTGGATGGCAGAGTGAGCTGCGAGGAGGATGCTATGAGGCTGCAGAGTGACTTGGATAGGTTAGGTGAGTGGGCAAATGCATGGCAGATGAAGTATAATGTGGATAAATGTGAGGTTATCCACTTTGGTGGTAAAAACAGAGAGACAGTCTATTATCTGAATGGTGACAGATTAGGAAAAGGGGAGGTGCAATGAGACCTGGGTGTCATGGTACATCAGTCATTGAAGGTTGGCATGCAAGTACAGCAGGCGGTTAAGAAAGCAAATAGCATGTTGGCCTTCATAGCGAGGGGATTTGAGTACAGGGGCAGGGAGGTGTTGCTACAGTTGTACAGGGCCTTGGTGAGGCCACACCTGGAGTATTGTGTACAGTTTTGGTCTCCTAACTTGAGGAAGGACATTCTTGCTATTGAGGGAGTGCAGCGAAGATTCACCAGACTGATTCCCGGGATGGTGGGACTGACCTATCAAGAAAGACTGGATCAACTGGGCTTGTATTCACTGGAGTTCAAAGAATGAGAGGGGACCTCATAGAAACGTTTAAAATTCTGATGGGTTTAGACAGGTTAGATGCAGGAAGAATGTTCCCAATGTTGGGGAAGTCCAGAACCAGGGGTCACAGTCTAAGGATAAGGGGTAAGCCATTTAGGACCGAGATGAGGAGAAACTTCTTCACCCAGAGAGTGGTGAACCTGTGGAATTCTCTACCACAGAAAGTAGTTGAGGCCAATTCACTAAATATATTCAAAAGGGAGTTAGATGAAGTCCTTACTACTCGGGGGATCAAGGGGTATGGTGAGAAAGCAGGAAGGGGGTACTGAAGTTGCATGTTCAGCCATGAACTCATTGAATGGCGGTGCAGGCTAGAAGGGCCAAATGGCCTACTCCTGCACCTATTTTCTATGTTTCTATGTTTCTATGTTTCTAAAATTCTGACGGGACTGGACAGGTTAGATGCAGGAAGAATGTTCCCGATGATTGGGAAGTCGAGAACCAGGGGTCACAGTCTAAGGATAAGAGATAAGCCATTTAGGACCAAGATGAGGAGAAACTTCTTCACTCAGAGAGTTGTAAACATGTGGAATTCTCTACCACAGAAAGTTGTTGAGGCCAGTTCGTTAGATATATTCAAAAGGGAGTTAGATGTGACCCCTACGGCTAAAGGGATCAAGGGGTATGGAGAGAAAGCAGGAATGGGATACTGAAGTGCATGATCAGCCATGATCATATTGAATGGTGGTTCAGGCTCGAAAGGCCAAATGGCCTACTCCTGCACCTATTTTCAATGGGCTAGAATTTCCACTTTCTGGCTAAGTCCGAAAAAAATGGGCCTTGTTCCAGCGATGCGGAACCGATCGCCCGTGCTGATCGCCGGCACAAGGCCCATTTTTTTCCCCGCGATTTTCCACTCGGCCTTAGCCCAGCGATGTCAAATGGGCGATGTGAATTTGCGGCGATCTCACGATCGCCCAAAGAAAATGAAAGTGAATGAAAAAAAAAACTTCCCTTGCAACGCATTACTGCACATGTGCAGGTTGACTTTTTTTTCAGGTTGATGCTCCTTCCCACGTTTTGGGAGGTCAGGAGTCATCACACATGCTCAGACGCTCTGTGAGGGTCGGGGAGAGAGAGAGAGAGAGGAGAAAGCATTCTGTGGTCTGAATAATCTGATATTAATCGACATGGAGGGATCATGAGGCCCTCGTGAATGCTGTCAGCACCAGGTGGGAGGATCTGACACAGGGTGGGCATGGGAAACCTCCACCCCGTGCATATCGGAGGATTTGGTCTGACATTGCCGACATGGTCACGTCGGCCTCTAATGAAACGCGCACACCGGACCAGTGCCGCAAATGGTGGAACAGCTTACTGGCAGCTGCGAGAGTAAGTTGAAATTTATATTTATGTATTATTTAATTATCTAAATAGTAACTAGAATCTGCAATGTTATTTGGTTACATTTAAACATAATTAAATTATGAATAAATTTATGCAACCCACCATAAAGTTAAATGCTGTAGTGTGAAATATGCAACGTAATGCTAATTTGTAATACAACATTTAAATCTGTCAGTCTTAAATGTCTTCAATGTCTTAAATTGCCTGATCCATTTGCTTATGCCGTGCAATGTTATCGTATCATTTACAGAAGAAGATCTCGATCAATAATCGTGAGCAATGCAGGATGGGCGGAGGCTCTGCCATGATGCACAGTTTAAGTGCTTACGGGGAGCTTGCGGTGGCCTTGGTGGGGCCAGAAAGCTGTTCGGTCACATCCCGTGGTGTGGCCGAACCCACCCTTGAGACATGTGAGTAATGAGAAATGTGCATTGTGCAATGTGTGAATCATTAGTAAATACTGAAAATATTGTTGTTACGCATGTAATGTTATGGAATTAAAATGTAATTTGATGTTATGCAATGTTATGCAATTACAATGTAATGTTATGCAATTATAATATAATCTCATATATAATGGTGATGTACTATAGATGTTCGAATGAGGTCATGTTAGGTCATGTTAAACCTTGTAATCACCTGTGCATATGGGGTAATGGAAAGCATTGCAATGTTTTGAGTTCGAGAACAATTGTAATGCAATGATTTGAATTGTTAAACGTTGTTTATCAAATTAAAGGTCAAGTGGTCGTCGAGTCAGTGAAGTCCACTACCACTGAACCGTCTCCAACATCGCAGGAGGCTGAAGAAGAAGAGGAGCCACTGCAGACTCCTGCTGCTGTGCTTCAGCAGGAGGAGGAGGAGGAGACGGAAGAAGAGATTTTTTTTGTGGGGCGGGTACAACCTGCGGCCATCTCGGTTGAGATGGAAGAAGCACCGGGACCAAGCGGTGTGCAGATGGCGATGCCAAGGCGCGTCATATTGCAAACGCCGACCCCACGAAGGTGCGGTCAGTGTGGCGAGCAATCGCCTGCCTTGGAGGGCCAGAGAGAGAGCTTGATTTCCCTGTGTAGGGAGACGGTCGCAATTGGTCGCGACCTTATCCAGGGGTTCACGGGATTCTCTGCGAACTGGAGCCAGTTCTCTGCGAACTGGAGCCAGTTCTCTGCGAAGTGGAGCCAGTTTCCAGCATCCTGGAGCGAGTTCTGCCATAACTTCTCCAACTGGTCTTCTGAGCAGTCTCAGACTGCAAGGGAGACCATGGAGGCTATTCGGCAGCAGACAGCCGCAACCAATGCCCTACGGCATGCATTGCTGGCTGGACACGGTGCTGCACCCCAAGGTGTCGTGTCTGCTCGCAGCGACATCCTGAGCACGCAAGCGTGTATGGAGGGCACAGTTCCTCCGGACTCGGAAGTAGAGCCTCAGGCTTACGCTTCCTCTCCATCACCTCCACCACGGCAGGAAGTCTTGGGATCCCACTCTGCACACGTCTTGGTGTCGGTCTGCGTTGACCAAAAAGGGCGGGTGGGGTGCGAACACGGGGTGGGACAGGATCTGGTGGGAAACGTGGCCACAGGTAGGGAGGGAGGAATGCTTCTCTATAGTTCACTTGTTTTAAAATGTTCACTTGCTATTATCAATTTATTATACTCTTGTTATTGTTATTGTTATTGTTACTAAATTGGCCAATTGTATTTAATAGTTAAATGTTCACTTGTTCACTTGTTATCATTACTTAACTGTTCACTTTCCATTCTTTCTGAAATGTCACTTGTTATCATTACTGAAATGGCCACTTGTTAGCATGACTGAAATGGTCACTTGTTATCATCACTGAAATGGTCACTTGTTATCGTTACTGAAATGGTCACTTGTTAGCATGACTTAAATGGTCACTTGTTTTCATGACTGAAATGGTCACTTGTTATCATTACTGAAATAGCCACTTGTTAGCATGACTGAAATGGTCACTTGTTGTCATGACTGAAATGGTCACTTGTTATCATGACTGAAATGGTCGCTTGTTATCATCACTGAAATGGTCACTTGTTGGCATGACTGAAATGGTCACTTGTTATCATCACTGAAATGGTCACTTATTATCATCACTGAAATGGTCACTTGTTATCATCACTGAAATGGTCACTTGTTATCATTACTTAAATGGCCACTTGTTCTTTAAAATTTTCAATTTCTTCTTCTTCTAACGTTTTGGGGATTTTGAGGGAAGGGTGGGTTGGTGCGGGGTGTGGGGGATTGGAGAGAGGGTGTTGTTTAGTTCTTTAAAAAAAATTTGTTTGTTAATAAAGAAAAAATTTCTTCAACTTTTGTTCCTTCTCTCTTAGTTGCGTAAGTTTTACAATGTACGGTTCTTCATGCAGATTTGTTTGTTTATTCTGCTTTCCCACGGAATATCATTAAATAACTTCACTATGTAAAAGCTATTTACTAAATAATTCCAATATATGAGATCTATTTAGCATAAATAAGGTGATAATACCTATTTATATTCCCTGTCCCAAATTTCTGAGTACAATTGGCTTCAACTTTACTCTCTAAACAACTCAGAACAATTCTCCACCCTTCCTCAGAGGCTAAAAATGGCGTCCGTAGTGCCCATTTCCCTGTCTAAGGCCCTGAAAAAGCAACTATTTTTGAGCATTCTTTTGGGCCTTGCATCGGCCCAGTGAAGTGCATGCTAAGTGCTGAAACTTGGGATGGGCCTTGTGTGGGCGATCATTTGGGCGATCATCTCAGCGATCAAAGTGGAAACTTGGGGGCCTATTTTTCCGGCGATATGTTGGGTCTAGTTTCCACTTTTTGCTCAAAATAGGGGATAGAGGTCCATTTTGGGCCATAGATGGGCCTTAGATGGGCGATGTGAAGTGGAAAGTCTAGCCCTATGTTTCTATGTTTCTATGGTGTCGAGCTTCTTGAGAGTTGTTGGAGCTGCACTCATCCAGGCAAGTGGAGAGTATTCCATCACACTCCCGATTTGTGCTTTGTAGTTGTAGAGATACTTTGGGAACTCAGGAGATGAACCACTGGCTGCAGACTACCCTCCTCTGACCTGCTCTAGTAGACATGGCAAAAAACAGCCAAGACTGAATCTAATGCCCAACGGCTGGGGGTGTACTCCTTAGAGCAGAGAAGTTTCAGGGGAGATTAACAGAGGTGTTCAAAATCACAAAGGATCTTGATAGAGTAAATAATGAGAAACTGTTTACAGTGACAGAACAACTGATAACCAAAGGACACAGATTTAAGTTAATTGGCAAAAAATACAGAGGCAAGATGAGATTTTTTTTATGCAGCGGGTTCTTAGAATCTGGAATGCACTGCATGAAAGGGTGGTGGAAGCAGGATAAATAATAACTTTTAAAAGGCAATTGAATAAATATTTGAAGGGGAAACTTTTTGCAGGGCTATGGGGAAAGTTCATGGAACTAATTGGATAGCTCTTTCAAAGAGCCGGCACAAGCACGATGGATCAAATGGCCTCCTTCTGTGCTGTATCATTGTATGATTTATGTGGCTGGTCCAGTTGAGTTTATCGGCAATTATGACCCCAGGATATTGATGGTGAGAGAATCAGTGATGGTAATGTCATTGAATCTCAAGGGTAGGTGCTTATGCTCTCTCTTGTTGGATATGTTCATTGCCTGACATTTGTGTGGTATGGATGTTACTTTCCATTTATCAGCCAAAGTCTGAATGTTCTCCAGGACTTGCTGCATGCAGTATGGACTGTTTCATTATTTGTGGAATTGTGAATGGAGCTGAACACTGTGCAATCATCACCGAAGAGCCCCACTTCTGACTTTATAATGAAGGGAAGGTCATTAATGAACCAGCTGAAGATATTTGGGCCTAGGACACTGCCCTGAGGAAACTCTAAAAAGAATATTACAGTGCTGGAGAGGGAGGATGTCCTGAAGGGGTCAAGGACAGAATCTACTTGGTTAGAGTTAAGAAACAATAGAGCTGCCATTTCAGTACTAGGTGTATTCTAAAGGCCACCAACTAATGGGAAGGATGTATATATTTTTTCTATTCGTTCCGGGACGTGGGTGTCGCTGGCAAGGCCAGCATTTATTGCCCATCCCTAATTGCCCTTGTGAAGGTGCTGGTGAGCCATTTTCTTGAACCACTGCAGTCTGTGTGGTGAAGGTACTCCCACAGTGCTGTTAGGGAGGGAGTTCCAGGATTTTGACCCAGCAACGATGAAGGAACGGCGATATATTTCCAAGTCAGGATGATGTGTAACTTGGAGGGAACTTGCAGGTGATGGTGCTCCCTTGTCCTTCTAGGTGGTAGAGGTTGCAGGTTTGGGAGGTGCTGCCGAAGAAGCCGTGGCGAGTTGCTGCAGTGCATTTATAAATGGTGCACACTGCAGCAATGGTATGCCAGTGGTAGAGGGAGTGAATGTTTAAGGTGTTAAATGGGGTGCCAATCAAGTGGGCTGCTATGTCCTGGATGATGTCGAGCTTCTTTAGTGTTGTTGGAGCTGCACTCATCCAGGCAAGTAGAGAATATTCCATCACTTGTGCCTTGTAGATGGTGGAAAGGCTTTCGGGAGTCAGGAAGTGAGACACTTGCCGCAGAAAACCCAGCCTCTGACCTGCTCTTGTTGCCACAGTATTTATGTGGCTGGTCCAGTTAATTTTCTGGTCAATGGTGATCCCCAGGATGTTGCTGGTGGGGGGTTACATTGAATATCAAGGTAATGCCGTTGAATATCCAGGGGGGATGGTTAGACTCTCACTTGTTAGAGATGGTCATAGCCTGGAACTTTTGTGGTGCAAATGTTACTTGTCACTTATTAGCCCAAGCCTGAATGTCGTCCAGGTCTTGCTGCATGCGGACTTGGAATGCTTCATTTTCTGAGGAGTTGCGAATGGAACTGAACACTGTGCAATCATCAGTGAACATCCCCACTTCTGACCTTATGATGGAGGGAAGGTCATTGATGAAGCAGTTGAACATGGCTGAGCCGAGGACACTGCCCTGAGGAACTCCTGCAGCAATGTCCTGGGGTTCGGATGATTGACCTCCAACAATTACAACCATCTTCCTTTGTACTAGGTATGACTCCAGCCAGTGGAGAGTTTCCCCCCTGATTCCCATTGCCTTCAATTTTACTAGGACTCCTTGATGCCACACTCGGTCAAAAGCTGCCTTGATGTCAAGGGCAGTCACTCTCACCTCACCTCTGGAATTCAGCTCTTTTGCCCAAGGCTGAAATGAGGTCTGGAGCCGAGTGGTCCAGGCGGAACCCAAACTGAGCATCGGTGAGCAGGTTATTGGTGAGTAAGTGCCACTTGTTAGTACTGTTGACGACACCTGATGATTGAGAGTAGACTGATGGGGCAGTAATTGGCTGGATTGGATTTGTCCTGCTTTTTGTAGATAGGACATACTTGGGCAGTTTTCCACATTGCCGGGTAGATGCCAGTGTTGTATATGTACTGGAAGAGCTTGGCTAGAGGCACGGCTAGTTCTGGAGCACAAGTCAGCCGGACAAGCATGACAGCTGGAATGTTGTCCAATGCACTCAGTCGCTTCTTGATAACACGTGGAGTGAATCGAATTGGCTGAAGACTGGCTTCTGTGATGGTGGGGACCTCAGAAGAAGGCTGATATGGATCATCCATTCGGCACTTCTGGCTGAAGATGGTTGCAAACGCTTCAGCCTTGTCTTTTGCACTTGTGTGCTGGGCTCCACCATCATTGAGGATGGGGATATTCGTGGAGCTTCCTCCACCAGTTAATTGTTTAATTGTCAACCTCCATTCACACTGAATGTGGCAGGACTGCAGAGCTTTGATCTGATCCGTTGATTGTGGGATCACTTAACTCTGTTTATAGCATGCTGCTTCTACTGCTTAGCATGCATTTGGTCCAGTGTTGCAGCTTCTCCAGGTTGGTACCTCATTTTTAGATACGCCTGGTGTTACTCCTGGCATGCTTTTCTGCCCTCCTCATTGAACCAGGGTTGGTCCCCTGGCTTGATGGTAATGGTAGAATGAGGATTATGCTGGGCCTTGAGGATACCGATTGTGGTGGAATATAATTCTGCTGCTGCTGATGGCCCACAGCACCTCATGGATGCCCAGTTTTGAGCAGATAGTTCTGTTCTGAATCTATCTCATTTAGCACGGTGGTAGAGCCACACCACACGATGGAGGGTGTCCTTAGTGTGAAGAGGAACTTCGTCGCCACAATGACTGTGCAGTAGTCACTGCTACCAATGCTGTCATGGACAGATGCATCTGCGATAGGTACATTGGTGAGGATGAGGTCAAATTGTTTTTTCCCTCATGGTGGTTCTCTCACCACCTGTTGCAGGCCCAATCTGGCAGCTATGTCCTTCAGGACTCAGCCAGCTCGGTCAGTAGTGGTGCTACCAAGTCACTCTTGGTGATGGACATTGAAGTACCCCACTCAGAAAGAAAGAAAAGAAGACTTGCATTTATAAAGAGCCTTTCACGACCACCGGACATCTCAAAGCGCTTTACAGCCAATGAAATAGTTTTGGCGTGTAGTCACTGTTGTAACGTGGGAAATGTACCAGCCAACTTGCGCACAGCGAACTCCCATAAACAGGAATGTGATAATGACCAGATAATCTGTTTTTGTTATGTTGATTGAGGGATGAATATTGGCCAGGACACTGGAAATAACTCCCCTGTTCTTCTTTGAAATAGTGCCATTCGATCTTTTACGTCCACCTAAAAGGGCAAACGGGGCCTTAGTTTAACATCTCATCTGACAGTGCAGCACTCCCTCAGCACTGCACTGGAGTGCTTAAGTTCCTGGAGTAAGACCTGAACCCACAACCTTGTGACTCAAAGGTGAGTGTGCAATCCACTTAACCACAGCTGACACGAGAAACCCACAGTACATTTTGTGCCCTTGCTACCCTCAGTGCTGCTCAACATGGAGGAGTACTGATTCATCAGCTGAGGGAGGGCGGTAGGTGGTAATCAGCAAGAGGTTTCCTTGCCCATGTTTGACCTGAAGCCATGAGACTTTATGGGGTCTGGATTCAATGATGAGGACTCCCAGTGGGACAGGACGTACCCAGGGTTGGTGATGGAGGAGCCTGGGGCATTGGCTGAAAGGTATGATTAGGTCAGGCTGTTGCTTGAATAGTCTGTAGACAGCTCTCCCAATTTTGGCACAAGTCCCCAGATGAGGCCTTTGCAGGGTTGACTGGGCTGGGTGCGCCATTGTCGTGTCCGAAGCTGGTACTGAGGTCGATGCCGGGTGGTCCCCCTGGTTTTATTCTTCTTCTTATTTTTTCTTGTAGCAGTTTGTTACAACTGAGTGGCTTGCTAGGCCATTTCAGAGGGCAGTTAAGAGTCAACCACATTGTTGTGGATGGGTCTGAAGTCATATATAGGCCAGACCAGGTAAGGACAGCAGATTTCCTTCCCTAAAGGACATTAATGAACCAGATGGGTTTTTACAACAGTTTCATGATCATCATTAGTGATGCTAGCCTTTCATTCCAGATTTAGTTAATTAACTACATTTAAATTCCACAGCTGCCATTGTGGGATTTGAACTCATGTCTCTGGATTATTGGATTGCTAGTCCCATAACTTAACCACTATGCTACCGTTCCCAGTACAGAGATTCAAATTTTCAGGGAAATTACAGAGAGGTGCAAAAACTACAGAGTAGTGATAATGGGGGACTGCAACTATCTTAATATAGACTGGGATAGTAATAGTGTAAGGGGAGAGAGGGGGAAGAATTTCTGAAGAATGTTCAGGAGAACTTTCTTGATCAGTACGTTTCCGGCCCAACGTGTCAGTAAGGGAACATTTAGAAAACAGTGATCATATTATCATAAGGTTTAGATTAGCTATGGAAAAGGACAGGGAGCAATCTCGAGCAAAAATACCTAATTGGAGGAAGGCCTATTTCAGTGGGTTGAGAATGGATCTGGCCTGGGTAAATTGGAATCAAAGATTGGCTGGCAAAACTGTAATTGAAAAATGGACTGGCTTTAAAGAGGAGATGGTTCAGGTATATTCGAGGTGTGTAGTAAGTAGGGCAAGTGTAGGCAAGTGAGTAGGGCAACCAGCGAGTGGTTAGGATCGGAAATGCACAGTCTGAAAGAATAGTAGAGGCAGATTCAATCGTGGCTTGCAAAAGGGAATTGGATAAGTACCTGAAGGAAAAAGATTTTCAGAGTTGCGGGGAAAGGGCGAGGGAGTGGGACTAACTGAAGTGCTGTTGCAGAGAGCCAGCATGGGCTCAATGGGTGAATGGCCTCCTTTTGTGCTGTAACCATTCTATGATTCGATGATTCCTACAGCAATGTCCTGGGGCTGGGATGATTGGCCTCCAACGATCGCAACCTTATTCCTTTGTGCCAGTATGACTCCAGCTATTGGAGATTTTCTCCTGATCTATATTGCCTTCAGTTTTCCTCATGCCCTTTGGTGCCACACTTGCTCAAATGCTGCCTTGATGTCAAGGGCAGTCACTCTCACCATACCTCTGGAATTCAACTGTTGTGTCCATGTTTGGACCAAGGCTGTAGTGATATCTGGAGACAAATGGTTCTGTCAGAACCCAAAACTGAGCATCAGTAAGCAGGTTATGTGTGTGTAAATGCTACTTGATAGCACTGTTGACGACTGCTTCCACCACTTTGCTGATGATTGGGAGTATGTTGATGGGGCGGTAATTGGCCAGATTGTATTTGTCCTGCTTTTTGAGGACAGGATATACCTGGGTGATTGTTCACATTTTCGGGTAGATGCCAGTGTTGTAACTGTGCTGAAACAGTTTAGCAAAGGGCATGGCTAGTTCTTGAGCACAGGGCTTCAGCAGTACAGCCAGGATGTTGTCAGGACCCGTAGCCTTTGCTGTGTCCAGTGCATGTGGAGTGAATCAAATTGGCTGAAGGCTGGCATAAGAACATAATAGGAGCAGGAGTAAGCCATACGGCCCCTCGAGCCTGCTCCGCCATTTAATACGATCATGGCTGATCCGATCATGGACTCAGGTCCACTTCCCCGCCCGCTCCCCATAACCCATTATTCCCTTATCGTTTAAGAAACTGTCTATTTCTGTCTTAAACTTATTCAATGTCCCAGCTTCCACAGCTCTCTGAGGCAGCAAATTCCACAGCTTTACAACCTTCTGAGAGAAGAAATGTCTCCTCATCTCAGTTTTAAATGGGCGGCCCCTTATTCTAAGATGATGCCCTCTAGTTCTAGTCTCCCCTATCAGTGGAAACATCCTCTCTGCATCCACCTTGTCAAGCCCCCTCATAATCTTATACATTTCGATAAGATCACCTCTCATTCTTCTGAATTCCAATGAGTAGAGGCCCAACCTACTCAACCTTTCCTCATAAGTCAACCCCCTCATCTCCGGAATCAGTCTAGTGAACCTTCTCTAAACTGCTTCTAAAGCAAGTATATCCTTTCTTAAATATGAAAACCAAAACTGCACGCAGTATTTCAGGTGTGGCTTCACCAATACCTTATACAGCTGTAGCAAGACTTCCCTGCTTTTATATTCCATCCCCTTTGCAATAAAGGCCAAGATACCATTGGCCTTCCTGATCACTTGCTGTACCTGCATACTATCCTTTTGTGTTTCATGCCCAAGTACCCTCAGGTCCCACTTTGCAATCTTTCTCCATTTAAATAATAACTTGCTCTTTGATTTTTTTTCTGCCAAAGTGCATGACCTCACACTTTCCAACATTATATTCCATCTGCCAAATTTTTGCCCACTCACTTAGCCTATCTATGTCCTTTTGCAGATTTTTTGTGTCCTCCTTACATTGCTTTTCCTCCCATCTTTGTATCATCAGCAAACTTGGCTCCGTTACACTCAGTCCCTTCTTCTAAGTCGTTAATATAGATTGTAAATAGTTGGGGTCCCAGCACTGATCCCTGCGGCACCCCACTAATTACTGGTTGCCAACCAGAGAATGTACTATTTATCCCGACTCTCTGTTCTCTGTTAGTTAGCCAATCTTCTATCCATGCTAATATATTACCCCCAACTCCGTGAACTTTTATATTGTGCTGTAACCTTTTATGTGGCACCTTGTCAAATGCCTTCTAGAAATCCAAATACACCACATCCACTGGTTCCCCTTTATCCACCCTATTTATTACATCCTCAAAGAATTCCAGCAAATTTGTCAAACATGACTTTCCCTTCATAAATCTATGCTGAATCTGCCTGACCGAATTTTGCTTTTCCAAATGCTCTGCTACTGCTTCTCTAATAATGGACTCCCAACATTTTCACAACCACAGATGTTAGGCTAACTGGTCTATTGTTTCCTTATTTTTGTCTGCCTCCTTTTTTAAATAGGGGCATTACATTTGCAGTTTTCCAATCTGCTGGGACCTTCCCAGAATCCAGGGAATTTTGGTAAATTACAACCAATGCATCCACAATCCCTGTCACTACTTCTCTTAAGACCCTAGGATGCAAGCCATCAGGTCCAGGGGATTTATCTGCCTTTCGTCCCATTATCTTACAGAGTACCACCTCCTTAGTGATTGTAATTATGTTATGTGCCATCTGTGATGGTGGGCACCACAGTAGGCTGAGAATGATCAACCGTGCCACGGGGTTACACATTATGGCAGAATATAATTCTGATGCTGTTGATAGCCTACAGTGCCTCATGGATGCCCAGTTTTGAGTTGCCAGATCTGTTCTTAATCTATCCCATTTAGCACAGTGATAGTGCCACACAACATGAAGGAACGTACATGTTCGCAGTTTGAAGAGAGAACTTTAACATGAGTACAGTGTGGTAGTTAGTCCTACCAATGGCCAGATGTATCAGTGACAGTAGATTAGTAAGGACGTGGTCAAATAAATTATTCTCTCGTGCTAGTTCTCTCACTACCACTGCAAACCCAATCTGGCAGCTTTGTCCTTCAGGACTTGACCAGCTCTGTCAATGGTGGTACTACCGAGCCATTCTTGTTGATGGACATTGACATACCCCACCCAGTGTACATTCTGTGCCCTTCCACAAATGGTGTTCAACATGGAGTACTGATTCATGAGCTGAGAGAGGGCGGTTGATCCATGTTTGACTCGAAGCTATGTGACTTCAAGGGGTCTGGAGACAACGTTGAGGACTCCCAGGGTCACTCACTACCCACTGACTGTATACCATTGTGCCCCACCACTGGTGGGTCTGCCCTACCGGTGGGATAGGACATACTCAGCAATGGTAATGGAGAGTCTGGGCGATTGGCTGATAGGTATGCTCATTTCAGAATGACTGTGTCAGGCTATTGATTGATTAGTTTGTGAGGTAGCTCTCCAAACTGTTGCACTGTCAGGGTCGACTATGCTGGGTATTCTTTGCCATGTACTGATTCCATGCCAAGATCATAGGTGAGTGGTCTGTTTGGCTTTATGTATTTGTTCCGTTCTACAACTGTTTTGATACAACGGAGTGGCTTGTTAGGCCAATTCAGAGTTAACCACATCTGCGTGGCCAGACTGGGTAAAGATGGCAGGTTTCCTTCCCTAAAGAACATTAATGAAAGAGTTGGATTTTGCGACTAACCCAACAGCTCCATGGTCACTTTTACTGATACCGGCGTTTGTTATTTTAAAATTAAATTCAAATTCTCAAATTGCTATGCTTGGATGTGAACACACTTCCTCTGGATTACTAGTTGAGGATTATTACTAGTCCAGTAACATAATCACTATGCTACCATACCAGATTGCACTGCAAAGTGACCAGAGACAGCATTTATTCTCCAGTAAGCATAGTTGGGCAGCAGCACAGAGGATAGATGGATATTGCCAGAAACAAAGAGGCTTTAGCTACCAAACAATGAAACCAGTAGAGTGGCAAATTTACAGGGAATAGGGATCCCCTTGCCTACAGGCACTAGGGATCCCCTTGCCTACAAGCACAATCATATTATGAGAAATGATGGGGAAATTGTTATGTTGAGAATGAGGGGCATGATGTTAATGCAGTGGGAAAATAGGAAGGATGTAGCCAGCAGAGCCAAATCCACTCAACTTTCAATACCAAATTGAAAGATGCCATATTAACTGGGATGAGAAAACAAATAAAAGGCAGTCAAAAGATACATATAGAGCAAAGTTATTAGTAAACATGTTCAAAAATCAGAAAACTTACAAATCAAACTCACCACAATCAGACTATAAGACGACCTTGGTGCACATTGCATCAATACCCACATTAGAAAAAATGTTCAATTTGATTGCACTAGTGAGGGTATAGAGGAGATTTTTGAGAATGTTGCCAGGACTGGAGAATTCTAGCTCTGAGGCAAGATTGGATAGACTGGGGAGACTTGATTGAGGTGTATAAAGTTATGGGAGGCCAAGAGAGAGTGGATAGGAAGGATCTATTTTCCCTAGCAAAGAGGTCAATAACCAGAGGGCATGGATTTAAAATAACTGGTAGATTAGAAGCAAATTGAGGAGATCATTTTTCACCCAGAGGAAGATAGCGGAAAGGGTGGTAGAGGCAAAAACCCTCATATTTAAAAAGTACTAGTATATGCACTTGAGATGCTGTACCCTACAAGGCTAAGGACCAAGAGCTGGAAAATGGGATTAGGCTAGATAGCTCTTTTTCAGCCAGCACAGACATGATGGGGTGAGTGGCCTCCTTCTGTGCCATAAATTTTTATGGTTCCTGCACACAAAAATGAGTCTTTTTTTTTAAATACAGAAACCGAACATGTTGGTGATACACAAACATTTGTGCAACCATCACGCAAGATTACGAGTGGCTACTAAATTCTAATTTTTCTAACAACTGCTGAAATAAAATCAACTTAAGTGTGTAGTTTTGAGCATTTATTATATTAATGGCAGTTTCAGCATTCTGTTTCACTTTTCATTGTAGAAACAATGGCCAAAATAAACCTCCTGATTTTTTTTTTAAAAACACACACGCACGCACACACGATTATTGCCAACCTGTCACCTCATTTATGAAAAAAACCTGTGCAAAACCTGGCTACTACATTACCAACAGAAAAACTATGCTGGACGTAGGGATTTTTAGTCAGTCAATGGAGAGAATCTGGTGAAAGAAATGTGTTCATAATATAATGCATTTTTATCTTATTCACACACCTGTGCTCATTATTACTTATCTGTCACCTTATAGGTGAAGAGAGCTGTTAAAACCTGGCTGCTAAAGACGATATTCAGTCTCATTAAGGATTAGTCACAAATTTGGAACTGCCATAGATACTTTCTTAGACCCAGTGGTATCAGTCGCTTCCATAAGTCTTATATGGGAGTTGACTTGGCTCTTGATCGACCCAGGTGTGCTACAATAGTACTCCCTCATGACCCAAACCAGATTATTTGTGTCTTTCTCCTCTGTCCTTTCAATCTCTCTGAAGGTAGACTGAGCAAACACTTGGTTAGATGAGGCTGGATACAAGTCAGTAAAAGCTGCTTTATTTCACAGCTAGTGAACATGCAGAGCAGCAGTTATGATTGTACTAATTGACATAAGCAAATTCAACTAATAAGTTGTGAAATAATACAAAAATATGGAACACTATTCTTTCCAACATCACTGGGTTACCGTGCTGGACTTAAAAATATTTTAGAAATATTCTCTCTTGCACTCCAACTTTTTTGCCCCCTTTTACTGTCTGATTGCTTTGCTGCATTCGATTTCAGAAACCTCTGCTTATCTCTCACCATTCACAACCAGAACTGGCCTGCCAGACCTTGTGGGACCAGGGAATCTCCAACACAATACAGAGATAAGCTAATAAATTGCATACTATTTACAGCAATGAGGAAATATTGGAATAGGTGTCAGCCATTCACACCTTGAGGGTTTTCCAGCATTCAATTGGATCATGGTTGATCTGTACCTCAACTCCATTTACCCACTTTGTTCCACATCCCTTGATCTACATTAAAAGCTAGCTCGTTAACATTAACTACCTCTAATCTCAGAACCCTTTCTAAAGTTTGCATAAATACACTATACATTAAAACACAACACTTAAAACAACTCTTTTCTGTGGAAAAAGTCAAAAAATGCCAAGACATGATAATTAAAATGCTTGGCCATACGAGTCTCTATTTAGACACGAGAGAAAATGTGGTCATAAGGTAATGCATTTTACCTCTAGTAAATAATATAACAAATAGAATTCAATAAATGTTTCAATAGATTCTATAAAATTAATTATAAGAGAGTGTGGAATGGATCCAGATGAGAAACTGCAAAGGCCAAAGCATACTAAAAGAAATTACTCCATTGAAATTACTTCTAATTACATTTTTAAATTAGAGTTGGATATTTCTATTCCATTTTTACTAGAAGCATGCATCATGATGGATAGATAGCCAAAATACTCCCCGTACAAGGTGGAATCCTTGCTGAAGGATCAATGATTGGCATATGTAATAATTTGTGGTTGATGATCCAAAAATAAATGTTTATATTATAAATATATATTTTTGTATATGCATATCTGAAGCATTAGATTTTAATATGTATATGCATACATATAACTACATACAATTGCTGGAATACACGATTTATGCTGTGTACATAATTCATAAAATCTAGTTGTGCATATCACATATAAAAAAAAGTCAATGGACTGTATACTACAAATAATCCATAGAATATATGAATTTCATGAGATAGCATACTCAAACAAAAGCGACTGAAGCACACTTGTCCGGATCATCATTTAGGGAGTGGAAAGTGGAACAAGCCACAAGAACAGGAAGTAGGGCCAGTAAGAAAGCTTCACATTGAAAACTTTGATGTCAAACATCTGTATCTTTACAGATCTCGATTGTTACAATTTATTTTAGACTTATTACACATCACACATTTAATTAACTCCTTAAGAGCATAGTTTGAAACAAACATTATTTTCAATTTGCAATGTAAAGTAAATGTTAATTATGGAAAAGAAATAGGCCTATAAACAGACAAATTATTCCTATGAAATGATACAATATTCATGTCCTCCAAATAATCAGGCAGGAAAACACCAAACATACACCTAGCTTCTATATTTCCAACATATAGGGATTTTATAGCCTTCTTTTGTTTAAGGTTTTACCATTGTAACCTGCATCACCGTTATTTAAAAATGCCACTTTTGCTCATGACATTTTAATGTTTGAAAAAAAAATACAAGCATACAAAACCAAAACAAGCATCAAAGGACAGGAAGAGGTTTCTAAATTTGATAAATGATTCATATGAATGGGTTAGTTGCTGCTTGGTAGTTGCAGCTCAGGATTAAGCACACACAAATAAAGGTCAGCGGGTGTTTAAAACTCGTTAATTCCGAACCAGCTCACAGCCTGGTATCTTGTCTTAATATAATTCGGTGGATGTTAGATGCGTTAAATCATTTGGTTAAGTTTGCTTCAGTGGAAGGATATTGCAGTCACTGCTCTTGGCGTGTGGGAGGCCAGTTTATCAGTGTTGCACCTTGACTGGAATGGGTTTTAAGACGACAATTATTGATTGTGAATGACACCAACAAACCCACAGGGAGGTCTGCTTTTGATTTTCATTTCGGTGTTTAAAGTGTTCAGAATCAACCCGTCTATAAAAGACGCTGCATTAAAGTGGCATTGACCTTTAACCTGCAGTTGCAGAACAGATACTGGGCTAATAATATTGGGCACTACAAATAGTAATTATAACAAGTTTTAAATTCGTTTTGCACAAAATACAACAAAGGTGGTTTATTATAATGCCCGTACGAAAATGCAAATCGATACAAATCGCACTACATTCATTTTTATTTTCCAGTCATTGCATTAATCGGTTGGGCCAAAACGAATGTCTTCAGTTTATTTCTATCAGCCGGCAATATAAAAACGAAGCCCAGAAGGACAAGTGGGATAAATGTTGACAGCACACAATAGTGAAATCCACTTCTAATGACAAATATGTTACTTTATTTACACTAGGTGGCAATAATCAAACCAGGGAGAAATTCAGTAACACAAGCGTGGAACATTTAAACCAAACCAAAACTAATGTCCAACTCTAAATTGTTGGAATAAATTACTTAACGTTTGGCGCAAACACCACGGAGGGGGGGGGTTAAATGTCACAATTTCTCGCCAATATCAGTTGCGTTTACAGCAGTCTGCGGACCAGGAAACAAAAACAAGGAGATTCACTTCCGCGTTTCAATTTTTGGCTCCAAAAATCGGCGTTTAAAATCTCACTTAAAGCTGTTAATAAAAAATTGAGGGCAGTAGAGCGAATTAGGAACCTTCCCACGCACGGTCCAATTATTGAGGCGGATGGAGATGCTCCTGAAGCCAGAATTGGGTCCAAGTTGTTGTCTTGTTGAGACACCCAGGTGGCAGACTCAGCAATGCAGAAATAGGCGCAATGGAACAGGCAACTTTCGGGGCTCACGGTGCTGGTGCAAAAGTCTGTAAAACGAAGGCGTGTTTGTCTATCCTGATCCTCGGCTTCATCTCTCTCAGACTTTCCTATAAATCCGTTGACTTTTCTTCCCCCCCCGCAATCCTCCCCTTTTAGGGGGAAGGCTCGTGTGACCAGCGGCCTGTTGTTCCTCCTTTGAAAGACTCTTGGTTTCTCCTTCACAGTTGCCCATTTCTCCTCCGCGCGTACCAGCCCAGACAGGCGCACAGCACCACCATGCTGATGGCCAGCCCCAGCAGCAACGCCAGCGCGTCTCCCCCGTCCAAAGCCTGCGCCCCGGGGAGCACAGCCAGCAAACATGCCCCGGTCGCGCACACCGCCGGCAAACCCCACCAGGAAGCCATGTTTTGCATGTGACAATCGGATCACTTGATCTCTTTCTATCAGATGATCGTCCTCGACTTCCGCCCGCAGCTTTGACGCTTTTTTTTACACACGGCTTAAAGCTGCGACTGAGCAGCACTAAACCCTCAGCCAAAAGCAGGTTTTTATTGTATTACATTACCAGCATGTGCAGGGCATGATTCGCAAATTATGCACTTTCAGTTCGTCTTTTTAGAAGACACATGATTATTGTCCGAACAAATAATGCACTGCAAATTGGCAGATCGATGATGTGATTAACCGAATTAACCTCTGCATTCTCCTAAAAAAAACCTTAAAACTGGCAAAAAAAAAATGTATTTAACATAATGATAAATTAGTGATAACATCTATGGAAATAAACTTGTTTTTTTTAGTAATTTCTGTCAACAATATGAGGAGCAATAGCTCCTACCATAGGTTGGGAGGAGTATCATTTTTAAAATAATTTAAATTAATAGATGGTAAATCAGGTCATGTGGGTCGCAGGTCCCCAGCCACTGCTCCCTGCGAATGCTATTATGCCCGAGGGTGCTTACTGTGACATCAGCCGTACATTACCTTGGGATTCATCTTGAATGCCCATTTGAACCATCAGCACAGGCAGATGGACCTTGGGGTTTAATGTCTCATCTGAAGGACAACATCTCCCACAATGCAGCATTCCTTCAGCATTGCACTGGAGAGTCAGTAATATCTTTCTGACAAAAAGAAGCATTTTTGTCTGTAATGGTAAGTTATTAAATTGTGTCTTGTTATTCACAGCACACAGAATTTAAATGGGTTACTACTAGCTATTTCTGTCAGCTGCAGAGAAGGCACAATTCAGACTGGTTAATAATTATCTGTAGACTGTTCCTGTAGATCAACAGGCTGCTTAACGTGCTCATGGCTTTTAACTGGAAGGCCTAGAAATTCCTCTCTGGCCTTGACGCAAAACGGCTGGTATTGGATCTGTTACATCTTGGACAAAGAGTCAGACTAGATACTGCAAGCTCAAAGTAAATGTGACCATTGTCCTTTATTGCAGATCTCAGAGTGCTTCTCTAGCCTGTGAGGCCTCCTTATATACAGGTGCTCCCAAGGGATTGTGGGATCCCTTGGGACTCCAGGGGATAAGCTCTCTGGTGGTTAGACATGGTAATTACAGGTTCACATACATAACAACATTCCCGCCCACCCGCCCTGCCAAGGTCAATAGTGTAACTATTTACAATGTGAGTCAATCTGGGGCCTTCCTTTCCCTTGTTGATCGTCTCGGTGCAAATGCTGGTGTTGGTGAATCATTTGTTGGGCCTTCGCTGGGCTGCTGCGCAGCTGGCCTTGCTGGACTGCTGGGGGTGGTGAGCCTTGCTGGGCTGCTGCGGGTGATGGGTTCTGCTTTGTGGTCAACCGCTGGGTCGATTGCCACTTGTGTGTGAGTTGGAGGGTCGAAAAAGGTAGAGTCTATTGTGGGTTGATCTGGATAGCCCGTAAATCTGAGTTTGGTTTGGTCCAAGTGTTTTCTGCAGGTGAGTTCATTTGCAAGTTTGACCACAAACACCCTACTCCCCTCTTTGGCCAAAACAGTGCCAGCAAGCCACTTGGGACCTTGTCCATAGTTCAACACAAATACAGGATCATTTACTTCAATTTCGCGTGACATATTTGCATGATCATGATATGTATTCTGTTGAAACCGCCTGCCCTCTACCTGTTCGTGTAGATCAGGTGGACTTACGAGAGCCTTGTCTTGTGCCTTTTTCATGAGCAGTTTAGTGGGAGGGACCCCGGTGAGCGAGTGGGGTCTTGTGCGGTAACTAAGTAGGACTCGGGATAAGCGAGTCTGCAGTGAGCCTTCAGTTACCTTTTTCAAGTTCTGCTTGATTGTTTGTGTCATGTATTCAACCAGCAATGTAACCCATGTATAATCTGACCTAAGTTGTACACTGTGAGAACAATGACCACTAGGTGGTGAACTTGTGGGAGACCTTCAGATATAAAAGGGCTAGCTCCACCCACTTCCTGCACTTGAGTGCGAAGGAATAAAGGACAGGTCACAGACTGACCTTCTCTCAAGCATGGGCCTTGTGTGCATTTATACTTTATAGTAAGGACGTATCAATGGCGACGAGAAACTGGGATTTAAACCACGCGAGCATGGCCACTAGCAGAACAGACGAGAGGTACTGTGTTAAGGAATGGTTGGGACAGAGATTCAAGATTGTTAAAGCAGCACTGAGTTCTCCAGGCAGACAAGGGCAATCGGATATGCCCCAACATGTAGTCGAACCCAGAGGGGGGGTTCGACAGTGACAATGGCAAGCTGAACGGTGATTCACACCATTGCAAGGGAAAATGCGGCCAGTAATGGGGCCATCAACACCTGTTAATGGCGCACTCAAGGACAATAACAGATGCAGTCAGGGACGATCGACTGGCAAGGGACCTTTTGTTTCCAACAGCAGCTCATGTTGGAGGCGTGGAGGCACACACTCAGCCGGAGTTTGCAGAGATGAGCAAAATACCTGCAGAAATTGCAGAAATGAATGCTGGGGGAAATCGCTGGAAGCTGAAGTTCAGCGAGTTCATGTGGAGCATGTATACAGTTCATATACCAGGATGCCACCGATAATGATGAAAGTGCTCCTCAATGGCATCCCAGTATCAATGGAGCTAGACACAGGGGCCAGCCAGTCCCTGATGGGTATCAAACAGTTCTAAAAGTTGTGCGCGTCCAAGGCCAGGAGGCCAAAATTATCGCCGATTGACGCACAGCTACGGACATACACAAAGGAGATCATTCCAGTGCTAGGCAGCGCCATGGTAGTCGTGACCCACAAAGATTCGGAGAACAGGTTGCCACTCTGGGTTGTCCCGGGGGACGGTCCCGCACTACTGAGGAGGAGTTGGCTTGCTGTCATGAACTGGAAATGGGGCGATGTCAATGCAATTTCCTCTGTGGAGCGAGTATCATGCTCACAGATCCTGGACAAATTTGACTCATTATTTCAACCCGGCATTGGCACTTTCATGGGGGCCAAGGTAGTGATTCATATAAACCCGGACGCCAGGCCAGTACACCACAAGGCCAGGGCGGTGCCATACGTGATGCGGGAAAAGATAGAAGGCGAATTGGACCGCCCGCTGAGGGAAGGCATCATCTCGCCAGTTGAATTCAGTGACTGGGTGAGCCCGATTGTGCCGGTGCTCAAGGCGGATGGGTCAGTCAGGATATGTGGTGATTACAAGGCCACCATCAATCGGGTGTCACTCCAAGACCAGTACCCACTACCGAGAGCGGAGGACCTCTTTGCGACGCTATCCGGTGGCAAACCTTTTTCAAAATCGGACCTGACCTCAGCTTACATGACCCAGGAGCTGGCGAGTGAGTCGAAGAAGCTGACCACCATCACGACACACAAGGGGTTGTTTGAGTACAACAGATGTCCATTCGGGATTTGCTTGGCCGCCGCGATCTTCCAACGAAATATGGAAAGCCTCCTCAAGTCGATTCCAGGGACGGTGGCTTTTCAGGACGACATCCTCATCACGGGTTACGAGACTGAAGAACACCTCCACATCCTGGAGGAGGTGCTACGCAGACTGGACCGGGTGGGGCTGCGACTGAAAAAGGTGAAGTGCGTCTTCCATGCTCCAGAGGTAGAATTCCTGGGGATGAGGGTAGCAGCAGACGGGATCAGCCCTACTGCGTCCAAGACGGAAGCGATCCAGAGAGCACCCAGACCCCGTAACACGACGGAGCTGTGTTCGTTCCTGGGGCTCCTGAACTATTTTGGTAACCTTCTTCCCAAATTGAGCACGCTGCTAGAGCCGCTACACGTGCTGCTACGCAAAGGTCGCGAATGGGTCTGGGGGGACAGCCAGGAAAGGGCTTTTAATAGAGCACGCAATTTGTTATGTTCCAACAATCTGTTAACGCTATATGACCCATGTAAGAAACTTGTGTTAACTTGTGTTAAAGAAAATGCACCATTACCTGTTTGGCAGGAAATTTGAGCTGGAGACAGATCACAAACCCCTAACATCCCCTTTGGCCGACAACAAGGCCATAAATGCAAACACATTGGCCCGCATACAGAGGTGGGCACTCACGTTAGCTGCCTATGACTACACAATTCGGCACAGACCGGGCACCGAAAACCGCGCCGATGCACTCAGCAGGCTCCCACTAGCCACCACTGAGGGGGCTACCGAGCATGCTGCTGAGATGGTCATGGCTGTTGAAGCTTTCGGAAGCGAAGGCTCACCCGTGACAATCCGTCAGATTAAAGTCTGGAAAAATAGAGACCCGCTATTGTCTCTAGTCAAGAAATGCGTCCTGAATGGGGACTGGGCAGCCAAGTACAGGGCATGCCCTGAGGAATTTAAACCATTTCACAGGCACAGGGATGAACTCTCGATTCAGGCCGATTGCCTACTGTGGGGAAACCGTGTAGTCATGCCCCAGATGGGCAGAGAGGTGTTCATCAGAGAACTCCACAATGAGCACCCGGGCATTGTCATAATGAAGGCAATTGCCAGATCATACGTTTGGTGGCCAGGGATAGACGCAGATCTGGAACTTTGTGTTCGCAGGTGCAACACGTGTGCCCAGCTGGGCAATGCACCCAGGGAAGCCCCCCTTAGCCCCTGGCCATGGCCCGCCAAGCTTTGTTCACGCATCCATGTGGACTACGCAGTTCCTTTCATGGGAAAAATGTTTTTGGTTGTGGTAGACGCCTACTCCAAATGGATCGAGTGTGCCATTTTAAATTCAAGCACATCCTCTGCCACGGTAGAAAGTCTACGGGCAATGTTCGCCGCCCACGGTCTACCGGACATCTTGGTCAGCGACAATGGCCCGTGCTTCACAAGCACTGAATTCCAGGACTTCATGGCAGACAATGGAATTAACCATGTCAGAATGGCACCGTTCAAGCCGGCCTCAAATGGCCAGGCAGAACGAGCAGTGCAGATAATCAAACAGGTGATGCTCAGAATCCAAGGGGGTTCCCTACAAAGCCGCTTATCACGCTTCCTGTTGGCCTACAGATCCCGACCACACTCGCTCACAGGGGTTCCACCCGCAGAGCTGCCAATGAAAAGGACGCTCAAAACCTGGTTATCCCTTATACACCCCACCATGAAAGAAATTGTCGAGAGCAGGCGCCAGTCACAATATGATTAGCATGACAGGAATGCGAGGGCGCGATGTATTGATGTAAATTACCCTGTTTTTGTCCTCAACCAAGCTGCAGGGCCCAAATGGCTCGCAGGCACTGTGATTGCCAAAGAGGGAAATAGGATTCTGGTAGTTAAATTTACCAATGGAAAAATCTGCCGCAAACATGTGGATCAAACAAAAAGGAGGTTCAGCAACCCCATAGAAGAAGCAGAGGAAGAACACAATATAGAGTTCACTCCTCCACAGGTGATCGAACACAGGGACCAAAGGGAGGAGAGCCCAGTCACTGTGGACAGTCCGGACAGGCCTGAGGCACCGCAAACAGCAGACACTCAGGCCAGCGCCCAACAACCGAAGCCCCAACTCAGGCGCTCTACAAGAGAGCGTAAACCACCAGAGAGTCGCAACCTGTGATCCCAATAAGACTTGGGGGGGGGGGGGGGGGGGGTAGGTGATGTCATGTATTCAACCAGCAATGTAACACATGTATAATCTGACCTAAGTTGTACACTGTGAGAACAATGACCACTAGGTGGTGAACTTGTGGGAGACACTCCTAACCTGGACCTTCAGATATAAAAGGGCAAGCTCCACCCACTTCCTGCACTTGAGTGCTAAGGAATAAAGAACAGGTCACAGACTGACTTTCTCTCAAGCATGGGCCTCGTGTGCATTTATACTGTATCGTAAGGACGTATCAGTTTGAACTGCTCGTTCTGCCTGACTGTTGGACGTTGGCTTAAACGGGGCAGACGTGATATGGTTGACCCCATTGCAGGTCATGAATTACTTGAATTCGGCACTGGTAAAGCATGGCCCATTGCCACTTGCAAGTACATCAGGCAGGCCGTGCATGGTGGCAGTGGAAATGCTTGCCGACATTATCACACATTCAATCCATTTTTAGTATGCATCTACAACCACTAAAAACATTTTTCCCAAGAATGGGCCTGCATAGTCGACATGAACCCTAGACCACGATATGGAGTGCGAAGACCATGAACTTAGTGGTGCCTCCCTGGGTGCATTGCTTAACTGGGAACAGGTATTACATTTGTGCACACAGGACTCTAAGTCTGCATCGAGCATCTGAGATCTGGCTATCGCTTTCATCATTACAGTGCTTGGGTGGGTACTGTGGAGATCACTAATGAAAGTGTCCCTGCCCTTTTTTGGCACAACTACCCGATTGCCCCATAGGAGGCAGTCTGCCTATATAGACATTTAATCTTTGATCGTCGGTACGGCTTTATTTCTTCCTGCATCTCTAACGAGACACTAGACCAACTTTTGTGGAGCACACAGTTTTTTACTAAGGACATTAAGGGGTCCTGGCTCATCCAGGTTCTAATCTGTCGGGTAGTAACAGGTGATTACTCACTCTCGAATGCTTCCATCAGTATAACTAAATCTGTAGGCTGTGCCATCTCCACCCTGGTGGTGGGCAATGGTAGTCTGAGAGCATTGGCACAGTTTTCTGTGCCTGGCCTGTGGCAGATGGCATAGTTGTATGCGGACTCTGGATGCGGGCCGATGCATTCGTATTTATCCCCTTATTTTCAGAAAAGAGGGATATAAGCGGCTTATGGTCGGTTTCCAATTCAAATTTGAGCCCAAACAGATATTGATGCATTTTCTTTACCCCATAAACACATGCTAACACTTCTTTTTCGATCATACGATAGGCCCTCTCGACTTTAGACAGACTTCTGGATGCATAAGCAACCGGTTGCAATTTCCCAAATTCATTAGCTTGTTGCAATACACATCCGACCCCGTGCGACAACGCATCACATGGCAGAACCAAACGTTAACATGGATTGTACAACACAAGCAATTTGTTTGAACATAACAGCTTCCTAGCTTTCTCAAAGGCATTTTCTTGGCATTTACCCCATACCCATTCATCTCCCTTACGCAGTAAAGAGTGCAGGGTTCTAACAATGTGCTAAAACCCGGTAAGAAATTACCAAAATAGTTCAGGAGTCCTAGAAACGACCGCAGCTCCGTCACGTTTTGTGGTCTCGGTGCATTCTTGATTGCCTCCGTCTTCGAATCGGTGGGCCTGATGCCGTCCACCGCGATTCTTCTCCCCAGAAACTCCACTTCAGGCACCAGGAAAATGCACTTCGAGCGTTTTAGGCTGAGCCCCACACGATTAAGCCAACTAAGAACCTCCTCCAGGTTCTTCAGGTGCTCGACGGTGTCCCGACCTGTAACCAAGATGTTGTTCTGGAAGACCACGGTGCGTGGGACCAACTTCAGCAAGCTTTCCATGTTCCTCTGGAATATCGCCGCGGCCGATCCAATCCCAAACGGACATCTGTTGTAAATGAAGAGACCTTTGTGCGTGTTGATGCAGGTGAGGCCTTTCGAACATTCCTCCAGCTCCTGTGTCATGTAGGCCGAGGTCAATTCCAGCTTCGTAAACATTTTCCCTCCCGCCAGCGTCGCAAATAGGTCGTCTGCCTTTGGTAGCGTGTATTGATCCTGCAGTGAGAAACGATTGATAGTTACTTTGTAATCACCGCAGATTCTGACGGCGCCGTCTCCCTTGAGGACTAGAACGATCGGACTGGCCCACTCATTGAATTCGATCGGCGAAATGATGCCCTCTCGTTGCAGCCTGTCCAGCTCGATCTCCACCCTCTCTCTCATCATGTAAGGACCGCTCTCGCCTTGTGATAGATGGGTTACGCCCCTGGAATCAAATGGATCTGCACTTTTGCTCCTTGGAACTTCCCGATGCTTGGTTCGAACAGTGAGAGGAACTTGCTTAGGACCTGGGCACATGAGGTGTTGTCGACGGACAAAAGCGCTCGGACTTTGTCCCAGTTTCAGCGTATCTTTCCCAGCCAGCTCCTGCCGAACAGCGTGGGGCCATCGCCCGGTACCACCCAGAGTAGTAAATCATGCACCGCACCATCGTAGGAGACCTTTATGGTAGCACTGCCAACTATGGGAATCAGTTCCTTTGTGTACCTTCTGAGTTTGGTACGAATGGGAGTCAGGACTGGCGTTGGAGCCTTGTTGCACCATAACTTATCGAAAGTCTTTTTGCTCATTATGGACTGGCTTGCACCCGTGTCCAGCCCCATGGACACCGGGAGTCCATTTAATTCCACCTTCAGCATTATTGGGGGACACTTTGTGGTAAATGTGTGCACTCCATATACCTCTGCCTCCTCGGTCTGAGGCTCTGGTTCGTCACGATCCACCGTGGATCTCCTCTGCTACATGGTGATTTTCAGGATTAGCAGGGTTTGCAGCTTGCCTGCACATGTGTTGGAGGTGTCCCATTGTTCCACAGCCCTTTCAAACATATCCTTTGAAGCGGCATGAATGGAATCGATGATCACCCCCACAGCGCCAACAAGGTGTTAAGTGGCTTGTATTCACTATCCTTGATGGCGGACGGACTCTGAGTCATCTGCGGATGTGCAGCTACAGACATGTAAGTCCTGCCATGTACATGTCGATTCAAAAACAACGTTACTTTATTCACAGTACTTGCAGCAGCACTAGTGTGCTGGGAAATTTGTTTGGTATTGTCACTGCTGGAGATAAATGCCTGGGCTATCGCTATGGCTGTCCTCAAGGTTGGGGTCTCTACAGTCAAAAGTTTGCGAAGTATTACTTCATAGCCAATGCCAAGTACAAAGAAGTCCCTGAGCATGTGCTCCAAGTGTCCTTCAAATTCGCAATGTCCTGCAAGGCATCTTAGCTCGGTGACGTAGCTCGCCGCTTCCTGGCCTTCAGACCTCTTGTATGTGTAGAACCAATACATCACCATCAGAACGTTTTCCTTTGGGTTTAGATGCTCCCGGACCAGTGTGCACAATTCATCATACAACTTGGTCTGTGGGTTTTTTTGGAGCGAGCAGGTTTTTCATGAGGCCTTACGTTGATGTCCCGCAAACGGCAAGGAGGATCGCCCTCGTTTGGCAGCGTTCGCTTCTCCTTCCAGCTCGTTGGCCACGAAGTATTGGTCAAGTCGCTCCACGAAGGTTTCCGAATCATCTCCCTCCAAAAATTTCTTCGGGATGCCCACAGTTGTCTGCATTGTTGCATTGGGGTTCGTTATCTGTATCTCGCCGCCAGTTGTTACGTCTTGGATAAAGAGTCAGACTAGATACTGCAAGCTCAATGTAAGTGTGACTGTAGTCCTTTATTGCAGATCTCAGAGTGCCTCTCCAGCCTGTGAGGCCTCCTTATATACAGGTACTCCCAAGGGATTGTGGGATCCCTTGGGTCTCCAGGGGATAAGCCCTCTGGTGGTTAGACATGGTAATTACAGGTTTACATACATAACAGGATCGGCCGCCTGTGTTACACAGTGCCGATCTGATACTGCCCATTATAAGCAGCGCCAAACTGATAATGCCCGTTATATGCAGCGGCGACCTGATACCGCCCGCTATACACAGCGCCGATCCGATACTGCCCATTTTACGGAGTGCTGATCCAATATCGCCCGTTGTACGCAGCGCCGATCCAATATCGGCCAGTATACGCAGCGCCGATCCAATATCGCCCGTTATACGCAGCGCCGATCCAATATTGCCCAGTATACGCAGCGCCAATCCAATACCGGCTGTTATACGCAGTGCTGAACCGATACCGGCTGTTATACACAGTGCCGATCCAATACTGGCCGTTATACATCATGCCGATCTGATACCGCCCATTATACGCAGCCCTGATCCGGTAATGGCCGATCTGGTACCGGTCGTTATACACAGTTGCAATCTGATACCGCCCGTTATACACAGCGCCGATCTGATACCGGTCGTTATACGCAGCGCCGATCCGATACCGCTTTTTACACGCAGCGCCGATCCAAAACCACCCATTATATGCAATGCTGATCCAATAATGCCATTATAAGCAACGCCAATCCAATACCGCCCGTTATACGCAGCGCCGATCTGATACCACCCGTTATACATGGCACCGATCCGATAGCGCCTGTTGTACACAGCACCAATCCGATAGCGCCCGTTATATGCAGCACCGATCCGTTAATGTCCATTATACACAGCGCCGATTCAATAACACCCATTATACGCAGCACCAATCTGAAACCGCCCATTTTGCGCCACTGCAAAAAATGAATTTCTAGGCCTAGCAGTCTTAGCACGATTCTGTCCAGCAGTATCCTTGTAAAAGTCAGAGATCCCATGGTGGGATGAAGTTGACTTGTAGATGACTGCAATTAACTTGGAGCATCGACAAACGCATGTCCTGTTTCATCAGCTTGGTGTTTTGACAAGTTACTTCAGACGAGAGCAAAGGACTGCTTCACCTGACAGAAGGATCGTCCAACTGATTCACAAAGACAGACAATTTTTAGAAATTAATTTTTTCTGGGTCATCATAAAAATGCAAATCCACTGAAGTCCTAGTTTGGAGTCCCTGTACCAACCTCTCCGCACCACAATAGCCATGTTGGGAGCAGGTGGAAGCCCTGCCTCAACAGGCCAAAGATGAAACTACGAATGAAGACTGGGACATGACGTAAGTGGCTCTTGGTCTGGTTTCTGGCAATTCCGACAGATTCCTGTTGAAACTACAATGGGACTACAATATATTTATTGTGTCTGTAAGCACTCTAGTAATGACTCCTCGAGGTAAGGTATTATACTTGTACTGTGGTGACCTTAGTCCATTTATTACAGCTCCTGAATGAGGGTACAGTAAGGTGAGCTCCCCTTTATACTTAGTTATCTGTAGTGTACAGGTGACCCCTAGGTCTCCACCAGTTGCACCCTTTGGTGGTACAGGCATAGTGTATACAGTGTAAAGGTACATTCAGTGGTCTTATGTAATTGAGTGTACAGAGTATATACTTATTTTATACATACACGTCACTCCCCCCTAAGTCTTGGTTCACTGGCCTTTGCACTGCGTGCACTGGCCCTAGACTTGAGTGCCCAAAGCCCTTGCACCTTGTCTATGCTTTGGTTTGGCTCTCTCCCTGTAGACCCCCAAGTCCTTATTGCTACAACCTTGGGAAATGGTCAGCAGTGGACGGTTGGAGGTTGCATTGGGGGTTGAGTGAGTTCTGGGTGTAATCCATGTGTGTCCATGGCTACATACATCAATTTCCCCCCCCACCCCCAACATAGACCATGTGTGTGGCACAACACCTGCATGTGCATACATGTACAGAGAAAAAAAAGGAAGTAGGATTAGTTACATCGCTGTTTGGGTTTAGCAGCAGTGGAACAAGTACATGCTTGGTAAGGTACATGCGTGGTATCACAGTCTTGCCCCTGGGTTGTGTAGGTGCAGGTGGGTGAGGACGCTAGTTCCAGAGTAACCGGACTGTGTCCAGGTTGTCTGATGGCGGCGCTATGCCCCCTGCCAGCTGGGTGGGCTCGGATTGCTCACCTGGCTGAGTCTCAGGGTGTTTGCCATTGCCTAGTGGTGGGGAGAGCCACAGGAATGTGGCCTCCCTGTCCTCCTTTGAGGGTTGCAGTGCCTCCCTGCTGCCATTCAGTGGTAGTGGGAGCCTGGTCATCTCAGGTCCCATCGGGAGAGCTGGAGGGTGCTAGCCTCTTACTCCCGGTACTGGCTCTGGGGTGGCCAGAGAGGTAGAGCCGACCTGGGGTAGGGTACCAATAGTGGTGCCTTTGCTGTTTTCTGATCACTGGCCCTGCAGTGGGTATGCTCCCTCTGTGTGTGGCCACGCTCCCTGGGGCATCACATTGGTCCCAGAGGCGCAGGCTACATAATCGGGTAGCCCGCTGGACCTGGGTGCTTCCAACGGGATGGTGCCCTTGGTTTTGTCGGCGTACCTGTAGAACCCGGCATCGCACATCATTTCTTCATTTACTGTCATAATATATTGGCTCCGACCGCAATCACCCGACTCGACATTGTTAGTTGTCTTTACATATTTGCATTTGTCAATTACATCTTTTCCATGTATATTACCGGTATCGCTGTACAAAGAGTGAAACTGTTCCTTTAATTTCGATGGGTTGCCGGTCTCCTTTAAGAGGGCCTTGCAATCTTTACCCCAATCCGGTTCGCTGCTCGGCATCACGTGTTGTTCCCTCAATGCTGCCCGTCGTGTTCTGGCTGCTGCCATCTTTCAGGTGCTTCACCTCGTGGTGCGCGTGCCATCTTCTTTCTCTCCACGAGGTAGGCTGCGGTGAGCCTTTTCTCCCCAGGTTCTGCCACAGAAGCAGGGAAGTTGCCATCTGCGCCGATCTTCTTCTTCTGGAATACTGCCACTGGAGCCTGGAAGGTGAGGTCTGGTCGTTTGGGCTGGATCATCTTGCAGTTGGATCATCACCATGCAGTCGAGTTGGATGGGTGGATTTTCAGGTGCTGTGATGGATCCAAATTTGGCGCCGCATAGGACGTCGATCGCCAGGCCTTGAAGATTTTCCCAGCTCCAACAGATTTGGATTTGTTTCATCCATCTTCTTCCTAGCAGCGTTGGACCATCACCAGCAACGATCCACAAAGGTAGCTTGTGCATCGCGCCGTCATGGGACACCTGGACATCCACGCTGCCAACGACTGGGAAGGTGTTGTTTGTGTAGGTGAGCAGCTTCACTTGGATCAGGATCATTTTAAGTCATCGATTGGATTGTCCCAGAATTTCTCAAAGGCCGCCTGATTCATCAGCGATTGGCTCGTCCCTGTGTCGACCTCCATCGAGACTGGAACACCGTTGATTTCAACTTCCATTTTCAACGGAGAGCTCTCGGTGGAGCAGGTAAACACTCCGTACACCTCTTCATGGGGCTGAGTTACCTCCTGGACCCTCTCTTCCTCTTCATCTGCACTGGAGCCCGGGTGATCGGCCCAACTTTTCAGCGACTCGGTGAGTAAAATTTATCTTGCACATTCACTGGAGGTGGCCCTTCGCGTTACAGCCTTTACAGGTATAGTCTTTGTAGCGGCACTGGTGGGCTCTGTGATTCCCTCCACTGCGCCAGCATGGGGCTGGCTGGTTGACCCCATGTGGCGGACTCAGGGTTGCGGGACTCGGGGTAGCAGCCTTGCCTCTAAAAGGCGCCAGTCGGTTCACGGTACTTGCCAGCTTAGAGTCCTGGGGGTGAGTCATCATCCGTTTGGAATCATAGGCCGAGGCCATGAACGCCTGGCTGATGTTAATTTCCTTCTGCAGGGTGACCGTGGTGTCCGACGAAAGCAGTCTGTGGAGGTGGCCCTCGTGGCCGATTCCAATAACGAAGATGTCCCTCAGTGCTTCGGTGAGGTGGTCGCCAAAATCACACGGTGCAGCCATTCGTCTCAGGTCTGCAGCATATTTTGCGATTTCTTCACCTTCGGGCCGTCGGTGTGTGTAGAACTGATGTCTGGCTGTGAGGTTGCTCTCTTTAGGTTTGAGCTGTTCCTGTATCATCGTTACGAGCTCCACATACGTTTTGGTTGTCATCTTCTCTGGGGCTAGCAGGTCGCTGACAAGGCCATAGACGGTGGGTCCACAATTACTGAGCAGGATAGCTCTGCGCTTATCAGCCAGCGAGGTCGGTGTGTCTCCCGCCAGGTAATTCGCAATGAAATAGTGTTCAAGCCTTTCCACAAAGGCCTCCCAATCTTCCCCATCGGCGAATTGTTGAAAGTTGCCAAGGTTAGCCATTTTTCGCGTGGAAATTCGTCTCTCGTCATCAGTTATTGTGTCTGTAAGCACTCTAGTAATGACTCCATGAGGTAAAGTATTGTACTTGTACTGTTGTGACCCCTTAGTCCATTTATTGCAGCTCCTGAATGAGGGTACAGTGTTGTGTGCTCCCTTTTATACTTAGTTACCTGTAGTGTACAGGTGACCCCTAGGTCTCCACCAGTTGCACCCTCTGGTGGTACAGGAATAGTGTATACAGTGTGAAGATACATTCAGTGGTTTTATGTAACTGTACATTGAGTGTACAGGGTATATACTTATTTTATACATACACAACAATAATAGCTGCAGATTTTCAGTGATAATTGTTTTGTGAAGGGACAGGCACATGTTATGAGGCCATTAACATAATGGCAGCCCCCTGGAAATCAGGCTTAGAAGACTAAGGCCTTCAATGTAGCCAAGGTGGCCAGTGCACTCCATTCTATATCTCTAGTGTAAAGTGGATTGACAGTCCACGAATAAGCTGTGCATTTGGCTCATGACTGCCCCATAATGCAGCTGGAGCAGCACTCCAGCCACACTGCACCCATTTGGAATGGGCACTATTATGCTATTATTTCTTAAATGATTCCAGGATTTTCACTTCCGCTACTTTACTTGAAGTCCATTCCATATCTTGATCACACTTTGTATGAAGAACTCATATCAATCGCAAGCTAGTTTATCTTGTCCAACTCTTGGACTTTTATTTAAATTAATTTTCTGGTGTTTTCTTTTTCATGGAGTGAGTCTTTGGCCTATTGGTCGCATTATTCCCGTGATTGTGCTTTGCCTTCACCTGTTGTAGGTTCAGAAATTCTGTGGTTCCCCTTGGGAGAAGCCCCCAAAATGCTGGGAAAATGTAAAAGGGACAGAGACTAGGCAGCGTGTATTTCTTCCTGCTTTTCCTTTCCTTCGCATCTTGAAACTGATCTTTCTCCAGGCGCATTGGACAGGAAAATCAGCCCTTAGGGATCAACCATGTGGCTCTTCCGTCCTCTAGTGCTGGAATGTCTTTGTTCTGTTTCGGTGTGTTCTGACCAGAGAACAGGACTGTTAAATTGTGCAGGATCATCAAAAGAATGGGCCTACCTATGAAAGCTGACTTTGCAGAAGAACACAAATAAGAATTATTGGGAAGAGTCTGAATTGGAACTGAAAGTTTCTTGGAAAACCCATTAACAGTGTCTGTGTTTGGAAAAAAGGCTCTGTACTCTTGTGGAAGCAGCACTATTTGCCAAGTAACTGGAACTCTGCTTGTGTGTATACTGAAACACCAATACTGCACAATAAACCAATAAACCACAGAGGCACACAGAGTATTTACAGCGACTATAAATAACTATTAGAAGTAAGTTAGCCCCCCCCCCAAAAAAAATGGTACCTGGTTCTGATGGATGAAAATGATATAGTGATGTTTCTTTTATATAGCTGTCCATCGGCCTTTGATCCTATTAAGGAATAGAATTCTTGGGCTAGAAATTCGTGGCCTTAGCACCACTCTGCCGCCACTCTTTCGCCAGCTGTTGATAGATTCCGCGGCGACTGCTGTTTTCGCCCTTACCTTTGACCTGCCGGTAACTGGCAGTGCCATGCTGGACAAAATAACGGCATTGTGACGTAAATCGGCATGCAATGCCAACTTTATGTCACAAGCGCGAACTTCAACCCTAGCTCTGAATTCATCGCTGGATCCTAAGCATGCCAGGTAAACCTGATGTGCAAGCAGGCTGATGATGGTGATGTCTGTAGATCTTAAAGAACACACACATCATTCAGGTAGGTTTGGATTTAAGGTTTTGGACTGGGTTTTTATGATTTTATTGATTTATGATTTATAGCAATCCACCAATATACATCTATCCATCCAATGTGACATCAAGAAATCAACTCATCACCCGTGTGCATTCTCTTAGTGAGTATCTTGTGTGTGCCTTTGCCTATCCTACTGATGTCATGCAGTGCTACCCCAGTGGCTGCAGCATGGCTGGTGGAAGGCTGCTGACCTTCAGTGGGGGACACTGCAAATGTCCTTGCTGGTTGACCTTGAGGAGCTGGTGGCTGGGAGTGTCAAATCAATCATCTTCTTCTTGTTCTTCTTCACTCTCTCCCTCTTCTTGGTCACCCACTGGCTGGGCAGGCTACATTTCTTGTGTGTGAAATGAGGAAGGCACAGGGGTGGGGTTGTGGTGATGGGAGGGCGGGAAAGCAAGAGGCGCATGCCAGAAGGGGGATAACATATGAGGATACCAGTATCTTTTATCTTTCAGCTCCACTGCTAGCCAAGGGCTCCTGCCAAGAATGGCCTGCAGCATCTCCTCCAAGGAGGTGAGATGAGGCTAGGAATGAGAGATGTGCCTCGTGATTGGTGCAAATTGTTGGTAGGTAGGTGATTGGGGTGGGGGCCATGCATTGAGCAGTGTGTGAGGCTCATGGTGCAGTAGGAGACGACTTTTGAAGATGCATTCACTGACCCTGACCTGTGGTCTGAGGTCATGAACCTTCTTTGGGCATTGGAGCCAGGTGTTGGGGTGACGGCCTCAGCGATGTAGTCCCAATCATTCTTTCTGGAGGGTCTCCTGGCCCCTGTGGGTAGAGGGCTTGTCTTGCAGTGTTGACCCCCTGCACAAAGCTGAAGTGCTGTGTGCGAGACCCTGGGTGCGCCTTCCCGGATTTGCTGAGCCATTTGTGTTAATGCTGAGGCAATTTTCCCATTTTTTGAGGTTCGGAAGGGAATTCAGCTTTATGAGCTGAATATTCACATTTGGGACTTCTTTTTAATGTTTAAATTTTTTTTTAAGGCAAAAAAAACTGAAAACTGCATAGGTTAACTTCATTTTAATTTGTATTGCATCAGTATCTATGGCCCTTTTAATTCTCAGACCTCAACATTGTTCACAATTCCTTGCGAGCTCCACAGCCTCACTTCCAGGTGGCTGGTGAAGCTGCAACTCCGCTCCTGCACATGAACTTCGCCTCGGATGCCTCCAGTAACACCACCAGGATGGCGTTACACGGCGTTGCATGGCAGGTAAGTGCTGCGCCAAAAAAACCTCCATCCTCCCAGATGAATTTTGCTCCGTTAGCGTTGCAACCATTTCCAGCGGCCGTTCACTTCAGTTGCTGGTAACACTGGCAACTTTATTGGCTAAAACAAACTTCTCCCCCCATATATTTTAACAGGCTAGCACAAAAGCACATTGAAAAGATACATAACTAGATAACAGCTGGTGTGTATGACTTCAAAATGGAGAAATCAGTGCTTCAAAGTACTGCAAAGATTGTGTCAATATCCATTTACCAAATAAAATTCTGCCTTTTTAGCACTTTCACTGTAATCATTTCTTGCTCTGAATAATTAAAGGGAGCCTTTCTATCTGCTGTGAATTTCATTTCCACAGCTGTTGATGTTCTCCTATTAAATTGCAATCCAAAGCCTGCATGCATCATTTGCATACATTTCAAATCCATTCACATGTTCACATCGCAACTATACATTTGCAAAAGTGTGATTATTAAGGCAATAAAATATCATATATCACGTATCCAAGATATTTTGACAAGTAAATCTATGTTGGGATTCCTTTCTACTCTCTATTATAAAACAAAAATTCAAATTTTATCCCATTGACTCTGGCATCAGCCACTAAGAAAAATAACTTTTTTTCTCACCACCATAAACTGGACATATTTTATTTTTCTTATAATTTTTTTACTGAAGTTGCTGAAATGTTATTACTATACTCATCATCATCATAGGCAGTCCCTCGGAGTTAAGGATGACTTGCTTCCATGCTAAAAATGAGTTCTCAGGTGACTGAAGAGTCCAATGTGGGACCTACAGTCTCTGTCACAGGTGGGGAAAACAGTGGTTGAAGGAACTGGTGGGTGGGGTGCCTGGGTTGCCACCCGCTCCTTCCGCTGTTGATACTTGGCTTCAGCTTGCTTTCGGCGAAGAGACTCGAGGTGTTCAGCACCTTCCCGGATGCTTTTCTTCTACTTTGGGCGGTCTTGGGCCAGGGATTCCCAGGTGTTGGTGGGGATGTTATATTTTTTCAAGGAGGCTTAGAGGGTGTCCTTGAAGCATTTCCTCTGCCCACCTGGGGCTCGCTTGCCGTGTCGGAGCTCCGAGTAGAGCACTTGTTTTGGGAGTCTTGTATCAGGCATGCAGGCGATGTGGTCTATCCAGCGGAGCTGATCGAGCGTGGTCAATGCTTCGATGCTGGGGATGTTGGCCTGAGCAAGAACACTGTGACGGTGCACCTATCCTGCCCAATGTACTACGATTTTGCCCGCTGTTGTATTAAAAATTGAATATTACGAAGTATGTTAGAGCATGTGACTAAATTTATGTGAGCCAACTTTTTTTCTGATCATTATTCTGAAGGCATTTTACATATACGGGCCAATTCCACATTCAAATCAGTGCATGCTGACATGTCATGGTATGCTGGTTAAATGGAAACTGGACCTTTCTGGATTCTGTGGGATCTGCTAATTAATATAATTCATTTAATCTCCTTGTGTGATTTTCCCACTCAGCCATCTATGTTGATGGGAAATTGGAAATGTAGCAGTTCTTAAAAGCCTGGTAATGTCTGAAGAGGAAACATGACAAATTTCACCAGCATATAGTAGATACCCTCTTGGGGTCAGTGCCACCAGTTACTCTGGTAAATGGATCTCATATCCCCCATCACCCGGGGTGCACCTTTACTGTCCAAAATCTAGTTAATGAGATCAAAACAATGAATCCCTTGTTGCGTGGTTATTTGATACCATGATCTCACACATTCTGCCATGTCTGCTTTATTGTCTTTTTGGAAGACAGACCAAAAAGCTCTGTAGTGAGACAAAGCTGATTGTAAACCAATAAATTGGTTTATTTTACATGAAATACATGAATGAACAGAATAAGGTGTTCCAGAGATCCTACCATGAAATATTGGAGAACATACAGAAGTTCTGATCTGACATCTATGTAGGCTTGCAAGAGGCGTTTTCAGAGCCTGTACATCACCCTGGAGTAAGTAGCAACTCCAGGGTGCCCTGCTGGTAAATTTCCAAGGATAAAAGACTCATATGCTGATACAAGTGTGTCTGCACTATTGAGATTTTGGGCTGCAATTTACAGGAGGCTGTTACTTCTGGTCTGCAGAGGCTGGATATCAGCTTGAGATCACTTTGATGGGAGACATCACGCTCTTCAGTGCTGCACAAGTTCCCACATAGATCCTGGGTTGTCTTCAAGTGAAAGCCAGTTGCTTAGATATTGCAGGAGGAGAGATGGATGACAATTTCACCTCTCAGGGTGAGGATTCATCTGCCCCTCACAGCGGACTCTCTCGGAGGACTGCAGAAAACACAGGAAGAGGGACAGCAATAGCAACCAGCAGAGATGCCAGTGCTGGTTGTAGTGGCAGGATCATCTTATTTCCAGCAGGAACAAGGTAATTTGCCACAGGTGAGTCACAGGCTTTCTGTTGATGAGCAACAACATGCCACTGAGGTGGCACTTAGAAGGAGCATGAGATTAGCAAATAGACAACACACACCCTACACTTTCATGAAGGACAAGCAATCAGGCAAGCAAACATTGACACGGGTACACATGTGGAATAGAGAAACAAACTCATTTCACCTACTTTGGAATGTTCGGTGATGATTGTTGATCAGAAGGAATATAGAACTGTAAGGGACAAATGTGTTGATAAGGCAAGGATGACATCCCAGCATAAGGGACAAGGTAGTATGGAGAGAATCATAGGACTGTGCATGTAGGGGCTCAATGGCTCCCTATTGCTGTGACATCTTCCAGAGCTACTTATTCATTCCACCTGGTGTGGCTATGTTATATACAAAGCATTAAATAACTGGGAATTTCACTGCAAGAAATAACCTTGTAAAACCTTAACATAGGAACAGGAATAGGCCATTCAGCTCCTCAAGCCTGTTTTGCCATGCCATTAGATTATGGCTGATCTGTATCTTAACTCCATCTACCCACCTTGGTTCCATAACCATTAATAGCCTTGCATCACAAAAATGTATCAATTTCAGTTTTGAAATTATCAATTGATCAAGCCGCAACAGTTTTTTTGGGGCGAGAGTTCCAGATTTCCACTACTCTTTGTGTGAAGAAGTGCGTCCTGACATCACCCATCACCCATCTAGCTCTAATTTTAAGATTTTGCCCCTTGTTTCAGACTCCACCACCAGAGGAAATAGATTCTCTCTATCTACCTTATCAACTCCTTTGATCATCTTAAACACCTCAATTCAATCACTTCTTAATCTTCTATATTGTAGAGAGTACAAGCCTAGTCTATGCAATTTGTCCTTATAATTTAACCCTTTTAGCCCAGGTATTGTTCTGGTAAATATGTGTTGCACCCCTTCAACAAGGTTATTTCTTGCAGTGAAATTCCCAGTTATTTAATGCTTTATATATAACATAGCCACACCAGGTGGAATGAATAAGTAGCTCTGGAGGATGTCACAGAGATAGGGAGCCATTGAGCCCCTACAGGCACAGTCCTATGATTCTCACTATACTACCTTGCCCCTTATGCTGGGATAAGTCATCCTTGCCTTATCAACACATTTGACGGGTCCCGTACAAGAGATTGGTGTGCAGGATCAAAGCGCATGGTATTGGGGGTAATGTACTGACGTGGATAGAGAACTAATTGACAGACAGGAAGCGGAGAGTCGGGATAAACGGGTCCTTTTCAGAGTGGCGGGGAGTGACTAGTGGAGTGCCGCAGGGCTCAGTGCTGAGACCCCAGCTCTTTACAATATACATTAACGATTTGGATGAAGGAGTTGAGTGTAGTATCTCCGGGTTTGCGGATGATACTGGGCTGGGTGGCGCTGTGAGCTGTGAGGGGGACTCTGGGAGGCTGCAGGGTGACTTGGACAGATTGGGTGGATGGGCAAATGCATTATAATGTGGATAAATGTGAGGTTGTGCATTTTGGGGGCAAAAACACGAAGGCAGAATATCATCTGAATGGCGGCAGATTGGGAGGTTGGGGGGTGGGGGGGTGCGGCGAGTCCTGGGTGTCATGGTTCATCAGTCATTGAAGTTTGGCATGCAGGCGTGGCGGGCGATGAAGAAGGCAAATGGTATGTTGGCCTTCAAAGCTGGGGGATTTGAGTGTAAGAGCAGAGAGGTGTTGCTGCAGTTGTACAGGACCTTGGTGAGACCTCACCTGGAATATTGTGTTCAGTTTTGGTCTCCTAATCTGAGGAAGGATGTTCTTGCTGTTGGGGGGTGCAGCGAAAGTTCGCCAGACTAATTCCAGGGATGGCTGGACTGACATATGAGGAGAGACTGGATCAACTGGGCCTTTATTCACTGGAATTTTGAGGGATGAGAGGGGATCTCATGGAGACGTATGGGATTCTGGCGGGACTGGACAGGTTGGATGCGGGAAGAGTGTTCTCGGTGTCGGGGAAGTCCAGAACCAGGGGACATAGTCTTGGGATGGGGGGTGGGCCATTTGGGACTGGGGTGGGGGGGGGGGGGTGCTTCTTCACTCGGAGAGTTGTTAACCTGTGGAGTTCCCTGCTGCAGGCAGTTGTTGATGCTAGTTCGTTGGATGTATTCGGGAGGGAGTTAGATGTGACCCTTGTGGCTAAGGGGACCAAGGGGTATGGAGAGAAAGCAGGAAAGGGGTACTGAGGGAATGATCAGCCATGATCTTACTGAATGGCGGTGCAGGCTCGAAGGGCCGAATGGCCTACTCCTGCACCTATTTTCTATGTTTCTATGTTTCTATGTTTCCGAGGCCAATATATCCTTTCTGAGAAGCGGTGCCCAGAACTGAATGCAGTATTCCAGATGGGGTCTAACCAGATCTCTGTACAGCTGCAACATAACTTCCACCCCTTTGTATTCCAGTTCTTTATATTCCAGCCCTTTTGAGATGAAGGCCAACATTCCACTAGCTTTTAAAATTATTTTTTGTACCTATCCACTATTCGTTAGTGATTTCTGTACTTCAACCTCTAAATCTCTCTGCTCATTCACAGTTTGTAGCTTCCTACCATTCAGAAAATACTCTGATCTATCTTTCTTAGGTCCAAGTGGATGACCTCAAACTTACCTACTCCATCTGCCACAGTTTTACCCACTCACTTTATCTACCAAAGTCCCTTTGCAACTTTCTGCTCCCATCTACACTATTTACTTTGCCACCTAACTTAGAGTCGACAGCAAACTTTGATATACGGCAGTCTAATCCTTCATCTAAGTCATTTATAAATATAATGAAAAGCTAAGGCTCCAGTATAGAGTCCTGGGGGCTGCCACTAGTCACATCCTGCCAATATGAGTACATGCTCATTATCCCTATTCTTTGTCTCCTAACTCCTAACCAATTCCCTATCCAAGCCGATAGGTTGCCTCCAATTCGATGCACTCTTATTTTTGTTAACAGTCTCTTATGTGGAACCTTGTTGAATGCCTTCTGGGAGTGTGTATAAATAACATCCATAGACACTCCCTTATCTAACAGGTTTTTGTTATCTTCTCAAAAAAATTAACTAGATTTGTTTGACATAACTTACGCTTCAGAGTTTTTCACATGCAATCCACTAATACCAGTCCAGCCTCCAAGTTTAGTCCATTTTCCGCAGTACAATTTACCATCTATATTACTCGAATCCTTTCCCCTGTTTATATTACTACCTTGTAAGTTTCTAACCCATCCATTATTCTGCTTGCAATGTACAGTGCAGAGATCTTAGTGAGAATCATTCTTTATACACCACTGCATGAAAACTTTGGGGAAAAGAATGAATCTGTTAATGAAATTTACAGGTTCCTCATCAGATATGTTTATGTTTTAGATTAGCCATTTAAGAACTTTTTGTGCAAATACTTTGTAAATATATACCTGTAGAGCCACTGAACAGAACAAAAATTTAAATCCTGACTTTCAGCCAATAAATATAGTTTACATTTGAATTAGGTCATTTTCAAAAGTGGGAGAACATATTTAAAATAATTGTTTTAAACTGTAATTGGGGTAAATATTAACATTGGCATTTAGTTTCCAATGTATTTAACTTATATTTAGGGAATTTGCCAGTCCCATTGCTGAAGCCGTGGGACTTCTGAGCAATGAGCAGATGTTTGCTGAAAGTACATTGCCCCAACCTTGCAGTATTTTCCAAGATCAGACTCATTAATTATGTATAGCAAGCTCCCACCTCAGTTTGGGCCTAGTACTAGTGGCTCACTGACAAGAGACGGGTGGGAAATAGTGATTGGCCCTGAGGCAGCTTGTAATGAGCCAGTAGCAAAATATAGGCTTGTGGTGACCTTGAAAACCTTTGGCAGAGCTATCCATGTGTTAAAGGTTGCCTGAAGGCCAGTTTCTCGGATAAAAAAAATCAGCAGTTAAGATGTAATTGCTGATTTTTAGTTGCTATAATTCAAAACTGTTGTTTAAAAGTAGATTTGCAGGTTGTTTTAGAAACATAGAATTCTACAGAGCAGATGGAGGCCATTTCGGCCCATCGTGTCCGCGCCGGCCGACAAAGAGCCACACGGCCCTCGGTCAGCAGCCCTGAAGGATACATATAAACCTATGAACAGTGAACAATGGCAGAAAGATAAAGAGCCCAACCAGTCCGCCCCACAGAACTGTGAAACCCAATGTATCGCAACATTTTAAACTCCACCCCAACCGGAGCCATGCAATCTCCTGGGAGAGGCAAAAAAACAAATAAAAACCAATTGGGAAAGAAAATCTGGGAAAATTGCTTTCCGACCCATCCAGGCGATCAAAACTAGTCTAGGAGATCACTCTGGCCGCATTTGATTCCCTAAAGTACTTACCATCGTATCTGCACCAGCCAACAAGAGGTTACCCAGTCGAATCCCACTTACCAGCTCTAGGTCTGTAACCCTGCAGATTACGACACTTCAAGTGCCCATCCAAGCATCTTTTAAATGTGGTGAGGGTTTCTGCCTCTACCACCCTTCCAGGCAGTGAGTTCCAGACCCCCACAACCCTCTGCGTGAAGAAGCTTCCCCTCAAATCACCTCTAAACCTTCCATCAACCACTTTAAAACTATGCCCCCTCGTAATTGACCCTTCCACCAAGGGAAATAGGCCCTTGCTATCCACTATATCCAGGCCCCTCAACATTTTATAAACCTCAATGAGGTCTCCTCTCAGGCTCCTCTGTTCCAAGGAGAACAGAGGAGCCTCATAGCTAAGATCCTCCATTCCAGGCAGCATCCTCATAAATCTCCTCTGCACCCTCTCCAGTGCAATCACATCTTTCCTATAATACGGTGACCAGAACTGCACGCAGTATTCCAGCTGTGGCCTAGCCAGAGTATTATACATTTCAAGCATAACCTCCCTGCTCTTGTATTCTATGCCTTGGCCAACAAAGACAAGCATTCCGTATGCCTTCTGAACAACCTTATCCACTTTCAGGGATCTGTGGACAAGCACTCTAAGGTTCCTTTGTTCATCTACACTTCTAAGTGGCCTACCGTTTAATGTGTATACCCTTTCCTTATTAGCCCTCCCCAAGTGCATTACCTCACACTTCTCTGAATTAAATTTCATTTGCCACTGTTCTGCCCACCTGACCAGTAGATTGATATCCTCCTGCAGTCCATGACTTTCCTCTTCATTATCAACCACACAACCAATATTAGTGTAATCTGCAAACTTCTTAATCATATCCCCTATATTCAAATCTAAATCATTGATGTCGACCACAAAAAACAAGGAACCCAGTACCGAGCCCTGCGGAACCCCACTGGAAACATCCTTCCAGTCACAAAAATATCCATCAACCATTACCCTTTGCTTCCTACCTTTAAGCCAATTTTGGATCCAACTTGCCACTTTACCCTGAATCCCATGGGCTTTTACCTTCGTGACCAGTGTGCCATGTAGGACCTTATCAAGAGCTTTGCGAAAGTTCATATGCACAACATCGTACATACTATTCTCATCGATCCTCCTGGTTACCTCCTCAAAAAATTCAATCAGGTTACTCAAACACGATCTTCCCTTAACAAATCTATGCTGACTGTCCCTGATTAATCTTTGCCTTTCTAGATGTAGATTTATCCTGTCCTTCAGGATTTTTTCCAATAATTTTCCCACCACTGAGGTTAGACTGACAGGCCTGTAATTACTCAGCCTATCCCTTTCTCCCTTCTTAAATAAAGGTACCACATTAGCAGTCCTCTACTCCTCCGGCACCATGCCTAAATCCAAAGAGGACTGGAAAATGATAGTCAAAGCCTCTGCTATTTCCTCTTTTGCTTCGCACAACAGTCTGGGATTCATTTACTCCGGACCTGGGGACTTAACTACTTTCAAAGCTGCTAAGCCCCTTAATACCTCCTCTCTCACTATGTTTATTTCATCCAGAATTTCACACTCCTCCTCAATAGCAGTATCTGCATTGCCCCTTTCCTTTGTGAAAACAGACGCAAAGTATTCATTAAGAACCATACCAACATCTTTTGCCTCCACACAGAGATAACCCTTGTTGTAGGGCGCTTCCAAAGGCAAAGACACCTGCAGGGTATATGTATGTACGTATGTATAAAATGGCTGCCAGAGATTCTGCAAAGCATCAGGGGAACTCAACTGGCTGATTTGACGACATTCCTAGGTAACTGATACAACTGTGTTTCTCACAATTAAGTCCAAATCAGCACATTCCGAAGTCCAGACCAGATGTCCTGCCCAATGATGGGACTCTGTAATTGTATTACGATAAGAAAGCTAGGCTCAGGCAGAACCCAAGGACAGTAGAGATAAGGGGGTCTGGAGAACATCAAGAGGGCATGAGATGATCACGCAGTCCCCTGGTGCCTGGGGGTCAACTCCATTGGCCCAGAGGAATTGATTTGTAATCTATACTCGTTATGATTGGATTGTGTCCAGCCGAAGTAGGCTTTGTAGCTGTAGCAAACTGTCGTAAAACATATGTATCGATGAACTCCTTTGTTTGATGGAGAGAAGTGCCTGGAGTAACCCAGAGGCTTCCTCCCCGCCGGCGTAATAAATACTGTTTTGATGTTGGAACCGACCCAGAGTGACGAGTGATTCTTTTAGGAAAACATTCGCGCTAACAACCCTCATGGTCTCTAATAGGCTCTACCCTTTCCTTAGTTATTCTCGTACTTTTAAATATTTATAGGCATCTTTGCATCTTTGGGTTTTCCTTAATTTTACTTTCCAAGAATTTTGCATGCTCTCTCTTAGCATTCCTAATATGCTTTTTAATTTTACCTCTGAACTTTCTATATTCCTCCTGAGATTCTACAGTACTTAGCTGTTAGTATATGATATACGCTTCCCTTTTTTTTCTTTATCCTCCTCTGTAAGTCCCTAGATATCCAGGGGGCTCTAGAATTGTTATTCCCACCCTTTTTCTTTAAGGGCACATGTTTGGCCTGAGCCCTCCGGATCTCCTTCTTGAATGCCTCCCACTGTTCCGACACTAATTTACCTTCAAGTAGCTGTTTCCAGTCCACTGTGGCCAAATCACTTCTCAACTTAGCAAAGTTAGCTGTTCCACAATTTGGGACTTTTATTCCTGGTCTATCCTTGTTTTCATTGCTCTTTTTCTGCCAAGTTATTTTTGCAGGGTTTGGACCAAAAGTTTAGACTGAAATATTTTTAGTTGTTGCAATTATAAATTTATAATGGGAATCCCATTAATTTTCGGTTGTTTGGAAGAAGAAGAGGAGGAATGATGAGATACCAGGCTGCCTGCACCAACACTGATTCACAAACCCTTAGGTCTCTCAAGTGAAGCACGTCTGAGAAAACAATATTCCTTGTACGTGACAAAATAGGTATACTTCAATTGAGCTGCTAACCCTAATCCAAATTTCCTGCTGCTTTTTAAATATTAATCTTATTTTAAATGATGTCGGGGCAGATTTTCCAACTTGTCTAGAAATGGAAATGAAATTTAGGCTGTTTCTATAAAGAACGATGATCCACAATGCGAGTTTTAGGTCCAGGTGGCAAGTTGAAAATCTACCTCATAGTCTCTACCTCAATAGCAACTATTGATCAAGCATTTCATTTTCTAGTAATACTCCATGTGAGAAAAAATTACCCCAACTTCCTTCATTCTTCTCGTGATAATACTGTCTATTAACAGTTTTCCAAACAGGCAAGTTATTTACCTTTTCAAAATCTCTCATAATTTTTTTAACCTATATGAGATGCCCCTTAACCTTCTCTGTCCTAGTAAAAAATATTATTAGTCTTTCCTCATAACTATCAACTCTCATTCCTGATATAATTCTAGTGATTCTTCACTGCACATCTCTATGACGCTAATATCCTTCCTATAAAGGAGAGCCAAAAAGTGCACACAATGTTACAATTGCGGCCTAACCAATGTCTTGTCCAAATTCATCAGTCAATGCCTCAATGTATAATATGCCTTTTTTGACCTCACAAAGACATTTGATACTGTCAACTGTGAGGGACTATGGAGCATCCCCCTCTGTTTCGGCTGCCCTCAAAAGTTTGTCACCATCCTCCGCCTGCTCCATGACAACATGCAAGCCGTGATCCTGACCAACAGATCCACCACAGACCCAATCCACGTCCGGACCAGGTTCAAGCAGAGCTGTGTCATCGCACCAATGCTCTTCTCGATCTTCCTCGCTGCAGTGCTCCATCTCACTCTCAACAAACTCCCTGCTAGAGTGGAACTAAATTATAGAACCAGTGGGAACCTGTTCAACTGTCGTCGCCTCCAGGCTAAATCCAAGGTCATCCCATCCTCTGTCATCAAACTACAGTATGCAGACGATGCTTGCGTCTGCGCACATTCAGAGGTCGAACTCCAAGCCATTGACAACATCTTCACCGAGGCATACGAAAGCATAGTTCTTACACTAAACATCCGTAAGACAAAGGTCCTCCACCAACCTGACCCCGCCTCACAGCACTGCCCCCCCAAAATCCACAGTGCAGCCTTGGACAACATGTACCATTTTCCATACCTTAGGAGCCTACTATCAGCAAGGGCAGACATTGACGATGAGGTTCAACACTGCCTCCAGTGTGCCAGTGCAGCCTTCGTCGTCTGAAGAAGAGAGTGTTTGAAGACCAGGACCTCAAATCTGACATCTGGCTTATGGTCTACGGGGCAGTAGTGATACCTGCTCTCCTATATGGCTCAGAGACGTGGACCATATACAATAGACACCTCAAAACGCTGGAGAATTACCACCAGCACTACCTCCGCAAGATCCTGCAAATCCACCGGTGGGTATCGCACCAATGTCAGTGTTCTTGATCAGGCCAACATTCCCAGCATCGAAGCACTGACCACACTCGACCAGCTCTGTTGGTCGTGTCACATCGTCTGCATGCATGACACGAGACTCCCAAAGCAAGCGCTCTACTCGGAACTCCTACATGGCAAGCGAGCCCCAGGTGGGCAGAGGAAACATTTCAAGGACATCCTCAAAGCCTCCTTGATAAAGTGCAACATCCCCACTGGCACCTGGGAATCCCTGGCCCAAGACCGCCTTAAGTGGAGGAAGAGCACCCGGGAGGGTGCTGAGCACCTCGAGTCTCGACGCCGTGAGCATGCAAAAACTGTTGTGTATGGAGAAAGAGTCAGACTGAACACTGTGAGCTCAAAGTAAAGTGTAACCTTAGTCTTTTACTGCAGGTCTCCAGACTGCCTCTCCAACCTGTGAAGCTTTCTTAAATACCTGTGCTCCCAAGGGATTATGGGATCCCAAGTATTTAAAATTCCAGGGGATGAGCCCTCTGGTGGCTGTACAGAGTAAATACAAGTCCACATATATAACAGAAAGCAAACGCAGACAGCGGAAGGAGCGTGCAACAATCCAGACTACCCACCCACCCTTTCCTTCAATCACTGTCTGTCTCACCTGTGACAGAGACTGTAATTCCCATATTGGACTGTACAGTCACCTGAGAACTCACTTTTAGAGTGGATGCAAGTCTTCCTCGATTTCGATGGACTGCCTGTGATGATGCTGCATAATATCAAAAAATAAATAGAATATAAAACTGGTACCATTTAAAAGTGATCATAAAGCCGTTGAATTGTCGTAAAAACCAAACTGGTTCGCTATTGTCCTTCAGGGAAAGAAACTCGCCATCCTTATCCGGTCTGGCCTATTTGTGACTCCAGTTCCACACCAATGTGGTTAACTCTTAACTGCCCTCTGGTGACCTAGGAAGCCGCTCAGTTGTATCAAATCACTGCAAAGAAAAACAAGAATGGATGGATCACTCGGCTGCGATCTAGGCATTGAATCAGGACATGATAAAAGCACACTCAGCCCATGCGACCCTGCAAAGTCCTCCTCCCTCAAGTCTGGGGACTTGTGCCAAAATGAGAGAGCTATCCCACAGACTAGTCAAACAACAGCCTGACATACTCACAGAATCATACCTTTCAGTGAACATCCCAGATTCCTCCATCACCGTTCCTGGGTATGTCCTGTTCCAACGTGGCACAGTTGGGAGGCAATGGCCCTGAGAGTCCTCGACATTGACTCCAGACCCCATGAAGTCTCATGGCATTAAGTCAAACATGGAAGCCTCCTGCTGATTACCATCTACCACCCTCCTTCAGCTGATGAATCAGTACTCCTCCATGTTGAACACCACTTGGAAGAAGCACTGAGGGTAGCAAGGGCATAGATGTACTCTGGTTGAGGGATGTCAATATCCACCATCAAGAATGGCTCGGTAGCACCACTACTGACCGAGCTGCCCGAGTCCTTAAGTGGATAGCTCCTAGACTGGGCTTGCAGCAGGTGGCGAAAGAACCAACACAAGGGAAAAACCTACTTCACCTCGTGCTGACCAATCTACCCATTGCAGATGTTATCTATCCATAACAGTATTGGTAGGAGTGACCACTGCAAAGTTCTTGTGGAGACAAAGTCCTGTCTTCACACTGAGGACACCCTCCATTGTGTTGTGTGGCACTATGACCGTGCTCATTGGGATAGATTCAGAACAGATGTAGTGGCTCAAAACTGGGCATACATGAGGCAGCAGCAGAACTGTATTCCAACAAAAACTAGAACCTCATATTCCTGCCTTCACCATTACCATCAAACCAGGCGATCAACCCTGGTTCAATGAGAAGTGCAGAAGAGCTTGCCAGGAACAGCACCAGGCATCATTGAAAATTAGGTTCTAACCTGGTGAAGCTACAACTCATGACTGCATGCATGCTAAGCAGCAGAAGCAGCAAGCTATAGACAGAGCTAAATGATCCAACAAGCGACAGATCAGATCAAAGCTCTGCAGTCCTGCCACATTCAGTCGTGAATGGTGGTGGATAATTAAACAACTAATGGGAGGGGGAGGCTCCATGAATATCCCCATCCTCAATGATGGCGAAGCTCAGCACGTGAGTGCAAAAGACAAGGCTGAACCATCTTCAGCCAGAAGTGCCGAGTGGATGATGCATCTCGGCCTCCTCCTGAGGTCATCACCATCATAGATACTAGTCTTCAGCTAATTCAATTCACTCCACATAATATCAAGAAATGGCTGAGGGCACTGGATACAGCAAAGGTTATGGGTCCTGACAAATTGTCGTGCTGAGTACCTGTGTTCCAGAATTAACTGTACCACTGGACAAGCTGTTCCAGTACAGTTACAACACTGGCATCTACTTGACAAATTGGGAAATTGCCCAGGTATGCCCTGTCTACAAAAAGCAGGACAATTCCAATCTAGCCAATTACCGCCCCATCAGCCTGCTCTTAATCATCAGCAAAGTAACGGAAGGTGTCGTTGACAGTGCAATCAAGCGACACTTACTCATCAATAACCTGTTCACTGATGTTCAGTTTGGGTTCTGCCAGGAAGAACCCAACGGAACCCAGCAGCAGCGGGACGGCTGAAAAATGGCCGAGCCTTCAAGCTCATCAATATCGGGGCCTAAGAAATGAAGCAATGGTCTGGACAGTACTTACAGGCACATGGGTCAGAATATTTTGGCTTCCATGCGGGTGGAATTGGATGCGGGTCGGGAGGGAAATTTGAAATAACTTGTAGCAGGTCAGGAACCTGCCGTCATCCCGTCCCAATGCACCTTTCCCTCGGGCATGTTTTCCAACGCGGCAGCGACCCGAACGGCAGAGGCGGCTGAGCTAATCCATGTGAACATTAGATATTTATTACACCCATACACATCTTTTTAAACCTACCTTTCAAATTTCCCTGGATGACCACAGGAATCACGCAGCTCAGGAACCACGGCAATGAACCTGAGGCGAAAGTTCAGTGGCCAATAATCCAGCTCATTCGTGCACAGCATGGAAAGTACAATAAATACTCCCACCTGACACCTGGTTACTTTCCTAAGGCAGATGCTGCTGCTGAGCACAGATTTTGTTTTCCAGAGGTTGCATGTCTTTTCAGCAAAGTCGGGATCCACTGTCACCTCTTTGGTCCAACCTATCAAACCATTGACAGATTGCTTCTGTCATCTCTACTTGACCTGCCATCTATTAAATAAGCATGGGTGCCATTTATACTGCCTCATCTTGGTCTTCAGAATCCCACCACGATCAACCCCAACACCAGCAGCACCAGGCACACCAGCAGCACCAACAACAACTCCGCCAATCTTCTCCTCAACCACCTGATGCTGCACAGGACAGAGGGCATCAGCACAGGGCTGCACCATGCTGGAGGCAATGCCCCCAACACAGGGTATACAGGCAGAGGAAGAGCAGGGGAGTTATCCCCGGTGTTCTGGCCAATATTTATTCCGCAATCAACATAACAAAAACAGTTTTATCTAGTCATTATCACATTGCTGTTTGTAGGAGTTGCTGTGTGCAAATTGGCTGCCGCGTTTCTCACATTACAACAGTGACTACAATCCAAAAGTACTGCATTGACTGTAAAGCGCTTTGAGATATCCAATGGTCGTGAAAAGCACAATATAAATGTAAGTCTTTTTTCCTCAACCTGACTGTGCAGCAGTGCCATAGGAGGCTCAGGCAGTCGTGCCAGGTCGCCGCAGACATTTGCAGATTGCTGGAGCAAGACCTGCAGCCCAGGGGCTGTCAAAGTCACCAATCTTCAACTTTTTCACCTCAGGCTCTTTCCAGGGATCTGCAGCAGACATTTGCGGCATCTCGCAGTCGGCCACCCACAGATGCATCACACAGATCACCGATACCCTGTTTGACAAGTCAGCCAATTATATCAACTTTGCCACTGAGAAGCCAGTGTTACTGAGCGGGCGTTCGACTTCATCACTCTGGCTGGCTTCCCACTGCTGGTGCAGGGCGTCATCGTCTGCACACATGTGGCCATCAGGGCAACCCATCATCACCCAGGAATCTTTGGCAACTGAAAGGGCTTCCACTCCCTCAATGTGCTGCTGGTCTGCAATCATAGGAAGATCATGTGTATGCCGAATTCCCTGGCAGCTGCCATGATTCTTTGGTACTGCGCCAGCCCACCCTCCCTCAGCTCTTTGCTCCTCCAAACAGACTTTCCGGCTGGCTGCTTGGAGACAAGGGCTATCCACTGAAGAGGTGGTTCACGACACCCATAAGGAGGCCAAGCACTGAGACCCAGGAGAGATAGAATGAAAGTCACATGTCCACCGCATGTGTCATAGAGCAGACAATAGGCATGCTGAAAATGAGCTTCAGATGCCTTGACAGATCTGAAGGAGCCCTTCCGTGCGCACCAGCCAGGGTCTCCAGAATCGTCGTAGTCTGCTGCACCCTGCACAACACAATAAGAACATAAGAACAGAAGAAATAGGAGCAGGAGTAGGCCATACAGCCCCTCGAGCCTGCTCCACCATTCAATAAGATCAAGGTTGATCTGATCATGGACTCAGCTCCACTTCCCTGCCTGCTCCGCATAACTCTTGTTGTTTAAGAAACTGTCTATTTATGTCTTAAATTTATTCAATGTCCCAGCTTTCACAGCTCTCTGAGGCAGCGAATTCCACAGATTTACAACCCTCTGAGAGAAGAAGTTTCTTCTCATCTCTGTTTTAAATGGGCGGCCCCTTATTCTAAGATCATGCCCTCTAGTTCTAGACTCCCCTATCAGTGGAAACATCCTTTCTGCATCCACCTTGTCAAGCCCCCTCATAATTGTCATGTATCTCACACTACTGTACATAACTGTATCTTACCATGCTATACATGACTGTAACTAGAGATGACCTTACCACAAGCTTACCTTACCACCAGGGGTGCACTTGCAGGAGATACTGGATACCTGTCCCAGACAGGTATATAAGGACAGGTCTCAGGCAAGTGAGGCATTCGAGAGCTGTGTAATAAAGGTGCAGGTCCTGAGTGACCTTGACTTCAGTATGTGCCTCGTGTGAATCTGTACTGCAGGAACAGGACTTTACAGTGGCGACGAGTTACGGGATTACAGAATCCACAGAATGGCGACCAACGGCTCAGATGAAAAATACAATGCTGGAGATAATTGGGAGGACTTTATAGAAAGGCTCCAGAAAAGCTTCGTAACCAAAGACTGGTTAGGCAATGATAAGGCAGACAAGAGAAGAGCCCATCTCTTGACCGGCTGTGGCTCGAAAACATACACCTTAATGAAGGACCTGCTGGCACCTGAGAAACCAACAAGCAAGTCGTTTGAAGAGTTCAGCACACTAATAAGAGACCAGCTGAAGCCAGTGAGCAGCCTACACATGGCCAGACACAGACTCGATAACTACAGGCACTGTGTGGGCCAGAGCATACCCGACTTCGTGGCGGAACTTCGGAGGTTGGCTAGCTTATGTGAGTTCTGCGATGAACTAAGGAGAGAAGTACTGAGAGACTTTTTTATTGAAGGAATAGGCCATGCAGGCATATTCCGAAAGCTCATAGAGACCAAGAACTTGACCCTAGAGGCAGCAGCACTGGTCGCACAGACATTCTTGGCAGGAGAAGAAGAAACGAGGTTGATTTACACTGCGGGTATGAAAACTAACGAAACATCAGAACAAGAGGTTCACAGCGTGAAACAAGCCGCTACCCCGACACACAGACAAAGGCAGGAGAGCAGGCCCTCAACAGCAGGCAGTGGTGCAAAAAGCCATCAAGGGCCACATGAATGGCCATTCACACTTCATCAACCCACAATGCGAGCAATCAACCACAAATTGAGAGAAGCTCAAAAGAGATCAGCCAGACGCAGCTCATCCTTTGGAAACAATGGAAGCGGTCTGTGCTGGAGATGTGGAGCAAGGCACTCATCAAGGGGGTGTCGATTTCAGCATGCTGTTTGCAGAAACTGCGACTATACAGGGCATCTGGCCCGCATGTGCAGAAAAATGGCAGCTCGGCTGGTATACAAATCGGAAGGGTTGGAAAGCGGACCAGAAGACGGTGGGGACAGTACCCGGGACACCGAGATACAACGGGTCAACACGATCAATGGCCACTGCTCTTACAACAAGACTCCTCCAATAATGATGAGGGTCCTACTCAACGGGATACCCGTGAACATGGAGCTGGATACGGGAGCGAGTCATTCACTCATGAGCGTTCAACAATTTGAACAGCTGTGGCCGCAAAAAAGAGACAGACCAAAACTCACAAAGGTCGACACCAAACTAAGGACTGATACCAAAGAAATCGTCCCAGTCCTTGGCAGCGCCATGCTCTCAGTCACACACAAAGGGACAGTGAACTGACTTCCCCTGTGGATTGTCCCCGGAAATCTCCCAGCACTGCTGGGGAGAAGCTGGCTGGCAAAACTAAACTGGAAATGGGATGATGTTCACGCCATGTCGTCAGAGGAACGGACCTCCTGCTCAACAGTTCTAAGTCGATTTGAACATCTCTTTCAGCCAGGTGTGGGCACCTTCAAAGGGGCTAAAGTCAAAATCTACATCACACAGGATGCTAGACTGGTCCATCACAAGGCTAGAGCTGTGCCCTATGTGCTGAGGAAAAAGATTGAACATGAACTGGACAGGCTTCTGCGGGAAGGCATTATCTCATCCGTGAAATTTAGCGACTGGGCAAGTCCCATCATCCCAGTCATGAAGCCTGATGGATCCGTACGAATCTGTGGGGATTACAAGTCTACCATAAACAGAGCCTCCCTACAGGACCAATACCCGCTGCCCAGAGCGGAGGACCTATTTGCCACATTGGCTGGAGGAAAACTTTTCTCGAAACTGGATCTCACATCTGCGTATATGACGCAATAACTGACTGAAGAGTCTAAGCTACTCACCACCATCAACACACATCGAGGCCTTTTTATGTACAATCGATGCCCATTCGGCATCAGGTCGGCAGCTGCTATATTCCAGCGCAACATGGCGAGTCTGCTCAAGTCCATCCCGGGGACGGTTGTGTTTCAAGACGACATACTCATCACGGGCAGAGACACCGACTCCCATCTCCGCAATTTGGAGGAAGTACTAAGTCGATTGGATCGGGTAGGCCTAAGTGTTAAGAAATCCAAGTGTCTGTTTCTCGTGCCCGAGGTTGAATTTTTGGGCAGAAGGATTGCCGCTGATGGAATCTGACCAACAGAATCCAAAACCGAAGCAATTCGTCTGGCACCCAGGCCCCGGAATGTCTCGGAACTGCGCGCCTTTCTCGGGCTACTCAATTACTTTGGGAACTTTATACAGAACTTGAGCACGCTGCTGGAGCCTCTCCACGTGCTACTCAGAAAGGGGTGCGATTGGTTTTGGGGGGACGCCCAGGAACACGCCTTCAATAAGGAACGCAACCTTCTGTGTTCCAACAGTGTTTTGGCTTTCTTTGATCCAGGTAAAAAGCTAGTTCTTACATGTGATGCGTCAGAGTACAGGGTCGGGTGCGTTTTACAACATGTCAATAGTGCGGGTAAATTACAACCCATAGCTTATGCCTCCAGGCCACTCTCGCGGGCGGAGCGCAGGTACGGAATGGTGGAGAAGGAGACGCTCGCGTGCGTGTACGGTGTCAAAAGGATGCACCAATATCTTTTCGGGGCCAAGTTCACGTTAGAAACCGACCACAAGCCCCTCACATCCCTCCGATCCGAGAGCAAGGCAATAAACGCCAACGCCTCAGCGCGCATTCAACGGGGGGCACTCATGCTGGCGTCTTACGATTACACCATAAGGCACAGACCAGGCACAGACAACTGTGCTGACGCGCTTAGCAGGCTACCCCTGGCGACCACGGAAGGGTCTGACGAACAGGACTGTGAGATCATCATGGCAATTAATGCCTTTGAGTCCACAGGTTCGCCCATGATGGCTTGCCAAATCAGAGCCTGGACGACCAACGACCCCACGTTATCCCGAGTAAAAAGATGTGTCCTAACTGGTGACTGGGCAGAGGCTCGCGATGCCTGCCCCGAGGAGATCAAACCTTTCCATCGGCGCATGCATGAGCTGTCACTACAAGCAGACTGCCTGATGTGAAGCAGCCGAGCAGTTATGCCTCTGCGAGGCAGAGAGGCATTTGTCTGTGAGCTCCACTGCGAGCACCCGGGGATCGTTCTCATGAAGGCCATAGCCAGATTTCACGTCTGGTGGCCTGGCATTGACGCAGACTTGGAGCTCTGCATCCGACGGTGCACCATTTGTGCCCAACTCAGTAATTCCCCCAGGGAGGCCTCCCTGAGCCCCTGGCCCTGGCCCACCAAACCGTGGTCGCGGGTGCATGTAGACTATGTGGGCCCATTCATGGACAAAATGTTCCTCGTAGTTGTAGATGCATTCTCAAAGTGGATCAAATGCACCATTTTAAACTCGAGCACCACCTCCACCACTGTGGAGAGTCTTGGAACTATGTTCGCAACGCACGGCATTCCTGACATATTGGTCAGTGATAATGGTCTGTGTTTCACCAGCGCAGAATTCCAAGATTTTATGACTGACCATAAATTACGTTAAGACATCACCGTTCAAGCTGGCCTCCAATGGCCAGGTGGAGCGAGCAGTGCAGATCATTAAACAAGGCATGCTCAAAATCCAAGGTCCCACGCTGCAGGACCGCCTGTCGCGCTTGCTGCTGGCATACAGATCTCGTCTGCATTCATTGACTGGAGTTCCACCCGCGCAACTATTGATGAAGCGAACCTTAAAGACAAGGCTCTCATTAATCCTCCCAGACATGCATGAAATCATTGAGGCAAAGCGCCGTAAACTAACTGAGTCCATGACCGAAATTCGAGGGGGAGGTGGAATGAGATAGGGAACAAAGTGTTTGTGCTAAACTATGGCAGGGGTCCCAAATGGCTTGCAGGGACAGTAACAGACAAGGAAGGAAACAGGCTACTGGTGGTACAAATGGACAATGGCCAAACCTGCCGGAGGCATGTAGACCAAGTCAAAAGTAGATTTACCAACAACACTGCTGAACCAGAAGCAGACTACAATGTGGAACTCACACCACACCTGGTGGACAGACAGAGGGAACAACCTGAGGAAAGGGCAATTCCAACAGATAGCCCAGACGAGACACCAACAATCATACTGAACGAAACAGGCAGCCCATTTGAGATACCAGCAAGCACACCGAAAGAACAACAGGCACCAAGGCAAACAACTGAACCACAACTAAGATGCTCCACGCAAGAGCGTAGACCACCTGAGAGACTGAACCTATAAAGACAATAAGACCTTGGGGGAGGGTGATGTCATGTATCTCACACTACTGTACATAACTGTATCTTACCATGCTATACATGACTGTAACTAGAGATGACCTGTAACCACAAGCTTACCTTACCACCAGGGGTGGACTTGCAGGAGACACTGGATACCTGTCCCAGACAAGTATATAAGGACAGGTCTCAGGCAAGTGAGGCATTCGAGAGCTGTGTAATAAAGGTGCAGGTCCTGAGTGACCTTGACTTCAATATGTGCCTCGTGTGAATCTGTACTGCAGGGACAACACTTTACAATAATCTTATACGTTTCGCTAAGATCACCTCTCATTCTTCTGAATTCCAATGAGTAGAGGCCCAACCTACTCAACCTTTCCTCATAAGTCAACCCCCTCATCTCCGGAATCACTTTTCTGAACCGCCTCCAAAGCAAGTATATCCTTTCGTAAATATGGAAACCAAAATTGCACACAGTATTGCAGGTGTGGCCTCACCAATACCCTGTATAGCTGTAGCAAGACTTCCCTGCTTTTATACTCCATCCCCTTTGCGATAAAGGCCAAGATTCCATTGGCCTTCCTGATCACTTGCTGTACCTGCATACGAACCTTTTGTGTTTCTTGCACAAGTATACCCGGGTCCCGCTGTACTACAGCACTTTGCAATCTTTCTCCATTTAAATAATAACTTGCTCTTTGATTTTTTTCTGCCAAAGTGCATGACCTCACACTTTCCAACATTATACTCCATCTGCCAAATTTTTGCTCACTCACTTAGCCTATCTATGTCCTTTTGCAGATTTTTTGTGTCCTCCTCACACAATGCTTTTCTTCCCATCTTTGTATCGTCAGCAAACTTGGGTACGTTACACTCAGTCCCTTCTTCCAAGCCGTTAATATAGATTGTAAATAGTTGGGGTCCCAGCACTGATCCCTGCGGCACACCACTAGTTACTGATTGCCAACCAGAGAATGAACCATTTATCCTGACTCTCTGTTTTCTGTTAGTTAGCCAATCCTCTATCCATGCTAATATATTACCCCCAACCCCCGTGAACTTTTATCTTGTGCAGTAACCTTTTATGTGGCACCTTGTCAAATGCATTCTGGAAGTCCAAAAACACCACATCCATTCGTTCCCCTTTATCCACCCTGTTTGTTACATCCTCAAAGAATTACAGCAAGTTTGTCAAACATGACTTCCCCTTCATAAATCCATGCTGACTCTGCCTGACCGAATTTTGCTTTTCCAAATGTCCTGCTACTGCTTCTTTAATAATGGAGTGCAACTGTTATGTCCAGAATAACGTAATGTGATTAAGTACTGTAGACGTGAGTAAGTGTGACCTTAGTCTCTTTATTCTAACTCCAGAGTGCTGGTACAGCATGAGAAGCCTGCTTATATGCAGTGCTCCCAAGAGATGCTGGGATCCCTTGGGACTCCAACAGTTACGCCCTATGGTGGCGGTAGAATGCTGGTTACATAGCATTGTATACATACCATCACTCCCTCCCAAAGTCAATAGTACACTTATTTACAAGGTGAGATGATCTGGGGCTTTTTGCTCCCTATTCGATTGTCTCGGTACAAATGCAGGTGCAGGTGAGTTGGTTGGTTCTTCGCTAGGTTGCTGCGCTGCTGGGGATGATGAGTTCAGCTTCGTGGTCACCTGTGATGTCGGTTGCCACTTGTTTGTGTGTCGGAGGGTCGAAGTTGGTGGTGTCCTCTTCAGGTTGCTCGTGGCTGTCTGTGAATCGCAGTTTGGTTTGGTCCAAATGCTTTCTGCAAGTTAATCCATTTGCGAGTTTGACCTGAAACACACTACTCCCTTCTTTGGCTATGACAGTGCCAGCAAGCCATTTGGGACCTTGTTCATAGTTGAGTACAAATACAGGGTCATTGACTTCAATATCGCGTGACAAATTTGCGCGGTCATGGTACATGCTTTGTTGATGCCACCTGCCCTTGACGTGATCATGGAGATCAGGGTGGACGAGAGAGAGCCTTGTTTTAAGCACTCTTTTCATGAGCAGCTTGGCTGGTGGAACCCCGGTGAGCGAGTGGGGTCTGGTGCAGTAGCTGAGCACGACTCCGGACAGGCGGATCTGCAACGGGCCTTCCGACACGCGTTTCAAGCTTTGCTTGATGGTTTGTGTAGTGTATGGAGAAAGAGTCAGACTATACACTGTGAGTTTAAAGTAAAGTGTGACCTTCATCTTTTAGTGCAGGTCTCCAGAGTGCTTCTCCAACCTGTGGTCTCCTTAAATACCTGTGCTCCCAAGGGACTCCAGGGGATGAGCCCTCTGGTGGCTGTACAGAGTAAATACAAATATACATATATAACAACTCTCCCCCCGCCCCCCGCCAAAGTCAATAGTGTAATTATTTACAATGTGAATTGATCTGGAGCCCTTCTTGCCCTGGTTGATCGTCTCGGTGTGAAAGCTGATGTTGTTGAATCATTTGTTGGGCACTCGCTGGGCTGCTGTGCAGCTGGCCTTGCTGGGCTGTCTGCTGTGTTGGGCCCTGCTGGGCTGCTGTGGATGATGGGTTCTGCTTCGTGGTCAACCGTGGTGCCGGTTGCCACTGGTGTGTTTGTTGGGGTATCAAAAAATGTAGGGTCCAAGGTGGGTTGCTCAGGATAGTCTGTGAATCTGAGTTTGATTTGGTCCAAGTATTTCCGGTGAATGAATCCATTTGAAAGTTTGACCCTAAACACCCTGCTCCCCTCTTTGGCCATGATAGTGCCGGGAAGCCACTTAGGACCTTGTCCATAATTTTATACAAATACAGGATCATTGATTTCAATCTCGCGTGACACATTTGCTCTATCATGGTATGCACTTTGTTGAAGCCGCCTGCTCTCTACCTGTTCATGTAGATCAGGGTGAACTAACGAGAGCCTTGTCTTGTGCTCTTTTCATGAGCAGTTCAGCAGGTGGGATCCCAGTGAGTGAGTGGGGTCTCGTGCAGTAGCTAAGCAGGACTCGGGATAGGCGAGTCTGCAGTGAGCCTTCAGTTACCCTCTTCAAGCCTTGCTTGATGGTTTGCCCTGCTCTCTCTGCCTGACCATTGGACGCTGGTTTAAACGGGGCAGATGTGACATGTTTGGTCCCGTTATGGGTCATGAATTCTTTGAACTCAGCACTGGTGAAACATGGACCGTTGTCGCTCACCAGGACATCGGGTGGGCCGTGTGTGGCAAACATGACCCGCAAGCTTTCAGTAGTGGCAGCGGACGTGCTAGCCGACATTATCTCACATTCAATCCACTTGGAGTACGCGTCTACAACCACAAGGAACATTTTACCCAAGAACAGGCCTGCATAGTCGACGTATACCCGAGACCACGGTTTGAAGGGCCAAGACCATAAACTTAGCGGCGCCTCCCTGGGTATATTGCTTAACTGCAAGCATGTATTACATCTGTGAACGCAGGACTCTAAGTCCGCATCGATACCGGGCCACCACATGTGGGATCTGGCTATCACTTTCATCATTACGATGCCTGGGTTGGTACTGTGGAGATCATTGTTGAAGGTGACTCTGCCCTTCTTGGGGATCACTACTCGATTGCCCCACAAAGGGCTGTATAGACATTTTAACTTTGCGCCGCTGGAACGGCTTTATCTCTTCCTGCATTTCAACTGGGACACTGGACCAGCTCCCATGAAGCACGCAGCTTTTGACTAGAGATAATAAGGGGGTCCTGGCTTGTCCAGGTTTTGATCTGCCGGGCAGTGACGGGTGATTGCTCACTCTCAAATGCTTCCATAACCATGGCTAGATCTGCGGGCTGCGCCATTTCCACCCCTGTGGTGGGCAATGGCAGCCTACTGAGAGCATCGGCGCAGTTTTCTGTGCCTGGCCTGTGGCAGATGGCGTAGTTGTATGCGGACAACGTGAGCACCCATCTCTGGATGAGGGCCGATGCGTTGGTATTTATCCCTTTACTTTCGGAGAACAGGGATATAAGTGGCTTATGGTCAGTTTCCAATTCGAATTTTAGCTCAAACAGGTATTGATGCATTTTCTTTACCCCACAGACACACGCTAACGCTTCTTTCTCAATCATGCTATAGGGCTCTCTCGGCCTTAGACAGATTCCTGGATGCATAAGCAACCAGTTGCAGTTTCCCAAAATCATTAGCTTGTTGCAATACACACCCGACGCCATGTGACAACGCATCACATGCTAGTACCAAACGCTTACATGGATCATACAACACAAGCAATTTGTTTGAGCATAACAATTTTCTCGTTTTTACAAAGGCATTTTCTTAGATTTTGCCCCAAACCCATTCGTCCCCTTTTCATAGTAAGACATGTAATGGTTCTAACAGTGTGCTGAGACCCGGTAAGAAGTTACCAAAGTAGTTCAGGAATCCCAGAAACGATCGCAGCTCCGTCACGTTCTGTGGCCTCGGTGCGTTTTCAATTGCCTCTGTCTTCGCGTTGGTGGGTCTGATGCCGATGCCGAATCCGCTTTCCCAGGAACTCCACTTCAGGCGCCAGGAAAACGCACTTCGAGCATTTTAACCTGAGCCCCACGCGGTTGAGTCGACTAAGAACCTCCTCCAGGTTCTGCAGATGCTCGGCTGTGTTCCGACGTGTGACCAAGATGTTGTCCTGGAAGACCACAGTGTGCGGGATCGACTTCAGCAAGCTTTCCATGTTTCTCTGGAATATCGCCGCCACCGATCGGATTCCAAACGGGCATCTGTTATAAACAAAAAGACCTTTGTGCGTGTTGATGCAGGTGAGGGTCTTCAATGATTCCTCCAATTCCTGCGTCATGTAGGCTGAAGTCAGATCCAGCTTCATGAACGTCTTTCCTCCCGCCAGCGTTGGAAAGAGGTTGTCGGCCTTTGGTAGTGGATATTGGTCCTGCAGGGAGAAATGATTGATTGTTTCTTTGTAATCGCCACAGATTCTGCCGGTGCCGTCTACCTTGAGTACTGGGACGACAGGCAATAGGACTAACCCACTCGTTGAACTCGATGGGTGAAATGATGCCCTCTCATTGCAGCTGGTCTAGCTCGATCTCTACTCTTTCTCTCATCATGATCAGTTCTGCTCTCGCCTTGTGATGGATGGGTCGCGCCCCCGGAATTAGGTGGATCTTCACTTTTGCTCCTTGGAATTGCCTGATGCCTGGTTCGAACAGCGAAGGAAATTTGTTGAAGACCTTGGCACACGAAGTGTCATCAGCGGGCAATAGCGCTCGGACGTCTTCCTTGTTCCAGCGTATCTTTGCCAGCCAGCTGCTGCCGAGCAGCGTGGGACCATCGTGCGGTACCACCCAAAGTGGTAGCTTGCGCACCGCTCCATCGTAGGAGACCTTTACAGTAGCACTGCCGATTACAGGAATCAGTTCTTTCATGTAAGTTCTTAGTTGCGTGCGAACTGGAGTTAAGACTGGTCTTGAGGCCTTGTTGCACCACAACCTTTCAAAAGTCTTTTTGTCCATGATGGACTGGCTCGCGCCTATGTCTAGCTCCATTTAGTTCAACATTCAGCATTATTGGGGGACAATTCGTGGTGAATGTGTACATCCCATGTACCTTTGCCTCCTTGATCTGAGGCTCTGGTTCATCGTGATCCTCTGTGGATCTGTCCTCCTCTGCAACACGGTGGTTTGCAGGTTTAACGGGCTTTGCAGCTCGCCTGCACACTCGTTGGAGGTGTCGCATTGTTCCACAGCCCTTGCAAATGTACCCTTTGAATCGGCATGAATGAAAACGATGAGCATCCCTGCAGCGCCAACAAGGTGTTAATGGCCTTGCATTCATCAACCTTGATGGTGGACTCTGAGACATCTGCGGACGTGTAGCTGCAGGTATGTGTGACCTGCCCTGTACATTATGATTCGAAAACAACATCACTTTGTTCACAGTTCTTGCAGCAGCATTTGTGTGCTGAGAGATTTGCTTCATATTGTCACTGGTGGCAATGACCGCCTCGGCTATTGCTATGGCCTTACTCACTGTTGGGGTCTCTACAGTCAAAAGTTTGCGAAGTATGATTTAGTGACCAAAGCCAAGAATGAAAAGGTCTCTGAGGATGTGCTCCTAATGTCCTTCAAATTCGCAATGTCCCACAAGGCGTCTTAGCTCGGCGACATAACTCGCCACATCCTGGCTTTCAGACATTTTGTAGGTGTAGAAACGATACCCAGCCATCAGAACGCTTTCCTTCGGGTTCAAATGCTCTCGGACCAGTGTGCACAAATCGTCGTACGATTTCTCCGTGGGTTTCGCTGGAGTGAGCAGATTGTTCATGAGGCCATACGTTGGTGCCCCACAGACGGTGAGGAGGATCGCCGTTCGTTTGGCAGTGTTCTCTTCCCCATCTAGCTCGTTGGCCACGAAGTATTGGTCGAGTCGTTCCACAAAAGTTTCCCAATCATCTCCCTCCGAGAATTTCTCCAGGCTGCCCACTGTTCTCTGCATCGTTGGGTTCGCTATCTGTATCTCATCACCAGTTGTAGTGTATGGAGAAAGAGTCAGACTGAACACTGTGAGCTCAAAGTAAAGTGTGACCATAGTCTTTTATTGCAGGTCTCTAAAGTGCCTCTCCAACCTGTGAAGCCTCCTTAAATACCTGTTACCTGTGCTCCCTTGGGACTCCAGGGGATGAGCCCTCTGGTGGCTGTACAGAGAAAATACAAGTATGCATATATAACTGTTTGGACTGCCCATTCTGCCTGGCCGTTGAACGCGGGCTTGTACGGGGCAGATGTGATGTGCTTGATCCCATTGTGGGTCATGAATTCTTTGAATTCAACGCTGGTGAAGCATGGCCCATTGTCGCTGACAAGGGCATCAGGCAGGCCGTGCATGGCAAACATGGCTCGTAGGTTTTCGATGGTGGCAGTGGATGTGCTTACAGACATTATTACACACTCAATCCACTTTGAATAAGCATCTTCAGCAACCAAGAACATTTTGCCTAGAGACAGGCCAGCGAAGTCAACGTGGATCCTAGACCACGGTTTGGAGGGCCATGACCACAAACTTAGCGGTGCCTCCCTGGGTGCATTGCTCAGTTGAGAGCAAATGTTGCATTGGCGCATGCAAGACTTCAAATCTGAGTTGATGCCGGGCCACCACACATGGGATCTGGCTATAGCTTTTATCATTACTGTGCCTAGGTGGGTACTGTGTAGGTCGCGTATGAACGTTTTTCTGCCTTTCTTGGGCAAAACCACGCGATTACCCCACAAAAGACAGTCCACCTGTATGGACATTTCATCTTTACGCCGCTGGAACGGCTTGATCTCTTCATGCATCTCTGCTGGGACGCTGGACCAGCTCCCATGGAGGACACAGTTTTTTTACAAGGGACAGTAAAGGATCCTGGCTGGTCCAGGTCCTGATCTGGCAGCCTGTATCGGGTGACTTTGTTTTCAAATGCATCCATCACCAAGAGCAAGTCAGCAGGCTGTGCCATTTCCACCCCGGTGGTGGGCAATGGTAGCCGACTGAGGGCGTCAGCGCAGTTCTCTGTTCCTGGCCTGTGGCGAATTACATAGTTATATGCAGACAGCGTGAGCGCCCATCTTTAGATGCGAGCAGAGGCATTGGTATTGATATCTTTGCTCTCTGCTCTCTGAGAATAGCGATATGAGCGGCTTATGGTCAGTTTCTAACTCGAACTTAAGCCCAAACAGATACTGATGCATTTTTTTTACCCATAAATGCATGCCAGAGCTTCTTTTTCTATCATACTGTAGGCCCTTTCGGCCTTGGACAAGCTCCTGGACACATAAGCGACCGGTTGCAATGTCCCCAATTCGTTTGTTTGTTGTAACACACACACACGACCCCGTACGAAGGCGCATCGCAAGCTAGCACGAAACGTTTACAAGGATCATACAGGACAAGCAGTTTGTTGGAACATAACAGATTTCGAGCTTTCTCAAAAGCTGTCTCTTGTGGTTTCCCCCATACGCAGACACCTCCCTTGCGTAGCAACATGTGTAGAGGTTCTAGCAAGGTGCTTAACCCGGGTAGGAAATTACCAAAATAATTGAAGAGTCCCAGGAATGACCACAGCTCCGTCACATTCTGTGGTCTCGGCGCGTTCTTGATGGCCTCCGCCTTGGCGTGGTTGGGTCTGATGCCGTCTGCCATGATTCTTTTCCCTAATAACTCGACCTCTGGCACCAAGAAAACACACTTCGAGTGTTTCAAACTGAGTCCCACACAATCTAGCCGACTTAGAACCTCTTCCAGGTTCTGCAAGTGTTCGATGGTGTCCCGACCTGTGACCAGTATGTCGTCCTGGAAAACCACGATGCGCGGAACTGACTTTAGCAGATTTTCCTTGTTCCTTTGAAAAATAGCCGCGGCCGATCGAATCCCAAATGGGCATCTATTATCGATGAACAGACCTTTGTGCGTGTTGATGTAGGTGAGGCCTTTCGAAGATTCCGCCAGCTCCTGCGTCATGTTGGCCGAGGTCAGGTCCAACTTGGTGAACATCTTTCCTCCTGCCAGTGTCACAAATAGGTCGTCTGCCTTGGGTAGTGGGTACTGGTCCTGCAGCAAAAAACGGTTAATCGTTACTTTATAGTCCCCGCAAATTCTGACCGTGTCATCGCCCTTGAGAACCGGAACATTCAGACTGGCCCACTCATTGAACTCCATCGGCACAATGATGCCCTCTCATCGCAGCCTGTCCAGCTCAATCTCCACTTTCTCTCACATCATATATGGCACCACCCATGCCTTGTGGTGGATGGGTCGTGTACCGGGAATCAAGTGGATCTGCACCTTCACCCCCGAGAAACTTCCGATGCCTGGCTCAAACAACGACGGAAACTTGCTCAAAACCTGGGCACATGAAGCATCGTCGACGGACGAAAGCGCTCGGATGTCGTCCTAGTTCCAGTGGATTTTTCCCAGCCAGCTTCTGCCGAACAGTGGAGGGCCATCTCCTGGTACAATCCATAGTGGGAGTTCGTGCACTGCTCCATCATAGGAGACTTTTACTGCTGCGCTGCCAATTACAGGGATCAGCTCTTTGGTGTAGGTTCTCAACTTGGTATGAATGGAGCTCAGCTTGGGTCTGTGTGCCTTGTTGCACCACAGCCTGTTGAAAGCCTTTTTGCTCATGATGGACTGATTGCACCCGTGTCCAATTCCATGGATACTGGAATTCCATTCAGTTCAACTTTTAACATGATCAGTGGTGAAGGTATGTACCCCGTACACTTCTGCCTCCTCAGTTTGAGTCTCTAATTCAATTTGCCGCCATGGATTGGTCTGCCTCTGCAACATGGTGGTTTGCAGGGTTTGCAGCTCGTCCTCACATCCGCTGGAGGTGTCCCATTGTTCCACAGCCTTTGCACGCATAGTGTTTGAAACGGCATTGATGGGCTCGATGATCACCTCCGCAACGCCAACAAAATGTTAACTGCCTCACATTAACGCTTGATGGCGGACTCCGAGTCATCTGAGGTCGTGCAGCTGCAGGCGTGTATGTTTTGCCATATGCATTCCTGCCTGAAAACGACGTTACTTTGTGTACAGTACTTGCCGAAACATCTTTATGCTGCAAAATCTGTTTGCTGTTATCGCTGGTGGACATAAATGCCTGGGCTGTCGTTATGGCTTTGCTCAGGTTCGGTGTTTCAGCAGTCAATAGTTTGCGAAGGATAACTTCATGGCCAATGCCAAGCATTTACTCCAGGAATCCATCAAATTCGCAATGTCCTGCAAGACGCCTTAGTTCGGCGACGTTGCTTGCCACTTCCTGGCCTTCAGACGGTTGACATGTGTAAAATCGATACCTTGCTATCAGAACGCTCTCCTTCGGATTTAGGTGCTCTCGGACCAGCATACACAGTTTTTCATATGATTTGGTTGTTGGTTTCACCGGAGCAAGAAGATTCTTCATGGGGCCATAGGTTGTTGCCCCGACGGTGAGGAGGATCGCCCTGCGTTTGGCAGCGTTCACACTCCCTTCCAGCATGTTGGCCAGGAAGTATTGGTCGAGTCGCTCCACGAAGGCCTCCCAATTGTCCCCTTCTGATAATTTCTCCAGGATGCCAACAGTTCTCTGCATTTTCACATGATGGTTCGTTATCTCATCGCCAGTTGTTATGTCCAGAATAAAGTAACATGATTGAGTACTGTAGATGTGAGTAAATGTGACATTAGTCTCTTTATTCTAACTCCAGAGTGCTGGTACAGCATGGAAGGCCTTCTTATATACAGTGCTCCCAAGGGATGCTGGTATCCCTTAGGACTCCAACAGATATGCCCTCTGGTGGCGGTAGATTGCTGGTTACATAGGGTTGCATCCATAACACCAACCACAGATGTTAGGCTAACTGGTGTATAGTTTACTGCTTTTAGTCTGCCTCCTTTTTAAATAGGGGCGTTACATTTGCAGTTTTCCAATCTGCTGGGACCTCCTCAGAATCCAGGGAATTTTGGTAAATTACAACCAATGCATCCACAATCCCTGCCGCGACTTCTCTTAAGACCCTAGGATACAAGCCATCAGGTCCAGGGGATTTATCTACCTTTAGTTCCATTATCTTACAGATTACCACCTCCTTAGCGATTGTGATTGTGTTAAGTTCCTCCACCCCCCTATAGCCCCTTGACTATCCACTGTTGCAATATTATTAGTGTCCTCTACCCTAAAGACTGATACACAATATTTGTTCAGAGTTTCTGCCATCTCCATGTTCCCCATTACTAATTCCCTGGTCTCGTCCTCTAAGGGACCAACATTTACTTTAGCCACTCTTTTCCTTTTTATATACCTATAGAAACTCTTGCTATCTGTTTTTATATTTTATGCTAGTTTAACGCAGCAGTGAGGATTAGCGCTGCATGAGGAGCAAGGCTATGAGCGCACAACCACTTGAGAGGAGGAGGAGCAGGAGGATGAGCAGCAGCTGGAAGACTAGGAGGAACTGGAGCAGGAGGAAGCTGCGGTCCAGATCCCACCTGAGCACATTGCTGCCAGTAGGCCAGGGATGGGCTCATCATGGCTAGATTTACTTAACTTCAGGCATTACATCCATATGGCTGCCATATGCAGCACCAGGCTCCCAACACCCCTGAGCAACACCATAAAGCATCCCTACAATGACCAGGCCATTCCTCTCACACTGACCACCATTTCTGGAGATAAAGCTATGTCTCACCACTACTCCAACTCACTAAGCCACTTCCAAAGCACAATTGGCCATGTGGTGAAAATAAGAATTTTTATCTGTGACATCACATTAACAGAAACTTCACACACACAGTTATTAAAAAACCCAAGTGATTATCCTTGTGCATCTACTTGTGCATCATCTTTCTCTTATGCATGCTTCCACGCGTGCTACCCCTGAGGCTTCAGCAGAGGTAGAGGCAGCCTGTTCACTTCCCTGCTGCGACTGCTTAGACTTACTCTGGGTCTTGGAGCCTGTGATGGCCCCGCCAAATTCTGCTCCTCCTGAGATTGTGCAGCGGTAAACTTGGCCATCGCGATCCCAGAAGGTATGTGGGGCTCTGACTGAGGGGGAGGCAATGGGGGAGAAGGGTAAGTGCTTTGAGAGGAGCACACACTTCCATGTCCCCTCTCACCATCATCCCTCTCATGGGCCACCCACACTTCCCTGCTAGCAAGAAGCTGGAGAGCAACTTGCTACACAGCAGTGGGGCCATGACGACCCAAGTTTATGTTGACATCCCTCCTAGAGAGGAGGTCTATGTGCATCTGACATTTATTCTCCTTAGATATCCATCTATTCTTCATAAATACCATGTGCTCCTGTGAGTGGCACATTAGCTGCTCCATGCGGTTGGCCATTCTTTCCATGGAAGAACCTACAGTCACCATCGCCTGTGACACGGTGGTGCTCATGTTGGAGATGGATTCCTCCATCCCTGCACATTTGTAGACATTGCGGTCGCAAAACCTGTCAAAGCCCCCTGCACTTCTTGCTGCACCTCCAGGATCACCCTCTTTCTGAAGGGCCCCCGAGGATCAGTGTCTGCATGTAGCTGAGCAAAGCTAGGAGTGTCCTGTGCCTTCCGGCAAGGAGCCTCCACTGCTGCCATCTTCTCTTGCTCACTTGGGATTTGTGAGACACCAGGGGACTGAAATACCCCTGTTTTGCACCTCACCGTAGCGCCTGCAAGGGTGGGGGGGGCTGCTAACCGGATGCAAAACTGTTTTAGCCTGGGCGGGGGAGCACTCCCGGCTCCCACGAAATTGTGCAGGAGTTAGCAGAGGCATGAGAACAATAGCGCCTCGTCCCTGCCGGTAGTGCCCCGGGCTGCTGCTCCTCCGGCGATGACATCATCATCGTGTGCGGCGACCCCTTTTTGCCCCGTGGCAGAAATTGGTCAGCACCCCGTGAGGTCGCCGAGGGCAAACCGGACCCGTCACCCATCATGGGATGAACCTTGTTCTGTTCATACCCTATTTCTTTAGTACAGATCACAGGACGAGCATGAGGACCCTGCGGGAGCTATTCACAGTTGCTGTATTCATTCTGATTCATGCCGGTTTGAGACACCATTTTGGGTTGTTGTACAAAGCACAGTTAAGTTAAGTTACATTTCTCCTGGCTCAGTTTGTCTGTTATTTACATACACAACAAACCTTAAAGGGGAGGTGTGCCGGACCGCGTGTCACCATCTTTAATTTCCCCTCTCCCCCCTCCCCCATACCAGTCGAGCCATTCGCCGCTCCTTTCGTGGGGTCCGGGCGACGATCACACAGCCCAGCACTCTGTCTCAGTGCCGGGCTGCGGCCACGGCACCCCCTAGCTCTGGTGACCCGGTGGAGGCCTTAAAAGGACCTGCTGAATTTGCAGCATCCCTCCGCTTTAACGGAAGGGGAGGGGTGTTGAAACGCATCAGGCTTTGTGGAGAAGCCACGTCGCACCCCCGAACCCACCCCAAAAGAAAGTGGAGTGCGCGACATTGTGCTCCACTTCCTGTGAGGGGCGGTTACCGGAATTTCGTGGCCGGGGCAGGTCTTCACGCCGGCCACAGGAAGTCTCGCGTCTCCTCGGTTACTGCCCCCAAATGGGACGTAATCGAATTTTGTCCCCCAGGCAACAAAACTACACTATCTCACACGGGACCCACTGTGGTGTGCGTATCAGCGCTGGTGCTGGGTGTGCTTATATCTGGTAACAGTACACCCTCAGAGGCAAGAGGCTCCTCTGAGGAGTTACCTTCCTTTGCACCTCCCTCTCCTTTAAAGCCTTCCTTAAAACCAACCTCTTTGACAAAGCTTTTGAATATCCCTCCTAATATCTACTTCTTTGGTTCACCTTCCAATTTTTGAGTATTCCTTTGTGAAGCACCTCAGGACAATGTTAAAGGCACTAAATAAATGCATGCTCTTGTTCTTTTTATTCTTGTTGATTTTCTCTTACTGAACCCAGAGGTGCTGAAGCCAAGTGTAGCGCTCTAACCACCATCCAAACTGCGATGAGCTAACTCTGCACATATTGGAGATTAAACCTGGAACCATCAAAGTCTGTGTATGGGAGCACCAGTGGAAGCTTCTGAATAGAAGTGTCCCATGGCATGCAAAACATTCACTTTATCTAATTGCTCCTATTCAAGAAATACTATTAAAGATTATAGATTGAGTCTATTTGCAAGTAATTTGCCCAATGTGCAGAAGAACAAAAGTCAATAATTCATTTGTAAAAGTAGGTCTACAGAAGTAATTTGACAGCCACTATTTTAAACAGTCTTTGAGTTGGTTTGTTCAGTTTTATAGATGGACAATTGAAGAATCATAAACAACTATGTCTCCTTTCAGGAAAGACAATACTTTTTAATTTTTAAAAATGCATTCATTCATGGGATGTGGGTATGAGAAGGTGGTGGTGAGCCGCCTTCTTGACCTGCTTTAGTCTGTGTGGTGAAGGTACTCCCACAGTGCTGCTCGTAGGGGGTTCCAGGATTTTGTCCCAGCGACGATGAAGGAACGATGATATATTCCCAAGTCAGGATGGTGTGTGACTTGGAGGAGGATTTGGAGGTGTTCCCATGAGCCTGCTGCCCTTGTCCTTCTAGTTCGTAGCGGTTGTCGGCTTGGGAGGTGCTGTTGAAGAAGCCTTTGCAAATTGCATTTTGTAGAGAGTACACATTGCGCCGATGATGGAAGGAGTGACTGTTTAATGTGGTGGATGGGCTGTCGGTCAAGCAGGCTGCTTTGTCCTGGATGGTGTCGAGCTTCCAACCTCTCTTTCCCCTCCAAACCCCTTGAATGTGTTATCACCTCCTAAATCCGTGCCCATCTTTCCCAGGAACTTTAAATCCCTCTAATCAGGTTTCCGCCCCTGCCACGGTACCAAATGGCTATCATCAAAGTCACATCTGACATCCTTTGTGACTGTGACAAAGGTAAGCTATCCCTACTCATCCTTCTCAATTTGTCTGCAGCCTTTGACACGGTTGACCACTCCATCCTCCTCCAGCACCTCTCCACTGTCGTCCAACTGGGTGGGACTGCACTCGCCTGGTTCCATTCTCATCTATCGAATCATAGCCAGAGAATCACTTGCAATGGCTCCTGTAATTCTGTCCTCTTGAACATCCCTGATTTTAATCACTCAACCATTAGTTGCCGTTGTCCCCCAATGATCTATTCTTGACTCCCTCCTATTTCTCATTTACATGCTACCCCTCGGCAACATCATCCAAAAACGCAGCATCATAAGAACTTAAGAAATAGGAGTAGGAGTAGGCCACCTGGCCCCTGGAGCCTGCTGCACCATTTAACAAGGTCATCTCTGATCTGATCATGAACTCAGCTCCACTTCCCTGCCCGCTCCCCATAACCCTTCATTCTCTCATCACTCAGAAACCTGTCTACCTCTGCCTTAAGTATATTCAATGACCCAGCCTCCACAGGTGGGGCAGAGAATTCCATAGATTTGCAACCCTTTGAGAGAAGAAATTCCTCCTCATCTCAGTTTTAAATGGGCAGCCCCTTATTCTGAGACTATGTCCTCTAGTTTTAGTTTCCCCTATGAGTAGAATTATTCTCTCTGCATCCACCTTGTCGAGCCCCCTTATTATCTTATATATTTCGATAAGATCACCTTTCATTCTTCTGAACTCTAATGTGTATAGGCCCAATCTACTCAACCTATCTTCATAAGTCAACCCCCTCATCTCCGGAATCAACCTAGTGAACCTTCTCTGCAAGTATATCCTTCCTTAAATACGGAGACCAAAACTGTATGCGGTACTCTAGGTGTGGTCTCACCAATACCCTGTACAGTTGTAGCAGGACGTCTCTGCTTTTACACTCTATCCGCCTTGCAATAAAGTCCAAGATTCCATTTGCCTTCCTGATTACTTGCTGTACCTGCATACTAACTTTCTGTGTTTCATGCACAAGGACTCCCAGGTCTCTCTATCCTGCAACACTTTGCAATTTTTCTCCATTTAAATTAAAGTTTCCACATGTATGCTGACGACATCCAGCTCTATCTCACCAACATTCTCTTGATTCCTCCACGGCCTCTAAATTGTCAGAATGCTTGTCTGACATCCAGTACTGGATGAGCAGAAATTTTCTTAAATTAAATATTGGGAAGATGGAAGCTATTGTTTTTGGTCCCTGCCACAAACTCCGTTTCCTTAGCCACTGACTCCATCACTTTCCCTAACATTTTTATGAGGCTGAATCAGACTGTTCGCAACCTTGGTGTCATATTTGACCCTGAGATGAGCTTCCTACTACATATCCGCACCATAATTAAGAGCGCCTATTTCTACCTCTGTAACATTGCCTCCGCCCCTGCCTCAGCTCTTCTGCTGCTGAAACCTTCATCCATGTATTGGTTACCTCTAGACTTGAATATTCCATCGCACTCCTGGCTGGCTTTCCACGTTTTATCCTACGTAAACTTGAGGTCTTCCAAAGCTAGGCTGCCCGTGTCCTAACTCGTGCCAGGTCCCGTTCACCCATCACCCCTGTGCTCACTGAGCTTCATTGGCTTCCGGTGAAGCAACACCTCGATTTAAAAAATCTCATCCTTGTTTTCAAATCCTTCCATGGCTTTGCCCCACCCTATCTCTGTAATCTCCTCCAGCCCCACAACCCCCCAAGATAACTGCTCTCCTCCAATTCTGTCCTCTTGAGCATCCCTGATTATAATCGCTCAACCATTGGTGGCCATGCCTAGGCCCAAAGCTCTGGGATTCTCTCCCTACACTTCTCTGCCTCTCTATCCTCCTTTCGGATGCTTCTTAAAACCTACCTCTTTGAACAAGCTTTTGGTCATCTGCACTAATTTCTCCTTAGGTGGCTCGGTGTCAAATGTTTTGTTTTATTACACTCCTGTGAAGCACCTTGGGACATTTGACTATGTTAAAGATGCTATATAAATACAAGTTGTTGTTGTTGGAGCTGCACTCATCCAGGCAAGTGGAGAGTATTCCATCATGCTCCTGCCATGTGCCTTGTAGGTGGTGGAAAGGCTTTGGGGAGTCAATTTAGCGCTATCTTCCAGAAAATCATCCATGGTGAAAATGGTGAGGATAAAGCCATATGAATTTGAGTTAGATCTTTCTGTTCAACAGCTGTACCACCAGCCTAATGACTGGATGATTTCTGCTCAGATGCCTAAGTCAGGAAGCTTCTCTAAATTTTGAAATGTCAAACATAGTTAAAATGATGTGAATTTGCCTTAATTTTTGCACTAATGATGAAAGTTTTGTCTTACAGTATGTTCGTGGGATTGGGGCTAAAATTCCGGCCTCACCGGGTCCGTACGGAGTGCGCAAGGCCCTGTGAGGTCTGGCAAAAGCCGATTTTCGGGGCACGATGCGCATGTGTCGAAAACCAGCTTTTCCGATCTGTCAAGTCTTGACAGATCGAACGCATACCCGCAGGTAGGACATTCGCACGGCCGAGATTGGGCTATTTGCTGAACTCATGCCCAGCGAATGTCCTTCAAGCTCTTACGTCTGGTGAAAGCAAGCACATTGCCTACTTTTACTAGTGTAATTTTAAAACATATAAAAATTAAATTTATAAACACATTTTTATGTTTAAAAACCCGGTCCATTAAGGTAAGTTTATTTTAAACTGTATTAAAACATTAAAAAAAAAATCAAAAAAATATATTTTTCTAAAACATTTAATTAACTTTAATTTCAATTAATTTTAAATATGTGAGGTGTTTTATTTACTTATTATGTTGTGTTTGGGTGTTTTAGGGGTTTGTACATAAGAACGTAAGAAATAGGAGCAGGAGAAGGCCATACGGCCCCTCGAGCCTGCTCCGCCATTTAATAAGATCATGGCTGATCCGATCATGGACTCAGGTCCACTTCACTGACCACTCCCCATAACCCCTTATCCCCTCATCATTTAAGAAACTATCTATTTCTGTCTAAAATTTATTCGATGACCCAGCTTCCACAGCTCTCTGAGGCAGCGAATTCCACAGATTTACAATCCTCTGAGAGAAGAAATTTCTCCTCATCTCTGTTTTAAATGGGTGCCCCTTATTCTAAGATCATGCCCTCTAGTTCTAGTCTCCCCTATCAGTGGAAACATCCTCTCTGCATCCACCTTGTCAAGCCCCCTCATAATCTTATACGTTTCGATAAGATCACCTCTCATTCTTCTGAATTCCAATGAGTAGAGGCCCAACCTACTCAACCTTTCCTCATAAGTCAACCCCCTCATCTCCGGAATCAACCAAGTGAACCTTCTCTGAACTGTCTCCAAAGCGAGTATATCCTTTCGTAAATATGGAAACCAAAACTGCACACGGTATTCGAGGTGTGGCCTCACCAATACCCTGTATAACAGCAGCAAGACTTCCCTGCTTTTATACTCCATCCCCTTTGCAATAAAGGCCAAGATTCCATTTCTCATTGATAGTACAGGTTGAACTTCCCCTATCCGGGACTCCCTTATCTGGTGCCACCCTTTGTCTGGAACCATTCCCGGCCGCTCCGACATGAACAAATTGATGTCCTTCCTCGCTGCCTACTCCCGCAATCGCTGGCCTGACCCTGTGATCCACCGCCCTCCGCTCTCCACCCCCCCGCCCCACGATCCCGCTGCCGCACTCCCAGCCCTAAGCCAACCAGCCCCGGTATCCCCTTGCTCAGTACCCGTACCATCCAATTTAACCTGACCTCCCCATGTCCGGCAAAATCCCTTATCCGGCAAGGCCAGGTCCTGAGGGTGCCGGATAAGAGAGGTTGAACCTGTAATGGGAACTCGCACAATTGGAGTTCCCATTATTATCAATGAGAATACTGCATCATGATTGGTTGTCCAGGCCCAACGTGACTCCAGCTTGGACTTACGTACCTCGAAGCACCAGCAATTCTAGCCCTCTGACCGGGCGATCCTACGTTTCTTCAGGTAGATTCGCAGATTTTTTAGGGGTCGGAGATGTTTGTACAAAGGAAGCCTCTGACCTCAATTTTAGGCCTAATAAATAAAATTTCAAACCTAAAAAAAAACTCTTTTCAATATAATTTTGGCTTTTATTTCATTTTACTGTAAAGCCATTTGCCACCTCTGTCATGAATGTGATCATATTATCATGTAGCATAACGGAGAAAAATTATATAATAAACATTTTTCTCTAGGATTACATTCAATAAATGCCAAATATTGAATATGAAATTTTATATGCGTTAGATTATTCAGTAATATAAAGATGTGTTTGAATGTTTTTTTCTCTGATAATGTACTTTCAGTGCTTGGTGACAGTCAGTACTGTAGTAATTTACAACAAAGCATGTCTTTAATAACTATACATTCATTCCACTAGCAGAAGACCCAAAGAGGGCTGTATAATTGACTGGAGTTTTGAGACAAAAATAGTAAATGAAATAAACCTTTTGTTCCTTCGCATTAAAATCATAGTTACAGGCACGTGAGGTTCTGTAAATGAGGAGAGAATATTGAAACAACAACAATGACAATGGCAACAATAGACAACAACATTGTATAGAGCCTGTAACATTGAAAAAAATGTCCCAAGATGCTTCATGAGGGAATAAGGAAAAAACACCAAGGCAACTAAAGTGCTATTAGTGGCTTGGTCATGATATTGAGGGGTGAAATTAGGTAAAGCCTAAAAAGGTGCGCGGGGAGCACAATGCGTTATGTGCCCGCGCCCTTTTATAATGATTGTAGCGCTGATCTCAGCATTAAATGCATTGCTGGTTGGCTTAGCACTGAACAGGGTGGACATTATCGGGTGCAGTCTACTGGCCAATAAAATTTGTCTTAGGGTCTCTGCACTATTGAAAGGGGAGGTGTTGTGTTGCAGAAACACCCCATTGTCAGTTTGGATGATGTCATGGCCCAACAGGGAAGACAGGGGGGCGAGGAGGTTATCTGATGCGGCATTGGGGGCCTCGGTCTTGGGAGTTCACAGACAACTTGAGATCCTCTACTCGCAGGGGGCAGGAGGCTTTCCAGACAGCACGCCAGAAGACTTTGGGAGAAAATAGCTTAAGTTGTCAGTGCCACGAGTGTTGTCCCCAGGACCTGGATCCAGTACTGCAAGAAGTTTAATGACCTTACACGAGTGGTCAAGGTGAGTGAGTGCATCTTCAATTGCCATATTCTACCAACTGTAGCACGAATCTCACACATTGCTCAATGCATCACACCCCCATCACTCACCTGACAACAATCTCTAGCAATCACGACTCATACCTCACAATCATAGCTTCACCTCATGATCACACACTTATCACTGCTGCAAGCCCACGCTCACATCTCACACCTTGCACACACTGCCAGTTTTTCAACCATGGCAGGCAAATAACCCAAACAAATTGCACCACACTCACAGACAAAGTTCCCTTTCTCTTGCAGGCAAAGCTGGCTCATAATCCTCGGGAGCAGCATCAGATGAGTGGAGGGGAACCCGACTTCACAAGCTCATGGAGCTGCAGGACACAATGCTGGAGAAAATTGGAGGGGCTGTCACTGAGGTCGTGGCGAGCTGTGAAGTTGAAAGCAGTGCTGATGATGATGGCATGCTCATACCTAATCCTTCTTCTCACATCCTACTTCCCCCCTCATCCCACAATCTCTTCTCCCTTACAAGCTGCTGATGGTGTAACCATGCGCATCTTGCTTTCCCCCCTCCCCTCACCAGAACCTGACTCTTGTGCCTTTCTCCTTTCAGATACCCTAGAAGTTAAACCAGCCCAGCCTGTCCCCAAAGTTATAGAGGGGAGACTGAAGGAGAAGAAGAAGTACTGTCACTCGATCTGACACTCCCAGACACCAGCTCAGAAAATCACATGGCGTGGACTTTATAGGGTAATATAGAAGCGAGGTCTGCACGTGGTGAGTCACTGGGCACAAGTGAGCTGTAGCCAGACCAGGGGGAAAGCATAGCTCAGATACGAGCTCCCCGGAAGGCGAGTTCGTGCACTGGTTCTGCCGCACAGAACTCAATGCGGTGGCCTTCAGAAGAAAGATGATTTGCATGCACACAGAAATGCTTGGTGTAATGATAAGCCTGGAAGAGTTTGGCACCAACACCGCATGCCGTTTTGTGCAGAGATTGGAGCCCATGATTTCCAGGATAGAAATGATGGGCAACTCCATTAGAGAACTTGTGGACCCAACCATGATGCTGGGTGTGATGAGAGATCTCACAACTTCCATTGCAGGTCGTGCATCAAATCAGCGTTGCACACTCATTGACGACACAATCTGCCTCATTATCATTTCTCCAGCGATCGCAGGCAATGGCAGCACTGCCGACCTGCCAAAAAGGTGGGACACGCCCGGAAGTGGGCGGAAGTGAGGCGGATGCCATTTCTTCACCAAAACCGGTCTTAAGAGCCAGGCTGAATTTCTCAGCCTTAGTCTCTTGAGGCTCCCCAAATATTGTCTATATAGGGATAGATAGATACATAAAGTATCATTTATCATCATCATCATAGACAGTCCCTCAGAATCGAGGAAGACTTGCTTCCACTCTTAACATGAGTTCTTAATGGCTGTACAGTCCAATATGAGAACCACAGTCTCTGTCACATGTAGTGTAGATAATTGTTGAGGGAAGGGGTGGTTGGGACTGGTTTGTCGCATGCTCTTTCCGTTGCCTGCGCTTGATTTCTGCACGCTCTTGGCGACGAGACTCTAGGTGCTCACTTAGGGCGATCTTTGGTCAGGGTCTTCCAGGTGTCAGCTGGGATGTTTCACTTTATCAGGGAGGCTTTGCGGTGTCCTTGTAACATTTCCACTGCCCACCTTTGGCTCGTTTGCCGTGAAGAAGTTCCGAGTCGAGTGCTTGCTTTGGGAGTCTCGTGTCTGGCATGCGAACAATGTGGCCTGCCCAGCGGAGCTAATCAAATGTGGTCAGTGCTTTGATGCTGGGGATGTTGGCCTGGTCGAGGACGCTAATGTTGGTGCGTCTGTCCTTCCAGGGGATTTGTAGGATCTCGTTCGTGGTATTTTTCCAGTGACTTTATGTGGGAGACTGAGTGGTACAGCAGGTAGACAATGACCTTTCACCTCTGATACTTGATTTCAAATCCAACCAAGCTTGATGAGATGAAAGTTTCCTCTGCTGACTATAAGAGTCCAATGCAAAATGAATTTTGGCAGTTTCAGTCCAAGTTCTTCCACAAGTAGGCAATCGCACTCAGAAAAGCGAAAGCTTGGAAAATAGAAAATGTAACATTGGTGCAGTAGGATGTGCCCTTCCAATATTTAGGCTAAAATATGATATTAGGACAGTGTAGAAAGAGTTTTGATCTGTATCAAGGCATGTTGTAATTAAGTGCTTGATGTTGATGCTGGGTACCTAAATTGGAAAGCATGAAGCAGAAAAAATCACACAAAATGAATAATGATAAAAAGAATCCTCTTGCACATTAGGGATGATTCTGTGACTCCATATTCCCAGCAGGGAAGCTGTTCTTGCAGGAAGTGTATGTTAGAGATTGTCTTGATTCTTCAACCTGCAGTCCCGTTGAGCATAATTCTCCACTGGGTGAGCCAGATCAGAGAGTCACCACTATTATTTCAAGTGACTTTTGATGAAAAGTAGAATGACTGTTTTTCTCCATAATCAATGATTCACTAATGAAATTGCAATTATGGAAACCACACATTTCAAAGCTGTACTTTCCTATAATCTCATTAGGAGATCAATAATTATGGAGCAAAACAAGTTGTTTTTCATTATAAAATGTTCAGACCCTAGAGCCCTAGAGTGAAACATTTGGAATATGTCCCAAACAATTTGTACATGGGCAGAATCCCCAATTATGCGATGGAAGATAATTTATATATCATTGTGTTCTCATTTACATCAGAGGCCTATTTATTGTAGCTCTAACACTTGACAGCATTTCAAGATTTCAAACATTACTGTACAATCAGTAATCTTTACTCAGAAATGTTTAGATGCGCATTCGCTAAATCCTGAAGCAGTGATCAGTTTCAGAGGGGTGATGACGGCGAACACTGTTCGCTCGCCATTCTTACCCACTGCAGATTCCAGGCCAATGTACTTTTATGGAATTTACACTGCTGTCTCGGTTCGTTCTGTCAGAATTATCACTCATAAAGTTCAAAGGTTTTTTCAGAGTCTTTTTGAAATTGTTCGTCAAACACTTTGAATTGTCCCTTGCCTACTAATGGCTGTGCTGCTGTTTGAAATATCTCCCAAGTGTTCAATAGTGGGGTTTGCTTCTTAACCTATTCAACATATCACAATTGATCAAAGACTATAAGGTTATGGCCTTTACGTCTTCTTCCTTTTGTGTAATTATCTGGTTTGGCATATCTTTTGATCAAGTTACTCACTGGAGTTAATTTCTTTTCTAATTGGAATCTTGGAATAAAACACACAACTTAATTGGTTGTAAAGAGGTCAGATGTTTTCTCAGTTGCCTGTCATGGGATTTCAGTTATGGGATGATTCATTTTTGTTCAATACTGCAAACATATTTTTGAGCTGATATACATTGGATAAGGGTTTTGGTGATATGGCGAGACCATAATGTGGCAAGGATAGTTTCTCAAAGACTTTTGTCCTTGAATCACAGGAATGGTCCTTGAACTTACCTGACAAGTTGGGAATGATAGAAGTGTGAGCTGTAGCATATTGGAATGCCAGAAGCTACATTAGCTCATAATTTAAATGTGCAAATAATTCCACATAATGACATAGTATAACACAGCAGTTTCACTTTCAATACAAGGGATGGAATATTGCAGTGTGCAAAGTACCAACACTAAACGTGGCTATAAATCAAGGCTCATGACAGCTAAGTGTTCTAATCCTAGTTGTTATTTATGTATAATTCTTCTGTCAATAGTTGGCAGCTGTGATTGAATGAAGAATTACAGCTGAGTGCCTTTATAGAAATTCCTATTGACTATCTTAGTCGGCAATTGTTCCTTTCTGCTATTTTAACACCGACATTAATTTATTGTGAATGGGTTAATGTCCCCATTAAAATATCTGACAGAAGAATGTCATACCAATGTGTGAAGCATTCATCTGCTGGTAACCGCTAACAGTATTTTCTAGGATTATAGCTCAGCAGCCATTCCCAAACTATGTTGGCCTACTATTAGCCTCTTGGATATGTAATAATTGAAGGCAGGTCTCTGCAGGTGATTCTCTACACATTGGGGGGGAAATTGCGGTCGGGGGCTTCCTGCGGGCGAATGACTCCGACCGAAAAATTTTTAACGAAAATACCTGGTGGTCCCGGAGGAATGTAGGATTGCGTTCTGAGTTCTAGTTGCACAGTCCAGTGTACGGGAACATGTCTTCCAGGATCGTATGCATATCCTGGAATCACGTGGGCCTGGACCACCAATCACAATGTAATATTCTCATTCATAGTAATCAATGAGAATACCCCTAAAATCAAAAAAAACACAAACCTAAATAAGAAAAACACTTCACTTTTTAAAAATTAATAGAAATTGCATTAAATTAAATGTTTTAGAGAAAAAAATATTTTTTTGAAATTAAAAAAATGCTTTAATAGTGTTAAAAATAAACTTACCTTCTGTAGGATCCCTTCCTCCACCCCACAACTGCAAAAATTGGACTATTGAATATAAAACCTCAGAACTGCATTACAGCCTGCAAAAAGAGCTGGGAAGGAATGGGTTAATTCTTACATTACAGCCAAACCATCAGACATCATGAAGGACAGGATATCTGCCATTGACCTAAATCACCAGACAATAGCAGCCGAAGAGAGACATTCACACCTTCAATGGTTTCCTGCCTGAAAAGATACAGGAACATTCATATATTCATTTACCTTAAGGGGTTACATTGTTTAAAGAAAGTACCCTGGACTGTGGCTCCAGAAAGGCTGGTATCACGGTAGGCCTAGACAATGGACCCTGAGCCGCGCGGATATGAAAACCAGCCTTGTAAAGGACCTCATAACAATCATGAACAATGACTCTAGATGGGGAACAATTAGCCATCAAGAGTTCGCATTTGATGCGGCCATCATGTTAATTCTGTTCCAATATTGCAAATTGGTTTTTGGTATAAAGAAAACCCACTTTCGAAGGCACACAGCAGCAGAACACAGCAGTACAGAAATAGAAGCCAACCAGTCTTCGGGACATGTAACACAGGGCTCTGTGCTCTGCAAACTGTTCCCAGGTATGCACACCGAGACAGACATCATCTGCTGCTGGAGGGCCATCAACTCGGTGAAAGACGCACTTTGGTCTTCCCGAAACTTGCTGCTCTTCCAGAGCAAGGCGATGTCCATGGACGAGTGTTGTAGACTGGCGCAATCCAAGGTCCAGGAGTACGTGCCGAGGGACGCACTAAAGGTTGGTGCAGTCGCCGCAAAGGCACGATGGGGAAGAGCCACAGTTTAAGGCCCTTCCGCCAAGATAAATCCAGAGGATGGAATCAGACCCCCCTCGGGCTGTACTTGTTAATCTGCTTATATACATAGAGCACCATGTACTGAAAAACACCTGTGTTGTGCCATGTATAATGAAAGTCTCTGCACTGTTTTGTAAATAAATGTAAATGTATCCCCATCCGTTCCATGTACTGCTTTCATCTGCATAGTGCTACATGTAACGTGATTCGTGATCGGTATTGAAATGTGTCCTGGAATGTAATGTAAACCTGTTCTCATCTGCTACATGTAATACCCTTATTTGCACAGTACTACATGTAACGTGATTTACGGATTGTACTAAACTGTACCTTGAAATGAAATGCATACTAGTGCATTGTATGGAACTGCTGTCAGCATCCAAACGAATTGTATAGAATTGCTGACCGCAAGGTACTGAGCTATTTTCATTGTATTGTGAAAATTTTATATGAATAAAGTATATTTTTGAAAAAAAAAGTCTTCAGGACACAAGCTGCAACCAAGGAAAGGGTCTACAGTCAACCTCAGAAGACAGTCGAGGAATTGGTGATTGTATGTTTTGTTTCAGCCAAATAATAGAAGGGTTTTGTGTTTGGGTCTGGGTAACTTTATATGTAATAGTCAAATCGCGTACGAGTTTACTTTTGTCAAGTTGTGTCGATGCAAATGACCTTTTCATAGGGGTTTGTATTCTGGGTTTGTTAGTCCCACATAGATTGTAGTGATTTATACTAGGGTGGTAGATGTTTGTATGTTCAATAAAACGTACGAATCTTGGTTGAGCCAAAACCGTGTATAATTTTGTTCTTATAAAACCTAACATCAAGAATTGTGTAACGGGAGACTAGGCATTTAGTAACCCTTACATTTCATAGACGGATTTTAATATAAAAATAAGTACAGGTAATAACGTTTAATTTTTCTATGTTTTAAAACTCTTACACTGGTAAAAGTAGGCTATACGCCTGCTTTTACCAGGCGTAAGAGTTTGAAGGACATTTGCTGGGCAAATAACCCAAATCTCCGTCTGCAAATGTCTTTCTCCCACAGGTCAAGACAGATCGCAAAAGTTGGTTCTCAGCACATGCGCATCGTGCGCCAAGGACCAGCATTTGTGAGGCCTCTTTGAGTGCGTACACACATTGTATGCACCCAGAGAGGCCGCAATTTTTGGCTCAATATGGGTGCGGTGCTGCAATGATGAGAGTAAACAAAACATTAATTATGTGATCCAGCAGTATACAAAGGGAACTGATCCGATGCAGCAGAATTAACATCCAAATACAACAATAACTGCCACTTTTCTGATTCAATATATCAGTGCGTGCTTTCTTCGTGTCTCTCCAACAGTTCTAAACCTGTCTCATTCAGCATATATTTCAGAGTATTTAAGGTCAAATAAATCACCTATTTATCAATACTGTCAGTTCAAAATTTCACGGTATGTTCTTCATGTGGAAGATAATTTGCCTGAAACCCCATGAGGAAACAGTATAGAGCAGTGATTTCCATTTCACTGTTCTTCTCCACATCAAGTGAAATTGTAATGGCAGAAGATGCTCCTTTTATGATCAATAAATTATTTACCATCAAGCACAGAAAAGATTCATGCAGAGCTTGTTTTAAAATGATTTTGTTTAATATTTAGAGACGACAGAGATCCTCTTATGATTCAAATGCACTCCGGATACTTTTTCTTGTGCCCACGCAAAAGTCAGCTTCCAAAGGCAAGTCCACATTCTGTATGAACCAAAATGTAATCTGATACGTGAAATAATCTGGGGAAGCGTGTCCAGGGTGAACAGTAAATTGACTTACCATGAATATGTACATTGGAGACTGTGGGGGTGAGATTTGATTCCAGCATATATTGGATAGGCAATGAGACAGGCGACAGGCCAGTCTCTGCTCTCTCTGCTCCACCTGCCTGATGTAGTTGGCGTGAGGCCCGATTGATTTTCATGGTTGGGATTCATTTATATTGAATAAGTGAGCTGCCAGCACTAATTAAAGACAGCCTGTATCCTCTTACAGGTGAATTGCACTTTTCAAAGGTGATCTGTCGACAGCGAGTTATTAAGCAGCAAGCATTACGACATCGTGCAGCGCCCCCAATTCTCCAATGCAGCTGTGTAGGGGTTCATAGAGCAAGTGGCATCATAAACCAGGTCCTCTTCCCCTCTGATCGACAACAGGGCAGCAGCAACGAAGAGCGGTGACTCAGCAGGTGAATGCCAGCATTATTGTTTCAGGGACCTGGCTGCAGTGCAGGAAGAAATTTGAAGACCTGACCAGGCCTGTTAAGGTAAGACTCCTCTTCAGATCTCTATGTACAGCCCTGCACAACCTAACCTTAGCTCCAGTATTATCAATCCTTCCTTTCCCATTTTCCATTTGTTCACAATGGGACACTTCTCTGCACCTCATTCCACTAGCACTCACACACTCAACAACTGCTGTGACCATCACATTACTTCCCCTTCTTGGCCATACTTGCTGCTTGTTCTGTTTAGCATGTGCACAATGCTAGGCTGCTCATACACCTACAAAACCCTTTAAAATGGTAGACACTAACCCACTCTCTACTCGATCACATACAAGGAAATCTTCAACCACTTCTTTGTATCCTTCATCACCAACATCCCCTAATCCCTTCTGCAACTGGTCCTGGAAAAAACTCTCCCCTTACAATTGAAACTTCTAACTCCCCGCTGCCTAGCCTTTGCCCTTCCAGTCGCCACAATACTTCTGAAGCTGTCGATCTGCTCAAACACCTCTTCATCTCCACCTTTTATGTCCCTGTCCCCAGTAAAAAATTTAGGGGGAATTCCCCAGCGCCCGATTGGGGGTGGTAACCAATTTGGGGAGGAACTCCCTGTGCCCGGTGCGGAAGTCCCACCCCGGCCACGAAATTGCAATCTTGTGCACTCCACTTCCTCTAGGGGTGAGTCCCGGGGCGTTACTGGGTAGAGCTGCGAAACACCAAAGGGCAGAAAACATTAGTGGGAGTTGTGTAAAGACCACCAAATAGTAGTAGGGAGGTTGGGGACAGCATCAAACAGGAAATTAGGGACGCGTGCAATAAGGGTACAGCAGTTATCATGGGTGACTTTAATCTACATATTGATTGGGCTAATCAAACTGGTAGCAATACTGTGGAGGAGGATTTCCTGGAGTGTATAAGGGATGGTATTCTAGACCAATATGTCGAGGAACCAACTAGAGAGCAGGCCATCGTAGACTGGGTCTTGTGTAACGAGAGAGGATTAATTAACAATCTGGTTGTGCGGAGCCCCTTGGGGAAGAGTGACCATAATATGGTAGAATTCTTCATTAAGATGGAGAGTGACACAATTAATTCAGAGACTAGGGTCCTGAACTTAAAGAAAGGAAACTTTGATGGTATGAGACGTGAATTGGCTAGGATAGACTGGAGAATGATACTTAAAGGGTTGACGATGGATAGGCAATGGCAGACATTTAAAGATCACATGGATGAACTACAATAATTGTACATTCCTGTGTGGCATAAGAATAAAAAAGGGAAGGTGGCTCAACCATGGCTAACAAGGGAAATTAGCGAAAGTGTTAAATCCAAGGAAGAGGCATATAAATTGGCCAGAAAAAGCAGCAAACCTGAGGACTGGGAGAAATTTAGAATTTAGCAGAGGAGGACTAAGGGGGACATAATTCCCCCTTAATTATGAGGGGGAAAATAGAGTAAGAGAGTAAGCTTGCAGGGAACATAAAAACTGACTGCAAAAGCTTCTATAGATATGAGAAGAGAAAAATATTAGTGAAGACTAATGTAGGTCCCTTGCAGGGAACAAGGAAATGGCAGACCAATTGAACAAATACTTTGGTTCTGTCTTCACATGAATAACCTGCCGAAAATACTAGGGGAGCGAGGGTCCAGCGAGAAGGGGGAACTGAGGGAAATCCTTATCAGTCAGGAAATGGTGTTAGGGAAATTGAAGGGACTGAAGGCCGATAAATCCCCAGGGCCTGATAGCCTGCATCCCAGAGAACTTAAGGAAGTGGCCCTAGAAATAGTAGATGCATTGTTGGTCATTTTCTAACATTCTATAGACTCTGGATCAGTTCCTATGGATTGGAGGGTAACATTGAAACATAGAAACATAGAAAATAGGTGCAGGATTAGGCCATTTGGCCCTTCGAGCCTGCCCCACCATTCAATATCATGGCTGATCATTCACCTTAGTACCCCTTTCCTGCTTTCTCTCCATACCCCTTGATCCCTTTAGCCGTAAGGGCCATATCTAACTCCCTCTTGAATATATCCAATGAACTGGCATCAACAACTCTCTGCGGTAGGGAATTCTACAGGTTAACAACTCTCTGAGTGAAGATGTTTCTCCTCATCTCAGTCCTAAATGGCTTACCCCTAATCCTTAGATTATGTCCCCTGGTTCTGGACTTCCCCAACATCAGGAACATTCTTCCTGCATCTAACCTGTCCAGTCCCATCAGAATTTTATATGTTTCTATGAGATCCCCTCTCATCCTTCTAAACTCCAGTGAATACAGGCCCAGTCGATTCAGTCACTCCTCATATGTCAGCCTTGCCATCCCGGGAATTAATCTGGTGAACCTTCGCTGCACTCCCTCAATAACAAGAACGTTCTTCCTCAGATTAGGAGACCAAAACTGAACACAGTATTCCAGATGTGGCCTCACTAAGGAACCTGTTCAACTGCAGTAAGACCTCCCTGCTTCTATATTCAAATCCCCTAGCTATGAAAGCCAACATACCATTTGCCTTCTTTACCGCCTGCGTACCTGCATGCCAACTTTCTATGACTGATGTACCATTACACCCAGGTCTCGTTGCACCTCGTCTTTTCCTAATCTGCCGCCATTCAGATAATATTCTGCCTTCGTGTTTTTGCCACCAAAGTGGATAACCTCACATTTATCCACATTATACTGTCATGCATTTGCCCACTCACCTAATCTGTCCAAATCACGCTGCAGCCTCTTAGCGTCCTCCTCACAGCTCACACCACCACCCAGCTTAGTGTCATCTGCAAACTTGGAGATATTACACTCAATTCCTTCATCTAAATCATTAATGTATATTGTAGAGAGCTGGGGTCCCAGCACTGAGCCCTACGGCACCCCACTAGTCACTGCCTGCCATTCTGAAAAGGACCTGTTTATCCCAACTCTCTGCTTCCTGTCTGCCAACCAGTTCTCTATCCATGTCAATACATTACCCCCAATACCATGTGCTTTAATTTTGCACACCAATCTCTTGTGTGGGACCTTGTCAAAAGCTTTTTGAAAGTCCAAATACACCACATCTACTGGTTCTCCCTTGTCCACTCTACCAGTTACATCCTCAAAAATTTCTAGAAGATTTGTCAAGCATGATTTCCCTTTCATAAATCCATGCTGACTTGCGCTGCTATTTCATCTTTAATATTTGATTCCAACATTTTCCCCACTACTGATGTCAGGCTAACCGGTCTATAATTACCCGTTTTCTCTCTCTCTCCTTTCTTAAAAAGTGGTGTTACATTAGCTACCCTCCGTAGGAACTGATCCAGAGTCGATAGACTGTTGGAAAATGATTACCAATGCATCCATATTTCTAGAGCCACTTCCTTAAGTACACTGGGATGCAGACTATCAGGCCCGGGGATTTATCGACCTTCAATCCCATCAATTTCCCTAACACAATTTCCTGACTAATAAGGATTTCCTTCAGTTCCGCCTTCCCACTAGACCCTTGGTCCCCTAGTATTTCCGGAAGGTTATTTGTGTCTTCCTTCATGAAGACAGAACCAAAGTATTTGTTCAACTGGTCCGCCATTTCTTTGTTCCCCATTATAAATTCACCTGAATCTGACTGCAAGGGACCTACATTTGTCTTCACTAATCTTTTTCTCTTCACATATATATAGAAGCTTTTGCAGTCAGTTTTTATGTTCCCAGCAAGCTTCCTCCTATTCTATTTGCCCCCTCCTAATTAAACCCTTTGTCCTCCTCTGCTGAATTATAAAATTCTCCCAGTCCTCAGTTTTGCTGCTTTTTCTGGACAATTTATATGTCTCTTCCTTGGATTTAACACTATCCTTAATTTCCCTTGTTAGCCACGGTTGAGCCACCTTCCCCGTTTTATTTTTACTCCAGACAGGGATGCACAACTGTTGAAGTTCATCCATGTGATCTTTAAATATTTGCCATTGCCTAACCACTGTCAACCCTTTAAGTATCATTCGCCAGTCTATTCTAGCCAATTCATGTCTCATACCATCGAAGTTACCTTTCCTTAAGTTCAGGACCCTAGTCTCTGAATTAACTGTGTCACTCTCCATCTTAATAAAGAATTCTACCATATTATGGTCACTCTTCCCCAAGAGGCCTCGCACAACAAGATTGCTAATTAGTCCTTTCTCATTATACATCACCCAGTCTAGGATGGCCAGCAATCGAGTTGGTTCCTCGATATATTGGTCGAGAAAACCATCCCTAATACACTCCAGGAAATCCTCCTCCACCGCATTGCTACCAGTTTGGTTAGCCCAATCAATATGTAGATTAAAGTCGCCCATGATAACTGCTGTACCTTTACTGCACGCATCCCTAATATCTTGTTTGATGCTGTCCCCAACCTCACTACTACTGTTTGGTGGTCTGTACACAACTCCCACTAGCGTTTTCTGACTTTTGGTATTCCTTAGCTCCACCCATACCGATTCCACATCATCCAAACTAATGTCCTTCCTTACTATTGCGTTAATTTCCTCTTTAACCAGCAACGCCACCCCACCTCCTTTTCCTTTCTGTCTATCCTTCCTGAATGTTGAATACCCCTGGATGTTGAGTTCCCAGCCTTGGTCACCCTGGAGCCATGTCTCCGTGATGCCAATTACATCATATCCGTTAACAGCTATCTGCACAGTTAATTCATCCACCTTATTGCGAATACTCCTCGCATTGAGGCACAGAGCCGTCAGGCTTGTCTTTCTAACACACTTTGTCCCTTTAGAATTTTGCTGTAATGTGGCCCTTTTTGCTTTTTGCCTTGGATTTCTCTGCCCTCCACTTTTACTTTTCTTCTTTCTATCTTTTGCTTCTGCCCCCATTCTACTTCCCTCTGTCTCCCTGCGTAGGTTCCCATCCCCCTGCCATATTAGCTGAACCCCTCCCCAACAGCACTAGGAAATACTCCCCCTAGAACATTGGTTCCGGTCCTGCCCAGCTGCAGACCGTCCGGTTTGTACTAGTCCCACCTCCCCCAGAACCGGTTCCAATGTCCCAGGAATTTGAAACCCTCCCTTTTGTACCACTCCTCAAGCCATGTATTCAGCTGAGCTATCCTGCGATTCCTACTCTTAATAGCACGTGGCACTGATAGCAATCCTGAGATTACTACCTTTGAGGTCCTACTTTTTAATTTAGTTCCTAGCTCCCTAAATTCGTCTTATAGGACCTCATCCCATTTTTTACCTATATCGTTGGTACATTTATGCACTACGACAACTGGCTGTTCAGCCTCCCCCTTCAAAATGTCCTGCAGCCGCTGCGAGACCTCCTTGACCCTTGCACCAGGGAGGCAACATATCATCCTAGAGTCTCGATTGCTGTCGTACTAACATCTATCTATTCCCCTTACAATAGAATCCCCTACCACTATAGCTCTCCCACTCTTTTTCCTGCCCTCCTGTGCACGGTGCCAGGAACTTGGCTGCTGCTGCCTTCCCCTGATGAGTCATCCCCCTCAACAGTACCCAAAGCGGTGTATCTGTTTTGCAGGGGGATGACCACAGGGGACCCCTGCACTATATTCTTTCCACTGCTCTTCTTGTTGGTCACCCATCCCTTATCTGGCTGTGTAACCATTACCTGCGGTGTGGCCAACTCACTAAATGTGCTATTCACATCATCCTCAGCATCACAGATGCTCCAGAGTAAATCCACCCGCAGCTCCAGTGCCGCAATGTAGTCTGTCAGATGCTGCAGCCGGATACATTTCCTGCATATGTCGTCGTCAGGGACACTGGGAGCGTCCATGACTTCCCACATAGCACAGGAGGCGCATGACATGTGTCCGAGCTCTCCTGCCATGACTTAACCCTTAGATTATCTTAATTTGGCAACAACAATGATAAAGGTTACCTACTGGTAAAGGAAAAGAAAAGATAGCTAATGTAACCCCACTTTTTAAAAATAAGGGAGAGAGAAAACAGGGAATTATAGACCGGTTAGCCTGGCATCGGTGGTGGGGAAAATGCTGGAATCAATTATTAAAGATATAATAGCAGCACATCTGGAAAGCAGTGACAGGATCGGTCCAATGCAGCATGGATTTATGAAAGGGAATCATGCTTGACAAATTTTCTAGAGTTCTTTGAGGATGCAACTAGTAGAGTGGATAAGGGAGAACCAGTGGATGTGGTGTGTTTGGACTTTCAAAAGGCTTTTGACAAGGTCCCACACAAGAGATTAGTGTGCAAAATTAAGGCACATGGTATTGGGGGTAATGTATTGACGCGGATAGAGAACTGATTGGCAGACAGGAAGCAAAGAGTGGGAATAAACGGGTCCTTTTCAAAATGGCAGGCAGTGATTAGTGGATGCCGCAGGGTTCAGTGCTGGGACCCCAGCTATTTACAATATACATTAATGATTTAGTTGCAGGAATTGAAGGTAATATCTCCAAGTTTGCAGATGACACTAAGCTGGGTGGCAGTGCGAGCTGCGAAGAGGATGCTAAGAGGCTGCAGGGGGACTTGGACAGATTAGGTGAGTGGGCAAATGCATGACAGGTGCAGTATAATGTGAGGTTATCCACTTTGGTGGCAAAAACAGGAAGGCAGATTATTATCTGAATGGTGACAGATTAGTAAAAGGGGAGGTGCAAAGAGACCTGGGTATCATGGTACATCGGTCATTGAAGGTAGGCATGCTGGTACAGCAGGCAGTAAAGAAAGCAAATGGCATGCTGGCCTTCATAGAGAGGGGATTTGACTATAGGAGCAGGAAGGTCTTACTGCAGTTGTACAGGACCTTGGTGAGACCACACCTTGAGTATTGTCTGCAGTTTTGGTCTCCTAATCTGAGGAAGAACGTGCTTGCTATTGAGGGAGTGCAACGAAGGTTCACCAGACTGATTCCCGGGATGGCAGGACTGACATATGAGGAAAGACTGGTTCGGCTAGGCTTATATTCACTGGAATTTAGAAGAATGAGAGGGGATCTCATAGAAACTTATAAAATTCTGAAGGAACTGGACAGGTTAGATGCAGGTACAATGTTCCTGATGTTGGGGAAGTCCAGAACCAGGGGTCACAGTCTAAAGATAAGGGGTAAGCCATTTAGGACCGAGATGAGGAGAAACTTTTTCACCCAGAGAGTTGTGAACCTGTGGAATTCTCTGCCACAGAAAGTCGTTGAGTCCAGTTCGTTGGACATATTCAAAAGGGAGTTAGATGTGTCCCTTATGGCTAAAGGGATCAAGAGGTTTGGAGAGAAGGCAGGAATGTGGTACCGAGGTTGCATGATCAGCCATGATCATATTGAATGGCAGTGCAGACTTGAAGGGCCGAATGGCTTGCTCCTGCACCTATTTTCTATGTTTCTATGGATGTTCCGCGTAGCACTGATGCGTTTCAACGCACATCCCCTTCGGTTAAAGGGGAGGGCCGCTGCGCACTCTGCCGGGCCTCTGATGGCCTCCACTAGGCCACCAGGCTGGCGTAGTGCCGAGACTGCAGCCCGGCCCCCAAAACAGATTGCCGGGCTGCACGATGGCAGCCTGGACCATGCAACAGAAGAAATCATCAGGCCGACTGGTGAATCAGCCAAACTGTCAAGATCGCGGCATGGGATGCTCCCCTTTAATTTCCACCTCATGAGCAGATGTCAGCCCAGATTGTGACCCTCGAGACTGGCTCTGATACCTTGTGCGGGACGCAGGGCAATATCCGCCACGAGGTGGAAAGGGGTTGGCGCATGGCAGTAAGGGGTTGGCGCGCAGGGTGATGATGTCATCGGCGGTTGCGCAACGGCCCGGGGCGCGCCGCTGCTGTGGCAGCACCTCCGCTAACTCCCGTGCAATTTCGCGGGAGCCAGTAGGGCCTACCCCTGGTGAAAAGTGTTTCGCACCCTGTTTGTGCACCCTGAAGGCGCTAATGGGTGTCGCAAAAATGGGGTAATTTTGATCCCTTGCTCTCTTGCATCCTGGTCTTTCCTTCTAATATTGCCTCCATGAATCCTCTCTCAATTACAAGTAGCGCAGCCTTGAGCGCATAAGATGCATAACTAGTTTCGCTAGCCATTACTAGATTTGGCTGCACCACATCAAAGAAAGACTTGAAAGACTTGGATTTATATAGCGCCTTTCATGACCATCTGACGTCTCAAAGCGCTTTACAGCCAATGAAGTACTTTAGAGTGTAGTCACTGTTGTAATGCAGGAAACGCTGCAGCCAATTTGCACACAAGCAAGCTCCCACAAACAGCAATGTGATTATGACCAGATAATCTGTTTTTTTTTGTTATGTTGATTGAGGGATAAATATTGGCCAGAACACCGGGGATATTTTGATCTTCTTCAAAATAGTACCATGTGATCTTTTATGTTCACTTGAGAGAGCAAACGGGACCCCAGTTTAACGTCTCATCCAAAAGATGGCTCCTCCGACAGTGCAGTGCTCCCTCAACACTGCACTGGTGTGACAGCCTAGATTTTTTGTGCTCAAGTCCCGGGGTGGAGCATCAAACACTATCAGGCCTCACTCTCCTCTGCCATAACCACACACAACTCCAGGATCATTCTGGCAATAAAAGATAACCTTTGGCTTCTTTTGTTCACTAGCATCCATTTGCTCAAACCTCTCTCTCCCCTAGTTCCACCACACTCACATCCAGTAACAAGTGCAACAAGCTCATGGACTTCTTTGTCACTAAGATTGAGACCATCCGTTCATCTGTCTGTGCTGCTTCTACCATTCCTCTTGCATACCGAATCAAACGCCCTCCAGGCTCCCTCTTGGCCCAGCCTTGATTCCCTGTCTTTCTCTAGTTTCTCGCCTAACCACCCAGCTGCACAAATCTATTAAAAATCTCAAGACTTTTCTGTGTCCAGAATACCTCACTTCCACCTGGGGCAGCTGCTCCGGGCAGCTGCTGCATCTCATCATTCTCAGCCTAACTTATCCAGAATGCATCTGTACAGTTGGTTAATTGTAAGAAAAAACAAACTTCAGAATCCAAAAATAACTATTAATGTGAAATCTTCTGTAGAACAGTTCTGATGAAAGGCTAGCAATTGAGAGGTTAACTCTGTTTCTCTCTCCACAGATGCTGCCCGACCCACTGAATGGGCCCAAGTTTCCACCCTCTGGAAAAACGGCGCATCTCCATAAGGTGCGGCAACTTTCTGGAAGAAAAAGGGCGCCAAAAACTTACCTTGTGATTCTCCAGTCTCCTCAGGACAGTGAAGAAGGCAAATGGCATGTTGGCCTTCATAGCTAGGGGATTTGAGTATAGGAGCAGGGAGGTCTTACTGCAATTGTACAGGGCCTTGGTGAGGCCTGACCTGGAATATTGTGTTCAGTTTTGGTCTTCTAATCTGAGGAAGGACGTTCTTGCTATTGAGGGAGTGTAGCGAAGGTTCACCAGACTGATTTCCGGGATGGCAGGACTGACATATGAGGAGAGACTGGATCGACTGGGCGTGTATTCACTGGAGTTTAGAAGGATGAGAGGGGATCTCATAGAAACGTATAAGATTATGACGGGACGGAACAGGTTAGATGCAGGAAGAATGTTCCCGATGTTGGGGAAGTCCAGAACCAGGGGACACAGTCTGAGGATAAGGGGTAGGCCATTTAGGACCGAGATGAGGAGAAACTTCTTCACTCAGAGAGACATTAACCTGTGGAATTCCCTGCCGCAGAGAGTTGTTGATGCCAGTTCATTGGATGTATTCAAGAGGGAGTTAGATATGGCCCTTACGGCTACAGGGCTCAAGGGGTATGGTGAGAAAGCGAGAAAGGGGTACTGAGATGAAGGATCAGCCATGATCTTATTGAATGGTGGTGCAGGCTTAAAGTGCCGAATGGCCCACTCCTGCACCTATTTTCTATATTTCTATGTTTCTGTTTTCGTGCTCGGCATGGTCCAGCACAAAGGGTCGGGGGCGGAGCCAGGTCCTGGCGCTGAAAACAATGCCGGGACCTCTGCACATGCATGCTAGAGTGTGCGCGCATGTGCAGTAGCTCCAGGCCCCCGAGGCTGCGTGAGAGAGGCCCGACCCTAGCCCTGACCGAATGGGCTCACCAGGCGAAGATTGGGACTTGGAACTCCCTCCCGTTCAGCTCCCTCCCCCCGTTCAGCCTTTCTCCCTCCCTCCCCCCTCTTCTCCCCCTCCCCTACCTCCCCGTCGTCGTCAGGGCCCGCCCGGCATCTCGCTGGGGGGCGGGCCCCACCCGAATTGGCCCGGCCCGTTCAGCCTCTCACCCCCTCCTGACCCCCCCTTCTTCCCCCCTCTTTTCCCCCTCTTCCTCTTCTCCCCCTTCTCTTCCCACCTCCTCTCCCCCCTTCTCTCCTCCCCCTTCTTTCCACCCCCACTCTTCTTCCCCCCTCCTTTCCTCCATGTCATCAGCAGGGCCTGCCCACCCGGCATCTCGCTGGGGGCGGGCCCCACCCGGTGTTGGTGGCGGCGGCGGCCCGACCCGGCCCGTTCAGCCACTCCCCCCTCCTCTCTCACCCCCTCCCCCACTCTCCCCTCCCTCCCTCCTCTCCCTCCTCCCCCCTCTCCTTCCCCCCTCTCCTCCCCCTCCTCTCCCCCTTCTCCCCTCCTCTCCCCCTCTCCCTCACCCCTCCTCTCCCCCTCACCCCCTCCTCTCCTCCCCCTCCTCTCCCTCTCCTCTCCCCCTCACCACCTCTCCCTCCCCCTCTCTTCCCCCCTCCCTCCTCCCCCTCCTCTTCCTCCCTCCCCCTCCTCTCCTTCCTCTCCCTCCTCTCCCTCCCTCCCCCTCTCCCCCTCTCTCCCCTCCCTCCCTCTCCCCCCCTCAGCCCCCTCCCCTTCTCTCCCCCCACTCCTCACTGTCAGAAACACAGAGACACTTACAGAGACAGAGAGAGAGACACTGTTGGTGGGGGGGTTGGGTAGCATCCCAGCACACTGTTGGGGGGCTCCCACTGCTGCAGTAGCTGAGTAGAAATAATTTTTTATTTATTGGTTGATTTTTTATTTTTTTAAATATTTTTTTTGGATTGATTTATTGGTTGATTTATTGATTTATTTATCATTTATTATTGATGATGGCTCTTTATTTGTAAAAGCGAAGTGTTTAATGTTTGTAAACTTCCCTCCGCCCCCCTCCCCATCTCTCGTTCCCTACGCATGATTTATAAGTGTAGGCAAGGTTTTTCTGAGCGTACAAAAATCTACACTTACTCCATTCTAAGTTCGTTTGGAGTAAGTTTTCGCTGCCTAAACTTACAAAACAGGCGTAAGTGGTTGGACACGCCCCCTTTTGAAAAAAAAATCTGTTCGAAAATGAAACTATTCTAACTGACTAGAACTGGAGCAAACTAAATGCCGAGAATTGCAATTTCTCAGATGCTCTATTCTAAACTAGTTGCTTCAAAAAAATAGGAGCAACTCAGGCCGAAACTTGAGCCCAATATTTCCAGCAATTTCTGTTTTTATAACATGTGCTCAAGTGGACAGCACAAATACTGAAACCAAGGTTTCCTTTCCACTTGTGAAAGGAGATGGCTACCAAATCGAAAAAAAATCCTGGAAAAGGAAATTGAGAACTTGATTACAAGATTTGGTCAGATTGAGAATACTGTTCTACAGAAGATTTCACATTAATAGATATTTTTGGATTCTGAAGTCTGTTTTTTCTTACATCTATAAAGATTCTTCATTTCATTACATTTTTTTGACATGGAAATCAAGAGGAAATGTTAAATGTGTGTGTGCCTTCTTATTTCTTCTACTGAGTCCTATCTGATGGCTTTTAGCAAGAAGGAATTACATTTTTATTTTTCAGTTGGTGAAAGCATTCAGATTTAGTTCATGATTACTTTGTACTGTTGTCAAAAAGTTCATGAATCATGAAACAAACTGTCTCCATTATCCCTTTGCTTTATTAACAACAGCTTATTTCTAGCACCTCAATTAAGGCAGTCACAAAACTCATGTTTCCTTCACCCCCTTTCCCCATTTTGATCCATAGCATTGCCAACACAGTAACTGCTAGTATAGTTTCTTTAACATCTTTGCAGTTTGACCACATTAAACCTTGTGATAAATGACATAAAGAATGGCATGTATAACTGTGCAATAAATTGCTTCCCAAATAGGGTGTCAAATTGGAATTTTCTTAAGTGAGTTCCTATCCTTCAACAGTAATGGTTCAAGCATTCTCTAAACATCTTTATCCATGTTCACAGCAACTAAACAGTTTTCACTGGCTGTCCCAAGCCTCCTACGAAGCAAAACTTATAACCTTTTGGGTCGCGAGTGGGTTTGCAGGCTGTTGCATTAACACGTATCCTTTTACTATAATATTTTGTATCAGAATAACTTGCAGATGCCCGTCATGCACCCCTGACCTCTTCATTGGCAGAAAAACACCATACTGTCAGAGCTTATAGTTTAGGCTAAACTAGTGACCAAAATCATTGTAAGAAAAATATTCATGCAGAACCAAAATCAATCCAACAGAACAATGTTAGACTTATAACAATTTATTTCTTGACTGTAAAATAGCAAAGCTCTCCAGAATCTCACAGTTCCTATTCAGAATCTTTAAAATGAGCCCTTTGATAATTCTTTACCTATGTTCACACCCACATCTCACTGCCCTGATGTGGAAATATGGTCGAACTGAGGAAATTAAACTTCCTAAAGTGACAACCAAGATATACCCCTCACTTCTTTTAAAGTAGGTCCAGCTTCTTTGAAGAGCCCCTGGTTCTTTCTCCACAACATTGTAGCTATATAATACTCATTATTTTTAATCACCAAGGTGATTTGGGCCATGGATACACCCCTAGCAGTGTCTGCAGAGATTTATACCAGTTTGATCTGAACCAACGCCTTTCAGAATTTGTCTTGCATGATGCCCCTTTAACACATATGGCAATTATAGACGATGCTTCCATTCTTCTCAGTGAAAAACGTGCATATATTCTTATTTCACAAGCCTGAGGTATTTGCCTAAACAATCTTGAGCTGATGATTTTGTAAAATTCAATCTTGGGATATGGGCGTAAATAGCAATGCCGGCATTTATTGCCTATCCTTCGATGCCCTTGATCAGCTGGTAGTGGACCTACTTCTTGAACTGCTGCAGTCTGTGTGGTGAAGTTACTTCTACAATGCTGTTAGATTGTGAGTTCCAGGATTTTGTCTACAGGTAATGACTTAAACAAAGGCAGGTTCCATCCTTTTGAAGCCCATAGCTAATTCCAGACAGTGTGTGAGGGGCTGAAAATCCTTAGAGCACAAGTCAAGCTCAGGAAGTCTGTTGCAGGCGGCAATTCCGAGGGGAATCTGGGATAGCCAGCTCTCTCCTTAGATTTCTGCTGCTTCCCAGTAGATACAGAGGCCAAGGGTGGGCAGGCAAAACTTCTATCCATCCTAAACATGGCCCCTGATGTCAGAGGAGTTGGTACAGAGGGGGAAGGGGTTTTCCATTCTAGGGATTTCCTCGCCACTGCTCTCCCTATTGCGAACAACAACAACAACTTGTATTTATATAGCGCCTTTAACATAGTAAAACGTTCCAAGGCGCTTCACAGGAATGCTATAAAATAAAATTTGACACCGAGCCACATAGGAGATATTAGGACAGAAAGCTTGGTCAAAAACGGAGGTTTTAAGGAGCGTCTTAAAGGAGGAAAGAGAGGTAGAGAGACGGGGAGGTTTAGGAAAGGAATTCCAGAACTTAGCGCTTTGCCAGCTGAAGACACGCCCACCAATGGAGGAGCGATTAAAATCGGGGATGCTCAAGAGGCCGGAATTCGAGGAGGCTGGAAGAGATTACAGAAATAGGGAGGGGCGAGACCATGGAGAGATTTGAAGATAAGAAGGAGAATATTAAAATTGAGGTGCTGCTTAAACAGAAGCCAATGTAAGTCAGTGCGCAAGGGGTGATGGGTGGAAGAGACCTGACACGAGTTAGGACATGGGCAGCAGAGCTTTGGATGATCTCAAGTTTACGGAGGGTACAATGTGAGAGGCTGACCAGGGGTGCATTGGAAGAGGTTTCAGCAGCAGATCGGCCTCAGCCAGTTGCCAGGGAGAAGGATTGAGTCGGTGGCTATTGTAAGATGAACACGTTGTACAGATTGGATCAGTGACAGAAATGGAGTCTATCTGGGAGTGTAGGCCTGGGTCCTGGCCTGAACCCCATAACAATGACAGCAGCATAGTCAGATTGGCCTACTGGACACACCTTAAAAATTGTATGAGCTGCTTGTGAGTTGTTTGCTAGGCTGTCAAAAGTGCAGAGCAAGCCTGAAGCTTGCATCACAGTCTCTGGCTGTTTTTAAAAAAAATCTGTTTTAATGTAATCATAACATTATTTTATTGAGCTATTCAGAATTTTTACATTTTTTGCAAGTTATTTTACTTATTAATTCATTAAAGAAAACATTCAAATATAAAGACATCTGAAATTCTATTTGAAAAAAATAGACATTTTGCAGTAAACAGAATATTTGTACAGTATGTAACAAAAACAGTTTGAACATTTTCATCCCAGTCTTATTAATGCTTTAAACCAGAACCCCTAATCATAATCAAATATTTATAAACAGTTATAATATGCAAATAAAGTATATATATATATATGTATTTTTGACAATACATCACAATGAATGCTGGCTGTTTTTCCTCCCCCTCCTCCCCACCCCCACCCCCAATCATGTAATGTCTGCAAACTCAGTCTTAAAGCTCAGGGAGCAAGAGCTGCTTTTACATCATTAATCACATAAATACATTTTTTAAGTCTCTAACCTATTTGCTAAAATGCTAACAGCAACACAAACTCCAGAAACAACACACACATTCATTTAATATTGCATACAGCTCTCCTCCAACCCACCAATGGCTTTGTCCCAACCGGTTCGGAAAGTTAAACCATACTTTTACCAAATTAATGCATTATTAATTCCGATCAACTTCCAGCAGGTTTTCTTACCACGATGCACTTTTTCTTCATTTGTTCATTACATTTTTTGCAAAGACATTTATTATGGAGCTTCCTGCAACTGTGCGGTCACACAGAGTGTTTTTTTTAATCCATTACCAATTCTTTTTTGCTTTTCACACCTCCACACTCTCTTTCTTCAGCTATTATAGTCTAGGCCTCTGACTGCTAGAGAACTATTGCACCATTAACACTGTTCAATGGTTCCAGGCAGGAAGCATGTTTCGTGGATATTGCAAAGGTCTATTGCTTATTTGAACAACATTTTCAAAAGATTGTCTGCAGCATGGCTTAAGCTTTATTCAAATTTGCTACTTCCTACCCTGAACAAATGAACCCAGAAATTCCAGGGGCGGATTTTTGGGATTGGATCTGTTGGAACTTCGGCTTGATTTATAAATGTGTCCCTAACCCCATCCTATATTCTGGGGCCAGGGGTATTTAAATATTGTCAGCAGGCACCTATGCCATTTATGGTACCGATGAGGTGCTTCATCTCAAGTTGGGGGAGGGATTTTGCAGGGAGACCTTGCAACAGCATAAATGCCGTCCTGGCCCAACCTGTTAAAAAAAAATGTAAGTTCTGCTATAAAACTGTAAATTTGCAATTTATGTAACATACTCTGTAGTCTTGGTGGGATTTTATGATGTGACCTTTTAGTAATAGGCCTAGAAATTGGCCTGGAGCGATCCCTATGCCAGAACAGGTATGCCCGAGATACACTCAAGATTGGGCCTCGGACCACATTTAAATCAGACTGTAAACACATGCTGGGTGTCCCAAGGCAGCTCGCTGGCAGCAGCCCTCAAGTAGGTCGTTAAAGGGGAATGGGAGGCGATCATTTTTTGGCACTGAAAGGTGCATTGGACATAAATATTAGAGCTTCTAATGGCAAAAGAGATTGTTCTTCAAATTAGTAAATAGCATTTATCTGTAGCAAGGTCTTTCCACACATGCATGAGTTAGTTCAATACGCAATCAGCTAGCCTGAAAGCTTGAAAAGCCTTTTTATAATTGAACTCAGCTTTCAATATTTGAATGGGGTTATGAGGGAAACGAATACGTGAAAGCTAAGTTCGATGTCGGCTCTTCCTATCATTGTGAAGCAGAATTCACCAAGCGTTGGATTGTTCACCCACTAATAGGGAACGTGAGCTGGGTTAGACCGTCACGAGACAGGTTAGTTTTACCCTACTGATGATGTTTTGTTGCAATAGTAATCCTGCTCAGTACGAGAGGGACCGCAGGGACTGGTGGATGACTGTTCAAGAACAGAGATTCATACAGTAAGTAACTGTGTAGAGTAAAAAGATGAGGCAACATAGGGAAATCATCAGAAAATAAATCTATCAGGAGAGGCTGAACAGGCTCGGGCTCTTTTATCTAGAAAAAAGAACGTTGAGGGGGTGACCAAATAGAGGTCTATAAAATTATGAAGGGATTTTATAGCGTAGACAGAGAAGATGTTTTCAATATGGGGAGTCCAAAATCAGATAATATCATAAATTATCATAAATATAAGAAAATTACTAATAATTCCAATAGGGAATTCAGGAGAAACTTCTTTACCCAGAGAGTGGTAAGAATGTGGAAGTCGCTACCACATGGCGAATAGCATAGATGCATTTAAGGGAAGGCTAGGTAAGTACATGAGGGAGAAAGGAATAGGTTATACTGATGGTGTTAGCTGAAGTAGGGTGGGAGGAGGTTCGAGTGGAGCATAAACACTGGCATGGATCAGATGGGCAAGTGGCCTGTGCTGTAAATTCAATGCAATTCTATGTAAAGCTCTTGAAAATTTACATTACCCATCAGTCCAATGCCATACCACATAACTCACATTTTTGCACTTCTTTCTCAGCTTCCCATTGTGTAGTCTTACTAGTTGTAGGATGTTTTCTAACCTTTTGTTCTCACCCCAAATCAGGATTATCATCTATAATAACTTCCATTCATTATCATCTAATATATGTGACATTATGCAGTAGAAATTTCTAGAGCTGGTGTGATCTTAATCAGCATCCTACTATACACATATCTATCAAAAGGACTATTAAATGGACACAAGTTTTCATCCAGTTGTACTTGCCAAAAGTCATAATTTGTATCAAGCATGCAGAAAGTTTTAACATTTGATAGCCATGACACTACTTCCTTTACCGTCTGCATTACATAAATGTTCTTTTTCAATGGCTTTATTTCAATCTTTAGAATCAATATTCTTGTTCATTACTGTTAGTGTTGACCACTGTCATTATACTGCTGACCTACTGACTTGGTTTTTTGACTTTTGTTATACCAAGTTCCTCCATTCTATGGAGCTCATCACAAACTGTATCACAAAGTGCCACTGGCACTTGCTTTGATGATATAGTTGACCTACTGGCTTAAGTTGCATGCTCTACTTTGCTGTTATGTACCCTAAGCCTTTAAATACATCAGAATATTTCCCTGACACTTTTGGGCATATATTATTAATGACTGCATCAATTCCTTTGATAAATTCTAACTGTTAGCATGCTTGAAGCCTGAGGACTGGCTATGAGTCACTGTTCCAGAAGTTGTAATTCTAGAACTTGGTATTTATCTACAGTATATTAACATGTCATGTTACATTTTTCTATTGGTTTGATGTTGTGGCCAGAGTACATCTCCAACTTCCCATTAGATTTGCTTCATTTTATCCTTAGTTTTGTGTAAACTGATTGTAGCGCATTACAGTGAGTTCCAGTGACTACCTTGAAACAGACAGTGTATCATTCAGTGTATAAAGGCCCAGTTGATCCAGTCTCTCCTCATATGTCAGTCCAGCCATCCCAGAAATCAGTCTGGTGAATCTTTGTTCAGATAATATTCTGCCTTTGTGTTTTTGCCCCCAAGTGGATAACCTCACATTTATCCACATTATACTGCATCTGCCATGTATTTGCCCACTCACCTAACCTGTCCAAGTCACCCTGCAACCTCTTAGCGTCCTACTCACAGCTCACACCGCCACCCAGTTTAGTGTCATCTGAAAACTTGGAGATATTACACTCAACTCCTTCATCTAAATCATTAATGTATATTGTAAAGAGCTGGGGTCCCAGCACTGAGCCCTGTGGCACCCCACTAATCACTGCCTGCCATTCTGAAAAGGACCCGTTTATCCCGACTCTGCTTCCTGTCTGCCAAACATCATCATAGGCAGTCCCTCGAAACGAGGATGACTTGCTTCCACGCCAAAAAAGGATGAGTTCACAGGTGTTTCAATGAAGGACCTAATACTCCAGGTCCTGAGCTACATCCTGAAGGGTGGAAGATGCCTGTGTGTGGATTTTTTTTAACGTGTGGTAGCTGTTGCACACCAGCCTTCTTCACCAGTGGTGCTGGCTAACAAAACAGCAGCTGGCCAGCTCTCCTTTCCCCCCTCACCCCGTTGGGGGGGGAGCTGTGCTCAAGATTCAAGATATCGCCATAACAGCGCGGGCACCTGCCATTTCCAGGCAAGTTAGATGTCCCCTATCTGATCCGAGTCTTCTAATTGGGTCAGGGACGTAGGGTGCCAGTAGCTCTCTCCTACTGGTGGAGCAGAGCTGAGGATTTTTGGTCCCCTGCTATTTATCTATGAATCCTATGTCTGACCACTAGATGGATCTAAACAGATCTAACATAGTGCAGTGATTACAATAATTTAATAGGTCGGAATTTTGCTGGTGCTCAGCGGACGGGATCAATGGTGGGTCGGCAGTTAAATGTGAATTGATTGACAGTGGGTCGGAAACCCGCTGTCAAATCACGCACAGTTGCCTTTCCCTCCACCAGGTCTTCCAGCGCTGAGCAGACCTGACAGGCAGCGGCTGGGGAGCCAATTTAAATGATTAGTTGCTTATTTACAGTCACTTAACAATGGTTTTAAATTTATCTTTTGTATTTAACAGATTGCCCACGGGTTTCACGCTGTTGCTAGACAACATCTGTGAAGCTGAGGCTGGAGGTCAGTGGCCACTGAATCAGCTGATAAGTTGATAGCTTCAAATGCAAATAAAAGCTCCTTCCTGACAGATATCTATCCTCAGCCACAAGCTGTTCATCACTGCATTTCCACAACATATTCACCATGCTGCAAGTCTTTACACAAGTCTCCATCCAGTCTGACCTCATTACCTCTCTCACCATTGACAGATCGCTTCTGTCATCTCTACTTCACCTGCCATCTATTCCATCAGCATGGATGTCCTTTATACTCTTTCACCTTGATCCTCAGAATCTCACCACGATGAGCTCCAACACCAGCAGCTCCAGACACACCAGCAGCACCAACAACAACACCAACCTTCTCCAGAATCACCTAATGCTGCACAGGACACAGGGCATTAGTGCCTGAGCACATAGCTGCCCAGGATGCCAGCATGGTCTCACCATGGCCACATTTACTTCACTTGATGCTGTACACCCTGGCTGCCACATGATGCACCAGGTTTGCACCACCCCACACCAACACCATAAAGCATCCCAACATTGCCCAAGCCATTCCTTTCACACTCATCAGCATTGTGGGGGGTACTGTTATGTTTCATCATTCACTGCAATTCACTAAGCCACTTCCAAAGGTGCACATGAATCTGTCCAAGAACGGAAAGTGTTGAAAATAAAGATTTCAATGTATGACAGCAAATTAACAGAAACTTTACATGAACATTGGCTAAAACATCCAAGTGCCTAACCTTATGTGTTGTTAGTGTTGATATGATTGCATTAGGATGTGGGTGAGCATGAGGAGTAGCTACTGAGATGGGAATGTAATAATGCAGATAGACAGGGATGGGTGGAGGTGCAAGGTAAGTTGCAGTGAGTAAGTATGTGCAGGAGTAGGGTAGGGAAGTCAGAGTGATGGGGATGTGATAAATGGCACAGCAGTTGTGTGTGGCTTTGTACTAATGTTTCATGATCTACTAAGATAATTGAAAAGTTTGCACCACTGCAGCTAGGTCCTCCTGATGACATTCCTGCTTGTGCTCTCCTCTGCAATGTGCAACCAGGCTGTGTTGGTGTCCTGAGGAGGTCTTTTCCGCCCATGGGACGGGAAGAGGACCTCCCTGCGTGCTATGACTCCCTCCATAAGTATATGGGAGAGCCAGGGTGCAGCTCTGCACCTCACTGCAGTCATTGTCAGTGTTTGCAGCATCTCAATGCTTTAGAACACTGAGAGCACAACTGTCAAACTAATTTTGGGCATGATCCCTTTAAGGAAACCAACGAATGATGCATCATCAAATGACATCACCAGACCCGCTTCCTTTAATTGTCCGTGAGATGTGATGGACGGGCTTAACAAGCCCCATCAAGGAAATTCATTTCAGAGGCCTGGATGAGGACAGCAGTGGGGTCGGGACCCGCCACCGACATCACTCACCACCGCTGTGGTCAGCAAAATCGCTGCCATACTTTCTGTTTATAATACTGTGTTACCATCATGAAAAAGTAGCTGTGCATTCTTTTCCGTAATATTATGTTCAATAAAATAATTTATCAGCATTTAATAACTTCTAAGTACAATACAAGAACCAAACCAAATTACTCAAGTACTTCTGTTGCTGTAAAATGCTAAGGGATGCCCTGAGGTCATGAAAGGCACAATATAAATCCTTTCCCTTTCCTTTCTTTTCCTATGCTGATAATTTTGTTCTAAGCAAATATCATTTTAAAAGTTCTTCAATCAAGCAATATTGCAGGCATATAAACTCCATAGACTAACAAACGTTTCATTGCTCTTATTTGATGAGTCACATATTGAACAATTACAGCATATGAGCCAGCATGGTCATCAGAATAAAATTACTGATAACCAAATGCTAAAATGGTTTATTATTCCCCAAGGAATAATAATAATTCAAGGTTTTGTTGGAGTGATGAAATGCAGAATATATGAAATGCAAAAAGTAAATGCAGAAACCTACCCATGGTCAGTGCATCGTCACCGGATAATCCTCTCATTAACTGCAATCTTTGCAGGAAAATCTTTTGTATGCTTTTTAATTATAAAATTACACAACTGTCTGTAATAAAATTCCAAAGGTATAAAAAGTCAACATCAGCTCAACATCTTGCAACACTTCTATCAATCACTCTCCCAGCTAATTGTGAAAAGTAGCATAATTTATTTATATTTTTTCCACAGTGCTGGTACAAGGAGTCATTATATCATGAATGAAACCTAAATGCAGAATCCTTTCAAAGCTAATTTGAACTAACTTTTTAAGTAATCGAAAAGCACATAGGATCATAAACATATCATATCCAGACTATTATCATGCTGAACTCTGAAACTATTAGGTGTCATATGATGACAACATATGGTGCACAAGCTTGAAACAGATTTACTTAATTGTTTACCAAAAGAGATCATGTGCATTCTGCTTATCTTAATTCAAATTCACCAATAATTCAACTTTTTGACACAAAATTCCAACTTTGGGAATTTTTCATTTCATTCAATTATTGTACAACTTAATTTTTTTTGCACAAAATGACATCGAGTTATCAGGAGTGGACTGTATATTAAATTTACACACATACAACAAAAGACTCTCTCATACTTTAGAATCAGAGCTGATAAAAAGAAAAGAAAATTTCCAGGCAAATATTTGAATATTTTATGCCAATTTATTTCAAACCATATGATTCAATAGAAACCTGTAAACTGTCACAATTATTCTGTACTGAACTCAATAGTTCTTTCTTCTCTATGTGAAATGAACTCACACAGTATTAACATGTTGTGCTTTGACTAGCTGGTTGATCTGCAGGCAATTTATTGGCCCAGAAATTGCGGTCGGAGGCTTCTACGAAATAATTTCTATGAAAGTACCTGGTGGTCACGGAGGTTGCGGTTCTGGTGCTCGACACGAAGGCCAAGGTGAGGCCCACATATCCTAAGATTGTACGGGTTTCGTATGTGGGATCACGTAGGCTGGTCCAACCTATCAGAGTGGGGGGATCACCATTCATACCTATAGTAATTCCGTATGCACGGAGCTGCCATAAGTATCTGGGAGGGTGATGAGCACCTCGAGTCTCATTGCCGAGAGCATGCAGAAAACAAGCACAGGCAGCAAAAGGAGCGTACGGCAAACCAGTCTCCACACCCACCCTTTCTTTCAACCACTGTCTGTCCCACCTGTGACAGAGACTGTAATTCCTGTATTGGACTATTCAATCACCTAAAAGCTCACTTTTAGAGTATAAGCAAGTCTTCCTCGATTTTGAAGGACTGCCTATGATGATGAAGCATGGGAATGTCCCCAAAAACACAGAAACACTGAAAATAAATTTTAAAAACACATTACATATTTAAAATTAATTAAATTGCAATTTAAGTAAATATTTTATTTTTTTAAAAATTCATTAAAAAAGTGTTTTAACAGGGCTAAAAATAAACTTACCTTAATGGACAGGGTTTTTAATATATACCTGAGTGATAACATTTTATTTTTCTGTTTTTTTTAAACTCTTACACTGGTAAAAGCAGGCCTCATGCCTGCTTTTATCAGTGTAAAAATTTGAAGGACATTTACTGGGCAGGATGCCCAACTCTCTGCCTGAAGAGGCCCTTTTCCTTTGCATGCGCTTTGCATACCTGAACCCAGAACTTGCGGGGACCCCACTGGTGCGTGCGCACTTCGTACCCGCCCATGGGAGCGCGATTTCAGGCCCATTAACTCCTCAAATGCCAAATACAATAAAAGTGAACATTGAGTTACATGTGGAATAATCTGTCAATCAAAGCTACTTTTAACTTCTCCCAGCCACTGTTTGGTTACCATGATCAAAGAAAGGAATGCATAGTGAAAAGAAAATTGGAATTTTGCATCTTCAGAGTGTAGTGAAATGTAATGCATTGTCACAGAGCTCTGTAACTCAACAATAGTTCTCAGAAAGTTTTCAGCAATGCTACAAAAGTTTGCTAAATCCCAGATTTTCCGAGGCTCTTCCCATGGTGCAGAGCCTTGCTGGTGTTGGGAAATCAAGCCCGCAATCTCACGCACCTAAATTGCAAAGTGCTTGATTTTTCTACAAGCAATTTTATTGAGGAAGAGACTTTGTTGTAGCCATGCTTAACCCACATTATCCTATGTTAATTATGCAAAATAGTTCTGCCCGCAGTGCGCTACTCAACCATATAAAATGGGCGCATGACTGGGCCTGCTTTGGAGTTTTATAAAACATTTTTGTGCTGATCAAGATGAGGGGTGTTAGTGGAAATGGAATGCGGGCATTCAGTATCAGCATCCAGGCCCTTAAAACTGCCACCAAGCTCATGGTCTACAGGGCTGTAGTAATACCTGCCCTCCTGTATGGCTCAGAGACATGGACCATGTACAGTAGACACTTCAAGTCGCTAGAGAAATACCACCAACGATGCCTCCGCAAGATCCTACAAATCCCCTGGGAGGACAGACGCACCAACATTAGCGTCCTTGACCAGGCCAACATCCCCAGTATTGAAGCACTGACCACACTTGATCAGCTCCACTGGGCAGGCCACATTGTTTGCATGCTAGACACGAGACTCCCAAAGCAAGCGCTCTACTTGGAACTCCTTCACGGCAAATGAGTCAAAGGTGGGCAGAGGAAACATTACAGGGACACCCTCAAAGCCTCCTTGGTAAAAGTACATCATCCCCACTGACATCTAGGAGTCCCTAGCCAAAGACCGCCCTAAGTAGAGGAAGTGCATCCGGGAGGGTGCCGAGCACCTCGAGTCTCATCACCGAGCCGAGAGCATGCAGAAATCAAGAGCAGGCAGTGAAAAGAGCGTGCGGCAAACCTGTCCCACCCACCTTTTCTCTCAATGACTATCTGTCCTACCTGTGACAGGGACTGTGGCTCTCGTATTGGACTGTTCAGCCACCTAAGGACTCATTTTAAAAGTGGAAGCAAGTCTTCCTCGATTCCGAGGGACTGTCTATGATGATGATGATCAAATTTTACTGAGTCAGCCAGTGTCAGAGAAAAGCTCCCTCAGCATGCCATGACTCAAGTACAGAGCAGCATGACTTACTGTACCAGTGTGACATTTTTCTCACATCATTCCCCGTACCAGGCATCCAGTGGCTTATCCGAATACGGTAACTAAATAGTGCCGAATTCTGAGTAGGTTTTGGCTGTAGGTCCATATGCATTAGGGGTTGGATCGAGATGGCCCAACCACACTTCCGAAATGATCATGTCAGACAGAGAAGGCTTTCTCCCTAGTGGTCTAGATTTGAACCCAGCTCCCAGAGGTTCAAAGCCAGTATCTCACCTAATGCACCACCCAGTTCACCTACCTTCCCAGTTTTCATACTAGCTATCCTATATTGGTGAGAATGTCAATTTGGTGCAAATAGCAATTTATGGACATCTTCATCTTTTAAAGTAAAGCCCATCAGGATATAAAATAAGATTGCATAAACTCTTTTCACTTAAGATTTTTATAGGATCTAATAGATTTGTACCAGACCCAGGAATTAAAAAGCCAAGATGCTGTACCACCCAATTAACCCCCAAATCATTTTTTAAGCTTAAATGCATAAAGATATTCCAAGATAATAGTCAAATAGCTTGGAAGAGGGGCAATAACTATTTCAGATTGGGGCATTTTCACAGTCTGGGAAGATTGTTACTGCTGGCATAGTCCAGGCAAATGGGAACTGAGGAAACTGTTGCCATATAATCCTGCCCAGTCCACACTGGAATCCTGCCAGATGTGATTTTCTGCTCAGGATTATGACTCACATAAACAGCTGATGCACATTGTGAGCCAACTTAATTTTGACATTTAAATAAGGCCTAAATGTATATGAATTGGAGTGCATGCAATTTTCCATTTGTGTGATGATATCCCACTATGATAGGTAATGATGTGCAATCCTGGAGGATTAGTTGGGGTTGGGTTTGCACCACTTGAGCATGTGGAAAGTCCATACCACGGTGTTTCCCCACCACCCATGACTAGTGTGAAAAATCGAAGTAACTATTTGTACTGTACTGTTTTGACACACAGCCGTCTGTCCAGCACCGCCCCCACTGAACTTTTTTTTGACCTACAAGCGACAAGCCTCTCCCCCTGTCAAGCCCCGCCCCATTCCCTCCACGTGGTGCCGAGAAGTAGTACCCGAGGCTTAAGACTCTGCTGAGGCCCCAACTATCTTCTGCTGCTGATTCCCTGAGGACTCGCTGAGAACTTGTTCTCGCTAGGCCTGACTCTCCACTGCTGACTCTCTTCCCCCCCGCTCCAGACGCGCCGAGGACTCGCTAGGCCCCGACTCACTCCCTCGCCGATAGCGGCGGTCCTGGGCCCGAGAGTGGCCGACGTGGGCCCGATAGCGAGCGAGAGGCTGGAGGGAGAGAGAGAGAGAGAGAGAGCGCGAGAAAGAGGCTGGGGTGAGAGAGAAAGAGAGAGAGAGAGAGAGGCTGGGGGAAGAGAGAGAGAGAGAGAGAGGCTGGGGTGGGGGGTGGGCAGAGAGAGAGAGAGGCTGGGGTGGGGGGTGGGCAGAGAGAGAGAGAGGCTGGGGTGGGGGAGAGAGGGTGGGGTGGGGTGGGGGCAGAGAGAGAGGCTGGGGTGGGGGGGGGCAGAGAGAGAGGCTGGGGTGGGGGGGGCAGAGAGAGAGGCTGGGGTGGGGGGTGGCAGAGAGAGAGAGGCTGGGGTGGGGGGGGCAGAGAGAGAGGCTGGGGTGGGGGGGGGCAGAGAGAGAGGCTGGGGTGGGGGGGGGGCAGAGAGAGAGGCTGGGGTGGGGGGGGGGCAGAGAGAGAGGCTGGGGTGGGGGGGGGGCAGAGAGAGAGGCTGGGGTGGGGGGGGCAGAGAGAGAGGCTGGGGTGGGGGGGGGCAGAGAGAGAGGCTGGGGTGGGGGGGGGCAGAGAGAGGCTGGGGTGGGGGGGGGCAGAGAGAGGCTGGGGTGGGGGGGGGAGCAGAGAGAGGCTGGGGTGGGGGGGGCAGAGAGAGAGGCTGGGGTGGGGGGGGCAGAGAGAGAGAGGCTGGGGGTGGGGGGAGGGAGAGAGAGAGAGGCTGGGGGAGAGGAGAGAGAGAGGCTGGGGGAGAGGAGAGAGAAAGGCTGGAGGGTAGAGTTAGAGAGGCTGGAGGGGAGAGTTAGAGAGGCTGGAGGGGAGAGAGGCTGGGGGGGAGGTGAGAGAGAGAGGCTGTGGGGGGAAGAGAGATGTTGGGGGGGAGAGAGCGAGGCTGGGAGAGAGAGAGAGAGAGAGAGATAGGTTGGGGTGAGAGAAAGGCTGGGGGAGGGGGAGAGTGAGAGGCTGGATGGGAGAGGGGCTGGGGGAGAGACTGGGGGGAGTGAGAGAGAGGATGGGGTGAGAGAGAAAGAGGATGGGGTGAGAGAGAGAAAGAGGCTGGGGTGAGTGAGAGAGAGCGAGAGAGGCTGGGGAAGGAGACCAGAAGTCACAACACTGTCACTATTCATTTCATACCCAATAAACCTGTTAACAATCCATAAACAATGCCTGCCCCATCTGGGGTGGGGTGGGAGTGGGGGAAAGGATGCACTTCTGCTGGGATAATGCACTTCGGCTGGGTGAGGCACTTTGGCTGGCCCTTGCTGTCTTCTGGGGAACTCTGTCCTCTGTCACTTCAGGGCAAAGTGGATCGAGTTACAATTTGCAAAGTCAGTGAGACCTTGGGATGGACGGTTCCAGTTACACATTCAGGGGATGTTTTATCCTCCAGCGGGGACCAATCATAGACAAAGGGTGGAGCATGGCGACCATTTACACAGTACAGATAAGCGTGTCCGTGAAAAATCAGCCCAGTGAATTTATAGGGAGCATCAAAACATCCTCCGCACATTAAATAGTTAAAACATGAATCCGGTTGTCATGTATTCAACTGTCATTGTAATCCATGTATAAACTGCGCCAAATGATATGTCCTTACTATACAGTACAAATGCACATGAGGCCCATACTAGAGAGAAGGTCACTCTGTGACCAGTAACCTTTATTAGCCAGCACTGAAAGTCCAGGTTAGGAGTGTCTCCCACAAGTTCACCACCTAGTGGTCAGTGTTCTCACGGTGTACAACCGAGGTCAGATTATACATAGATTACAATGATAGTTGAATACATGACATCACCTCCCCCCCCCCCCCCAAAGTTTTATTGGGATCACAGGTTAAGTCTCTCTGGTGGTTTACGCTCCCTTGTAGAGCGCCTGAGTTGGGGCGATGGTTGTTGGGCGCTGGCCTGAGTGTCTGCTGTTTGCGGTGCCTCAGGCCTGTCCGGGCTGCCCACAGTGACTGGGCTCTCCTCCACTTGGTTCCGGTGTTCGGTCACCTGTGGTGGAGTGAACTCTACATCGTGTTCTTCATCTGCTTCTTCTATGGGGTTGCTGAACCTACTTTTTGTTTGATCCACGTGTTTGTGGCAGATTTGTCCATTGGTAAGTTTAACTACCAGAATCCTATTCCCCTCTTTGGCAATCACAGTGCCTGCGAGCCATTTGGGCCTGCAGCGTAGTTGAGGACAAAGACAGGGTCATTGACATCAATACATCGCGCTCTTGCATACCCCTCATGGTAGTCACATTGTGACCGGTGCCTGCTCTCAGCAATTTCTTTCATGGTGGGGTGTATAAGGGATAAACTGGTTTTGAGCGTCCTTTTCATTAGCAGTTCTGCGGGTGGAACCCCTGTGAGCGAGTGTGGTCGGGATCTATTGGCCAACAGGAGGTGTGATAAGTGGCTTTGTAGGGAACTCCCTTGGATTCTAAGCATCCCCTGTTTGATTATCTGCACTGCTCATTCCGTTTGAGAGTGGATTGAACGCTGCCGTTCTGACATGGTTGATACCATTTCCTGCCATGAAGTCCTGGAATTCAATGCTTGTAAAGCACGGGCCATTGTTGCTGACCAAGACGTCCAGTAGACCATGGGCGGCGAACATTGCTCGAAGACTTTCTACCGTTGCAGAGGATGTGCTTGAATTGAGAATGTCACACTCGATCCATTTGGAGTAGGCGTCTACTACAACCAAAAACATTTTTCCCATGAAAGAAACTGCGTAGTCCACATGGATGTGTGACCATGGCTTGGCGGGCCAGGATCAGGGGCTAAGGGGGGCTTCCCTGGGCGCTTTGCCCATCTGGGCACACGTGTTGCAACTGTGAACACAAAGTTCCAGGTCTGCATCTATCCCTGGCCACCAAACGTGACCTGGCAATTGCCTTTATCATGACAATGCCCGGGTGCTCATTGTGGAGTTCCCGGATGAACGCCTCTCTGCCCATCTGGGGCATGACTACGCGGTTTCCCCATAGTAGGCAATCGGCCTGGATCGAGAGTTCATCCTTGCGCCTGTGAAATGGTTTAAATTTCTCAGGGCATGCCCCATACGTAGCTGCCCAGTCCCCATTCAGGACACATTTCTTGACTAAAGACAGTAACGGGTCTCTATTTGTCCAGACTTTGATCTGACGGGCTGTCACAGGTGAGCCTTCGCTTTCGAAAGCTTCAACAACCATGACCATCTCGGCAGCATGCTCGGTTGCCCCCTTGGTGGTGGCTAGTGGGAGCCTGCTGAGTGCATCAGCGCAGTTTTCAGTGCCCGGTCTGTGCTGAATTGTATAGTCATAGTCGGCTAATGTGAGTGCCCACCTCTGTATGCGGGCCGACGCATTTGCATTTATGGCTTTGTTGTCGGTCATAAGGGACGTTCGGGGTTTGTGATCTGTCTCCAGCTCAAATTTCCTGCCAAACAGGAACTGGTGCATTTTTTTTTACTGCATATACACATGCAAGCGCTTCTTTTTCTACCATCCCGTAGCCCCTTTCTGGAGGCATAAGCTACCGGCTGTAACTGACCCTTGGCATTAACATGCTGCAACACACACCCGACCCCATAGGATGACGCATCTCACGTTAAAACAAGTTTCTTACATGGATCATATAGCGTTAACAGATTGTTGGAGCATAACAAATTGCGTGCTCTATCAAAAGCCCTTTCCTGGCTGTCCCCCCAAACCCATTTGCGACCTTTGCGTAGGAGCACGTGTAGCGGCTCTAACAGCGTGCTCAATTTGGGAAGAAAGTTACCAAAATAGTTCAGGAGCCCCAGGAACGAACAGAGCTCCGTTGTGTTACGGGGTCTGGGTGCTCTCTGGATCGCTTCCGTTTTGGACGCAGCAGGTCTGACCCCGTCTGCTACTACTCTCATCCCCAGGAATTCTACCTCGAGAGCTAGGAAGATGCACTTCGCCTTTTTCAATCGCAGACCTACCCGGTCCAGTCTGCGTAGCAGGTTGTGGAGATGTTCTTCAGTATTGCAACCCGTGATGAGGATGTCGTCTTGAAAAACCACCGTCCTTGGAATCGACTTGAGGAGACTTTCCATGTTTCGTTGAAAGATCGCGGCGGCCGAGCGAATCCCGAAAGAACATCTGTTACACTCAAACAACCTCTTGTGTGTCGTGATGGTGGTCAACTTCTTCAACTCACTCCCCAGCTCCTGGGTCATGTAAGCTGAGGTCAGGTCCAATTTTGAAAAAAGTTTGCCACCGGATAGTGTCGCAAAGAGGTCCTCCGCTCTCGGTAGTGGGTACTGGTCTTGGAGTGATACCCGATTGATGGTGTTCTTGTAATCACCACATATCCTGACCGACCCATCCGCCTTGAGCACCGGCACAATCGGGCTCGTCCAGTCACTGAATTCGACTGCCGATATGATGCCTTCCCTCAGCAGGTGGTCCAACTCGCCTTCTATCTTTTCCCGCATCACGTACGGCACCATTCTGGCCTTGTGGTTTACCGGCCTGGCGTCCGGGTTTATGTGAATTACTACCTTGGTCCCCATGAAAGTGCCAATGCCAGGTTGAAATAATGAGTCAAATTTGTCCAGGACCTGTGAGCATGATACTCGCTCCACAGAAGAAATTGCATTGACATAGCCCCATTTCCAGTTCAAGCCAACTCCTCCCCAGCAGTGCGGGACCGTCCCCCGGGACAATCCAGAGTGGCAACCTGTTCTCCGAATCTTTGTGGGTCACGACTACCGTGGCGCTGCCTAGCACCGGAATGATCTCCTTTGTATATGTCCATAAGGGGAAATCATGTTTAAAGAAATTACTGGAATTCTCTGAGGATATAACGAGCATGGTGGATAGAGGTGTATTTAGATTTTCAAAAGGCATTCGATAAGGTGCCACACAAAAGGTTACTGCAGAAGATAAAGGTACGCAGAGTCAGAGGAAATGTATTAGCATGGATTGAGAATTGGCTGGCTAACAGAAAGCAGAGTGTCGGGATAAATGGGTCCTTTTCGGGTTGGAAATCGGTGGTTAGTGGTGTGTCACAGGGATCGGTGCTGGGACCACAACTGTTTACAATATACATAGATGACCTGGAAGAGGGGACATAGTGTAGTGTAACAAAATTTGCAGATGACACAAAGATTAGTGGGAAAGCGGGTTGTGTAGAGGACACAGAGAGGCTGCAAAGAGATTTAGATAGGTTAAGCCAATGGGCTAAGGTTTGGCAGATGGACTACAATGTCGGAAAATGCCAGGTCATCCACCTTGGAAAAAAAAACAGTAAAAGGGAATATTATTTGAATGGGGAGAAATTACAACATGCTGCGGTGCAGAGGGACCTGGGGGTCCTTGTGCATGAATCCCAAAAAGTTAGTTTGCAGGTGCAGCAGGTAATCAGGAAGGCGAATGAAATGTTGGCCTTCATTGCGAGAGGGATGGAGTACAAAAGCAGGGAGGTTCTGCTGCAACTGTACAGGGTATTGGTGAGGCCGCACCTGGAGTACTGCGTGCAGTTTTGGTCACCTTACTTAAGGAAGGATATAATAGCTTTGGAGCGGGTACAGAGATGATTCACTAGGCTGATTCCGGAGATGAGGGGGTTACCTTATGATGATAGATTGAGTAGACTGGGTCTTTACTCGTTGGAGTTCAGAAGGATGAGAGCTGATCTTATAGAAACATTTAAAATAATGAAAGGGATCGACAAGATAGAGGCAGAGAGGTTGTTTCCACTGGTCGGGGAGACTAGAACTAGGGGGCACTGCCTCAAAATACGGGGAAACCAATTTAAAACCGAGTTGAGAAGGAATTTCTTCTCCAGAGGGTTGTGAATCTGTGGAATTCTCTGCCCAGGGAAGCAGTTGAGGCTAGCTCATTGAATGTATTCAAATCACAGATAGATAGATTTTTAACCAATATGGGAATTAAGGGTTACGGGGAGAGGGCGGGTAAGTGGAGCTGAGTCCACGGCCAGATCAGCCATGATCTTGTTGAGTGGCGGAGCAGGCTCGAGGGGCTAGATGGCCTACTCCTGTTCCTAATTCTTATGTTCTTATGTTCTTATGTAACTGTGCGTCAATCGGCAATAATTTGGCCTCCTGGCCTTGGATGCCCATCAATTGTCGAACTGTTTGATGCTCATCAGGGACTGGCTGGCCCCTGTGCCTAGCTCCATTGATACTGGGATGCCATTGAGGAGCACTTTCATCTTTATCGGTGGCATCATGTACTGTATATGTGCTCCACATGAACTCGCTGAACTTCAGCTTCCAGCGTTTTCCCCCAGTGTCCATTTCGCCTTGTAGGGCTTACATCGGGCCCGTCCTCCTCGTACATTAACCTGGCTGTAGCCTTCCTGTACATACTCGCCAAGTGACCGCTGACGTTGCAATTTCTGCAGGTATATTGCTGATACCTGCAAGCTCTGGATGTGTGTTTGCCTCCACACCTCCAACATGAGCAGTTGTTGGAAAGAAAAGGTCCATTACCAGTCGATCGTCTCTGACTGTCTCTGTAACTGTCCTTAAACGCACCATTTACAGGTATTGATGGCCCCATTACTGGCCGCATTGTCCCTTGCGATGGCATGAATAGCTGTTCAGCTAGCCATTGTCTGTGTTGAATTCCCCCTTTGGGTTCGACTACATGCTCGGGCATATCCGATTGACCCGTCTGCCTGAACTGTGTGCCTCGTTAACAATGTTGACTCCCTGTCCATTTGCTGCATTTAAACCAAGATTTTTGTCAAACATCATTCTGGTCTCTTCCTCCCCTGAGATAAATGTCTGGGCCATCAAAGTCGCCGTTTCCAGGGTCAAGTTTTTGGTCTCAATCAGTTTCCTGAAAACCCCAGCGTGCCCGATGCCCTCAATAAAAAAAAGTCTCGCAGCATCTCCGCTCTGCATGCATCTGGGAACTTACATAGGCTCGCCAGTTGCCGGAGGTCTGCCACAAAGTCAGGAACGCTTTGCCCTTCTCACCGCCGGTGCGTGTAAAACCGGTGTCTCGCCATGTGCATGCTGCTCGCTGGTTTAAAGTGTTCCCCGATCAACTTACTGAGCTCTTCAAAAGTCTTGTCCGCCGGCTTCTCTGGCGCTAGAAGGTCCTTCATCAGGGAATACGTCCTGGATCCACAAACCGTCAGGAGATGAGACCTGTGTTTGTTGGCCGAATCCTGTCCCAGCCATTCCTTAGTGACGAAACTTTTCTGTAGTCTCTCAATAAAATCATCTCAATCATCACCAACACAGTACCTCTCGTCTCTGCTGCTAGTGCCATGCTCGCGTGGTTTAAATCCCAGTTTCTTGTCGCCAATGATATGTCCTTACAAATGCACACGAGCCCATACTAGAGAGAAGGTCACTCTGTGACCAGTCCTTTATTAGCTAGCATTGAAGTGGAGAAGATGGGTGGAGCTTCCCCTTTTATACCTGAAAGTCCCAGGTTAGGAGTGTCTCCCACAAGTTCACCACATAGTGTTCATTGTTCTCATGGTGTACAACCCAGGTCAGTTTATACATGGATTACAATGACAGTTGAATACATGACACCAGTTATTAGCCTACTTAAAATAAATATATTTTCAAATTTGATGGGATGCTGCTCAAAATAACATTTGTTCCGCCCTCGGGAAGAAAATTTATATAAACTAGAGAGGAACTTCTTATAGGGTCTTGCTTACTTTGAATAAACCTGGCTTTCATATAATGCCAAAAATAAGAGTGTGTGCATTGATATAAAATGATCGATCATTGATCATTTACTTATTGTCAAGCAAATTTACTGAATTTTTTTGTCACACTCCTGCACAAACATTATATTTTCAGACAATAACATGCTGTATTGTTAAAGCACCGAAAGCCTTTCCATCAAAACCTCAGATGTGCCCAGACTCTTGCACTCTCTCCTTCAGGGAATAATATTAGCTGCAGGCTGCTGAAAATGTCTAGAGGCATGGAATTCTCAGTTCCACTGCTGAAGCTCCTGCATAATTTTGCACAAATTGTGCACTGAATTGTAGAAACTCCATATGTCCTTAACATGCAGAATCATGAGCAGATGCAAAATTCATGACCCACACAAATGAGAATAAAAGTCTGGTCTAAAATCCAGGCTCATGCTGACTCATAGAAACATAGAACATAGGTGCAGGAGTGGCCATTCGACCCTTCAAGCCTGCACCACCATTCAATAAGATCATGGCTGATCATCATCTCAGACTCGAAGGCAGTTCACACAAACAGAAAGCAAGTTTGCTCACATGAAAGTATCAAACAGTTCCTCTCGCCTGGATTTTAGAACTGCCAGGAATGAAATGTACAAGCAATCACATTACCCCAGTTTTAATGTGTTATAATAAATTTTGTCAAATATGCTGGTGGTGGTACTGCCTTCATAATTCAATCTTCCATTTAACAGATGTTTCAAAAGTAATTCATGACACATGTTAATACACTAAAGCATGCTTTTTGAAGAAGCTGGGCAATTCAATAGGTACTCTATTTTTTTTCAATTCTACTGTTTTTCAAGGTTCTAAATCAGAGACTGTGCTAATACACCATTGCATCAATATGTCAAAGGCCAAGTAATTTCTTTCCAGCAGAATGGGATATCCTCTCAGTTTAACCTATTTGTGAATTTCTCAAATCTGTGATGGCACACTGACAAATGACAGCTCGATCCAATTACTTAGCCCGTTTCCATCTGAAGAGCTTTACATGTGATGAATGATAGGTTCAGGTTCTGAATTCCACTACCCTCATCTTAGTAGCCCCATCCATTACAGGAAAAAGTCAATATATTTTTGGCTGGAGTCAGGATGATCTCAGGCTTCTCTCGTTGGATGTTTACCATCGATTGCAGTCATATGCCTCTATCTGGCATTTTGATATACATTGCATTCTATAATAAAATAACGGTAATGACAAGCATATAAAATGGCTAATAAACATAATGGGGTGGAAATGTTTTGAGCTTAGACTCGGTGCTATGAACGTCCTTGGAGATGATCTGAACACATTCATGTGGTTACAAGGCCAATTGAGTTTGTTGATGTTAAGCTTTGTCAGGTTGTATCTTAACATCTTATGTAGTATGTTATAAATTAACCCTTTGTATTTTGACATCGTTACTTCTTGTACTGTAGCTTCTTTTCTAACTGTAATAAAACCTATACTTTTGAGCAAAGCTCCCCCTCGTCTTTTGTGTATCAAAGACCAACAAATCTAATATAAATTACTCACATGTTCGGGGCACCCAAAGCAAGAGGCCTGAGGATTGATAGAAATTGGTCCTCAGACCTCATTTACATACTCAGGAAAAGCTGCCGGCACAGGCCACGCCTCCATAGGCAGCTTGCTCCGTGCGAGAAATCAATTCTGTGCCTCGTCAACTGAGGCCCCCAGCTAAGGGAGGGAAGTTGGTACAAGGTACGGGAGGGGGATGCGGGGGGATAAGGGCATTTCCAGAGTTAGTGGGGGAGCACCCCTGCTCCTCCTGGTTCTATAGGAAGGTGTTTAAAAAAAAAAACATTTCACAAACTTACCTTTGGTTGATGGCTGCTGGGGAATAACTGACGCCTGCCCTGCCCATGATATGACCAATTTGTAAAAGGGTCATTTACCAGGCGCTAGGCCCATAATTTAATTTCGTGCAGAATACTGGTGTGCCGAATGGCCAAATTAAAGCGATATTGCTTTTGTTCATCTTGCACGATGGCGTTCCGCTTTTCAGCAGTATTTCAAAACCGCTGGCGCACAATTATGGCCAATTTAGGTGAACGACTTTTACCATCAAAAAAGCAAAATATCGCCGAAAAAATGGGCACAAGGCTGGCCAATTTCTAGTCTAAGTGATCAAAATCAAGTTGTGTCGTAAAGGTTTTTTTTAGAAATTCATGATTTGTTTAAAGCTCAGTAAAATATAATCTTGCAATAACAATGGTATTCATTATTTATTAAAGGCTATTTGGTAGGTAACATCGATCAGTAATCAAGGGAGAATATCCATATCTAACAGTGCAAGTATCTAATAGTACAAGTAGAATACACATAGAAACATAGAAAATAGGTGCAGGAGTAGGCCATTCGGCCCTTCGAGCCTGCACCGCCATTCAATGAGTTCATGGCTGAACATGCTTTCTCGCCATACCCCTTGATCCCCCTAGTAGTAAGGACTTCATCTAACTCCTTTTTGAATATATTTAGTGAATTGGCCTCAACACCTTTCTGTGGTAGAGAATTCCACAGGTTCACCACTCTCTGGGTGAAGAAGTTTCTCTTCATCTTGGTCCTAAATGGCTTACCCCTTATCCTTAGACTGTGACCCCTGGTTCTGGACTTCCCCAACATTGGGAACATTCTTCCTGCATCTAACCTGTCTAAACCCATCAGAATTTTAAACGTTTCTATGAGGTCCCCTCTCATTCTTCTGAACTCCAGTGAATACAAGCCCAGTTGATCCAGTCTTTCTTGATATGTCAGTCCCGCCATCCCGGGAATCAGTCTGGTGAACCTTCGCTGCACTCCCTCAATAGCAAGAATGTCCTTCCTCAGGTTAGGAGACCAAAACTGTACACAATACTCCAGGTGTGGCCTCACCAAGGCCCTGTACAACTGTAGCAACACCTCCCTGCCCTTGTACTCAAATCCCCTCGCTATGAAGGCCAACATGCCATTTGCTTTCTTCACCGCCTGCTGTACCTGCATGCCAACCTTCAATGACTGATGTACCATGACACCCAGGTCTCGTAACACCTCCCCTTTTCCTAATCTGTCACCATTCAGATAATAGTCTGTCTCTCTGTTTTTACCACCAAAGTGGATAACCTCACATTTATCCACATTATACTTCATCTGCCATGCATTTGCCCACTCACCTAACCTATCCAAGTCGCTCTGCAGCATCATAGCATCCTCCTCGCAGCTCACACTGCCACCCAACTTAGTGTCATCCGCAAATTTGGAGATACTACATTTAATCCCTTCGTCTAAATCATTAATGTACAGTGTAAACAGCTGGGGCCCCAGCACAGAAGCTTGCGGTACCCCACTAGTCACTGCCTGCCATTCTGAAAAGTACCCATTTACTCCTACTCTTTGCTTCCTGTCTGACAACCAGTTCTCAATCCATGTCAGCACACTTCCCCCAATCCCATGTGCTTTAACTTTGCACATTAATTTATTTTGTGGGACCTTGTCGAAAGCCTTCTGAAAGTCCAAATATACCACATCAACTGGTTCTCCCTTGTCCACTCTACTGGAAACATCCTCAAAAAATTCCAGAAGATTTGTCAAGCATGATTTCCCTTTCACAAATCCATGCTGACTTGGACCTATCATGTCACCTTTTTCCAAATGCGCTGCTAATACATCCTTAATAATTGATAACATCATTTTACCCACTACCGATGTCAGGCTGACCGGTCTATAATTCCCTGTTTTCTCTCTCCTTTTTTAAAAAGTGGGGTTACATTGGCTACCCTCCACTCGATAGGAACTGATCCAGAGTCAATGGAATGTTGGAAAATGACTGTCAATGCATCCGCTATTTCCAAGGCCACCTCCTTAAGTACTCTGGGATGCAGTCCATCAGGCCCTGGGGATTTGTCGGCCTTCAATGCCATCAATTTCCCCAACACAATTTCCCGACTAATAAGGATTTCCCTCAGTTCCTCCTCCTTACTAGACCCTCTGACCCCTTTTATATCCGGAAGATTGTTTGTGTCCTCCTTAGTGAATACCGAACCAAAGTACTTGTTCAATTGGTCCGCCATTTCTTTGTTCCCCGTTATGACTTCCCCTGATTCTGACTGCAGGGGACCTATGTTTGTCTTTACTAACCTTTTTCTCTTTACACATCTATAGAAACTTTTGCAATCTGTCTTAATGTTCCCTGCAAGCTTCTTCTCGTACTCCATTTTCCCTGCCCTAATCAAACCCTTTGTCCTCCTCTGCTGAGTTCTAAATTTCTCCCAGTCCCCGGGTTCGCTGCTATTTCTGGCCAATTTGTATGCCACTTCCTTGGCTTCAATACTATCCCTGACTTCCCTCGATAGCCACGGTTGAGCCACCTTTCCTTTTTTATTTTTACGCCAGACAGGAATGTACAATTGTTGTAGTTCATGCATGCAGTCTCTAAATGTCTGCCATTGCCCATCCACAGTCAACCTCTTCAGTATCATTCACCAATCTATCCTAGCCAATTCACGCCTCATACCTTCAAAGTTAGCCTTCTTTAAGTTCTGGACCATGGTCTCTGAATTAACTGTTTCATTCTCCATCCTAATTCAGAATTCCACCATATTATGGTCACTCTTCCCCAAGGGGCCTCGCACAACGAGATTGCTAATTAATCCTCTCTCATTACACAACACCCAGTCTAAGATGGCCTCCCCCCTAGTTGGTTCCTCGACATATTGGTCTAGAAAACCATCCCTTATGCATTCCAGGAAATCCTCTTCCACCGTATTGCTTCCAGTTTGGTTAGCCCAATCTATGTGCATATTAAAGTCACCCATTATAACTGCTGCACCTTTATTGCATGCACCCCTAATTTCCTGTTTGATGCCCTCCCCAACAGCTGATATGCTTAAAATGAAATATAATTTTCCTAAATCTGAAGGTATCTTGCGTTTATATTTTTGAATTAGGAATTGAACTTTGATTCAGGCAGTCACATCTGCTTCCACTGTGGCTTCAAACCAAAGGAGTGACAAACATCTACGGCTTCTGTCACTGTGGCATGCACAGTAAGAGGAAGTTGCCCTGACGTGCCCATTAAACTAAAGAGCATAACTCCTTTAATCAAAGGATACTAAATTATAAAAGTTTAATACTGTCCTTTGTATAGCCAATTTATCACATACCCTTTTAATTTGAAAAAAAAATACAACATTAATTACATGCTTCACTAGCTATAAATAAATCATACAGTGAAAGTGTTTTGTTTTTCCACTGAGCAATATGTCGATGACAGTCTATAATTTCTCATTTTAATCCATGCTGATTTTCAAGTTGATTACAATTTCTTACCATAAATACATGGGAGGTATTAAAGTGGCCACTAAATTTACAATGGGCCATAAGTTGCTGTCAAAATAACAGTGAGGCGAATGCCGCTTGGCATCATTTATGGGCAAATGCGACAGCAACTTCAGGCAAGAGCAGATCCGAGGTTAAAAGCAGAAATCCACAAGTTGGTGTCTGAGATGCGGCAGTTCACCATTAGCTTCACGAAAATGGCACCTTTCTGGCTGGCTCACCAATAAACTGTATTGAACAGTGTGAAGTTGCTGTATTTGTGTGGTAGGTGTGAACTAGACTCGCCACAGAAAGTTAAGTCTTGTCCATTTCAGTCTAATTACCTTTTTAACATGTTGGTAAGTGTTAATTACTATCAAATGACCTCTCTGGCACTGGAAATTAACCATTACAAGTGTGGAGTCTCATTCCTTCAAGTATTAATTGTTTTTGGAGATTTAAAAAATATTGAATGTAAAATTGAAGTTTTTATTTGCTTTTCCTACCTGTCTCTTTTCTCTCTCTCTTAATCCAATCTTGCTTTCCCTCTCTTTGAGGGGAATTTTAACCTCTAAAAACATATGGTTTGGGTCGAGTGGGCTGAGAAATTTAAAAAATCTCAAACTCGAATGCAACCCACCTTGAACCTGTCCACTTCCAGTTTCAAAGGAGGCAGGGCAGGGGGCGGGCAACCAGCCTGCTCCCAGGAGGTGGGTTTGTCATTTAAATATAATAATGAATTTGCGTGCCTCAGATTTTATCTGTCTTACAGGTTGAACCCTAGCCAGCTGGGTTTCCTATGCCTCGGGAAACACGGCAGCCAAAGAGAGAAAGAAAGACTTGCATTTATATAGGAAATGCTGGAGCCAAAATTGCACACAGAAATATCCCACGAACAGCCATGTGATAATGACCAGATAATCTGTTTTCGTGATGTTGGTTGAGGGATAAATATTGTCCAGGACACTGGGGATAACTCCCCTGCTCTTCTTCGAAATAGTGCCATGAGATTGTTTATGTTTACCTGAAAGAGCAGACAGGGACTCGGTTTAATGTCTCATCCAAAAGACTCTCCAACAGTCCAGCGCTTCCTCAGTACTGCACCGAAGTTTCAGCCTCGATTTTTGTACTCAAGTCTCTGGAGTGTGACTTGAACTCAGAGGCACTACTGCTGCACAGAAGAGGTAAGTGCTTTTACAGCACTGCTTGTGGGCCAGGTGGAGCAGGAGTGTTTCCTCCCAGCCCACTAACATCATCAAGAACAACAACAACTTGTATTTATACAGTGCCTTTAACGTAGTAAAATCAAGATAATCTGTTCTCCCCCTGCTCCCCCCAGGAGCACTGATCCTGCTCCAGAATTAGACCCACCACCAGTATTGGACCCCTTCCCCCAGGATTGGAGCAGCCCCCTCCCCCCCCAAATATTGGAGACCCCCCAGGATTGGATCTCCCCCAACATCTGGCACCCCACCGCTCCCGGCAACCCACCGCTTCCCCCCCCCCCCCCCATTCCCCATCCCCCATGCAACCACTAACCAAGCTACAGGCTCCCCAACTGCTCCTGGCCTGCGGTATCGTCTGGAGTGTTCCCCGCCCGACAGGGAGCCAAACCTGTCAATCGGTCTGACTTCCGGGCAGGGAATCTGCTGGGAAGAAATGACGCATGCTGTGGAGTCAAAACTCAACATCGTGCGCGGGTTTCACGACCACAACTCCCCCCAGCAACTCGGTAATCCCATCCCAGTCAAGATCGGAGCCTTTATTTCTCTTTCTGTACCTGATTTGACATTGAAGTCATTAATTTACACTTCCTTCTCAGTCCTTGTGCTGTTAATTTCACAATCCTTCAAACTGATTGGTTAAGCAGATACTAAGTTGCTTTCCCTGTTCACTCGGGTCCCCGATGCCCGGTTTCCCTCGCTGTGGCGTTATCAGTTCACACTTTCTGCAACTTGTCACACAAAATTATAAAACCCTAAGCATGTAAGGGCAAGTCTAACTCATGAGCAGGAGTCGTTAAATTCACTCCTACAGCAAATTATGGCCCATTAATTTAGATTAAATACACAAAATGAATGTAACAATAAAGTAATACTCAATCTTAAGCCATTGCGTATGGAATTGATCACACTCTTGAGCTGGAGTGACAAACTGCGATACATTTCAAGGTCCTGAAAATGCACGGTCGTTCCAGAGGACTTCCGCCGTAAATTCAGGGGGAATCTCGCGGAACGACTGTAAATTCGGCTGTCTGTATCCTATACAGTGTAAGAATGATTTGTCCCCAAGCCACTGTTAATTGGAAATCCAAATTTTGCATCCTAGCAACTGTTAATGTAAGGATACTAATCTGAAAAATCCTGATATTGAATAGCCACAATCAATGTAAGAAATATATCATAATTTACCTTTGCATGTTTAAGGTTTAATAAATGTTGTGCTTTTTGGCTCTTTCCAGTTGCTTTACCTTAATGCCAACCTAAATAGCATAAATTAAAAAAATATTCTGCTAACAGCCTGAGAAAAGTACAGCATTGATTGGAAACCATTAAATTCTTTGTTTACCAGAAATTGAGAAATGAACAGTAAGACGGAGTTGTATCTCTGACGCTGCAGACTCTGAGCCTCGGGCATCACATTAAGATGAACCAGATAATGCTGTAATTCTGAAACTCTGTTGCTGCACTATTTGTGATGTTCACTCTGATAATCATGTTATCTTTGCATGTGTAGAGGTTAGAAAGTAACATAACATAATATACTTTCATTCGTAATTCGGTTTTGACGATTGCACATCGATATTCTTTTTTCACAAGGCTAATTTTACAAATTGGCACTACTGACAGATAACCTTACCCATGCTTATTAGAAAATTATGAGTGTGCTGCCCATAATTTTCCATCGATTAAAATTAATAGAGCATAACATCCTAACCCGGAGGCTAAAGGAGAGTGGGCAGGAGCTGGAGGATGATCGGGGGCCGGAGGAGCATCGGGAGGGTGGGGTATGGTTGGGGACTGGAGGAGCATCGGGGCTGGAGTGGGGAGGTTGGGAAGGTGAATAAGGGCTGGAAGGATGAGGTCAGAGGCCGGAGGGGGGATTGGAGGCCTTGAGTTGGGGGAGATTGGAGGCCTTGGGGAGAGGTCAGGGGGAGATCAGAGGCCTCGGGAGGGGGTGTCTGATTGCAGGAGGTGGGTAAGGCAGGAAACTGGATCCAGGAGGTAAGCGGAAAGGCACTTAGCCAAGGCGCAGGAAACCCGACCAGCCAGTGTTCCATTTTGCAATGGTGGATCAACATGAAGCATACCAAACTCATTATAATATTTAAATCGGTGACTCACCTCCTGAGAGCAGGTTGGCTGCCCATCGCCCATCTTGTCTCTGTTAAATCCAGCAGTGGGTGAATTCGAGGAGGGTTGGGATCGGATTTCAGTTTTTCAATTCTTTAACCTCACACCCAACCCCAACCCACCAACTTTTTGGGGTTAAAATTCTTCTGCAGATTCTAAAGCAGGAAGTATAAATTACATTTAAATCATGCACAGAAGTGAAAACAAGTTTGGGAAAGAAAGATGGAATTAAGAGAGATAAAAGAGACAGAGAGAAAAAGTAACAAAAATAATTAATTAAAAATTTTTTTTCCAACATTAATTCGATTCTGAAGGAATGAAACTCCACATGTAAAATAAAATTTTCAGCGCCAGAGAGGTTGTTTTGCAGTAATTATGACTGATCCCTCCATTCAAAATTTGCTTTCACCTGAATGCACTAGCCCTAACCTTTTTGCTGTGTTTAGTGGACAACTAGTGGGTAAGTACAGCAACTTCACGCCCTAACATTGATTTCAATGCTGAGTCTGTCAGCGAGGTTCTGTTATAGCGCAGCCTGTGGAGGAGCAGGGTAACTCGGACCGCAACTTCCAGATTTCCACGTTTACTTTGGAAATTGCAGTCCGATTTCCTCCATGATAAGGTATGCTCTGTTAGCCTCACTGTTATTCTCAATGCAAAATCTGGGCTGCTACGTAAATGTTGTAGTTGTTATTGGCCGCCCATGATTTTCCAAAGTGTGTAAACCAGCAGACGATGCTCTCTATCAGTAGCGCACAAGGAGGGAATCATGTAGTCATTTGCAGCTGCGTAGCAGTATAACTGATAGCAATCATATGCATTCGATTCAAGATTATACTGTTATAACCTCTTTGCTCCAGAAATAGTGGCACTATCTGGCTAAAGTTGAATACCCTCTGGTGGTGATCTGATTCCATTTCTCTGATTTAGTGATGTGAATCACATCTTACTTAACCTTCAGTAATTCATTTAAATTCCTAATCATAAGGCATCTTTTTCTCTGTTCCTGCGAGGAAACACCAGCGGCAGGGCAGCGCCATAAAAGGCGGATGGTGAGCGGTCCCTGGACAGCGTGGCGGCCCCGACCCGTGAGGAAACACCAGCGGCAGGTCGGGGCCATAAAAGGCGAGCGGCGAGCAGTCCTGGGACCACTTCAGGGAACAGTGCAAGCTGGTGCAGGAGGGCGATGGCAGTGAAAAGGGCGACTGGTTTGGACATCACCAGGTCGGTGATTGGAGTGTGGGCAGGTACAGCAGGAGCAGCGAAGTTGGGGCACAGGAGCAGCGAGAGATTGCAGTGCGATGTGATCGGGGCCCAGGAGAGGCGTGAGTTCGGGGCCCAAACTCGATATGTGTGCACACTAGATCCGTGCAGCAGAGCTAGTCTCCAGTCGCCTTGGTTAACCCTTGACACTGGACCAAGACCAAGCTCTGTCAAGCCCATGTGGTGGCTGGTGTGCAACGGCAACCACACGTTAAAAAAAATCCACGAACAGGCATCTTCCACCCTTCAATATGCAGTTCAGGACCTGGAATATTAGGTCCTTCATTGAAACGCCTGTGAACTCATTGAACACATTCCTTTTTGGTGTGGAAGCAAATCATCCTCGATTCAAGGGACCGCCTAAGAAGAGAAGTGAATTAACTGGTCACAATAACTGCTAGACGTCTCTACAAACTGAACTCTCAAATGCGATTAACTTTCCAGCTCTTTTCTGGCACAAACATCTTTTTGTCTCTGAAGTAGTCTTCTTTTAATGACTTTAATGGGGGAGAAATTCGGCTGCTTAGCACCTCCCGTTAGCACCTCGGTGGGGTGCACTAACAGGGTGCTAAGGGGTTCGGGACCGGGCTCGGCGAATTCAGTGATGCCCTCGAATTTCAGATGCCGGTTTAGCGCTGGCCCTAACACTTACTGCCTGGGCCTCTAGCGCTTCGCAGATCGTGGTGTCATAAAGTGCGCAGTGCCCCATTACTGCCCAGATGTGAAATTGTCTCCCGCCCTCTGCTCTATCACCGGACATCAACAACGGCAGGAATAAGAGGCATTGTCTACTTGGCTGGCCACTTAGGGAGTACTAATTAAAGGGAATGGTTTTCAGGTAGGCCAACCTGTATTACCAGTCTGGTGCCTGCTGAAAGTTTCTGATGTTTCATGACTGCAGGATGTCCAAGCCCTCCACTTTGTAAGAGTGTTTGGGGCTGTAATGGCAGTTGCGCAGATCGCCTTGCAAAGCAGAACGACTGACAAGTAGGTTGCGCACCTTTAAACGAGTGAAGCAGCCTCTGATGCCGTTCGCAATGCACTGCAAATTGTTCAGCGTTCTGCCACTACTGGCCCGCTCTCACACTTTAGCGCCCTAAGAGAAGTGGTTAGCGCTTGATTTTGGAGGGCGAAAGCTGAATCTCCCACCAGGCGATGATCATTAGCGACTGGCGCTTCTTTTTCTACTTTTCAAAAGTTAACGTCCCAACTGGGGTGCAATGGAATTTCTAGCCCGTTCTTTAGAGTGTTTTCTGATACTACTTCTTTTCCAAAAACATCTGTGTAAAAGGTAAGAATGCAAATCAGAAACTGGTATGCTGTGCCCATTTGGTACTGGTGGGTCGAACATTTTTAACTTCTAGGGAAAGTGTTTTTCTAAGCAATGTTCAAGTACAGCAGTGTTTTCCAGACTTTCATTGTGGGTCATGTAAAGCTTGGGACAATTCAGTACGAGAACTGAAGCAAATGCGGCCGGTGTGGGTGTTGGCTCTGGCTGTCTGTCTCTCTCTCTTCTGCAGCTATTTCCGCACCCAGGTGGCCCTTGAGAAGGAACACATGGTGTCTGCTGGTACACTTGAGGCCTTCTGTGACCTGTGGGCACTACAGGGACTGCAGTGTGTACTTACGGGCCGAAATTGCCCCTTTCCTTAAGGTTTGTTACCGCCGGAAATTAGCGGCCACGTTGCGGAGTGGAATGGCCATCGATTTTTCGTGGAATGGCCGCCATTTTAAAAATTGCCCTCCTGCAGTATCCCGGCAGTGACCCGATTCCCCAACTTCCGCCCCACTGCTGCTGATCCATCCTAAGTGCGTCATCAGAGCGCGCACCGCCGATGTTCCCCCCTGAATGCGAAATTCTGCGCAGAAAATATTTTTGCCGGTGCACTGTTTGTAAAATGGCAGTGCGGCCGCAATTAAAGGGGAGGGTGCACTGCTGCGGCTTACAATTATAACCCTGGGTTCAGCCGGGCCGCCAATAGGCAGCCTGGCATCCCCACTTCGGAGCTGGCCCGGCCGACACCCTCCCTGGTGGTCCAGTGGACCTAACTAAAATAAATGCAGAGTTCTCAGCGGCCCTCACCTTTAAGTGAAGGGGAGAGATGTGGTGACGCGCCAGCATGATGATGTCATCAGCACTATGCTAATGAGTGACAGCAGCGGACAGTCTGCCTGCCCCCCACTTCCACCCCTCTAGTGTGTGAACTTCCGCTCTCCGCCACACTTCTGCCCCCATTATAACTGACTTCCGGGCCACTGGAAAAGAAAGCCAAAGAGCGAAATTTTGCTCAAGAGACCACCACATAAAATAACTGAAACAGGGTAGGTACGCCGCGTTTCTGGCAGTGGGCAATTTCAGCCTCTTAATTTGCTAGGTTTCCTTTTGTTTATGATTTGGCTGTTTATTGTTTGTGAATCTCTAAGAAGGACGCAGCTATTTGTACTAGTAAAAAGCTCTGATTTTCTGATTAGGCTCACATGTTCACATGACCTGATTGCTGATTGGTCCCCTTGGAGGATAAGCCACATCGAGAAGTTTCTCTGGAATGAGTAATTAGAACTGCCCAGCCCAAGTTCTGAGTGACTTTGCAAAGTGTAATTCGATCCATTCTGACTTCAGACCCCAGACAGAATAGAACTCCCCCATCTCAGCACAAGTTCCTGACAACCCCAGCCCAAGTTCCTGACTCACTTCCTAGTCCAAGTTCATGCCCCCCCCCACCCCCGCTCAGCCCAAGTTCCTGACCCCATCCCAGCCCAAGTTCCTGAACCCATTCCAGCCCAAGTTCCTGACCTTACTCCCCGCCCCCCCAACCACCACCACACAATAGATGGGGCATTGTGTGTGGGTCACGGATTGTCAGCAGGTTTATTGGGTATGAAATGAATAGTGACAGTGTCGTGACTTCCGGATTTTATCCACTCCAATGCTGTCCCTTGTCACACACGCACCGAGCTTTCCGAGAAATCAAGTGTGTGTGTAAAGGGACTTGGAAGAACGTGATCCGTCTTCCCTGAGTTCTCTTTCTCCCCTCCGATCGCATCTCCCGCTTCCCCCCTCTCTCCCCCAGCCTTGGTCTCTCTCCCTCCCCCCAGTCTCTATCTCTCTCCTTAGTCTCTTTCTCTCCCCCATCCTCTCTCTGCCCCCAGCCTCTCTCTCTCTCTCTCCAACCCTAGTCTCTCTCTCCCTTCAGCCTCTCTCTCTCCCCCCTCAGTTTCTCTTTCCCCCCAATCTCTCTCTCCCTCCCCAGTCTCTCTCCCCCACCGCAGTATCACTCGCTCCCCACAGTCTCTCTCTCCCCCAGCCTCTCTTTCTCCCCCCATCTCGCTCCCCTGCACCCCCCAGTCTCTCTCTCTTTCCTCAGTCTCTCTCTTTCCACCCAATCTCTCTCTCCCTCCCCAGCCTGTCTGTCTCTCTTCCCTGCCCCTGATATCTTCTTTATGACATCATAAACTCACACATACAAAATGGCTCAAAATGAACTTGTCAGGTGACCTGGTCATATGGCCCTTTTATTATTATTCGTCAGCAGTTGCATTACCACAGTAGTGAACTAGGTGAAGTAGTAGTCCATTAGGTGAAGCTCTATATTACACTTCTCCCTCCTCAATGAAGAAGTAATCATAACAAAATAATCATCATACATAACTTGCATGGTTATACACAACAAAATATATGGACTTATTTTACCATGTTTACAAATCAAACTTAACCACTTATTTTCTGTCTCGAACCGAACTTTCCAAACTTGCTATCGAACTTAAACTCATTCTAGGCTGAGCCTGAGGAGAATCTTTCTCCAAGGGTAACCCTTGATCTACATTTGGACTCTCTACAACTTCAGACAGTTTGTCTGTTTGACTCGGACACAGACTTAAATTCTGACTTTCTCTTGGAATTGTTTCCAGTACACCTGATGTAGGATTTGCTACTGATACTCTACTTGTAACAAGAGTATCTGACTTATCAGAAATAATCGAATCATTCCAACTTTCAACTACTTCCACGTCTGTAGGTAAAATGTGATCTATGTGAATAAACCTAACTATTCCATGATCAAACATCTTTACCAAATATGTGCAAGGGCCACATATCTTCACTACTCTTTCTAACACCGACACCTGGGAGTCCCTGGCCAAAGACTGCCATAAGTGGAAGAAGTGCATCTGGGAGGGCGCTGAGCACCTCGAGTCTCATCACCGAGAGCATGTAGAAATCAAGCGCAGGCAAATCTGTCCCACCCTCCCTTACCCTCAACGACTATCTGTCCCACCTGTGACAGGGACTGTGGCTCTCATATTGGACTGTTCAGCCACCTAAGGACTCATTTTAAGAGTGGAAGTAAGTCTTCCTCGATTCCGAGGGATTGCCTATGATGAGGTGGGACCAGTACAAACCGGACGGTCTGCACCTGGGCAGGTCCAGAACCAATGTCCTAGGGGGAGTGTTTGCTAGTGCTGTTGGGGAGGAGTTAAACTAATATTGCAGGGGGATGGGAACCTATACAGGGAGACAGAGGGAGACAAAAATGAGGCAAAAGCAAAAGACAGAAAGGAGATGAGGAAAAGTGGAGGGCAGAGAAACCCAAGGCAAAGAACAAAAAGGGCCACTGTACAGCAAAATTCTAGAAGGACAAAGGGTGTTAAAAAAGCAAGGCTGAAGGCTTTGTGTCTTAATGCAAGGAGTATCCGCAATAAGGTGGATGAATTAACTGTGCAACTAGATGTTAACAAATATGATGTGATTGGGATTACGGAGACGTGGCTCCAGGATGATCAGGGCTGGGAACTCAACATCCAGGGGTATTCAACATTCAGGAAGGATAGAATAAAAGGAAAAGGAGGTGGGGTAGCATTGCTGGTTAAAGAGGAGATTAATGCAATAGTTAGGAAAGACATTAGCTTGGATGATGTGGAATCTATATGGGTAGAGCTGCAGAACACTAAAGGGCAAAAATCGTTAGTGGGAGTTGTGTACAGACCTCCAAACAGTAGTAGTGATGTTGGGGAGGGCATCAAACAGGAAATTAGGAGTGCATGCAATAAAGGTGCAGCAGTTATAATGGGTGACTTTAATATGCACATAGATTGGGCTAGCCAAACTGGAAGCAATACGGTGGAGGAGGATTTCCTGGAATGCATAAGGGATGATTTTCTAGACCAATATGTCGAGGAACCAACTAGGGGGAGGCCATCTTAGAGTGGGTGTTGTGTAATGAGAGAGGATTAATTAGCAATCTCATTGTGCGAGGCCCCTTGGGGAAGAGTGACCATAATATGGTGGAATTCTGCATTAGGATGGAGAATGAAACAGATAATTCAGAGACCATGGTCCAGAACTTAAAGAAGGGTAACTTTGAAGGTATGAGGCATGAATTGGCTAAGATAGATTGGCTAATGATACTTAAGGGGTTGACTGTGGATGGGCAATGGCAGACATTTAGAGACCGCATGGATGAATTACAACAATTGTACATTCCTGTCTGGCGTAAAAATAAAAAAGGGAAGGTGGCTCAACCGTGGCTACCTAGGGAAATCAGGGATAGTATTAAAGCCAAGGAAATGGCATAAAAATTGGCCAGAAATAGCAGCGAACCTGGGGAATGGGAGAAATTTAGAACTCAGCAGAGGAGTACAAAGGGTTTGATTAGGGCAGGGAAAATGGAGTACGAGAAGAAGCTTGCAGGGAACATTAAGGCGGATTGCAAAAGTTTCTATAGGTATGTAAAGAGAAAAAGGCTAGTAAAGACAAACGTAGGTCCCCTGCAGTCAGAATCAGGGGAAGTCATAACGGGGAACAAAGAAATGGCAGACCAATTGAACAAGTACTTTGGTTCAGTATTCACTAAGGAGGACACAAACAACCTTCCGGATATAAAAGTGGTCAGAGGGTCTAGTAAGGAGGAGGAACTGAGGGAAATCCTTATTAGTCGGGAAATTGTGTTCGGGAAATTGATGGGATTGAAGGCCGATAAATCCCCAGGGCCTGATGGACTGCATCCCAGAGTACTTAAGGAGGTGGCCTTGGAAATAGCGGATGCATTGACAGTCATTTTCCAACATTCCATTGACTCTGGATCAGTTCCTATCGAGTGGAGGGTAGCCAATGTAACCCCACTTTTTAAAAAAGGAGGGAGAGAGAAAGCAGGGAATTATAGACCGGTCAGCCTGACCTCAGTAGTGGGTAAAATGATGGAATCAATTATTAAGGATGTCATAGCAGCGCATTTGGAAAATGGTGACATGATAGGTCCAAGTCAGCATGGATTTGTGAAAGGGAGATCATGCTTGACAAATCTTCTGGAATTTTTTGAGGATGTTTCCAATAAAGTGGACAAAGGTGTACCAGTTGATGTGGTATATTTGGACTTTCAGAAGGCTTTCGACAAGGTCCCACACAGGAGATTAATGTACAAAGTTAAAGCACATGGGATTGGGGGTAGTGTGCTGACGTGGATTGAGAACTGGTTGTCAGACAGGAAGCAAAGAGTAGGAGTAAATGGGTACTTTTCGGAATGGCAGGCAGTGACTAGTGGGGTACCGCAGGGTTCTGTGCTGGGGCCCCAGCTGTTTACATTGTACATTAATGATTTAGACGAGGGGATTAAATGTAGTATCTCCAAATTTGCGGATGACACTAAGTTGGGTGGCAGTGTGAGCTGCGAGGAGGATGCTATGAGGCTACAGAGTGACTTGGATAGGTTAGGTGAGTGGGCAAATGCGTGGCAGATGAAGTATAATGTGGATAAATGTGAGGTTATCCACTTTGGTGGTAAAAACAGAGAGACAGACTATTATCTGAATGGTGACAGATTAGGAAAAGGGAAGGTGCAACGAGACCTGGGTGTCATGGTACATCAGTCATTGAAGGTTGGCATGCAGGTACAGCAGGCGGTTAAGAAAGCAAGTGGCATGTTGGCCTTCATAGCGAGGGGATTTGAGTACAGGGGCAGGGAGGTGTTGCTACAATTGTACAGGGCCTTGGTGAGGCCACACCTGGAGTATTGTGTACAGTTTTGGTCTCCTAACTTGAGGAAGGACATTCTTGATATTGAGGGAGTGCAGCGAAGATTCACCAGACTGATTCCCGGGATGGTGGGACTGACCTATCAAGAAAGACTGGATCAACTGGGCTTGTATTCACTGGAGTTCAGAAGAATGAGAGGGGACCTCATAGAAACGTTTAAAATTCTGACGGGTTTGGACAGGTTGGATGCAGGAAGAATGTCCCCAATGTTGGGGAAGTCCAGAACCAGGGGTCACAGTCTAAGGATAAGGGGTAAGCCATTTAGGACCGAGATAAGGAGAAACTTCTTCACCCAGAGAGTGGTGAACCTGTGGAATTCTCTACCACAGAAAGTAGTTGAGGCCAATTCACTAAATATATTCAAAAGGGAGTTAGATGAAGTCCTTACTACTCGGGGGATCAAGGGGTATGGCGTGAAAGCAGGAAGTGGGTACTGAAGTTTCATGTTCAGCCATGAACTCATTGAATGGCGGTGCAGGCTAGAAGGGCTGAATGGCCTGCTCCTGCACTTATTTTCTATGTTTCTATGTTTCTATGATGACTCTTTCTGGTAACCAATTTAACCATTTATGGTGCTGGTTCTTCACTCTCACCTTCTGATTCAATTACACATTTCTCTCTCTTGCTCTACCTCTATCATGATTCGCTTTCTTTCTTAATTTTTTCTCTTCTACTGACTGTGCCAAGTTTGGCTTTAACAATGAGAACCTGGTTCATGGCTGTTGTTTGAAAAACAACTTTGCTGGTGTTCCACCAGTAGTGGCATGAGGAGAATTACAATAAGTATTTAGAAAATTTGCCATTTTGTGATCCAACGACAACTGCTGTTTCTTTGGATTTGCATCCAACATTTGCTTGATGAGGGTTTTACAATTTGTACTGTGCACTCTGCTGCACTATTTGAAGCAGGGTGGTATGGTGGAACTTTGTTATGTATCACACTGTTTCTGCTCATGAACTGTGCAAAGTCTTCTGAACAAAATTGCGGCCCATTATCAGACACAATGTCTTCTGGGAGGCCATATGAAGTAAACAATCTTCGCAAATTGTCCATTGTTTTATTCGTTGTTATTTTTTGCATCGTAAACACCTCTACACACTTCGAATGACTAGCAATTACAATGAACAATTGCTGTCCTTCTAGCTCAGCAAAATCTACATATAACCGTTGCCATACCCTGAGAGATCATTTCCATGGCTGTAAAGGTACTGATGGTGGTTTCTTGCTTACCGATTAACATGTTGTACACTGACTAATGATGTACTCTATATCTTTATCTAGACCTGGCCACCATAAGTAACTGCATGCAAAACTCTTAGTCCAGCACATTCCCAGGTGCTGGTCATGAAGATCTCCTATTAATTTGGACTTTAATTTATTTTGAATAATTATTCTTGCACCCTACATGATACAATCTTTATCCACTGATAGTTCAATCCTACAAATGAACAATGGATGAATATTTTTGTCTGTTACCTGGTTTGGCCAGCCATTTGCCATGTAGTCATGCAGCTTTGACATAACTGGGTCACGTTTAGTTGCTCTACCAATCTCTTCAGCTGTGACTGGCAGTTCATCAATGTATGAAAAATAGAACACCTTCCCTATTGGGTGTAACATGTGATGGGGATGGCAACCTAGACATACCATCAGCCTTACTGTGATCAGCTGATCATCTGTATTCAATGTCACATGTGTACGCTGACAAAATCAAAGCCCATCTCTGAATTCGGGCTGCAGCTAAGGTTGGAACTGGGGTCTTTGAATGGAGGATTGCTGTCTGGAGTTTATGGTCTGGAACGATGGTAAACTTCTGACCATACAAGTATTTGTGGAACTTCTTGACCCCCAGAATTAATGTCAAAGCTTCCCTTTCGATCTGCGCATAATTATGCTCACTGGCACTGAGAGTGTGAGAAGCAAAAGCAATTGGTCTCTCCTCCCCACTATGTAGTACATGAGAGGTCACTGCCCCCAACTCCACACGGAGAGGTGTCACATGCTAGTTTGATCTCCTTAGATACGTCATAGTGAATTAACATGGCACTCTCTACCAACTGGTTTTATACTCCATGAATGCTGTGTCACATTCTTCTGACCACTTCCCATGGACCTGTTTTTTCAACAGCTCATTCAGTGGATGTAACACTGTAGGCAAATTTGGCAGGAACTTCCCATAATAGTTCAAAAGACCCAAAAATGAGTGAAGTTCAGTGAAATTCTTGGGAGTGGGTACATTTCTAATTGCATCTAGCTTTCCCTTGGTTGGATGCAAACCATCTGTGCCCAAAGTACTCCACTGAGTTTTGAAATAACTCACTCATACTCTATGCTTCACTAGCTGTTTGAGGACTTCATTCAACATATTATTATGGATTTGCTTGTTTGGTGCTGAAATGAGTATGTCATCTAAATAACATACTTACCCCTTCAATGCCTTGCAAAATCTGATTCATCACCCCTTGAAATATGGCGGGGATGGAAGACACTCCAAATGGTAGCTTATTAAATTGATATAGGCCTACACGATCTCATCTCTCTCATCTGGAGCGAGGAGAGCATGCCGCGAGATCTTAGAGATGCAGTGATCGTGACCATCTTTAAAAAAGGGGACAAGTCCAACTGCGGCAACAACAGAGGAATCTCCCTGCTATCAACCACTGGGAAAGTCGTCACTAGAGTCCTTCTCAATTGTCTTCTCCTCGTGGCCGAGGAGCTCCTCCCAGAGTCGCAGTGCGGATTTCGTCCACTCCGGGGCACAACGGACATGATTTTTGCAGCGCGACAGCTGCAGGAAAAATGCAGTGAACAGCACCAGCCCTTAAAAAATGGCCTTCTTCGACCTTACAAAGGCCTTTGACACTGTCAACCGTGAGGGTCTATGGAGCGTCCTCCTCCGTTTTGGATGCCCCCAAAAATACATCACCATACTCCGCCGGCTCCACGACGACATGCAACGGATCGATCACAGACCCAATTCATGTCCGGACTGGGGTCAAGCAGGACTGCGTCTTCGCCCCAACCCTCTTCTCAATCTTCCTCGCTGCCATGCTCCACCTCACAGTTGATAAGCTCCCCGCTGGAGTGGAGCTAAATTACAGAACCAGTGGGAAGCTGTTCAACCTTCGCTGTCTCCAGACCAGGTCCAAGACTCCAACCTCTGTCGTCGAGCTACAGTACGCGGACGACGCCTGCGTCTGTGCACATACAGAGGCTGAACTCCAGGACATAGTCGACGCATTTACCGAGGCGTATGAAAGCATGCACTTTACGCTAAACATTAGTAAGACAAAGGTCCTACACCAGCCTGTCCTCGCCGCACAGCACTGCCCCCCAAACATCAAGATCCACGGCGTGGCCCTGGACAACGTGGACCACTTCCCTTATCTCAGGAGCCTGCTATCAACAAGAGCAGGCATTGATGATGAGATCCAAAACTGCCTCCAGTGCGCCAGTGCAGCCTTTAGCCGCCTGAAGAAGAGTGTTTGAAGATCAGTCCCTCAAAACTGTCACCAACTCATGGTCTACAGGGCCGTAGTAATACCCACCCTCCTGTATGGCTCAGAGACATGGACCATGTACAGTAGACACCTCAAGTCACTGAAGAAATACCACCAGCGATGTCTCCGCAAGATCCTGCAAATCCCCTGGGAGGACAGATGCACAAACATTAGCGTCCTCATCCAGGCCAACATCCCCAGCAGTGAAGCACTGACCACACTTGATCAGCTCCGCTGGACAGGCCACATAGTTCGCATGCCAGACACGAGACTCCCAAAGCAAGCGCTCTACTCGGACCTCGTCCATGGCAAACGAGCCAAAGGCGGGCAGAGGAAACGTTACAAGGACACCCTCAAAGCCTCCCTGATAAAGTGCGACATCCCCACTGACACCTGGGAGTCCTTGGCCATAGACCGCCCTAAGTGGAGGAAGTCCATTCGGGAGGGCGCTGAGCTCCTCGAGTATCGTCGTCGAGAGCATGCAGAAATCAAGCGCAGGCAGCGGAAGAAGCGTACGGCAAACCAGGCTCCCTGCCCACCTTTTCCCTCAACGACTATCTGTCCCATCGGTGACAGAAACTGTGGTTCTCGTATTGGACTGTACAGCCACCTAAGAACTCATGCTAAGAGTGGGAGCAAGTTTTCCTTGATCCCGAGGGACTGTCTATGATGATGATAGGCCTAGATGTGTATTTATACTCAAACATGACTTGAATTCCTCATCCAGTTCAATTTGTAAGTAGGCATTTGTGAGATCTAACTTTGAGAAGATCTGGCCACCTGTCAGCCTTGTGAACCAATCTTCTACATTTGGCAATGCATTGGGTGAATTATCCTCCAGAACTGGGTTTACGGTTACTTTATAATCACTACATAACCGTACCTTACCATCTGACTTAGGTACAATGGGTCAGCCCAATTATTTTGATCCATCTTGGAGATAATGTTCTCAGTTTCTAGTCTTGCTCAACTTTCTGGTGCATATGGTATGGGATGTGCAGTAAACTGGTTTAGCATCCTTCTGTACCCTAACACTCGCCTTGAAACCTTGGATCGGGCTGCCTGTTTTGCAGAACACCTTCGGATATTGCTTGATGACATCATCCTTTGCTGCAAATCTTGTTTCACCACGAGAAATCTCAGTTCAATCCAGCTTCAGTGATCCCAACCAATTTCTACCTATTAAGGCAGGCTTGTCTCCTGTCACTCATCATCATCATCATAGGCTGTCCCACGGACTCGAGGAGGACTTGCTTCCACTCCTAAAGTGAGTCCTTTGGTGGCTGAACAGTCCAATGCGAGAGCCACAGACCATGTCACAGGTAGGACAGACATTCATAGAAACATAGAAAATAGGTGCAGGAGAAGGCCATTCGGCCCTTCGAGCCTGCACCGCCATTCAATGAGTTCATGGCTGAACATGCAACTTCGGTACCCCATTCCTGCTTTCTCACCATACCCCTTGATCCCCCTAGTAGTAAGGACTTCATCTAACTCCTTTTTGAATATATTTAGTGAATTGGCCTCAACAACTTTCTGTGGTAGAGAATTCCACAGGTTCACCACTCTCTGGGTGAAGTAATTTCTCCTCATCTCGGTTCTAAATGGCTTACCCCTTATCCTTAGACTATGTCCCCTGGTTCTGGACTTCCCCAACATTGGGAACATTCTTCCTACATCTAACCTGTCTAACCCCGTCAGAATTTTAAACGTTTCTATGGGGTCCCCTCTCATTCTTCTGAACTCCAGTGAATACAAGCCCAGTTGATCCAATCTTTCTTGATAGGTCAGTCCCACCATCCCGGGAATCAGTCTGGTGAACCTTCGCTGCACTCCCTCAATATCAGGTTAGGAGACCAAAACTGTAGAGCTGCAGAACACCAAAGGGCAAAAAACGTTAGTGGGATTTGTGTACAGACCTCCAAACAGTAGTAGTGATGTTGGGGAGGGCATCAAACATGAAATTAGGGGTGCGTGCAATAATGCAGCAGTTATAATGGGTGACTTTAATATGCACATAGATTGGGCTAACCAAACTGGAAGCAATACGGTGGAGGAGGATTTCCTGGAGTGCATAAGAGATGGTTTTTTAGACCAATATGTCGAGGAACCAACTAGGGGGGAGGCCATCTTAGACTGGGTGTTGTGTAATGAGAGAGGATTAATTAGCAATCTCGTTGTGCGAGGCCCCTTGGGGAAGAGTGACCATAATATGGTGGAATTCTGCATTAGGATGGAGAATGAAACAGTTAATTCAGAGACCATGGTCCAGAACTTAAAGAAGGGTAACTTTGAAGGTATGAGGCGTGAATTGGCTAGGATAGATTGGTGAATGATACTGAAGGGGTTGACTGTGGATGGGCAATGGCAGACATTTAGAGATCGCATGGATGAACTACAACAATTGTACATTCCTGTCTGGCGTAAAAATAAAAAAGGGAAGGTGGCTCAACCATGGCTATCAAGGGAAATCAGGGATAGTATTAAAGCCAAGGAAGTGGCATACAAATTGGCCAGAAATAGCAGCGAACCCGGGGACTGGGAGAAATTTAGAACTCAGCAGAGGAGGACAAAGGGTTTGATTAGGGCAGGGAAAATGGAGTACGAGAAGAAGCTTGCAGGGAACATTAAGGCGGATTGCAAAAGTTTCTATAGATATGTAAAGAGAAAAAGGTTAGTAAAGACAAACGTAGGTCCCCTGCAGTCAGAATCAGGGGAAGTCATAACGGGGAACAAAGAAATGGCGGACCAATTGAACAAGTACTTTGGTTCGGTATTCACTAAGGAGGACACAAACAACCTTCCGGATATAAAAGGGGTCGGAGGGTCTAGTAAGGAGGAGGAACTGAGGGAAATCCTTATTAGTCGGGAAATTGTGTTGGGGAAATTGATCGGATTGAAGGCCGATAAATCCCCAGGGCCTGATGGACTGCATCCCAGAGTACTTAAGGAGGTGGCCTTGGAATTAGTGGATGCATTGGCAGTCATTTTCCAACATTCCATTGACTCTGGATCAGTTCCTATCGAGTGGAGGGTAGCCAATGTAACCCCACTTTTTAAAAAAGGAGGGAGAGAGATAACAGGGAATTATAGACCGGTCAGCCTGACATCGGTAGTGGGTAAAATGATGGAATCAATTATTGAGGATGTCATCGCAGTGCATTTGGAAAGAGGTGATATGATAGGTCCAAGTCAGCATGGATTTGTGAAAGGGAAATCATGCTTGACAAATCTTCTGGAATTTTTTGAGGATGTTTCCAGTAGAGTGGACAAAGGAGAACCAGTTGATGTGGTATATTTGGACTTTCAGAAGGCTTTCGACAAGGTCCCACACAAGAGATTAATGTGCAAAGTTAAAGCACATGAGATTGGGGGTAGTGTGCTGACATGGATTGAGAACTGGTTGTCAGACAGGAAGCAAAGAGTAGGAGTAAATGGGGACTTTTCAGAATGGCAGGCAGTGACTAGTCGGGTACCGCAAGGTTCTGTGCTGGGGCCCCAGCTGTTTACACTGTACATTAATGATTTAGACGAGGGGATTAAATGTAGTATCTCCAAATTTGCGGATGACACTAAGTTGGGTGGCAGTGTGAGCTGCGAGGAGGATGCTATAAGGCTGCAGAGCGACTTGGATAGGTTAGGTGAGTGGGCAAATGCATGGCAGATGAAGTATAATGTGGATAAATGTGAGGTTATCCACTTTGGTGGTAAAAACAGAGAGACAGACTATTATCTGAATGGTGACAGATTAGGAAAAGGGGAGGTGCAAAGAGACCTGGGTGTCATGGTACATCAGTCATTGAAGGTTGGCATGCAGGTACAGCAGGCGGTTAAGAAAGCAAATGGCATGTTGGCCTTCATAGCGAGGGAATTTGAGTACAGGGGCAGGGAGGTGTTGCTACAGTTGTACAGGGCCTTGGTGAGGCCACACCTGGAGTATCGTCAGGGGGAGGGGGGCGGTGGGACTGAATTGCACATGCTCCTTCCGCTGCCTGCGCCTGACCTCTTCACGCTTGCAGCATTGAGATTCGAAGAACTCAACGCTGTCCCGGATGCACTCTCCAGCTCCTGACAGACCGCATTGCGGAACTGGAGCTGCGGGTGGATTCACTCTGGACCATGCACGATGCTGAGAATGATGTGAATAGCACATTGAGTGAGTTGGTCTTACTGCAGGTAAAGGGTCCACAGCCAGCTAGGGAATGGAAGACCAACAGGAAGAGCAGCGCGAGGAAGATAGTGCAGGGGTCCCCTGCGGCCACCCCCCTGCAAAACAGATACACCACTTTGAGTACTGTTGAAGGGGATGACTCATCAGGGAAGAGCAGCAGCAGCCAAGTTCATGGCACCGTGGCTGGCTCTGCTGCACAGGAGGGCAGGAAAAAGAGTGGAAGAGCGATAGTGATAGGGGATTCGATTGTAAGGGGAATAGATAGGCGTTTTTGCGGCCGCAACCGAGACTGCAGGATAGTATGTTGCCTCCCTGGTGCAAGGGTCAAGGATGTCTCGGAGCGAGTGCAGGACATTCTGAAATGGGAGGGTGAACAGCCAGTTGTCGTGGTGCATATAGGTACCAACGATATAGGTAAAAAACAGGATGAGGTCCTAAGAGGCAAATTTAGGGAGCTAGGAGTTAAATTAAAAAGTAGGACCTCAAAAGTAGTAATCTCAGGATTGCTACCAGTGCCACGTGCTAGACAGAGTAGGAATCGCAGGATAGCTCAGATGAATATGTGGCTTGAGGAGTGATGCAGAAGGGAGGGATTCAAATTCCTGGGGCATTGGAACCGGTTCTGGGGGAGGTGGGACCAGTACAAACCGGACGGTCTGCACCTGGGCAGGACCGGAACCAATGTCCTAGGGGGAAGTGTTTGCTAGTGCTGTTGGGGAGGAGTTAAACTAATATGGCAGGGGGATGGGAACCTATGCAGGGATACAGAGGGAAATAAAATGGAGTCAGAAGCAAAAGATAGAAGGGAGAATAGTGAAAGTGGAAGGCAGAGAAACCCGAGGCAAAAAACAAAAAGGGCCACATTACAGCAAAATTCTAAAGGGGCAAAGTGTGTTAAAAAGTCAAGCCTGAAGGCTCTGTGCCATAATGCTAGGAGTATTTCGAATAAGGTGGACGAATTAACTGCGCAGATAGCAGTTAACGGGTATGATGTAATTGGCATCACGGAGACATGGCTCCAGGGTGACCAAGGCTGGGAACTCAACATCCAAGGGTGTTCAGCCTTTAGGAAGGATAGACAGAAAGGAAAAGGAGGCGGGGTGGCGTTGCTGGTTAAAGAGAAAATTAATGCAATAATAAGGAGGGACATTCAACTGGATGATGTGGAATCGGTATGCGTGGAGCTGCGGAATTCCAAATGGCAGAAAACGCTAGTGGGAGTTGTGTACAGACCATCAAACAGTAGTAGTGAGGTTGGGGACAGCATCAAACAAGAAATGAGGGATGTGTGCAATAAAGGTACAGCAGTTATCATCGGCGACTTTAATCTAAATGTTGATTGGGCTAACCAAACTGGTAGCAATGCGGTGGAGGAGGATTTCCTGGAGTGTATTAGGGATGGTTTTCCAGACCAATATGTCGAGGAACCAACTAGAGAGCTGGCCATCCTAGACTGGGTGATGTGTAATGAGAAAGGACTAATTAGCAATCTTGTTGTGCGAGGCCCCTTGGGGAAGAGTGAGCATAACATGGTAGAATTCTTTATTAAGATGGAGAGTGACACAGTTAATTCGGAAACTACGGTCCTGAACTTAAGGAAAGGTAACTTCGATGGTATGAGGCGTGAATTGGCTAGAATAGACTGACAAAGGATACTTAAAGGGTTGACGGTGGATAAGCAATGACAAACATTTAAAGATGATATGGATGAACTTCTGCAATTGTACATCTTTGTCTGGAGTAAAAATAAAATGGAGAAGGTGGCTCAACCATGGCTAACAAGGGAAATTAAGGATAGTGTTAAAGCCAAGGAAGAGGCATATAATTTGGCTAGAAAAAGCAACAAACCTGAGGACTGGGAGAAATTTAGAATTCAACAGAGGAGTACTAAGGGTTTAATTAAGAGGGGGAACATAGCGTACAAGAAGAAGCTTGCAGGGAACATAAAAACTGACTGCAAAAGCTTCTTTAAATATGTGAAGAGAAAAAGATTAGAGAAGACAAACGTAGGTCCCTTGCAGTCAGATTCAGGTGAATTTATAATGGGGAACAAAGTAATGACAGACCAATTGAACAAATACTTTGGTTCTGTCTTCACGAAGGAAGACACAAATAACCTTCCGATCGTACTAGGGGACAGTAGGTCTAGTGAGAAGGAAGAACTGAAGGATATCCTTATTCGGCGGGAAATTGTGTTCGGGAAATTGAAGGGATTGACCGATAAATACCCGGGGCCTGATAGCCTGCATCCCAGAGTACTTAAGGAAGTGGCCCTAGAAATAGCGGATGCATTGGTGATCATTTTTCAACAGTCTATTAACTCTGGATCAGTTCCTATGGACTGGAGGGTAGCTAATGTAACACCAGTTTTTAAAAAAGGAGGGAGAGAGAAAACGGGTAATTATAGCCTGACATCTGTAGTGGGGAAAATGTTGGAATCAATCATTAAGGATGAAATAGCAGCGCATTTGGAAAGCAGTGACAGGATCAGACCAAGTCAGCATGGATTTATGAAAGGGAAATCATGCTTGACGAATCTTCTGGAATTTTTTGAGGATGTAACTAGCAGAGTGGACAAGGGAGAACCAGTGGATGTGGTATATTTGGACTTTCAGAAGGCTTTAGACAAGGTCCCGCACAAGAGATTGGTGTGCAAAATCAAAGCGCATGGTATTGGGGGTAATGTACTGATGTGGATAGAGAACTGGTTGGCAAACAGGAAGCAGAGAGTCGGGATAAACAGGTCCTTTTCAGAATGGCAGGCAGTGACTAGTGGAGTGCCGCAGGGCTCAGTGCTGGGACCCCAGCTCTTTACAATATACATTAATGATTTAGATGAAGGAATTGAGTGTAATATCTCCAAGTTTGCAGATGACACTAAACTGGGTGGCGATGTGAGCTGTGAGGGGGCTGCTAGGAGGCTGAAGGGTGACTTGGACAGGTTAGGTGAGTTGGCAAATGCATGGCAGATGCAGTATAATGTGGATAAATGTGAGGTTATCCATTTTGGGGCAAAAACACGAAGGCAGAATAATATCTGGATGGCGGCATATTAGGAAAAGTGGAGGTGCAACGAGACCTGGGTGTCATGGTTCATCAGTCACTGAAAGTGAGCATGCAGGTACAGTTGGCGGTAAAGAAGGCAAATGGTATGTTGGCCTTCATAGCTCAGGGATTTGAGTATTGGAGCAGGGAGGTCTTACTGCAGTTGCACAGGGCCTTAGTGAAGCCTCACCTGGAATATTGTGTCCAGTTTTGGTCTCCTAATCTGAGGAAGGACGTTCTTGCTATTGAGGGACTGCAGCGAAGGTTCACCAGACTGATTCCAGGGATGGCTGGACTGTCATATGAGGAGAGACTGGATCGACTGGGCCTTTATTCATTGGAGTTTAGAAGGGTGAGCAGGGATCTCATAGAAATGTATAAGATTATGACGGGACTGGACAGGTTCGATGCGGGAAGTATGTTCCCGATGTTGGGGAAGTCCAGAACCAGGGGACATAGTCTTAGGATAAGGCGTAGGCCATTTAGGACTGAGATGAGGAGAAACTTCTTCACTCAGAGAGTTGTTAACCTGTGGAATTCCCTGCCGCAGAGAGTTGTTGATGCCAGTTCATTGGATATATTCAAAAGGGAGTTAGATATGGCCCTTACGGCTAAGGGGATCAAGGGATATGGAGAGAAAGCAGGAAAGGGGTATTGAGGGAATGATCAGCCATGATCCTATTGAATGGCGGTGCAGGCTCGAAGGTGCCGAATGGCCTACTCCTGCACCTATTTTCTATGTTTCTATGTTTCTCCACTTAGGGCGGTCGTCAGCCAGGGACCCCCAAATGTCAGTGGTGATGTTGCACTTTACCAGGAAGGCTTTGAGGGTCTCCTTGTAACGTTTCCGCTGTCCACCTTTGGCTCTTTGCTGTGAAGGAGCTCCGCAGAGAGCAATTGCTTAGGTAGCCTCGTGTCTGGCATGCGAACTATGTGACCTACCCAGTGAAGCTGATCGAGTGTGGTCAGTGCTTCAATGCTGGGTATGTTAGCCTGGGCCAGGACATTGATGTTGATGCGTCTATCTCCCAGAAGATTTGCAGGATCTTGTGGAGACATCGCTGGCGACTCGAGTTGTCTGCTGTACATCGTCCATGCCTCTGATCCATACAGGAGGCCGGTTATTACTACAGCCCTGCAGACCATGAGCTTGGTGGTAGATTTGAGGGCCTGGTCTTCGAACACTCTTTTCCTCAGGTGGCCAAAGGCTGCACTGGCGCACTGGAGGCGATGTTGAATCTCCGCATCAATATCTTCCTTTGTTGATAAAAGGCTCCCGAGGTATGGGAAGTGGTCCATGTTGTCGAGGGCTGTGCCGTGAATCTTGAGACTGTGGGGCAGTGGTGTGCGGCGGGGACAGGCTGGTGGAGGACCTTTGTCTTACAGATGTTAAGCGTAAGACCCATGCTTTGATATGCCTCGGTGAATACATCGACTATGTCCTGGAGTTCAGCCTCAGAATGTGCGCAGACGCAGGCGTCATCTGCGTACTGCAGCTCAACGACAGAGGTTGGGGTGATCTTGGACCTTCCCTGGAGGTGGCGAAGGTTAAACAGCTTCCCACTGGTTCTGTAGTTTAGTTCCACTCCAGTGGGGAGCTTGTTGACTGTGAGGTGGAGCATGGCAGTGAGGAAGTTTGAGAAGAGGGTTGGAGCGATGGCGCAGCTCTGTTTGACCCCAGTCCGGGCGTGGATTGGATCTGCAGTGCAACCGCTGGTAAAGATTGTTATGTATGTACTTTTTGGATCACCAGCTACTAGATGGCATCACTGTTGGAGACCATTGGGCTGCCTGCACATTGTGCAGTCCAAGTATAAAAAGCCAGCCATTTTGTATATTAGTCACTTTGGGGCTTTATAAAGCAGAGCCAAAGTCATACCTATTGGAGTTAAACAGTACTCAGCCTAACAGTTATTGCATACACAACATTTGGATACGAGGCAACAAGAACCTTTGCATGCAAAAATGAGCACATTTAGATTGGTACAGCGATTCATGGAAGGAGAAGATTGGGCAGACTTTGTGAGCCATTTGAGCCAGTTCTTCGCGGCCAACAAAATGGAGGAGGTCGGTGACGCAGTTCGGTGCCGGGCTGTGTTCCTCACGGTTTGCGGTCCAAAAATTTATGGTCCGATAAAGAATCTACTCCTGCCTGTGAGTCCAACAGAGAAGATGTATGAAGAATTATGTACACTGGTACAGGACCACCTTAAGCCAGATGAAGGCATCATCATCTCGAGATACAGATTTTACACGCACGCTCGCTCAGAGGGCCAGAATGCGGCGGAATTCGTTGCCGACCTGAGACGTGTAGCGGCACCGTGTAAGTTCAGGGCTGTGTTAGCAGACATGCTGCGGGACCTCTTTGTAATCAGCATCAACCACGAGGTGATCCTGTGTAAACTACTGGCAGTGGAGATGTTGGACTTGAACAGGGCCATCACGATCGCTCAGTCATACATGACGACGGATAGAAGTCTAAAACAGATATCAGTCAAAAATCGAAACTCGGCAAGTACTGTAAATATGATTGATTCGCCGTTCGGCAGAGCAACACATGGCAGGGCCTACCTGACTGCATACGCGAAACCTGTGGCTGCCCAAAGTCCGCCAGTGGGAATGCATCCGATTTCTCCATGTTGGTGTTGTGGGGGAAATCACTGGCACCTGCAGTGCTGATTTAAGCAATATAGTTGCAAAGGCTGTTTGAGAGTGGGGCATTTCCAGCGCAAATGTCCGCAGATGAGCAAGCGTGCTGCGACACACCACTTGGCGGATGATGGTCAGACTAGCGCGGATCTGGATACGCAATCCGAGATACCAGAGGAGGAACTGTATGGACTGTACTCATTTCTAACTAAGAGCAAAGCGATAATGATCAACGTGAAGTTTAATGGTGTGCCGGTATCGATGGAACTGGACATGGGGGCGAGTCAATCGATAATGAGCCAGAGGGCATTCGACAAACTGTGGGATACTAAGGCTGTGAGGCCCAGGCTGAGCCCAGTCAATGCCAAGTTGCGCACCTACACCAAAGAACTCATAACGGTGATTGGCAGAGCCACAATTAAAGTGTCGAATGACGGTGCGGTTCACGAGTAACCGCTATGGATTGTCCCAGACAATGGCCCAACGGTGTTCGGCAGGAACTGGCTTGAAAAAATCAGATGCGATTGGAATGACATCAAGGCGTCATTGGAGATACATGTGTCCAAGTACTGAGCAAGTTCCTCTCGCTGTTCGCACCAGGCATCGGCAACTTCATGGGAGCCAAGGTGCAGATCCACGTGGACTCGGATGCAAGACCCATCCATCATAAAGCTCGGGCAGTTCCATATATGATGTGGGAGAAGGTCGAAATCGAACTGGACAGATGCCAGCATGAAGGAATCATATCACTGGTTGAATTTAATGAATGGGCCAGCCCCATTGTTCCTGTGCTGAAAAGTGATGGCACAGACAGAATCTGTGGAGACTACAAGGCTCGATCAACAAGGTTCCGAAACAGGATCAGTACCCGTTACCGAAGGCTGATGACTTGTTTGCAGTGCTAGCCGGGGGGACGTCGTTCACCAAACTAGACTTGACATCGGCCTACATGACACAGGAGCTGGTCGAGACATCAAAGAGACTTACGTGCATTAATACGCATAAAGGACTGTTTATTTATCACAGGTGCCCTTTTGGAATTCGCTCGGCTGCAGCAATATTTCAGAGGAACATGGAGAGTCTACTGAAGTCCGTTCCCAGAACCGTCGTGTTCCAAGATGACATCCCGATCACAGGTCGTGACTCCGAGGAACATTTGAACAACCTGGAAGAGGTTCTATATTGTCTGGACAAAGTGGAACTCAGACTGAAAGGCTCCAAATGCATCTTCATGGCACCAGAGGTCGAATTCCTGGGGAAGAAAATTGCTGCTGATGGCATCAGGCCCACGGAAGCGAAAACCAAGGCCATCAAGAATGCACCCAAGCCGTAGAATGTGACAGAGCTGTGTTTGTTCCTGGGTCTACTCAACTACTTCGGTAACTTCCTACCTAAATTGAGCACCTTATTAGAACCATTGCACATGCTGCTAAGAAAAGGCGACAACTGGGTGTGGGGTTGTCTCAAGATAAAGCTTTTGAGAAACCCACTAATCTGCTTTGCTCTAACAAGCTGCTGGTACATTATGACCCATGTAAATGTTTAGTATTGGCCTATGATGCTTTGTCATATGGAATTGGTTGCGTACTCCAACAAGTTAATGAGTCGGGTAAACGTCAACCAGTCGCGTATGCTTCAAAAAGTTTGTTGAAAGCGGAGAGAGCCGACAGCATGGTAGAGAAAGAAACACTAGCCTGTTTGTATGGGGTTAAAAAGATGCATCAGTATCTGTTTGGTCTTCGGTTTGAACTGGAGACAGATCACAAGTCGCTCATTTCATTGTTCTCTGAAAACAAAGATATCAATACCAATGCTTCATCCCACATCCAGAGCTGGGCGCTGACATTATCCGCTTATGATTATGTCATTCGCCATAGACCTGGCACCAAGAATTGTGCCAATGCTTTGAGCCGTCTGCCATTGCCCACACCGGAGGTGGAAATGCCACAACTGGCGGACCTATTGTTAGTTATGGATGCTTTTGAGAGTGAAGGAACCCCTGTCACGGCTCAACAAGTTAAGACCTGGATCAGCCAGGACACGATTTTATTGGTGTTGAAGAGTTGCATCCTCAAAGATGATTGATCTGCCATACCCAAGCAAATGTGCGAGGAAACCAAACCTTACATTCTTCGCAAAGACGAACTGTTATTCAGTCAGATTGTATACTGTGGGGCAATCGTGTTGTTATGCCCAAGAAAGGGAGAGAGAAATTTGTACGTGAGCTACATAGCGCACATCCCAGCAATGTAATAATGAAAGCCATTGCCAGGTCCTATGTATAGAAACATAGAAAATAGGTGCAGGAGCAGGCCATTCAGCCCTTCTAGCCTGCACCGCCATTCAATGAGTTCATGGCTGAACATGAAACTTCAGTACCCACTTCCTGCTTTCACGCCATACCCCTTGATCCTCCGAGTAGTAAGGACTTCATCTAACTCCCTTTTGAATATATTTAGTGAATTGGCCTCAACTACTTTCTGTGGTAGAGAATTCCACAGGTTCACCACTCTCTGGGTGAAGAAGTTTCTCCTTATCTCGGTCCTAAATGACTTACCCCTTATCCTTAGACTGTGACCCATGGTTCTGGACTTCCCCAACATTGGGAACATTCTTCCTGCATCCAACCTGTCCAAACCCGTCAGAATTTTAAACGTTTCTATGAGGTCCCCTCTCACTCTTCTGAACTCCAGTGAATACAAGCCCAGTTGATCCAGTCTTTCTTGATATATCAGTCCCGCCATCCCGGGAATCAGTCTGGTGAACCTTCGCTGCACTCCCTCAATAGCAAAAATGTCCTTCCTTAAGTTAGGAGACCAAAACTGTACACAATACTCCAGGTGTGGCCTCACCAAGGCCCTGTACAACTGTAGCAACACCTCCCTGCCCCTGTACTCAAATCCCCTCGCTATGAAGGCCAACATGCCATTTGCTTTCTTAACCGCCTGCTGTACCTGCATGCCAACCTTCAATGACTGATGTACCATGACACCCAGGTCTCGTTGCACCTTCCCTTTTCCTAATCTGTCACCATTCAGATAATAGTCTGTCTCTCTGTTTTTACCACCAAAGTGGATAACCTCACATTTATCCACATTATACTTCATCTGCCACGCATTTGCCCACTCACCTAACCTATCCAAGTCACTCTGTAGCCTCATAGCATCCTCCTCGCAGCTCACTCTGCCACCCAACTTAGTGTCATCCGCAAATTTGGAGATACTACATTTAATCCCCTCGTCTAAATCATTAATGTACAATGTAAACAGCTGGGGCCCCAGCACAGAACCCTGCGGTACCCCACTAGTCACTGCCTGCCATTCCGAAAAGTACCCATTTACTCCTACTCTTTGCTTCCTGTCTGACAACCAGTTCTCAATCCACGTCAGCACACTACCCCCAATCCCATGTGCTTTAACTTTGCACATTAATCTCCTGTGTGGGACCTTGTCGAAAGCCTTCTGAAAGTCCAAATATACCACATCAACTGGTACTTCTTTGTCCACTTTATTGGAAACATCCTCAAAAAATTCCAGAAGATTTGTCAAGCATGATCTCCCTTTCACAAATCCATGCTGACTTGGACCTATCATGTCACCATTTTCCAAATGCGCTGCTATGACATCCTTAATAATTGATTCCATCATTTTACCCACTACTGAGGTCAGGCTGACCGGTCTATAATTCCCTGCTTTCTCTCTCCCTCCTTTTTTAAAAAGTGGGGTTACATTGGCTACCCTCCACTCGATAGGAACTGATCCAGAGTCAATGGAATGTTGGAAAATGACTGTCAATGCATCCGCTATTTCCAAGGCCACCTCCTTAAGTACTCTGGGATGCAGTCCATCAGGCCCTGGGGATTTATCGGCCTTCAATCCCATCAATTTCCCCAACACAATTTCCCGACTAATAAAGATTTCCCTCAGTTCCTCCTCCTTAATAGACCCTCTGACCACTTTTATATCCGGAAGGTTGTTTGTGTCCTCCTTAGTGAATACTGAACCAAAGTACTTGTTCAATTGGTCTGCCATTTCTTTGTTCCTCGTTATGACTTCCCCTGATTCTGACTGCAGGGGACCTACGTTTGTCTTTACTAACCTTTTTCTCTTTACATACCTATAGAAACTTTTGCAATCCGCCTTAATGTTCGCTGCAAGCTTCTTCTCGTACTCCATTTTCCCTGCCCTAATCAAACCCTTTGTACTCCTCTGCTGAGTTCTAAATTTCTCCCAGTCCCCAGGTTCGCTGCTATTTCTGGCCAATTTGTATGCCATTTCCTTGGCTTTAATACTATCGCTGATTTCCCTCGATAGCCACGGTTGAGCCACCTTCCCTTTTTTATTTTTACGCCAGACAGGAATGTACAATTGTTGTAATTCATCCATGCGGTCTCTAAATGTCTGCCATTGCCCATCCACAGTCAACCCCTTAAGTATCATTAGCCAATCTATCTTAGCCAATTCATGCCTCATACCTTCAAAGTTACCCTTCTTTAAGTTCTGGACCATGGTCTCTGAATTAACTGTTTCATTCTCCATCCTAATGCAGAATTCCACCATATTATGGTCACTCTTCCCCAAGGGGCCTCGCACAACGAGATTGCTAATTAATCCTCTCTCATTACACAACACCCAGTCTAAGATGGCCTCCCCCCTAGTTGGTTCCTCGACATATTGGTCTAGAAAACCATCCCTTATGCATTCCAGGAAATCCTCCTCCACCGTATTGCTTCCAGTTTGGCTAGCCCAATCTATGTGCATATTAAAGTCACCCATTATAACTGCTGCACCTTTATTGCATGCACTCCTAATTTCCTGTTTGATGCCCTCCCCAACATCACTACTACTGTTTGGAGGTCTGTACACAACTCCCACTAACGATTTTTGCCCTTTAGTGTTCTGCAGCTCTACCCATATAGATTCCACATCATCCAAGCTAATGTCTTTCCTAACTATTGCATTAATCTCCTTTTTAACCAGCAATGCTACCCCACCTCCTTTTCCTTTTATTCTATCCTTCCTGAATGTTGAATACCCCTGGATGTTGAGTTCCCAGCCCTGATCATCCTGGAGCCACGTCTCCATAATCCCAATCACATCATATTTGTTAACATCTATTTGCACAGTTAATTCATCCACCTTATTGCGGATACTCCTTGCATTAAGACACAAAGCCTTCAGGCTTGCTTTTTTAACACCCTTTGTCCTTCTAGAATTTTGCTGTACAGTGGCCCTTTTTGTTCTTTGCCTTGGGTTTCTCTGCCCTCCACTTTTCCTCATCTCCTATCTGTCTTTTGCTTTTGCCTCATTTTTGTCTCCCTCTGTCTCCCTGTATAGGTTCCCATCCCCCTGCAATATTAGTTTAACTCCTCCCCAACAGCACTAGCAAACACTCCCCCTAGGACATTGGTTCCGGACCTGCCCAGGTGCAGACCGTCCGGTTTGTACTGGTCCCACCTCCCCCAGAACCGGTTCCAATGCCCCAAGAATTTGAATCCCTCCCTGCTGCACCACTGCTCAAGCCATGTATTCATCTGCGCTATCCTGCGATTCCTACTCTGACTAGCACGTGGCACTGGTAGCAATCCCGAGATTACTACTTTTGAGGTCCTACTTTTTAATTTAGCTCCTAGCTCCTTAAATTCTTTTCGTAGGACCTCATCCCTTTTTTTACCTATGTCGTTGGTACCAATGTGCACCACGACAACTGGCTGTTCTCCCTCCCATTTCAGAATGTCCTGCACCCGCTCCGAGACATCCTTGACCCTTGCACCAGGGAGGCAACATACCATCCTGGAGTCTCGGTTGCGTCCGCAGAAACGCCTATCTATTCCCCTCACCATCGAATCCCCTATCACTATCGCGCTCCCACTCTTTTTCCTGCCCTCCTTTGCAGCAGAGCCACCTACGGTGCCATGAACTTGGCTGCTGCTGCCCTCCCCTGATGAGTCATCCTCCCCAACAGTACTCAAAGCAGTGTATCTGTTTTGCAGGGGGATGACCACAGGGGACCCCTGCACTATCTTTCTTGCACTGCTCTTCCTGGAATGATGGCCAGGAATTGACTCTGAGCTGGAATGATGCGTGCATCAGTACAACATTTGCATGCAGCTCAGCAAAGCACCAGCGGAATCGCCGCCGAGTCTGTGGTTGTGGCCGTCCAAACCATGGTCCAGGATCCACATAGACTTTGCAGGTCCCTTCCTGGGGAAGATGTTTTTAGTTGTGGTGGATACATATTCGGAGTGGATAGAGTGTATAATCATGTCATCCAGCACATCCACAGCTACCATTGAGAATCTCAGTGTCATGTTCGCGACACATGGTCTGCCTGACATTGTTGTTAGCGACAACGGATCGTGCCTCACCAGTCAGGAGTTTCAAGAGTTCATGAAACTCAATGGTATCAAATATGTAAGGTCAGCACTGTTCAAATCTGCATCCAATGGGCAAGCAGAACGTGCTGTCCATATCATAAAGCAGAGTATGAAGTGAATAACCCAAGGGTCACTGCAGACCCGCCTGTCATGCATACTGTTTAGTTACAGGACATGACCACACATGCTTACCGGGGTCTCGCCTGCTGAACTAATGATGAATAGAGGATTTAAGACCAAGCTATCTCTTGTACACCCTGTCTTGAATAATCATGTTGAATATAGAAGACAAAGTCAGCAAGGGTATCACGATCGTGCAGCTGTGTCACGCAATATTTCTGTAAATGATCCTGTTTATGTTCTGAATTATGGTCATAATCCCAAGTGGATCGCTGGTAATGTCATGGCCAAGGGGGGCAACAGAGTATTTATTGTCAAGCTCAAAAATGGGCAAACATGCAGGAACTATATGGATCAGACAAAGCTGCAGCACACAGACGAACCGGAACAGTGGGAGGAAGAGACAATCGACGACCAACCAACCTACCCCCAGTCATCAGAGGACTCAGTGGTCATCAGCGAATCGGGACTTTCAATCACTGACGTGTTCAATGAAAATGGACTTTCAATCCCTGACATGACCATTGCCACTCCCACCAGGTCAGTCACCCAGCCACCAGTCACAACAAACTCTGAACACTCACCCAAGGCTGGAGTTGAACTGAGACGGTCAACCCGGGAGCGTAAAACACAGGACTGTCTCAATTTGTAAAAGACTGTGTTAATATCGCAGTGAGGGGCATTGTCATGTATGTACTTTTGGATCACTAGCTACTAGATGGCATCACTATTGGAGGCCAATGGGCTGCACGCACGTGTGTGCAGCCCAAGTATAAAAGGCCAGCCATTTTGTATATTAGTCACTTTGGGCCTTAATAAAGCGGAGCCAAGGTCATACCTCTTGGAGTTAAACAGTGCTCAGCCTAACAGTTATTGCATACACAACAAGGATCACGGCTTGCATGTCGTCGTGGAGCAGGCGAAGGATGTTGACAAACTTTTTGTGGCATCCAAAACGGAGGAGCCCGCTCCATAAGCCCTCATGGTTGACAGTGTCAAAGGCCGTTGTAAGATCGAAAAAGGCCATGTATAAGGGCTGCCGCTTCTCCCTGCATTTTTCCTGCAGCTGTTGAGCTGCAAAGATAATGTCCATTGTGCCCCGTAGGGGATGAAATCCGCACTGCGATTCCGGGAGGAGCTCCTCGGCCACAGGAAGAAGACGGTTGAGGAGAACTCTAGCGACAACCTTCCCAGTGGCTGATAGCAGGGAGAGTCCCCTGTAGTTGCCGCAGTCGGACTTGTCCCCTTTTTAAAGGTGGTCACGATCACTGCATCTCTGAGATCTCCGGGCATGCTCTCCTCCCTCCAAATGAGAGAGATGAGGTCATATATCCGCGCCAACAGCACCTCTCCGCCATACTTTAGCGCCTCAGCAGGAATTCCATCTGCACCCGTTGTCTTGTTATTATTGAGCTGTTTTATGGCTTTGCCTACCTCGTGCAGCATTGGGTTTCACTGAGGTAGTGGTGGGTAGCATGCTGCGGGATGGAGTTGAGAACACTCGAGTCAAAGGCAGAGTCTCGATCGAGGAGATCTTCAAAGTGCTCCTTCCAGCGGGCCCTGACAGCCTCTATCTTCGACTTCTAGTAAAGATTAGCAAAGATTAATAAAGACAAACGTAGGTCCCTTGGAGTCGGATTCAGGTGAAATTATAATGGGGAACAAAAAAATGGAAGACCAATTGAACCAATACTTCGGTTCTGTCTTCACGAAGGAAGATACAAATAACCTTCCAAAGGTACTAGGGGCCAGTAGGTCTAGTGAGAAGGAGGAACTGAAGGATATCCTTATTAGGCAGGAAATTGTGTTAGGGAAATTGATGAGATTGAAGGCCAATAAATGCCCGGAGCCTGATAGTCTGCATCCCAGAGTGCTCAAGGAAATGGCCCTAGAAATAGTGGATGCATTGGTGATCATTTTCCAACAGTCTATCGACTCTGGATCAGATCCCATGGACTGGAGGGTAGCTAATGTAACACCACTTTTTACAAAAGGAGGGAGAAAGAAAATAGATAATTATAGACCGGTTAGCTTGACATCAGTAGTGGGGAAAATGTTGGAATCGATCATGAAGGACGAAATAGCAGCACATTTGGAAAGCAGTGACATGATCGGACCAAGTCAGCATGGATTTATGAAAGGGAAATCATGCTTGACGAATCTTCTGGAATTTTTTGAGGATGTAACGAGCAGAGTGGACAAGGGGGAACCAGTAGATGTGGTGTATTTGGACTTTCAGAAGGCTTTTGACAAGGTCCCGCACAAAGATTGTTGTTTAAAATCAAAGCACCTGGTATTGGGGGCAATATACTGACGTGGATAGGGAACTGGTTGGCAGACAGGAAGCAGAGAGTCGGGATAAATTTTCAGAATGACAGGCAGTGACTAGTGGAGTGCCACAGGGCTCAGTGCTGGGACCCCAGCTCTTTACAATATATATTAACGATTTGGATGAATGAATAGAGTGTAATATCTCCAAGTTTGCAGATGACACTAAACTGGGTGGCGGTGTGAGCTGTGAGGAGGACGCTAAGAGGCTGCAGGGTGACTTGGACAGGTTAGGTGAGTGGGCAAATGCATGGCAGATGCAGTATAATGTGGATAAATGTGAGGTTATCGATTTTGGGGGCAAAAACACGAAGGCAAAATATTATCTTAATGGCGGCAGACTAGGAAAAGGGGAGGTGCAACGAGACCTGGGTGTCATGGTTCATCAGTCACTGAAAGTGGGCACGCAGGTACAGCAGGCGGTAAAGAAGGCAAACGGTATGTTGGGCTTCATAGCTAGGGGATTTGAATATAGAAGCAGGGAGGACTTACTGCAGTTGTACAAGGCCTTAGTGAGGCCTCACCTGGAATATTGTGTTCAGTTTTGGTCTCCTAGTCTGAGGAAGGACATTCTTGCTATTGAGGGACTGCAGCGAAGGTTCACCAGATTAATTCCAGGGATGGCTGGGCTGTCATATAAGGAGAGACTGGATCAACTGGGCCTTTATTCACTGGAGTTTAGAAGGATGAGAGGGGATCTCATAGAAACATATAAGATTCTGACGGGACTGGACAGGTTCGATGCGGGAAGAATGTTCCTGATGTTGGGGAAGTCCAGAACCAGGGGACATAGTCTTAGGATAAGGGGTAGGCCATTTAGGACTGAGATGAGGAGAAACTTCTTCACTCAGAGAGTTGTTAACCTGTGGAATTTCCTGCCGCAGAGAGTTGTTGATGCCAGTTCACTGGATATATTCAAGAGGGAGTTAGATATGGCTCTTACGGTTAAGGGGATCAAGGGGTATGGAGAGAAAGCAGGAAAGGGGTACTGAAAGAATGATCAGCCATGATCTTATTGAATGGCGGTGCAGGCTTGAAGGGCCGAATGGCCTACTCCTGCACCTATTTTTCTATGTTTCTATGTTTCTATGTTTTTCTAGTGGAAACTCACTCAACTCATCGAGATACAGCGATTCCGGTACTACGCTCACGAATGCACCAGTGTCGATTTCCATGGTATCCTGGTTCCTGCAGCGTCTACTTGGTTGATGATATTTTGCGAATTGCTGTTGGGTACCCTTATGCTCCTGATGACCTGTATCTCCAGAACTTCCTCGTCCTGTTGCTTTTCTTCCATGTAGCCTCTGGTGATTTCTAATTGTAAAGTCCTGACCCTGAAGTACAGACTTACACAAGGCACATGCTGAAGTCAAGGTCACTCTGGATCTGCACCTTTATTTCACAGCTCTCGAGTGCCACACTTGCCTGAGATCTGCCTTTATATATCTGTGTGGAACAGGTATGCAGTGTCTCCTGCAAGTGCACCCCTGGTGGTAAAGTATGCTTGTGGTTACAGGTCATATCTAGTTACAGTCATGTATAGCATGGTAAGATACAGTTATATACAGTAGCGTGAGATACATGACATCACCCTCCCCCAAGGTCTTATTGTCTTTACAGATTCAGTCTCTCAGGTGGTCTACGCTCTTGCGTAGAGCGTCTTAGTTGTGGTTCAGTTGTTTGCCTTGGTGCCTGTATTTTGTTCGTTGTGATTGCTGGTATCTCGCCTGGGCTGTCTGTTTCGTTCAGTATGATTGCTGGTATCTCACCTGGGCTGTCTGTTGAGACTGCCCTTTCCTCAGGTTGTTCCCTCTGTCTGTCCACCAGGTGTGGTGTGAGTTCCACATTGTAGTCTGCCTCTGGTTCTGCAGTGTTGTTGGTGAATCTACTTTTTACTTGGTCTACATGCCTCCGGCAGGTTTAGCCATTGTCCATTTGTACAACCAGTAGCCTGTTTCTTTCCTTGCCTGTCACTGTCCCTGCAAGCCATTTGGGACCCCTGCCATAGTTTAGCACAAACACTTTGTCCCCTATCTCATTCCACCTCCCCCTCGAATTTCGGTCATGGTACTCAGTTAGCTTCCGGCGCTTTGCCTCATCAATTTCATGCATATCTGGGAAGATTAACGAGAGCCTTGTCTTTAAGGTCCATTTCATCAATAGTTGCGCGGGGGGAACCCCAGTCAACGAATGCGGACGAGATCTATATGCCAGCAGCAGTTGCGACAGGTGGCTCTGCAGTGTGGGACCTTGGATTTTTAGCATATCTTGTTTAACGATTTGCACTGCTCGCTCCACCTGGCCATTGGAGGCCGGCTTGAATGGTGCCGTCTTAACGGGATTTATGCCGTGGTCAATTATAAAATCTTGAAATTCTGCGCTGGTGAAGCACAGACCATTATCACTGATCAATATGTCAGGAATTCTGTGCGTTGAAAACATGGTTCTAACGCTCTCCACAGTGGTGGAGGTGGTGCTCGAGTTTAAAATGGTGCACTCGATCCATTTTGAAAATGCATCGACGACTACGAGGAACATTTTGCCCATGAATGAGCCCACATAGTCTATATGCACCCGTGACCACGGTTTGGTGGGCCAGGACCAGGGGCTTAGGAGGGCCTCCCTGGGGGCATTACTGAGTTGGGCACAAATGGTGCACCGCCGGACGCAGAGCTCCAAGTCCACATCAATGCCAGGCCACCAGCTATGGCCTTCATAAGGACGATTCCCTGGTGCTCGCGGAGGAGCTCCTGGACAAATGCCTCTCTGCCTCGCAAGGGCATAACTACTCGGCTGCCCACATCAGGCAGTCTGCCTATAGTGATAGTTCATGCACGCGCCTATGGAAAGGTTTGCTCTCCTCGGGGCAGGCATCGCGAGCCTCTGCCCAGTCACCAGTTAAAACACATCTTTTGACTAATGATAACATGGGGTCGTTGGTCGTCCAGGCTCTGATTTGGCGAGCCATCATGGGCGAACCTGTGGATTCAAAGGCATTGATTTCCATGACCATCTCATAGTCCTGTTCGTCAGACACTTCCCCGGTCGCCAGGGGTAGCATGCTAAGCGCGTTGGCACAGTTGTCTGTGCCTGGTCTGTGCCTTATTGTGTAGTCGTAAGACGCCAGCATGAGTGCTCACTGCTGAATGCGCGCCGAGGCGTTGGCGTTTATTGCCTTGCACTCGGATAAGGGACGCGAGGGGCTTGTGGTCGGTTTCTAACACGAACTTGGCCCCGAAAAGGTATTGGTGCATCTTTTTGACACCGTACACGCACGCAAGCGTCTCCTTCTCAACCATACCGTACCTGCGCTCCGCCCGCGAGAGTGACCTGAAGGCATAAGCTATGGGTTGTAATTTACCCGCTTCATTGACATGCTGTAAAACGCACCCGACCCTGTACTCTGACGCATCACATGTAAGAACTAGCTTTTTACCTGGATCAAAGAAAGCCAAAACACTGTTGGAACACAGAAGGTTGCGTTCCTTATTGAAGGCGTGTTCCTGGGCGTCCCCCCAAAACCAATCGCACCCCTTTCTGAGTAGCACGTGGAGAGGCTCCAGCAGCGTGCTCAAGTTCTGCATAAAGTTCCCAAAGTAATTGAGTAGCCCGAGAAAGGCGCGCAGTTCCGAGACATTCCGGGGCCTGGGTGCCAGACGAATTGCTTCAGTTTTGGATTCTGTTGGGCGGATTCCATCAGCGGCAATCCTTCTGCCCAAAAATTCAACCTCGGGCGCGAGAAACAGACACTTGGATTTCTTAACTCTTAGGTCTACCCGATCCAATCGACTTAGTACTTCCTCCAAATTGCGGAGATGGGAGTCGGTGTCTCTGCCCGTGATGAGTATGTCATCTTGAAACACAACCGTCCCCGGGATGGACTTGAGCAGACTCTCCATGTTGCGCTGGAATATAGCAGCTGCCGATCTGATGCCGAATGGGCATCGACTGTACATGAAAAGGCCTCGATGTGTGTTGATGGTGGTGAGTAGCTTAGACTCTTCGGTCAGTTCTTGAGCCATATACGGAGATGTGAGATCTAGTTTCGGGAAAAGTTTTCCTCCAGCCAATGTGGCAAATAGGTCCTCCACTCTGGGCAGCGGGTATTGGTCCTGTAGGGAGACTCTGTTTATGGTAGACTTGTAATCCCCACAGATTCGTACGGATCCATCAGGCTTCATGATGGGGATGATGGGACTTGCCCAGTCACTAAATTCTACGGGTGAGATAATGCCTTCCCGCAGAAGCTAGTCCAATTCGTGTTCAATCTTTTCCCTCATCACATAAGGCACAGCTCTAGCCTTGTTATGGACCGGTCTGGCATCCTGTGTGATGTAGATTTTGATTTTAGCCTCTTTGAAGGTGCCCACACCTGGCTGAAAGAGATGTTCAAATTGACTTAGAACTGTTGAGCAGGAGGTCCGTTCCTCTGACGACATGGCTTGAACATCATCCCATTTCCAATTTAGTTTTGCCAGCCAGCTTCTCCCCAACAGTGCTGGGAGATCTCCAGGAACAATCCACAGGGGAAGTCGGTTCACTGTCCCTTTGTGTGTGACTGAGAGCATGGCGCTGCCAAGGACTGGGACGATTGCTTTGGTATAGGTCCTTAGTTTGGTGTCAATCTTGTGAGTTTTGGTCTGTTGCTTTTGTGCGGCCACAGCTGTTCAAATTGTTGGATGCTCATGAGAGATTGGCTAGAAATTTGGCCTCCTTTGCGCCTCCTGGGGACGATAACGCTGCACTACCGGCTCTTCGACGGGCACAGCGAGAGTACCGATGACCGCAAAATTGCTGTGGAGGTTTGTAGCGGCGGTTACAACTTGCATCACGCTCTCCTGTGCCCCAGAGATCGTGACATCATCCAGTTGCCCTCTCCCCCATTCTCTCTCCCTTCCCCCAGCCTCTCTCTCCCCCCAGCCCCAGATCCAAACTTTGGTTACCCCCACTGCAGCATCGTAGGGCATCAACACCGGCAGCTGCGGAGGCGTTGTAAGGGAGGCCGGCTGTTTGGGGAGTGGTATTTAAATGTAAGGCCGCTTTTGTCAATGATGAATTTGTTTTCACCCCTTAGGTTATTTTTTCAGCATTTTCCTTGCCGCGATTGGTCAGCCCTGCACTCTGTTAGAATGCTTGGGGCTGATCACGCGGATCGTGGCTGCTGTCGGCGAGGAGGGAAATCGGTTTAATGCAGAGCCTGCAGCGATGGCCCTTCCCTTTAAGGGATGGAAGGAGCCTCGGATCCGGGTAGCGCTGCCCTCGACATTGTGCAGCGCTGCATCGCTACCGCCCTCGACATTGTGCAGTGCTGCATCGCTACCGCCCCTCTTGCCAGCTTTAGCGCTCCAAGGGAAGTGGTGGCGCATGATTTAGGGCTCCACTTCCTTCCTGGAGCGTCAACGTCGGCTTCACTTGCGTCGCGCCTGGCGATACTTTAACGGCACTGAAAAAGTTATCTCCCCAAACTGGCGCTACACAATTTCTCCCCCTAGTTTTTGACATGATTAGCATGGCTTAATTGGAATTTATAGTGTAGCATGTTCAAAGCTAAGCATCGACAATGCAGTTCAAGGCTCCTTGGGTTTGATTTGTATGTAGGTTGGGTTTTTTTGTTCAATAATCCAGAACTACAGCAGAGTCAGACAGTTAACCTCAGTTTGACTTTATTTTGAGCAGACTTTCAAACCTTTGTGCCTGTCAGTGCAAACTGACAAAAAACAAATCAATTTGATTGTGCAAATCTGCATTGGCTATGAATTGGTTCTTTAATCTACAGTCAGGGAGGTATGATGACAAATGCTCTGTTGCATTGAGCTTGAGCCTCTTCATGGGTTGCTGTATACATATATACATTTTCATCAGACATCTTGAGACTAAATACAATAAAAATGGGGTTTGGACTAAATGATGCAGCTTCAGAGTAGAGCAGATCATATTTCTTTATAACATGAAGATAATTTATGACTCAGATGAAGATAGATAAGATTAGTCATCCACATTCTCTAGCCACATGCACCCACATTACTCATTACAAAATAAATTCATATGCACATCAAAGGTAATATGTTATAGTCTGGCAGGATTATTATTTAATCAGACAGTAAAAAGACACTATGCATATGGTATTACTATATGGTTTTCAATCTGCTGTGTGACAAATGAGCTGATGAGTAAAGGGACTGCCTTCAAGAGCAATATTGTGAACATTTAATGAAGACAGATTGACCCATCTGAAGACAAACATTGATTCAAAATATTGAGAGTAAACGTGCAAATAAGTTTGATAACACATTTCTTTCCAAGCTTTGAGGCTTTTCAATTTTATTTTCCTATAATACTAGTATAATAGCCATCTTACCAGTTTGCCTGAGTACATTTGTATTAAGTGTCTCCTCTTACAGGTCAATTATTTCACTGTTGAAATTAATTGAATGATAGTTAGAAATTTCAGGCTTACATCGCCCTAGAATATACCATAGATATGCAGTCCATCAGTATAAATCAACTGCAATATTGCACACAGAAGAAGGAATCGATTCCAATGGAGAAGGTAAAATAAATTTAGTCAGTGTTGTGTACTTGTAGGAAAGCAAGCCACATGTATAATTAAACTAATGGTAAATTGACTTAGAATAAATGGCATTTTACTGCATAATGTAATCTGATCTATACATCTTTTTCTCAAACTGAGGCCTAAAAGGAACTGTTATGTTGTTCAGTGTTCAGTGCCATTCACAACTCCTCAGATAATGAAGCAGTCCATGCCTGCATGCAGCAAGACATGGACGAAATTCAGGCTTGGGCTGATAAGTTGCAAGTAACATTCATGCCACGAACGTGCCAGGCAATGACTATCTCCAACAAACGAAAGTCTAATCACTGTCCTTTGTCATTTAACAGCATTACCATCGCCGAATCCCCCACTATCAACATCCTAGGGAGGGTCATCATTTTCCAGAAACTTAACTGGACCAGCCACATAAATAATGTAGCAATAAGAACAGGTCAGAGGCTGGGTATTCTGCGGCGAGCGTCTCACCTCCTGACTCCCCAAGGCCTTTCCACCATCTACAAGGCACAAGTCAGGAGTGTGATGGAATACTCTCCACTTGCCTGGATGAGTGCAGCTCCAACAACACTCAAGAAGCTCAACACCATCCAAGTCAAAGCAGTCCGCTTGATTGCACCCCATCCACCACCTTCACCATTCACTCCCTCCACCACTGGCATACCGTGGCTGCAGTGTGTACCATCTACAATGTGCACAGCAGGAACTCGCCAAGGCTTCTTCGGCAGCATCTCCCAAACCCGTGACCTTTACCACCTATAAGGACAAGGGCAGCAGGCGCATGGGGACACCACCATCTCCACATTCCCCTTCAAGTCACATACCATTCTGACTTGGAAGTATATTGCCGTTCCTTCATCATCGCTGGAACTCCCTCCCTAACAGCACTATGGGAGTATCTTTAGCACACAAACTGCAGCGGTTCAAGAAGGCAGCTCACCACCATCTTTTCAAAGACAATTAGGGATGGGCAATAAATGCTGGCCTTGCCAATGACGCCCACATCCCAGGAACGATTAAAAAAAAATGTTGCCTTAAATGTGATACACCTGACTTTAGACTGCTTGATGCTGATAAATGATGTGAATATCAGAGAAGTGTTGTATTTCACCACCAAGATTATCTCTCACAAAAATTCATCAAACATTTTTTTAAAGTATCAATTCAGTGCATCAGCATAGTGAATTTGACATAACTGGTAATTAATGAAAGTATTAAATGAATCCCTATACTTCCCTATATACATAGAATAGAAACTTTTAGCATAGAAGGAGGCCATTCAGCCCATCGTGTCTGTGCTGGCTTTTTGAAAGAGCAGGCATGCTCAGTCCCACATCGCTGCCTTTTGTCCGTAACCCAGTAAGTTCATCATCCTCAAGTACCTGTCCAACTCTGTTTTAAAATTATTTATGAAATCAGCTTCCACCACCTTTTCAGGTAGAGCGTTCCAGATCCCGACAACTCCTCATCTCCCCTCTTGACATTTTGCCACCAGAGGGAATAGTTTTTCTGTATCTAGTCTCTCAAAACCCTCCTCATCTTGAAAACATCTATTAGGTCACCTCTTAACCTTCTCTGTTCCAGTCTTAACTTTTCCAACCTCTCCTCATAACTGAAGTGTGGTGCCCAAAATCGTCCACAATAGTCCAGCTGACCCTTAACCGGTGATTTATAAAGTTCTAGCACGATCTTTTTGCTTTTATATTCTATGCCTCCATTTATAAACCCAAGTAACCCATATGCTTTTTTAACCACCGTATCAACTTGCCATGCCACCTAGTGGCTTAACCAGTTACGAATGAAAATGTAGATAGTCGTCATCCAATTTTTTTTGTACTTAATTGTTTTCAAAGTGAAGCACTTCAAGTCTATTTTCCCAGTGAGATGGGGGTATGGGCTTGGTTGTCAGGAGAGAGATAGTAAAATGATATGTTCAAATCCACACCACAGAATCGTAAAATGTTACCGCACAGAAACAGACCATACAGTCCATCAAGTCTATGCTGCTGCTTTTCTCCACATGAGCCATCTAGTCCCCATACCCTTTAATGTTCTTTTTATTTTAAAGTTTTTTTTAAAAGAATTCATGAAGTCTCTTTCACAAGTTTGCCATAGAATTCTGCATTCTGATCAACTTTGGTGTAAGGAGTTTTATTCTATCTTCTCTTCAATTCTTTTTGTGATTATCTTAAATTTGTGCTCTCTCATTACAATCTCACTAACAATGTGGAAACAATCTTATCACTATATATCTTATCATAACCCTTCATAATCTTGAAGACTTCAATCAGTAGACTTCAACAGGTTAAACTAAACGAGTTGAATGGTCAATCTTAAGTCAACTGTCACATTTCTTTTGAGTACCTAGCAGCAATCTTTAACACTGAGTGCAAATGTTTTTAGTGGTAAGCTTGAAGAGAGATCATTAACATGTAGCTGAGATGTACTTTTTGCAGGGCTAGTCTTGATGACTACGTATGCTTCTAAAAATAATTGGGATGGAATCATTGTTATTCAGATTCATGTTTAATCTGTAAATGTAATTTCAAATATGAGTTCCCATTGGCCGTGGTCACTGCAATGTTTCTACTATGAGAAAGGGAATCTTTTGCTTTAGGATTTATGTGTTCAAATTTGCAATAAAATACTGTCTTCAAATATGCTTACCAATGGGGGTGGGAAAAAAACCTAACAATCCCTAGATGGTATGCAAGTGAGATTAATGGTTGCATGAAATTGCCACTTTTTGCAATGCCTGTTAGCGCCTCGGACGCAAAGCACTTTTCTTCTGGGTAGGGGGCGAGTTGGGGGTGGGGTGGGGGGTCATCGCTCCCGGGAAATTGCCCGGGAGTTTGTGGAGATGCTGTCATTGGAGCGCCCCGCCCCATGAGTAGCCCCCCCCCCCCCCGGGTCTCCACGCAACCGTCTGATGATGTCATCACCGTGTGCGGTGACACCTTAGCGCCACGCACTGACTCCTTTCCGCCCCGCGGAGGATATTGTCCTGCGCCCCGCGGGTGTCAGCCCCGTTAGCACCGTTGGTCCCGCCCGTGCAGGAAGCGGATTGCGCGCCACTTCCTTTGAGGGGCAGTAAGCCCAATTCAGAGGCCGGGGCGGGATTTCCGTGCCGGGCGCAGAAAGTACCACCCCGAGCAGGTTACACCCCAATCGGGGCGCAGGACAATTTCACCCCTATTATTTTTACAAGACTGTTGGCTGTCACAGTACAATTTGTAAAAACAGGGATATAAGGGGCTTGTGATCGGTTTCCAGCTCAAATTTGAGGCCAAACAGGTACTGATGCATTTTCTTTACCCCGAACACACACGGTAATGCCTCTTTCTCAATCATGCTGTAGGCCCTCTTGGACTTAGACAAGCACCTGGAGGCATAGGCGACAGGTTGCAACTTCCCCGCAACGTTAGCTTGTTGTAATATGCACCCGACTCCATACGACGACGCATCACATACAAGCACGAGTCTTTTACACGGGTTATACAATACAAGCAGCTTGTTGGAGCATAAATGTTTCTGGCTTTCTCAAAAGCAATTACTTGTTTTTTTTCCCCATACCTAGTTCTCACCTTTAGGCAATAACACATGTAGAGGCTCTAAGAGGGTGCTTAACCCCGGTAGGAAGTTACCAAAATAGTTGAGGAGTCCCAGGAACGACCGCAGCTCCGTGACGTTTTGTGGCCTGGGCGTGTTTCTGATAGCCTCTGTCTTGGCATCTGTGGGCCGAATGCCATCCGCCATGATCTTTCTCCCCAAAAACTCCACTTCTGTTGCCATGAAGACGCATTTCGACCTCTTCAGCCGCAGCCCTACACGATCCAATCGCTCGAGGACCTCCTCCAGGTTTTGTCGGTGATCAACCCATGACCAATATGTCGTCCTGAAAAACCACCGTGCGTGGTACTGACTTGAATAGGCTCTCCATGTTTCTCTGGAAGATCACTGCAGCCGACCGAATTCCAAACGGGCATCTGTTGTAGATGAACAGTCCCTTGTGCGTGTCGATGCAGGTGAGGCCCTTCAAAGACTCCTCCAGCTCCTGTGCCATGTAGGCTGAAGTCAGGTCGAGCTTGGTGAACGTCTTGCCTCCTGCCAGTGTCGCAAATAGGTCGTCTGCCTTAGGTAGTGGGTATTGGTCCTGTAGCGAGAAACAATTAATGGTTACTTTATAATCGCCGCAAATCCTGACCGTTCCATCACTTTTGAGTACTGGAACAATCGGGCTGGCCCACTCGCTGAATTCCACTGGGAAGATGATGCCCTCGCGTTGCAGCCTGTCTAGCTCGATTTCCACTCTCTCCCTCATCATGTGAGGTACCGCTCGCGCCTTGTGGTGAATGGGTCGTGCCTCTGGGACCAAGTGGGACCGCACCTTCACCCCAGAAAAGTTTCCAATGCCTTGCTCAAAAAGGGAAGGAAATTTGTTAAGAACCTGGGTACATGAGGCCTCATCAACATGTGATAGTGCTCGGATGTCATCCCAGTTCCAGCGGATTTTGCCCAGCCAGCTCCTTCCAAGCAGTGTGGGGCCATCGCTCGGGATAATCCAGAGTGGCAGTTCATGCACCGTACCCTCGTAGGTGGCCTTGACCATGGCGCTGCCCAGGACAGTGATGAGCTCTTTGGCATACGTTCTCAGTTTTGTGTGGATGGGGCTCAGGACTGGTCTGAATGCCTTGTTGCACCTCAGTCTCTCAAACATCTTTTTACTCATGATGGATTGGCTAGCGCCAATGTCCAGTTCCATGGCTACGGGTAAGCCATTCAATTTTACATTTAGCATTATAGGTGGCCATTTCATCAAAAATGTGTGCACCCCATGTACTTCAGCATCTGCCTCCTCTCTCTGAGGCTCAAAATTGCTTTGATCCACCATGGGCCGATCTTCCTCTACCACATGGTGGTTAGCAGGTCTTGCAGAGCTTGCAGCTTGTCTGCAAGTTCGTTGGAGGTGCCCCATTGTTCCATAGCTCTTGCAAACATACTCTTTGAAGCGGCATGAATAGGCTGAATGGGAGCCTCCACAACGCCAACAAGGTGTGAATTGCCTTGCATTCATCCTTTGTTGGGGACTCTGAGTCATCTGGGTCACCTGAGGCCTGCTGGCAGTTGCAGACTCGTGGTTTCTGCCCTGTACATTTCTGCTCGCAAACACAGTTCCAGTTAATTTATGAACATTGCTAGCATTTGTGTGCCGAGAGATTTGTTTGGTGTTATCACTGGTGGACATAAACGCCTGTGCTATCACAATGGCCTTACTGAGGGTCGGTGTCTCTACAGTCAAAAGATTTCATAGGATAGTCTCGTGGCCAATGCCCAGTACAAAAAAGTCTTTGATCATCTGCTCCAGGTAGCCATCAAACTCACATTGTCCTGCAAGTCGCCTTAGCTCGGTGACGTAGCTGTCCAGTTCCTGACCTTCAGATCGCTGGCATGTGTAGAACCGATACCTCACCATCAGCACGCTCTTCCTCGGGTTAAGATGCTCCCGAACCAGTGTACACAGCTCCTCATACGACTTATCTGTAGGTTTCACTGGAGCCAGAAGATTCTTCAAGAAGCTGTAGGTCGGTGCCCCGCAGACCGTGAGGAGGACCGCTCTCCTTTTTGCAGCGCTTCCTTCTCCGTCCAGCTCGTTGGCTACAAAGTACTGGTCTAGCCATTCGACATAGGCTTCCCAGTCCTCACCCTCCAAGAACTTCTCCAGGATGCCCACAGTTTGCTGCATCTTTGCGTTGAATTCGTATACCCGTCGCCAGTTGTTGTGTTCCTAACACAGATGAGACTGCACACAGGGAGGTTAAAGTAACAGTGACCTCAGTCTTTATTAAGACACTCCCGAGTGAGGAACAGGCCTTAGGGGCCGGCTTATATACAGTGCTCCCAAGGGATGCTGGGATCCCTTGGGACTACAGGGGATGCTCTCCCTGGTGGCGGAACATGGGAGTGCATGGTTTACAGACACACAACACAAGCGATGGCTTCTGGCCAGGTTGTGCAAGCCCCTGACCCCCCCGACCTTTGAGGCAGACAGATCCCGAGGAGCTGGAGATGCCGACGCCTTCAATCACGCCCCCTACCTTCTCACCAAGACGGACACGTCTGCAGAGATCCGGCTGCCCCTTTGCCCAACCTGCTGGACCAGGCGCGGTGAGGGGCAGGGGTGCGGCACGCCATGTTGAAGGCGGAGCGAAGAAGAGCACGTGGGCCTCACATCCAGGAGGTGAAAGAGAGGTGGTGGCAGGGGGTAGAGGGTTGGGTGTTGGTGGTGGATACCTTCTTTAATCTTCATTAAGCTCTGTCACTTGTTTCACATGGATTGTTGTCAATGTCACTTGACTGGTCTGGGAAGAAGTGTACATCTCTTGGATAAAAGTGTTTGCATGGTCAGTCACTTTTGGAATGCAGCTCTAATCAATACAGTCACATTGTTCACCGACTCTTGGTCAGTGTCTCATTTTTACATAATGTGTGGTGCCTTCTGAGAAAAACATGCCTCTCCTTCAGGTCTTCTGCTGTATGAGGAATATCTTGCCCTCCACATATGATGCTACTATATAATGGGCCCTGTCATCAGGCCATTGCGACACGACACATAAGGGTCACCAATGCAGGAAGGCTGCCATTCAGTGAGTGTCAGTTGCACTACTTACAGGGCATACATTAAGGCTTGCACTTCGGTCCACTTTTCATTACGTGAAACATCGCGGAGGCTCACCCCTCCTATGACATGTTCCTCAGTGACCTTGCAGTTCATTACATGTCTTTTTCCATCTTCAGTACCTCATGTCATGCTGTTCTCACTATCACATGCAGCGACCTGCCAGAGCATTACATCTTCTCATTTTCGCATATTTACTCTGACATAAGCTCAGACCATCTGTGCAGTCACAATCTGTGAGTAAATCTGTTCTACCTGCAATGATGTAAAAACTCTTGTAGGGCTTCTCCGGACCACCATGTGGGGGCTGCCTGTCTTTTACCAGGAACTTATCAGGGTCTGGAACAGAGTCACCACTAAGCGCAGCTCTCCCCCGTCTGGAGTGGCGGCTGTCCTGCAGGAGCCGCTGCTTAGGAATCCGTACCTCCATGACCGTGGTTTTAGGTGGCAGGCAGATGAGAGGGCTCGGGCTGGCGAGGTGACCAGGGACAGGGACCTGCTCGATGAGGGAGGAGCGGGCTGGATGGCGCCAGACGTGCTGGCACAGTGCCAAAACCGGGCCGACGTCCGCCGCGCGGCCAATGCCATCGAGTCGCTAAACACAGCGCTGGGCCCTGACTCCGTTAGGTGTGTCGAGGAGGCTCAGGCACATGGGGAGATCCCATCCGAACTGACCCCCGTCCGGACGGAATTCCTCATCGCCGCCAAGCCCCGGAACCTCCCTCGGGAGCCGGCACCTCAAACTTGAGCCTCCTCGGGGAAATCCCCTCCGTGCCTTTCAGTTCTGCATGGAGGGGATTCCTGTACTGGCTGCTCTCCACCTTGCCATCTTTGTCTGCCATCCGGACATGCCATGACGCACCATCTTGCCGTCTGGAGGAGGTGGGGGTCCCCGATGGAGTGCACTCTACGTGGAAATCCTTCCTCTATTTATTGGGGACTTGGCCTGGAGGGTGTTGCACGGAGCAGTCCCGTGCATTAAGTTTTTAAGTCGGTTCATGGGCTCCCAGGCCGCTTGCAATTTCTGTGGTATGGAAGAGTCCGTGTTCCATGTTTTTATTGAGTATGTGAGGTTGCAGCCCCTATTCCATTATTTGAAGGGGCTGCTCCTCAAATTCTGGTTGTACTTCAGTCCCACACTCCTGATCTTTGGGCATCCTGTGCAGAGGGGAGCGGGCAGGTCGGAAGGCCTCCTCGTAGGACTGTTCCTGGGCATGGCCAAGGGGGCCATCAGCCGGTCCAGGCAATGGGTGGTCAAGGGGGTTGTTCAGCCCGACTGCCTGCCTCTCTTCCACAGTTACATCCGAGCCAGGGTGTCCCTGGAGATGGAGAACGCGATGTCCACCGGTACGCTCGCGGCCTTCCGCGATAGGTGGGCACCGGAGGGACTGGAGTGCATCATTACCCCTGGCAACCAAATTTTAATTTGATTACTATTGTTTAAAGTTAATTTGTCTATGATTGTCGGTTTTAGTGCCCCCCCCCTCCCCGCTTTTAGCCAGGGGGCACTTGTATAATTTGTGTTTTGGTGCCCTCGGAAAAATAAATGAATAAAAAAACAAGGGGACACCTGAAAAGTTTTTGGAGTGTCCACCCCCCCCCCGCCCTTTAATCAGGCGGCACTTGATTATTAGCTTACAACAAAAATAGTTGTAGGGTTTCTCCATTGAGCCTTCACTATATGTCGCTACTCATTGCTGTTTTCTCTAACACACCTTCCCTTCAACGGAGTAATTTCCATTTACATATCTCAACTCTTTCTGTGCAGGTTACGGTTGATCAAATAACCATTTCTGAGCATCTGATAATGCTGCAGTGGACGATCCCCGGATTGTGCAGTGCTGCAGCACTCTCAGCGATTCTTCCTGATGCCTGACTCACAGCCAGCTCAGACTAGCTTTTTGCCAGCGGTCCTGCTGGCGGGCGGCAGAGCGACCTTAGTCGATCGGTCGCGAGGAAAATCCCATTTTTCGAGCTTCCGGCATGGGCGGGCAGCAGCAAGTTGCGCCGACGGAACCTTAGCGAGGAACCTGCCAGCGGGCGGCACCTGGACGGCACCTGGGCGGTACGGGAGAAATCGGCAAAAAAAATGAATTTTCGGGCGGAACCTTGGTGGCTGTGCGTGAAACTCTCACCAAATTCAGGCCCCTTGTTCTTATATAGCGCCTTTAACGTAGTGAAACGTCTCAAGGTGTATCATGCAATAAAAATTAGACACTGAGCCGCATAAGCAGGTGACCAAAAGCTTGGTCAAATAAGTATGTTTTAAGGAGCGTCTTGAAGGAGGAAAGAGAGGTAGAGAGGTGAAGAGGTTTAGGCAGGGAGTTCCAGAGCTTGGGACCTAGGCAACAGAAGGCACGGCGACCAATGGTGGTAGTTAATCAAATGAGTGTGCAAACCATTATTTGCTTACATAACAATGGTGACTACAAATTCAAATAATTAATTGATTGTGAACCACTCTGGGATCTCTTGAGGATGTGAAAGGCACTAGATAAATGCAAGTTCTTCCTTCTATCTTACATTGTGTTTAGTTCCTGCTGTGCAATATATCACAAAATCATGTGGGAGCTCAATGATTGTTTCTTTTATTTCCTCTACTTTATGACCTTGGTCTAGATATCAACTGAAAATGTGCTGCTGGGGACACAATTCATCAGTCATCAAGAATTAGACATGTAGCACTGAGGCTCTGTTTGGCAGTGATGTGACTTCAGACAGCAGCTGTGAAACAGAGTTCAGAATGGGAAACTGCCAGCAAGCCTTAGCTAGAAGTAACCACTTTTTATATCTGAATATAGCTCATGTTCTCCTACAGCTATTCAGCAAGGATTCAAAGGTCAGCAACAAAATTAGGCTTGCCCCAACATAATCTCAATAAACTAACTTTAACCAGCCTTCATCTGCACAATGAAGTTGTTTGCAATGGCCACTGCAGGCTCTACTCTGGCTGTTGGCACTCAGTCATACTGCTTACTAGTGTCAGAGTTGTGTATAATTTTGATTAGGACTGGAGGCAAGTCTGACCTAAGCTGGCAAAAACATTTGGAGCTATGTGAATCAGATTTAACTCTCTCTGCTTTTTACTCTTTTGAACCTGTGTCCCTAGGTGTAATTTAAATTAGTATTCTGGGCTGACGTTTTCTATAGTTTTAACAATCTTATATATGTTTCTTAGTTTTATGTTATATTGTTATGTGACATCAGCCCAGTATCTATTCAAATTAAGAATTCAAATAAACTTCACGCAAATTTATACGAGGCAGAATTCATACTCTGTTTCATAAAACTTAGCAATGATATTAAGCTGTGTATTATATCAAATTTAAGTAACATTTAATGATGTAGTAAAAAAGTAGGGAGCCCTTTAGAGTAATGTATTTACATTAGAATTTACTGGAAATTTGAAACTACTGTAATTCATTGGTTGTAAAGTGTTTTTAGATATCCTGAGGATGTGATAAGACACCATGGGGCCGATTTTCAGCAAGGCCCCCGCCCGCCCAAGTGCCGCCCAAAGTGCGCCGATGGCCGCCGAGGTACCGGACGGTACTTTGGTCGGGATATTCAGGAAGAAGGTCTCTCGAAGGTCGGCGGGCGGCAAATGGAAGACGTACGCCGCCAATCTGGGCGGCAGCGAGCGGGAGGTTACATTCTCGGTGGCAGAGGCACTTGCCGCCCAAGTGCCGCCGAGGATGGAGTCGGGCCTACGGAGGGTCGAAGACCTGAAAAAAAAACAACAGCAAAAAATTTGAAAAGTATCCAAAAACCTTCAGGGGACCCCATACAGGTAAGTCGCTGTTGAAAAAAAATATTAAAATGTTCACTTATCTTTTTTTCAGGTTCCTCATACTCACCGTCGAGGACAGACCAGCCTCCAGCCAGCTGTCCACCCACGTAGTGCCGCCGAGTCCCACCAACTCCCGTCCGCAGGAATCTGGGAGCTCGGCGGGCGGGAGGTCAGTTGCGCCACTTGGCCGTCCGCTGATGTCAGCGGGCGGTTCCTGGTGACTCTCCCCTCCTGCCCGCTCCAGGCCACCCCGAAAGTGGCACTGGACGGATCTTTAGGAGGAATGTCGGCGGGAGTGGGCGACAGTCGGCGGCAGCGGGCGGTGAGGTGCTGAAAATTGGCCCCCATGAATTCTTTCTTCTTACTAGACAATAGACTCAAATTCCTTGTAAATTCTAATGTAAGTTTCGTGGTAAAGTTGGCTCCAGTCAACCAGAAATTGGAGAAGATTTAGGAACACTTTTAGCATCATCAACTGAGTGTGAACAACAAAACCTGGATCTGGTTAGAAAGAACCAAGAGCAACATTGATTTAACGTTTATTCAGATTAAAGACACATTATTGCCATAAAAATACATCTTATCAATCACCATATCATAATAATACACAGATGGAAGCACCATGATTTTTTCATGACATCATTGTATCATAAATATCATTGGGGTTAGAAATTCTTAAAAATGAAAATGAGAGAACCACACTACTAAAATGTTAATCTATGTAGCACCTGCTGTAGTGCTAAGAACACCAAGTGAATAAATCTGATGATTAATATTGTTCATGATGTTGCCAACCATTATTTAGGTCTTTGGTTTGAAGACGGGACTGAAGTATCACCAGAAATTTCTTGCATTTAAAATAGACCTTCAACCCACAGCAACTGCACCATATTATTTTGTATCTATCCATAAAATGTGCACCAAATACTAGCAATAATATTTCTCACACCTGCTTCTCCTGCCTGTATAACTCTCGCTGCTCTGGATCTCTGTCCCGTGTTCAAACATAGAATTAACCAGAACTGGTTAAACCAGAGATTTTTGAAAATGTGTTAAGACTATAAGCAATTTAATTCCCCATTAGATCCCAGTGCAGTTTTCTCTAATAATCTAAAAACAGAAAATGCTGGAAATACTCAGCAGGCCAGGCAGCATCTGTGGGGAGAGAAACAGAGTTGTTTCAGGTCGATGGACTTTTGTCAGAAATGTTTTCTCTAAGTCTTTCTGTGCTCCAATTAACTATGATAGTCAAATTCTTTAGCACAGTAGCCTCCAGCTGCACGCTGTTGCTGTGCCACCAAATTAATAAAAGAAAAGCTTCAACTTTATGTGCTGACATTTGCCAGCACACAGAGGCTTAGAAACGGGCTGCTGAAAACTGGACTGAGTCTGCTGGAGATGTCTCCACTGCAGAAAACCGTCTTTATTTATCTTTGTAAATGTTGGTGTCCTCTGGTCTAATGATTATTTTAAAGTTCAAGAATTGAGACTGGGAATTCTTCTGAATGATATGTGGAACCATAAAAATGATCTGTACTGCATTATTTAATGCAAGGGTTGCAGAATGTGCTAAAAGAACTGTATTCTTTAATGATTCGGACATAACCAATGGGAAATTGTTGCAATTTTGGAACAATTATAAATAGGAACTGCTTTGAACAGTGAATAAGTTGTGTCGCATTGTTCCAAAATTGACTTCTCCTGTAGACAAACCATTTCTCCTGAATTGTCCTATATTTAATTTACAGTCTAGTTTCTCGCATGTTTACTTCAGTGAAAATGCCCCAAGACAAGTATGGAAATAATGAACTGCTATGGCATGTTGCATTTATTTTCTAAGATGGTAAAGCAATAAAATGGTTACACCAGGTTGAGACTTAATTAATTCACAAACGCCACTTCCTCAATCGGCCTGATGTATTGAAAACACATTCTGTCTTACCCCTGCAAATAACCGGTGTTTTTATTTTGCTGCCCATATCTGTTTACTGGTAAGTTATCCAATAAAATATAGGAAGGGCTGCAGAAATGGCACAGGTTTTCAAGCTGAGGTCCACAGACCCTAGGGCGCCTGGGAGGTTAACCCAGAAGGAGGAACACAAGACTCTCAGATTTATTTCTGTCTGGAGTCGGACACAGTGCCTTGTGAATTTTATATTTCATTCTGTACCTTATGTATTTTGTGACTTATGGTCATATTATTTCTGTTGCGTGTATATACTGATAAAACTGTTTTCTGCGATGATAGATCTGATTTCCTTTGGGTAGCTGACACTAACTTTTGGAAGTTAGGACAGGGGTTCCTGAGGAATGTGTCAATAATTGCAGGAAGTCACCCACCCAGAAACATTTGAAAAACAATGAACAGCAATGTCACTTGGGTTTAGTTTTAAATAAGTCAGCTGGTTTTTTTCTGTGTAACACAGTTGTCTGCTAGAAGCAAGATAAAAATAACAGAGACCATTAAAATCACAACAGCAGTCAATTTACAATAAATCTGAATAAATTACTGCAAAATAAATCGAGCTTGAGAATATATCAAGTTTTTTGGGAAAGCAGGTTGAATTGGAATTTGCTCAGATTTGACTAAATTGTTAGCATTTAAACTGAGTCTTTCAATCTAAATAGCATTTTATTTAGGCTTGATTTAAATTAACAACCCTGTTTTAAAAAGGTCTTTAGCCAGCTGCTCCATGTAGGCACCCCCAGCGCCATTTGATGTTATCACTTGATTTAACTTGAGCTGGCTACATGGTTTACCTTCAGGCTGTAGACTGTTGTTGGCAGTGCAGAGGCAATAAAGGAATAAACAATGATTCCTTCGCTTACTTAATACTTGCATTGCTGTAAAGTCATTCTTTTAGTGATATACTGATTTTATCCATTTTGCTTTCTGCCTAATTGAATCCAAGGTAAACTAGTTACACTTGTTTTATTTGAATGTGTCATCAATGAATTTCCTTTCTGCCTTTAGAATTGTAGTCAATTTCTACTGCACAACATTAATGAAATGTTGCAAAGGTTTTGCTGAATTGCAAGGACTTCATATCACAGTAGAATTAGACAGCTTGAATCAGATTATATTTATTTGCAATATTTGTATGCTAAAACTGTAATTTATTATATTATTCAGCTCTAGTAATACTAAAATTACAATTCAGAGACTGGATCTGATGATGAGGGAGATGATATTTCACACTCCAAATTTTAAGATCTAATTTCTCAGTTTTCCACATTAACACTTTGCAATGTCAGTAAATTAAAATATGTCTGAATAAAGATATTGAGCAATCTTCTGTACAGGGCATATATATTTCTAGTCTATTTTCATTTTTTGCAGATATTAAAATGTACTTTAATAAATTGTTTGCCAATATTTGCAACACAAATGGATATTCTGATGATTAATTGTTAAATTTTAAGCACATTTATTATATAAATGTTACATACCATGCCACTGTTTTAATAATTTAGTTAATCTGTTAAATTCAGTCTAGTCAAGAATGTTGTAAGGTAAATGATAAAGTTTTCAAAACAAAGCCACATAACAAGGAAGGTAAGCTAGTATCATTTACAGCTTCCATTTTTAGGATTCATGTAAATGTACCATCCTGGTTAAATTAACAATTGAGAGAAAGGAAGTATTCTTGATTTTAAAAATGGTACACTATTCGATTGTGTCTATTTTTAACAATTGCAAAACACTGCAAAAATATACCGACCCCTTGAGTATCAAATACTCTTTGCAACTGTGAAAATGCACACAAACTATTGTCAAATAACAGATACACATTTAATATTTTTCCGCTACCAGGTGAAAGTAAGGTATTAAAAAAGACACAGAAAGCTTTTATGAAAGATGTTCATGGCAGCACTACATACATTTGGACACATTGAACGAGAAATGTTAGTATAATGAAATATAACAACAGTGTACACGTATTTAAAGTCACAAAAATGGTTTTGACAAAGATGGAATTTTTTGTGGAGGATTTCTCTTATTTTTGCTTAGATCTTAAATAGCAGCTTTAATCATCTTCATTAAAATTTTGTTCAGAGATGAAAGTCTTGTTGAATTTTCTCTTAGGCCACTATGCTGCCAGGTATATGGTAGGGCAGGACTTCTGCCCAGCGACTGGGCTAGACACTGACCCTGTCCAAAATCCCAGTGACAGCATGTGCTCAGCAGGGCTGTCCTCATTTTTGTCTGCTGCAGCTGGCCCATGACTTGTGCTGGAAAGGGAACAAGGGTCAGTAGTTAGTGCAAGGGTAAGCAGAGCCAGTTGAGTGGCAGCTCAAAGCAGCACCACTATGTCATATACAGAATATGTTTTGGAAGGTAGTTTGGTGAGAAGAGACAAAGAAGGTAAGATGGATAAACACCCTGTGGAGTATGTCCTCCAGCTTCACCAGTTGGAATACTGCAGACTCGCCTCATGCCCACAATCCCTTACTGCTTCATCCAATTGGGAGTGGATGTGGATGGATGTTGCCCACCCCGCCGCCGCCCCTCCCACCCCGCCACCCACCCTGTCTGTGCCTGTTCTCTCTGATTGTGTACCAGTTTGTCCTGCAAAAAGAAAGGAAATGTTTTAGTTTGTGGTCTGGTGAAAGATTGTGAAATTGTGCCTGTCAAAGTAGAATACTGTTTCTGGTGCGTGAAAGATGGCATAGGTCATATCATTGAATTTCTTGCGGCATTGCAGCCAGGTCCTGGGTGCAATGTTCCTCGCATTGACCTCTTTCGTCCCATGTGCCAAATTGTCTGGGAATCCTTCTCCCACCAATAGCAATAGCAGCTCCTTCCTCCTGATGATTACTAAGTAAAAGTAGAAAAATATGCAAAACCATAGAAGAAATGTAATATGGAAGAAATACTTTTTATTTAATTTTTGTTTGACCGAAGGTGTTTTCAAAAGGCTAATGTCCATTATTGCAAAAGTAAAGAGCAGTAGAAAGTATTCAAGAGTAACAACAGATGCACAATTGTTCCTGCGGGTACCATTAAATATTTCATGACTTTCAGCAATTCTAACAAAGACATGTTGAGCCTTCATGAGCTGAATGTCAGCTTAATATCTATAAGACTACATGTTTGTTATCAATATTTCAAAATCATTTTACAGGCCGAATATGATTAGTAGCTGTATTTGTTGCACCTGTGAACTAATAAGATTATCTAATAAGAACTTCAGTTCCTGTGAAATGTGTCATGTATGTACATGCGGTTTGCAGCCACCAGATGGTGTAATTGTTGGAGGCCACTGAGCAGCACGCACATGGTGCTGCTCCGTTATAAAAGGCCAGCCATTTTGCGAGTCACACACTTTGGACCTAAATAAAGCAGAGCCAAGGTTGTTGTATGTAAACCTGTAATTACCATGGCTAACCACCAGAGGGCTTATCCCCTGGTGTCCCAAGGGATCCCACAATCCCTTGGGAGCACCTGTATATGAGGAGGCCTCACAGGCTGGAGAGGCACTCAGAGCTGCAATAAAGAACGATGGTCACACTTACTTTGAGCTTGCAGCATCTAGTCGGACTCTTTATCCAAGACATAACAACTGGCGACGAGATACAGATAACGAACCCCAATGCAACAATGCAGAGAACTGTGGGCATCCTGGAGAAATTTTCGGAGGGAGATGATTGGGAAACCTTCGCTGAGCGACTTGACCAATACTTCATGGCCAACAAGCTGGAAGGAGAAGCGAACGCTGCCAAATGAAGGGCAATCCTCCTCACCGTTTGCGGGGCATCAACGTATCGCCTCATGAAAAACCTGCATCTCTCCAGCAAAACCCACAGACAATTCATACGATGAGTTGTGCACACTGGTCCGGGAGCATCTAAACCCGAAGGAAAGTCTCCTGATGGCGAGGTATCGGTTTTACATGTACAAGAGGTCTGAAGGCCAGGAAGTGGCAAGCTACATTGCCGAGCTAAGGCGCCTTGCAGGACATTGCGAATTTGAAGGACACTTGGAACATATGTTCAGGGACTTCTTTGTACTTGGCACTGGCCATGAAGTAATACGTCGCAAACATTTGACTGTAGAGACCCCAACCTTGAGTAAAGCCATAGCGATAGTCCAGGCATTTATCTCCACCAGTGACAATACCAAACAAATTTCCCAGCATACGAGTGCTGCTGAACAAAGTAACATTGTTTTCAAATCGAAATGTACATGGCAGGACTTACACGCCTGTAGCTGCATGTCCGCAGATGACTCAGAGTCCGCCATCAAGGATGGTGAATACAATGCAATTAACACCTTGTTGGCGCTGCGGGGGTGATCATCGTTTCCATTCATGCCGCTTCAAAGGATACGTTTGCAAGGGTTGTGGAACAATGGGACACCTCCAATGTATGTGCAGACCCTGCTAATCCTGCAAACCACCATGTTGCAGAGGAGGACAGATCCACGGTGGATCATGATGAATCAGAGCCTCAGAGCGAGGAGGCAGAGGTATATGGGGTGCACACATTTACCACAAAGTGTCCCCAATAATGCTGAAGGTGGAATTAAATGGACTCCCGGTGTCCATGGGGCTGGACACGGGCGCAAGCCAGTCCATAATGAGCAGAAAGACTTTCGATAATTTATGGTGCAATAAGGCTTCAACGTCAGTCCTGACTCCCATTCGTACCAAACTCAGAATGTACACAAAGGAACTGATCCCCATAATTGGCAGTGCTACCGTAAAGGTCTCCTACGATGGAGCGGTGCATGATTTACCACTCTGGGTGGGCGATGGCCCCACACTGTTTGGCAGGAGCTGGCTGGGAAAGATACGCTGGAACTGGGATGACATCCGAGTGCTTTCGTCTGTCGACGACACCTCATGTGCCCAGGTCCTAAGTGTTAAAAATGTATACTTGCATTTACTCTGTACAGCCACCAGAGGGCTCATCCCCTGGAGTCCCAAGGGATCCCATAATCCCTTGGGAGCACAGGTATATAAAGAGGCTTCATAGGTTGGAGAGGCACTCTGGAGACCTGCAATAAAAGACTAAGGTCACACTTTACTTTGAGCTCACAGTGTTCAGTCTGACTCTTTCTCCATACACTACAACTAGCGACGAGACACAGATAGCGAACCCAAAGATGCAGAGGACAGTGGGCATCCTGGAGAAATTTTCGGAGGGAGATGATTGGGAAACTTTTGTGGAGCGACTCAACCAATACTTCGTGGCCAACGAGCTAGATGGGGAAGAGAGCACTGCCAAACAAAGGGTGATCCTCCTCACCGTCTCTGGGGCACCAACGTATGGTCTCATGAAAAATCTGCTCACTCCAGCGAAACCCATAGAGAAATCATACGACGATTTGTGCACACTGGTCCGAGAGCATTTGAACCCGAAGGAAAGCGTTCTGATGGCGAGGTACCGGTTCTACACCTACAAAAGGTCTGAAGGCCAGGAATTGGTGAGTTATGTCGCCGAGCTGAGACGCCTTGCAGGACATTGCGAATTTGAAGGAGATTTGGAGCACATGCTCAGAGACTTTTCGTACTTGGCATTGGTCACGAAACCATACTTCACAAGCTTTTGACTGTAGAGACCCCAACCCTGAGTAAGGCCATAGTGATAGCCCAGGCGTTCATTGCCACCAGTGACAATACTAAGCAAATCTCTCAGCACACAAGTGCTGCTACAAGTACTGTGAACAAAGTGATGTTGTTTTCGAATAACATACAGGGCAGGTCACACATACCTGCAGCTACACATCCGCAGATATCTCAGAGTCCACCATCAAGGGTGATGAATGCAAGGCCATTAACATCTTGTTGGTGCCGCGGGGGTGATCATCATTTCCATTCATGCCGATTCAAAGAGTACGTTTGCAAGGGCTGTGGAACAATGGGACACCTCTAACGAGTGTGCAGACAAGCTGCTAAGCCTGTTAAACCTGCAAACCACCACGTTGCAGAGGAGGACAGATCCACGGAGGATCACTACGAACCAGAGCCTCAGATAGAGGAGACAGAGGTATATGGGGTGCACACATTCACCATGAATTGTCCCCCCGATAATGCTGAATGTTGAACTAAATGGACTCCCGGTGTCAATGGAGCTGGACACGGGCGCGAGCCAGTCCATCACGGGCAAAAAAACTTTCGAAAGGTTGTGATACAACAAGGCCTCAAGGCCAGTCTTAACTCCAGTTCGCATGCAACTAAGAACTTATACGAAAGAATTGATTCCTGTAATCGGCATTGCTACCGTAAAGGTCTCCTACGATGGAGCGGTGCACAAACTACCACTTTGGGTGGTACCGTGCGATGGTCCCACGCTGCTCGGCAGGAGCTGGCTGGGAAATATACGCTGGAACTGGGATGACGTCTGAGCACTATCGCCCGCTGATGACACTTCGTGTGTCCAGGTCTTAAACAAATTTCCTCTGCTGTTCGAACCAGGCATCGGGAAATTCCAAGGAGCAAAAGTGCAGATCCACCTAACTCCGAGGGCGCGCCCCATCCATCACAAGGCGAGAGCAGCACCGTACATGATGAGAGAAAGGGTAGAGATTGAGCTAGACCGGCTGCAACGAGAGGGCATCATTTCACCGATCGAGTTCAGTGAGTGGGCCAGTCCTATTGTCCCAATCCTCAAGGGAGACGGCACCGTCTGAATCTGTGGTGATTACAAAGTAACTATCAATCATTTCTCCCTGCAGGACCAATACCCACTACCAAAAGCCGATGACCTCTTTGCAACACTGGCGAGAGGAAAGACATTCATGAAGCTGGATCTGACTTCAGCCTACATGAAGCAGGAACTGGAGGAATCATCGAAGGCCCTCACCTGCATCAACATGCACAAAAATCTCGTTGTTTGTAACAGGTGCTCATTTGGAATCCGATCAGAGGCAGCGATATTCCAGAGAAACATGGAAGGTTTACTAAAGTCGGTCCCGCACACTGTGGTCATCCAGGACGACATCTTGGTCATAGGTCGGAACACAGCCGAGCATCAGCAGAACCTGGAGGAGGTTCTTAGTTGACTCAACCGCATGGGGCTCAGGTTAAAACGCTCGAAGTGCATTTTCCTGGTGCCTGAAGTGGAGTTCCTGGGAAGGAGGATTACGGCGGACGGCATCAGGCCCACCAACGCGAAGACGGAGGCAATTGAGAACGCACCGAGGCCACAGAATGTGACGGAGCTGCAGTTGTTTCTGGGACTCCTGAACTACTTTGGTAACTTCTTACCGGGTCCGAGCACACTGTTAGAACCACTACTGCATGTCTTACTACGAAAAGGGGACGAATGGGTTTGGGGCAAAAGTCAAGAAAATGCCTTTGTAAAAGCAAGAAAATTGTTATGCTCAAACAAATTGCTTGTGTTGTATGATCCATGTAAGTGTTTGGTATTAGCATGTGATGCATCATCATATGGCGTCGGGTGTGTATTGCAATAAGCTAATGATTTTGGGAAACTGCAACCGGTTACTTATGCATCCAGGAGTCTGTCTAAGGTTGAGAGAGCCTACAGCATGATTGAGAAAGAAGCGTTAGCGTGTGTCTATGGGGTAAAGAAAATGCATCAATACCTGTTTGGGCTAAAATTCGAATTAGAAACTGACCATAAACCACTTATATCCCTGTTTGCTGAGAGTAAAGGGATAAATACGAATGCATCGGCCCGCATCCAGAGATGGGCGCTCACATTGTCCGCATACAACTACGCCATCCACCACAGGCCAGGCAAGAAAACTGTGCCGATGCTCTCAGTAGGCTGCCATTGTCCACAGATTTAGCTATGGTTATGGAAGCATTTGAGAGTGAGCAATCACCCATCACTGCCCGGCAGATCAAAACCTGGACAAGCCAGGACCCCTTATTATCTCTAGTCAAAAGCTATGTGCTTCACGGGAGCTGGTCCAGTGTCCCAGTGGAAATGCAGGAAGAGATAAAGCCGTTCCAGCGGCACAAAGATGAAATGTCTATACAGGCAGACTGCCTTCTGTGGGACAATCGAGTAGTGGTCCCCCAAGAAAGGCAGAGACACATACATCAATGACCTACACAGTACTCACCCAGGCATCGTAATGATGAAAGCGATAGCCAGATCCCACATGTGGTGGCCCGGTATCGATGCGGACTTAGAGTCCTGCGTTCACAGATGTAATACATGCTCGCAGTTAAGCAATGTACCCAGGGAGGCGCCGCTAAGTTTATGGTCTTGGCGCTCCAAACCGTGGTCTAGGGTACACGTCGACTATGCAGGCCCGTTCTTGGGTAAAATGTTCATTGTGGTTGTAGACGCGTACTCCAAGTGGATTGAATGTGAGATAATGTTGGCTAACATGTCCGCTGCCACCACTGAAAGCCTGCGGGCCATGTTTGCCACACACGGCTTACCTGATGTCCTGGTGAGCGACAACGGGCCAGTGCTGAGTTCAAAGAATTCATGACCCGCAACGGGATCAAACTTGTCACATCTGCCCCGTTTAAACCAGCGTCCAATGGTCAGGCAGAGAGAGCGGGGCAAACCATCAAGCAAGGCTTGAAGAGGGTAACTGAAGGCTCACTGCAGACTCGCCTATCCCGAGTCCTGCTTAGCTACCGCACGAGACCACACTCACTCACTGGGATCCCACCTGCTGAACTACTCATGAAAAGAACACTTAAGACAAGGCTCTCGTTAGTTCACCCTGATCTACATGAACAGGTAGAGAGCAGGCGGCCTCAACAAAGTGCATACCATGATAGTGCAAATGTGTCACGCGAGATTGAAATCAATGATCCTGTATTTGTTTTAAATTATGGACAAGGTCCCAAGTGGCTTCCCGGCACTGTCGTGGCCAACGAGGGGAGCAGGGTGTTTCGGGTCAAACTTTCAAATGGACTCATTCACCGGAAATACTTGGACCAAATCAAACTCAGATTCGCGGACTATCCTGAGCAATGCACCTTGGACCTTCCTTTTTGTTCCCTCAACATACACACCAGTGTTAATCGGCACCACGATTGACCACGAAGCAGAACCCATCATCCACAGCAGCCCTGCAGGGCCCAACACACCAGGCAGCCCAGCAAGGCCAGCTACACAGCAGCCTAGCGAGGGCCCAACAAATGATTCAACAACACCAGCTTTCACACCGAGACAATCAACCAGGGCAAGAAGGGCCCCAGATCGACTCACATTGTCAATAGTTACTCTATTGACTTTGCGGCGGGAGTGTTGTTATATATATATACTTGCATTTATTCTGTACAGCCACCAGAGGGCTCATCCCCTGGAGTCCCAAGGGATCCCATAATCCTTTGGGAGCACAGGTATATAAAGAGGCTTCACAGATTGGATAGGCACTCTGGACACCTGCAATAAAATACTTAAGTCACACTTTACTTTGAGCTTACAGTGTTCAGTCTGACACTTTCTCCATACACTACACTAAGCAAGTTCCCCTCGCTGTTCGAACCAGACATCGGTAAGTTCCAAGGAGCAAAAGTGCAGATACATTTATTCCGGGGGCGCGACCCATCCATCATAAGGCGTGAGCGGTACCTGACATGATGAGAGAGAGGGTGGAGATCGAGCTGGACAGACTGCAACGAGAGGGCATCATTTTGCCGATCGAATTCAATAAGTGGGTCAGTCTGATTGTTCCAGTCCTCAAGGGAGACGGCACCGTCAGAATCTGTGGTGATTACAAAGTCACTATCAATCGTTTCTCGCTGCAGGATCAATACCCGCTACCAAAGGTAGATGACCTATTTGCAAAGCTGGCAGGAGGGAAAACGTTTACGAAGCTGGAATTGACCTCGGCCTACATGACGCAGGAGCTGGAGGAATCTTCGAAAGGCCTCACCTGCATCAACATGCACAAAGGCCTTTTCGTTTACAACAGATGCCCATTTGGTATTCGATCGGCTGCGGCGATATTCCAGAGAAACATGGAAAGCTTACTGAAGTCGGTCCCGTGCACCGTGGTCTTCCAGGATGACATCTTGGTTACAAGTCAGGACACCATCGAGCACCTACAGAACCTGGAGGAGGTTCTTAGTCGGCTTAATCGTGTGGGGCTCAGGATAAAATGCTCGAAGTGCGTTTTCCTGGTGCCTGAAGTGGAGTTCCTGGGCAGACGAATCGCGGCGGACAGCATCAGGCCCACCAATTCGAAGACGGAGGCAATCAAGAATGCACCAAGACCACAGAACGTGACAGAGCTGCGGTCATTTCTAGGACTCCTGAACTATTTTGGTAACTTCTTACCAGGTTTTAGCACATTGTTAGAATCCTTACACTCTTTACTGCGTAAAGGAGATGAATGGGTATGGGGTAAAAGCCAAGAAAATGCCTTTGAGAAAGCTAGGAAGCTGTTATGTTCAAACAAATTGCTTGTGTTGTACGATCCATGTAAACGTTTGGTACTGGCATGTGATGCGTCGTCGTACGGGGTCGGGTGTGTATTGCAACAAGCGAATGAATTTGGGAAATTGTAACCGGTTGCTGAGTTCTAAATTTCTCCCAGTCCCCGGGTTCGCTGCTATTTATGGCCAATTTGTATGCCACTTCCTTGGCTTTAATACTATCCCTGATTTCCCTTGATAGCCACGGTTGAGCCACCTTCCCTTTTTTATTTTTACGCCAGACAGGGATGTACAATTGTTGTAGTTCATCCATGCGGTCTCTAAATGTCTGCCATTGCCCATCCACTGTCAACCCCTTAAGTACCATTTGCCAATCTATCCTAGCCAATTCACGCCTCATACCTTCAAAGTTACGCTTCTTTAAGTTCTGGACCATGGTCTCTGAATTAACTGTTTCATTCTCCATCCTAATGCAGAATTCCACCATATTATGGTCACTCTTCCCCAAGGGGCCTCGCACAACGAGATTGCTAATTAATCCTCTCTCATTACACAACACCCAGTCTAAGATGGCCTCCCCCCTAGTTGGTAACTCGACATATTGGTCTAGAAAACCATCCCTTATGCACTCCAGGAAATCCTCCTCCACCGTATTGTTTCCAGTTTGGTTAGCCCAATCTATATGCATATTAAAGTCACCCATGATAACTGCTGCACCTTTATTGCATGCATCCCTAATTTCCTGTTTGATGCCCTCCCCAACATCACTACTACTGTTTGGAGGTCTGTACACAACTCCCACTAACGTTTTCTGCCCATTGGTATTCCGTAGCTCCACCTATGTTTTTAGTGGTTGTAGATGCGTTCTCCAAATGGATTGAATGTGTGATAATGTTGGCAAGCACGTACGCTGCCACCATTGAAAGCCTACGGGCAATGTTTGCCACGCCCGGCCTGCCTAATGTCCTTTAATGACAATGGGCCATGCTTTACCAGTGCCAAATTCATGGAATTCATGACCTGCAATGGGGTCAAACATGTCACGTCCAATGGTCAGGCAGAACGAGCAGTTCAAACAATCAAACAGAGCTTGAAAGCGGCAACTGAAGGCTCACTGCAGACTCGCTTATTCCGAGTCCTGCTTAGTTACCGCACAAGACCCCACTCACTCACCGGGGTCCTTCCTGCTGAACTGCTCATGAAAAGGGCACTTAAGACAAGGCTCTCGTTCGTCCATCCTGATCTACATGGACAAATCGAGATCAGGCAGCTTCAACAGAATACATATCATGATCGCGCAAATGTGACACGCGAAATTGAAGTAAATGATCCTGTATTTGTGTTGAACTATGGATCAGGTCCCAAGTGGATTGCTGGCACTGTTTTGGCCAAAGAGGGGAGTAGGGTGTTTGTGGTCAAATTCGCAAATGGACTCACCTGCAGAAAACACTTGGACCAAACCAAACTCAGATTTACGGACTATCCAGAACAACCCACAATAGACTACCTTTTTCAACCCTCCAACACACACACAGCGGTTGACCACGAAGCAGAACCCATCACCCGCAGCAGCCCAGCAGGACTCACCACCCCCAGCAACCCAGCAAGGCCAGCTGCGCAGCAGCCCAGCGAAGGCCCAACAAACGGCTCACCAACACCAGCATTTGCACAGAGACGATTAACCAAGGAAAGGAAGGCCCCAGATCGACTCACATTGTAAATAGTTACACTATTGACTTTGAGGGGGAGTGTGTTGTTATTTATGTAAACCTGTAATTACCATGGCTAACCACCAGAGGGCTTAACCCCTGGAGTCCCAAGGGATCCCACAGTCCCTTGGGAGCACCTGTACATAAGGATGCCTCACAGGCTGGAGAGGCACTCTGAGAGCTGCAATAAAAGACTGCGGTCACACTTACTTTGAGCTTGCATCATCTAGTCTAACTCTTTATCCAAGACATAACAGTTGTACCTTGCTTAGTTAAACAGTATTCAATTTGAACCTTTATTGCATACGTAACATTTGGCAACAAGAATACAAGAACCTTTGTTTGAAAAATGAGCACGATTGGATTTTTAGAGCGATTTGTAGAGGGAGAAGATTGGGCAGACTTTGTGAGCCGTTTGAACCAGTACTTGGTGGCCAACAAAATGAAGGGGGTCAACGATGCAGTTCCTCACTGTGTGCGGTTCAAAGATCTACGGTCTGATAAAGAATCTACTCATGCCTAGTGATCCAACAGAGAAAACATATGAGGAGTTGTGTACATTGGTACGGGAGCACCTCAAGCCAGACAATGGCATCATCATCTCGAGATACAGGTTTTATACACACGTTCGATCGGAGGGCCAGAGCGCAGCGGAATTCGTTGTCGACTTGAGACGTCTAGCGGGACTGTGCAAGTTCGGGACGGTGTTGGCAGACATGCTGCGGGACTTCTTTGCTATCGGTATCAACCACGAGGTGATCCTGCGCAAACTTCTGGCGGTGGAGGAGTTGGATTTAAAAGGGCCATCCAGATCGCTCAATCATGTAGGACGACGGACAGGAGTTTAAAGCAAATATCGGTGAAGAACCGAACCTCGGCAAGTACTGTAAATGCAATTGATTCGGCGTTCGGCAGAGCGGCACATGGCAGGGCCTATCCGGCTGCATTCATGAATGATTCGGCGTTCGGCAGAGCGACACGTGGCAGGGCCTATCCGGCTGTGTTCGCGAACGATTCGGCGTTCGGCAGAGCGGCACATGGCAGGGCCTATCCGGCTGTGTTCGCGAACGATTCGGCGTTCGGCAGAGCGGCACATGGCAGGGCCTATCCGGCTGTGTTCATGAATGATTCGGCGTTCGGCAGAGCGACACGTGGCAGGGCCTATCCGGCTGCGTTCAAGAAACCTGTGGCTGTCCAAAGTCCGCTAGAGGGAATGTATCCGACTTCTCTATGTTGGCATTGTGGGGGAAATCACCGGCACCAGCAGTGCCGATTTAAGCAATATAGTTGCAAAGGCTGTCTGAGAGTGGGGCATCTGCAGCGCAAGTGTCCGCAGATGAGCAAGCGAGCTGCGACACACCACGTGGAGGATGAGAGTCAGACTAGCATGGATCCGGATATGCAATCTGAGATGCCAGAGGAGGAAGTGTATGGACTGTACTCTTTCATAACCAAGAGTAAACCAATTTTGATTAATGTGAAGTTTAACGGGATACCGGTATCGATGGAACTGGACACAGGGGCGAGTCAATCGATCATGAACGAGAGGGCATTTAATAAGCTGTGAGATACTAAGACTGTGAGGCCCAGGCTGAGCCCTGTTAACGCCAAGCTGCACACGTACACCAAAGAACTGATAAAGGTGATTGGCAGTGCACAAATTAACGTGTTGTATATGGTGCGGTTAACGAGTTACTGCTGTGGATTGTTCCAGGCAATGGCCCAACGCTGCTCGGCAGGAGCTGGTTGGAGAAAATTAGATGCAAGTGGAACGACATAAAGGCGTTGTTGTCTGAGGAAGATACATGTGCCCAAGTATTGAGCAAGTTCCCCTCGGTGTTCGAACCAGGCATTGGCAACTTCACGGGAGCCAAGGTACGTGGACTCAGATGCAAAACCCGTCCATCATAAATCTCGGGCAATACCGTATATGATGAGGGAGAAAGTCGAAATTGAACTGGACAGACTCCAGCATAAAGGGATCATATCACCGGTCAAATTTAATGAATGGGCTAGCCCCATTGTTCCTGTGCTGAAAAGTGATGGCACAATCAGAATCTGTGGAGACTACAAGGCTACGATCAACACGATTTCGAAACAAGATCAGTACCCGTTACCGAAAGCTAATGACTTGTTTGCGACGCTAGCCGGAGGGAAGTCGTTCACAAAACTGGACTTGACATCGGCCGATATGACTCAGGAGTTGGTCGAGACGTCGAGGAGACTTACATGCATTAACAAGCACAAAGGACTGTTTATTTACCACAGGTGCCCATTTGGAATTCGCTCGGCTGCAGCAATATTCCAGAGGAATATGGAAAGTCTACTGAAGCCCGTTCCCAGAACCGTCGTGTTCCAAATTACATCCTGATCACCGGTCGTGACTCCAAGGAACATCTGAACAACGTGGAAGAGGTTCTACTGCGTTTGGACAGAGTGGGACTCAGACTGAAATGCTCAAAGTGCGTCTTCATGGCACCGGAGGTCAAATTCCTCAGGAGGAAAATCGCCGCTGATGGCATCAGACCTATTGACGTGAAAACCAAAGCCATCAAGCCGCAGAACGTGACGGAGCTGCATTCGTTCCTGGGTCTACTCAACTACTTTGGTCACTTCCTACCTAAATTGAGCACCTTAACTGCACATGCTATTGAGAAAAGGCAACAACTGGGTGTGGGGCACATTGCAGGACAGAGCTTTGGAGAAAGCCAGAAATTTGCTTTGCTCGAACAAGCTGCTGGTACATTATGACCCATGTAAATGTTTAGTTTTGGCCTGTGACGCATCGTCATATGAAATTGGTTGCGTGTTACAAGCCAATGAGTCGGGGAACATTCAACCTGTCGCGTATGCATACAAAAGTTTGTCTAAAGCAGAAAGAGCCTACAGTATGGTAGAAAAAGAAGCTTTAGCGTGTGTGTACAGTGTAAAAAGATGCATCAATACTTGTTCGGCCTGAAGTTCGAATTAGAGACCGATCACAAGCCGCTCATTTCGTTGTTTCCCGAGAACAAAGGTATCAATACCAACGCTTCATCTCGCATCCAAAGGTGGGCTCTGACATTATCTGCCTATGATTATGTCATTCACCACAGACCTAGCACAGAGAATTGTGCTGATGCTTTGAGCCGGTTGCCGTTGCTCACACCGGAGGTGGAAACGCCACAACCGGCAGATTTAATGTTAATCATGGATGCTTTTGAGAGTGATGGTATCCCTGTCACGGCTCAACAAGTTAAGACCTGGACCAGCCAGGACCTGATATTATCGGTGGTAAAGGATTTCATCCTCAAAGGCGATTGGTCTGCCATACCTAAGCAAATGTGCGAGGAGGCCAAACCATACATTCGTCACAAGGACGAACTGTCTATTCAAGCAGATTGCACAGTGTGGGGCAATCGAATTGTAATGCCAAAGAAAGGGAGAGAGAAGTTTCTGCGTGAGTTACACAGCACACATCCTGGTATAGTGATGATGAAGGCCATCATCAGGTCCCATGTATGGTGGCCAGGAATTGATTCTGAGCTGGAAGCATGTGTGCATCAGTGCAACACCTGCATGCAGCTCAGCAAAGCACCAGTGGAATCACCGCTGAGTCTGTGGTCATGGCCATCCAAATCTTGGTCCAGGATCCATGTAGATTTTGCAGGTCCCTTCCTGGGCAAGATGTTTTTAGTGGTGGTGGATGCTTATCCGAAGTGGATAGTGTCCGTCCACGGCAACCATAGAGAATCTCAATGTCATGTTCGTGACACATAGTCTGCCTGACATAGTGGTGAGCGACAATGGGTCGTGCTTCACCACTCAGGAGTTTCAGGAGTTTGTAAAACTTAACGGCATAAAACATGTAAGGTCAGCACCGTTCAAGCCTGCGTCCAATGGGCAAGCAGGACGTGCAGTACAAATTATCAAGCAAAGCATGAGGAGAGTAACCCAAGGGTCACTGCAGACCCGCTTGTCTTGCATTCTGTTGAGTTACAGGACAAGACCCCACACACTCACAGGGGTCTCGCCTGCTGAACTCATGATGAAAATAGATCTTAAGACCAAGTTATCTCTTGTGCACCCGGATTTAAGTAATCATGTTGAATACAGAAGACAGAGTCAACAAGGGTACCATGATCGCGCAACTGTGTCACATGAGATTTCTGTTAATGATTTTGTATATGTGTTGAATTATGGTTAAGGTCCCAAATGGATCACTGGTATGGTCATGGCCAAGGAGGGCAACAGAGTATTTGTTATTAAGCTCAAGAAGGAGCAAATTTGCAGGAAACACATGGATCAAACAAAGCTGAGGCACACAGACGAGCCAGAGCAGTCGGACGAAGAAACCGTCGACGACCAACCAACCTACCAGCAGCCTTCAGTGGACTCGAGGGTCATCAGTGAACCCAGAATTTCCATCACGGACTTGTTCAATAAAAATGGACTTCCAATTCCTGACATGGCCATTGCCACCCCCAACAAGCCAGCCATTCAGCCACCAGCTACAACAGACCCCTCACATTCACCGAAGGCCGGAATTGAACTGAGATGGTCAACCCGGGAGCGTAAAGCACCGGACCATCTCAACCTGTAAAAGACTGTGATAAGGTCGCAGAGGAGGGTATTGTCATGTATGTACATGCTGTTTGTAACCACCAGGTGGTATCATTGTTGGAGACCATTGAGCAGCACGCACATGGTGCTGCTCCGGAATAAAAGGCCAGCCATTTTGTGAGTCAGACACTTTGGGCCTAAATAAAGCAAAGCCAAGTTTGTACCTTGCTTAGTTAAACAGTACTCTGTTTGAACCTTTATTGCATACGTAACAAAATGGAAGGCCTAACAGTATTAATACCCCTGTTGATTTATGTTATGGTGAAGGTTACAATTTTAAGATACTGGCATTTAAAACATATAAGGTTAAAGCAGCATGATTCCTCTTCAAACAAATCTGCAAATCAATCTCTGGAAAATAGCCGCAGTCTGGTCACTTTGCTTGATTTATAAGCAGGGATGAACGGTAAATAAGATCACTACAATGTAAATAAAATGGCATTCAAACGAAAAATATATAGATAAAATTATTAAAAAGAAGAACATAAGAACATAAGGAACAGGATTAGGCCATACGGTCCCTCGAGCCTGCTCTGTCATTCAATAAGATCATGGCTGATCTGATCATGGACTCAGCTCTACTTCCCCAACCGCTCCCCATAATCCCTTATCGTTTAAGAAACTGTCTATTTCTGTCTTAAATTTATTCAATGTCCCAGCTTCCACAGCTCTCTGAGGCAGCGAATTCCACAGATTTACAATCCTCTGAGAGAAGAAATTTCTCCTCATCTCAGTTTTAAATGGGTGGCCCCTTATTCTAAGATTGTGCCCTCTAGTTCTAGTCTCCCCCATCAGTGGAAACATCCTCTCTGCATCCACCTTGTCAAGCCTCCTCATAATTTTATACGTTTCGATAAGATCACCTCTCATTCTTCTGAATTCCAATGAGTAGAGGCCCAATCTACTCAACCTTTCCTCATAAGTCAACCCCCTCATCCCCGGAATCAACCTAATGAACCTTCTCTGAACTGCCTCCAAAGCAAGTATATCCTTTCTTAAACCTAGAAACCAAAATTGTACGCAGTATTCCAGGTGTGGCCTCACCAATACCTTATATAGCTGTAGCAAGACTTCCCTGCTTTTATACTCCATCCCCTTTGGAATAAAGGCCAAGATACCATTGGCCTTCCTGATCACTTGCTGTACCTGCATACTAACCTTTTGTGTTTCATGCACAAGTACCCCCAGGTCCTGCTGTACTGCAGCACTTTGCAATCTTTCTCCAGTTAAATAATAACTTGCTCTTTGATTTTTTTTCTGCCAAAGTGTATGACCTCACACTTTCCAACATTATACTCCATCTGCCAAATTTTTGCCCACTCATTTAGCCTGTCTATGTCCTTTTGCATATTTTTTGTGTCCTCCTCACACATTTGTATCGTCAGCAAAATAAACCTAAACAATGGGGTGATGTACCCTTTACTCTATTATATATTGCAATAGAACCACTAAAAAATGAGTTTATTTAATAAATGATCATAACAGTATGAATATATTTTATCCCCACTCCCCATGCATAGCAAACAGCTTAGGATGATAACCAGCTCCCAGGCCTTCATCAATTTTGCTATGAACTAGTCGTTACAAGGTGCAACATAATGGTGCAGGGATATATCTTTGCGATTGCCAGTAATTTAGCAAATTTGGGGCTAAATAAATAAATAAATAATTATTTCCTTCCTTCCTTTCTTCCTTTCTTCCTTTCTTTCTTCATTTCTTCCTTTCTTCCTTTCTTCATTTCTTCATTTCTTCCTTTCTTCCTTTCTTCCTTTCTTCCTTTCTTCATTTCTTTCTTTCTTTCTTAGTTTCTTCATTTCTTCGTTTCTTTCATCCTTCCTTCATTTCTTTCATCCTTCCTTCAACATCTTAATGCTCCAACACAGTATACCTTCGTAATGCCCTAGATCATGCTTACATTTTAAATCATGAATCTCACTTTTTTTGTCAAATGTCACATACAACTTAGATAATAATTTGGAGAAATAATTTCTTGCTCTTGCAAGTTAACAACATGGTCAGAGATATCATTGTAAATAAGAAAATTATTTTGTCTAGTGCTATAATATAAGGAATCATAGGGAACATAGGAACAGAAGTAATTATTTAGCCCCTCAAGCATGTTCCGCCATTCAATTAGATCATGGCTGATCTGTGACCAAACTCCACATTCCCACTTTTGCCCCATATCCCTTAATACCTTTGGTTAACAGAAATCTATCAATCTCACATTTAAAGTTAACAATTGATCTAGCATCAATTGTCATTTACGGAAGAGAATTCCAAACTCCTACCACTCTGTGTGTTTAGAAGTGTTTCCTAGTTTCACTCCTGTAAAGTCTGGCTCTAATATTTAGACTATGCCCCACAGTCCTAGACTCCCAACCAGTGGAAATAGTTTCTCCCTATCTACCCTTTCTGGTCCCCTTAATATCTTTAAAACTTCAATCAAATCACCTCTTAACTTTCTAAATTCTAGGGAATACAACCCCAGCTTGTGTGCTCTCGCCTCGCAATTTAACCCTTGGAGTCCAGGCGGCTGAAATTGGTTATGGTCTCGGTTTGGGGTTGTAACCTCTCTGGGGCGGAACATTCTGCGCCTGACAGGAAGTGGAGCGCAATGTCGCGGCCTCTCCATCTAGCGCTGATGCGTTTCAACGCTCCTCCCCTTCCATTAAAGGAGAGGGACGATGCAAGCTCTGCCGGCCTTTGGATGGCCACCAGGGTTAGGGGGTGCTGTGGTTGCAGCCCAGCACTGAAACGGAGTACTGGGCTGCACGATCGCGACACATTACACAGCGGCCCGACCAATAAGTCGGGAAGAAAACAAAAAGGCAGTGCACGGTGCAGTGCACCTCCCCTTTAACTTTCACCTGCGATGGGTGTGCGGCCTGGTTCGTGACCCGCGAGGCTAAAGGATTCGTGCCTTCGTTAACTCCTGCGCAATTTTGCGTGAGCCGGTAGCACCCACCCCCATTTTCACAGCCTGTAAGCGCCCCCCGCCCAGAGGTGCTAACAGGAGGTGCACAACAAGGGAATTTTGGCCCCGAGTGTCATTCTGGTAAATCTATGCTGCACTCCCTCCAAGGCCAATATATCCTTCCAAAGGTGCGGCATCCAAAATTACAGTGCTCCAGGTGTGGTCTAACTAGGGCTTTGTACAGCTGTAGCTTAACATCTGCTGATTCAGCTTCTATTAAAGGAAACAAATGATATTTTATGAATAAAAATACTTACTTTATAATGAACTTTAAGCTGTAATAAGAAACTTAACAACAAGCTGATATCGAATCCAAGATGTATAAATTAGCATTCTAATTGTGGTACAGATTCTCCAGTCTGTTCGACCATTGCATCCGCTGTTTGAATTAACCCACTAACGAGAAACCAGGAACAATGAGAGAACAAAACAAATGAAAGATCTGTCCTTATGACAATTTCTAGAGGTTTCAAGGCTATTACAAACAGTAATGGGGAAAGTGAGCATTCCTGTCTTGTGCCACTCCAACTCAAGTGAAGGGCAGTAGATACTGTTGAATGCAACTGAATCACATATAGAATTCCTATCCAGGTACCTCCGCTCTCTACGATCAAATGCCTTCGCAGTAGCTAATGGAGTGTGGCTTTTTGCAGCATGTCTGATGTTTAATGGTGTTGGGGTAAAAGGAAGACTTCTCTCCCTCGGGGCGGCCTACCTGATATAGGAAGTCGACACCTCGCCCGTTGCCCTCCGTATAACGACCACGGAATTAAACAAATGAAACCTTCAGTTTAACTGGCTTTATTTCGAGCAAATGCAAGGGAGGGTTCAATTGTTGAACCTTCAAAATACAAGAGATTTCAAGTATAATTTATACAGGTTTTGGAGAGGAGCTACCGCCCTACAAAATCATCGATAGGACTATTGCTATCAGCGGAGTTACATTGATTTGTTGACTCTTATCAGATTGGCTTTGAGTGGTACATGCAATTGTCCATCTCCTATCATATGTTAATTGTGTTTGTTCCATGATTTGCACTTTGCCATAGTCTATATGACGCCTGAAGTGACTGTTGCCAAAATACTGGCTTTCTTAGAAGAGACTTCTAATCAAAATTGTAACTGCTGACTTCTGCTGTTTTGTTGTTACTAAGGTTAACCATATAGTTTTAATGCGTTATAAGTGTCTATACTTACGTAAGCTAGTGTTACATACAATGGGCAATTATTCCTCAGACCCTCCTAATACTGATTAGTTCACCACCTTCAGCATTGTGTTGTGATGACCTATCTGTCTGCTCTTTGCCTGTTACAATTCTCTATCCCTTAAAAATGGCCTTTTACAAATCTAACCTGATCGTTATCTATAATAGGTGGAAGCACCAATTCCATCTCCTGTGCGAGCACTTTGCTACCACTTTGCAGACAACATTTAACAACAAGATGGAACTGTAACTATAGTTATGGGTAGGGTCCTTCTTTCTCTTTGCCAAGAACGCTATTAAGGAAATTCTTATAGAATGCCACGCTCTACCCATCTATCATAGTGACTCACCCCACCGGCTCCCCAACGTCTTCTATACCCTTTTTATAGCTCAGCTCAGCTCGAATTGATCAGCTAGGGATTGGTCTAGTTTCAGAATCTTAAGACCTACTAAAATTCAGTCACAATCTGGGACTGGTGTCTTGGATTCCAGACTGACACAGGAGTCTATAAAATAAAAAATGCCTTTAATTTAAGTTTGGGTCTATTCATAGTGGCCCTATCACCTGGAGTTGCAGCAGCTGCTTCTGCTTGTTTCAGCTGTCCAGCCAACTGCCTTCTTGCCTTTTATGCCCAGCCAAGGAATCATTGACTTGCTTGAAGCTGCATGAATTCTGTTTGCCAAGTTTTGCTTCCAAGTGAAAGGTTATGTGTTGCATAGAGAATTTCTCTGCTTTCTCTTCCTTTTTAGCTGAAGCATAGCTTATATGATGCCCCATGCATTACTGCTTTGAGATAAAGATGCCTCTGGCCATTGAATCACTAGTCTGTATTATTTTGAGATCAATTTTGAGTTCATCTCGGTTGAGACTTCAAATTCTCTTAAAAAGGATCAAATGTGAAGAATGTTGCACTGTGATCCAAGGCCACTGACAGTTTTCAGGTCACAATTTCCCCATCATACTTTGTTAATAACACATCTATTGACAGAGTGCAGCCTCTGAATGTGAGCATTATCTGCTAATTTATAAAAACAAATTGCACTAATTTCCAGGTGTAGGGTCAACAGAACCACAGAGGTTGCAATGGGAGCATCAGCAGCAGGAAGGTCACAAGTGAGCACCTAATAATCTTGGGCCTAGAAATTGGACATCGACAAAAACCTGCCGATATCACTGCAGCCTCGGGTTTATGGCCGCTGAAAATGGCCTCAGTGCTACCAGGTAAAAATAAAGGGGCAATGCGTTCAGAATGAATAAAAATTCTTTGGTTCTGTCTTCACGAAGGAAATCACAAATAGCCTTCTGGAAGTACTAGGGGACCGAGGGGCTAGTGAGAAGGAGGAACTGAAGGATATTCTTATTAGGCGGGAAATTGTGTTTGGGAAATTGATGGGATTGAAGGCCGATAAATCCCCGAGGCCTGATAGTCTGCATCCCAGAGTACTTCAGGAAGTGGCACTAGAAATAGTGGATGCATTGGTGATCATTTTCCAACAGTCTATCAAATCTGGATCAGTTCCTATGGACTGGAGGGTAGCTAATATAACACCACTTTTTAAAAAAGGAGGGAGAGAGAAAACGTGTAATTATAGACCGGTTAGTCTGACATAAGTAGTGGGGAAAATGTTGGAATCAATTATTAAAGATGAAATAACAGCGCATTTGCAAAGCAGTGACAAGATCGGTCCAAGTCAGCATGGATTTATGAAAGGGAAATCAAGCTTGACAAATCTTCTGGAATTTTTTGAGGATGTAACTAGCAGAGTGGACAAGGGAGAACCAGTGGATGTGGTGCATTTGGACTTTCAAAAGGCTTTTGACAAGGTCCCGCACAAGAGATTGGTGTGCAAAATCAAAGCGCATGGTAGTGGGGGTAATGTACTGACGTGGATAGAGAACTGGTTGGCAGACAGGAAGCAGAGAGTCGGAATAAACAGGTCCTTTTCAGAATGGCAGGCAGTGACTAGTGGAGTGCCGCAGGGCTCAGTGCTGGGACCCCAGCTCTTTACAATATACATTAACGATTTAGATGAAGGAATTGAGTGTAATATCTCCAAGTTTGCGGATGACACTAAACTGAGTGGCGGTGTGAGCTGTGAGGAGGATGCTGAGAGGCTGCAGGTTAGGTGAGTGGGCAAATGCATGGCAGATGCAGTATAATGTGGATAAATGTGAGGTTATCCACTTTGGGGGCAAAAACACAAAGGCAGAATATTATCTGAATGGCGGCAGATTAGGAAAAGGAGAGGTGCAATGAGACCTGGGTGTCATGGTTCATCAGTCACTGAAAGTGGGCATGCAGGTACAGCAGGCGGTGAAGAAGGCAAATGGTATGTTGGCCTTCACAGCTAGGGGATTTGAGTATAGGAGCAGGGAGGTCTTACTGCATTTGTACAGAGCCTTAGTGAGGCCTCACCTGGAATATTGTGTTCAGTTTTGGTCTCCTAATCTGAGGAAGGACGTTCTGGCTATTGAGGGAGTATAGCGAAGGTTCACCAGACTGATTCCAGGGATGGCTGGACTGTCATATGAGGAGAGACTGGATCAACTGGGCCTTTATTCACTGGAGTTGAGAAGATGAGAAGGGATCTCATAGAAACGTATAAGATTCTGACGGGACTGGACAGGTTAGATGCGGGAAGAATGTTCCCGATGTTGGGGAAGTCCAGAACCAGGGGACATAGTCTTAAGATAAGGGGTAGACCATTTAGGACTGAGATGAGGAGAAACTTCTTCACTCAGGGAGTTGTTAACCTATGGAATTCCCTGCCGCAGAGAGTTGTTGATGGTAGTTCATTGGATATATTCAAGAGGGAGTTAGATATGGCCCTTACGGCTAAGGGGATCAAGGGGTATGGAGAGAAAGCAGGAAAGGGGTACTGAGGGAATGATCAGTCATGATCTTATTGAATGGCGGTGCAGGCTCGAAGGGCCGAATGGCCTACTCCTGCACCTATTTTCTATGTTTCTATGTTTCTAGATAACACAGTGCAATCAACATTAACATACATGCACTTTAAAAATCAGGACATGTACTGAAAACTATTATTATATATTAGGAATTGTATTATTGGATATGATAATTATATGCACGTTTTATGACAGCATTGGAACCTATGGGTATCATATTCTCTGTCACGAAGCTGTCTGAGGACCACAGTGGTGGTCTAACCTGTCGGATGGTGAGACGTGTAGGAATCACAAGGGAACTGGTCACATAAAATGTACTACTTTGCAATATGTTCGCATGTTGCCCATTCTTGGTTGCTGGGTGGCTACTCACCTTTTCACTTCTTGATGATGAATGGTTGATTGTTTGCAGGACTGATTTGTGTCAATGGCATGGGGCAGCGGCAGATGGCAGGGCTAAAAGTGGCTGTTGCATGTGGTTCCAGTGGTGATAACTGTCATGTATCTCACATTACTGTACATAACTGTATCTTACCATGCTATACATGACTGTAACTAATAATGATCTGTAACCACAAGCATACCTTACCACCAGGGGTACACTTGCAGGAGACACTGCATACCTGTTCCACACAGGTATATAAAGACAGGTCTCAGGCAAGTGTGGCATTCGAGAACTGCGAAATAAAGGTGCAGGTCCTGAGTGACCTTGACATGTGCCTTGTGTGAGTCTGTACTGCAGGGACAGGACTTTACAGTGGCGACACGTTACGGGATCACAGAATCCACAGAATGGTGACCAACGGCTCAGATGAAAATTACAATGCTGGAGATAATTGGGAGGACTTTATAGAAAGGCTCCAGCAAAGCTTTGCAACCAAAGACTGGTTTGGCAACGATAAGGCAGGCAAGAGAAGAGCCCATCTCTTGACCAGCTGTGGCTCGAAAACATACGCCTTAATGAAGGACCTGCTGGCACCCGATAAACCAGCAAGCAAGTCGTTTGAAGAGTTGAGCACACTGGTAAGAGACCACCTGAAGTCAGCGAGCAGCCTACACATGGCCAGACACAGTTTCTACAACTACAGGCGCTGTGTGGGCCAGAGCATACCCGACTTTGTGGCGGAACTTCGGAGGCTGGCTAGTTTATGTGAGTTCTCCGATGAACTAAGGAGAAAAGTACTGAGGGACTTTTTTATTGAAGTAATAGGCCATGCAGGCATATTTCGAAAGCTCATAGAGACCAAGAACTTGACCCTAGAGGCAGCAGCACTGGTTGCACAGACATTCTTGGCAGGAGAAGAAGAAACGAGATTAATCTACACTGCGGGTACGACAACGAACAAAACATCGGAACAAGTGGTTCACAACGTGAAACAAGCCGCTACCCCCACATACAGACAAAGGCAGGAGAACAGGCCCTCAACAGCAGGCAGTGGCACCAGAAGCCATCAAGGGCCACATGAACGGCCGTTCACACTACATCAACCCACAATGCGAGCAATCAACTACAAACTGAGAGAAGCTCAAGAGAGATCAGCCAGACGCAGCTCATCCTTCGGAAACAATGGAAGAGGTCTGTGCTGGAGATGTGGGGGAAGGCACTCATCAAGGGGGTGTTGATTTCAGCATGCCGTTTGCAGAAACTGCAACTATACAGGGCATCTGGCCCGCATGTGCAGAAAAACAGCAGCTCAGCTGGTATACGAATCGGAAGGGTCGGAAAGCGGACCAGTACAAACCGGACGGTCTGCACCTAGGCAGGACCGGAACCAATGTCCTAGGGGGAGTGTTTGCTAGTGCTGTTGGGGAGGAGTTAAACTAATATGGCAGGGGGATGGGAACCAATACAGGGAGACAGAGGGAAACAAAATGGAGATAGAAGCAAAAGACAGAAAGGAGATGAGTAAAAGTGGAGGGCAGAGAAACCCAAGGCAAAAAACAAGAAGGGCCACTGTACAGCAAAATTCTAAAGGGTCAAAGTGTAATAAAAAGGCAAGCCTGAAAGCTCGGTGCCTCAATGCGAGGAGTATTCGGAACCCAGGAGAGGGCTCTGAGCTAGTTAGAGTGGGTGAGAGCTCAGATGAACAGGACCCCAAGAAAGAATGCAAAAGGCAGGAGGCAACAGAGCAGAGTAGCACTGGGGTAAGTGTAAACCACAAGGTGAAAGGAAGGGACAATATGTATGAATATAAAGGGGCTGCAGGAGGGGTCAAAACTAAAAATTATGGTTTAAAAACTAGTATTAAAACACTCTACCTAAACGCACGCAGCATTCGAAATAAAGTAAATGAGTTGACGGCACAAATCATTACAAATGGGTATGATTTGGTGGCCATTACAGAAACGTGGTTGCAGGGTGGCCAAGACTGGGAATTAAACATACAGGGGTATCTGACAATTCGGAAAGATAGACAAGAAGAGAAAGGAGGTGGGGTAGCTCTGTTAATAAAGGATGATATCAGGGCAGTTGTGAGAGACGATATCGGCTCTAATGAACAAAATGTTGAATCATTGTGGGTGGAGAGTAGAGATAGTAAGGGGAAAAAAAATCACTGGTGGGCGTAGTTTATAGGCCCCCAAATAATAACTTCACGGTGGGGCGGACAATAATCAAGGGAATAATGGAGGCATGTGAAAAAGGAACGGCAGTAATCATGGGGGATTTTAACCTACATATCGATTGGTCAAATCAAATCGCACAGGGTAGCCTGGAGGAGGAATTCATAGAATGCATACGGGATTGTTTCTTCGAACAGTATGTTACAGAACCTACAAGGGAGCAAGCTATCTTAGATCTGGTCCTGTGTAATAAGACAGGAATAATAAACGATCTCCTAGTAAAAGATCCTCTCGGAATGAGTGATCACGGAATGGTTGAATTTATAATACAGATTGAGGGTGAGGAAGTAGTGTCTTAAACGAGCGTACTATGCTTAAACAAAGGGGACTACAGTGGGATGAGGGCAGAGTTGCCTAAAGTAGACTGGGAACACAGACTAAACGGTGGTACAATTAAGGAACAGTGGAGGACTTTTAAGGAGCTCTTTCATAGTGCTCAACAAAAATATATTCCAGTGAAAAAGAAGGGCGGTAAGAGAAGGGATAACCAGCCGTGGATAACCAAGGAAATAAAGGAGAGTATCAAATTAAAAACCAATGCGTATAAGGTGGCCAAGGTTAGTGGGAAACTAGAAGATTGGGAAAATTTTAAACGACAGCAAAGAATGACTAAGAAAGCAATAAAGAAAGGAAAGATAGATTACGAAAGTAAACTTGCGCAAAACATAAAAACAGATAGTAAAAGCTTTTACCGATATATAAAACGGAAAAGTGAGACTAAAGTAAATGTTGGTCCCTTAGAAGATGAGAAGGGGGATTTAATAATGGGAAATGTGGAAATGGCTGAGACCGTAAACAATTATTTTGCTTCGGTCTTCACAGTGGAAGACACAAAAACCATGCCAAAAATTGCTGGTCACAGGAATGTGGGAAGAGAGGACCTTGAGATAATCACTATCACTAGGGAGGTGGTGCTGGACAGGCTAATGGGACTCCAAGGTAGACAAGTCCCCTGGTCCTGATGAAATGCATCCCAGGGTATTAAAAGAGATGGCGGAATTTATAGCAGATGCATTCGTTATAATCTACCAAAATTCTCTGGACTCTGGGGAGGTACCAGCGGATTGGAAAGCAGCTAATGTAACGCCTCTGTTTAAAAAAGGGGGCAGACAAAAGGCAGGTAACTATAGGCCGGTTAGTTTAACATCTGTAGTGGGGAAAATGCTTGAAGCTATCATTAAGGAAGAAATAACGGGACATCTAGATAGGAATAGTGCAATCAAGCAGACGCAACATGGATTTATGAAGGGGAAATCATGTTTAACTAATTTACTGGAATTCTTTGAGGATATAATGAGCATGGTGGATAGAGGTGTACCGATGGATGTGGTGTATTTAGAATTCCAAAAGGCATTTGATAAGGTGCCACACAAAAGGTTACTGCAGAAGATAAAGGTACGCGGAGTCAGAGGAAATGTATTAGCATGAATAGAGAATTGGCTGGCCATCAGAAAGCAGAGAGTCGGGATAAATGGGTCCTTTTCGGGTTGGAAATCGGTGGTTAGTGGTGTGCCACAGGGATCGGTGCTGAGACCACAACTGTTTACAATATACATAGATGACCTGGAAGAGGGGACAGAGTGTAGTGTTACAAAATTTGCAGATGAAACAAAGATTAGTGGGAAAGCGTGTTGTGTAGAGGACACAGAGAGGCTGCAAAGAGATTTAGATAGGTTAAGCGAATGGGCTAAGGTTTGGCAGATGGAATACAATGTCGGAAAATGTGAGGTCATCCATCTTGGAAAAAAAAACAGTAAAAGGGAATATTATTTGAATGGGGAGAAATTACAACATGCTGCAGTGCAGAGGGACCTGGGGGTCCTTCTGCATGAATCCCAAAAAGTTAGTTTGCAGGTGCAGCAGGTAATCAGGAAGGCGAATGGAATGTTCGTCTTCATTGCGAGAGGAATGGAGTACAAAAGCAGGGAGATCCTGCTGCAACTGTACAGGGTATTGATGAGGCCGCACCTGGAGTACTGCATGCAGTTTTGGTCACCTTACTTAAGGAAGGATAGACTAGCTTTGGAGGGGGTACAGAGACGATTCACGAGGCTGATTCCGGAGATGAGGGGGTTACCTTATGATGATAGATTGAGTAGACTGGGTCTTTACTCGTTGGAGTTCAGAAGGATGAGGGGTGATCTTATAGAAACATTTAAAATAATGAAAGGGATAGACAAGATAGGTTGTTTCCACTGGTCGGGGAGACTAGAACTAGGGGGCACAGCCTCAAAATACAGGGGAGCCAATTTAAAACCGAGTTGAGAAGGAATTTCTTCTCCCAGAGGGTTGTGAATCTGTGGAATTCTCTGTCCAAGGAAGTAGTTGAGACTAGCTCATTGAATGTATTCAAATCACAGATAGATAGATTTTTAACCAATAAGGGAATTAAGGGTTATGGGGAGCGGGCAGGTAAGTGGAGCTGAGTCCACGGCCAGATCAGCCATGATCTTGTTGAATGGCGGAGCAGGCTCGAGGGGCTAGATGGTCCTGTTCCTAATTCTTATGTTCTTATATAGAAGACGGTGGGGATAGTGCCCGGGACACCGAGGTACAGCGGGTCAACACGATACGGGAGCTAGTCAATCTTTCATGAGCGCTCAACAATTTGAACAGCTGTGGCCGCACAAAAGCAACAGACCAAAACTCACAAGGGTCGACACCAAACTAAGGACCTATACCAAAGAAATCGTCCCAGGCCTTGGCAGCGCCATGCTCTCAGTCACACACAAAGGGACAGTGAACTGACTTCCCCTGTGGATTGTCCCCAGAAATCCCCCAGCACTGCTGGGGAGAAGCTGGCTGACAAAACTAAATTGGAAATGGGGGATGTTCACGCCATGTCGTCAGAGGAACGGACCTCCTGCTCAACAGTTCTAAGTCGATTTGAACATCTCTTTCAGCCAGGTGTGGGCACCTTCAAAGGGGCTCAAGTTAAAATCTACATCACACAGGATGCTGGGCCAGTCCATCACAAGGCTAGAGCTGTGCCCTGTGTGATGAGGGAAAAGATTGAACATGAACTGGACAGGCTTCTGCGGGAAGGCATTATCTCACCCGTAGAATTTAGTGACTGGGCAAGTCCCATCGTCCCAGTCATGAAGCCTGATGGATCCGTACGAATCTGTGGGGATTACAAATCTACCATAAACAGAGTCTACCTACAGGACCAATACCCGCTGCCTACATTGGCAGGAGAAAAACTTTTCTTGAAACTAGACCTCACGTCTGCGTACATGACGCAAGAACTGACCGAAGAGTCTAAGCTACTCACCACCATCAACACACATCGAAGCCTTTTCATGTACAATCGATGCCCATTCGGCATCAGGTTGGCAGCTGCTATATTCCAGCGCAACATGGAGAGTCTGCTCAAGTCCATCCCGGGGACAGTTGTGTTTCAAGACGACATACTTATCATGGGCAGGGACACCAACTCCTATCTCCGCAATTTGGAGGAAGTACTAAAGCGGTTGGATCAGGTAGGCCTAAGAGTTAAGAAATCCAAGTTTCTGTTTCTCGCGTCCGAGGTTGAATTTTTGGGCAGAAGGATTGCCGCTGATGGAATCCGCCCAACAGAATACAAAACCGAAGCAATTCGTCTGGCACCCAAGCCCTGGAATGTCTCGGAACTGCGCGCCTTTCTCGGGCTACTCAATTACTTTGGGAACTTTATGCAGAACTTGAGCACGCTGCTGGAGCCTCTCCACATGCTACTCAGAAAGGGGTGCGATTGGTTTTGGGGCAACGCCCAGGAACGCGCCTTCAATAAGGCACGCAACCTTTTATGTTCCAACAGTGTTTTGGCTTTTTTTTGATCCAGATAAAAAGCTAGTTCTTACATGTGATACATCAGCGTACGGGGTCGGGTGCGTTTTACAGCATGTCAACGGTGCGGGTAAATTACAACCCATAGCTTATGCCTCCAGGTCACTTTCGCAGGCAGAGCGCGGGTACGGTATGGTGGAGAAGGAGGCGTCGTGTGCGTGTACGGTGTCAAAAAGATGCACCCATACCTTTTCGGGGCCAAGTTCACGTTAGAAACCGACCACAAGCCCCTCACGTCCCTGCTATCCGAGAGCAAGGCAATAAACGGCAACGCCTCGGCGCGCATTCTACGGTGGCCGCTCATGTTGGCATCTTACGATTATACAATAAGGCACAGACCAGGCACAGACAACTGTGCCGACGTGCTTAGCAGGCTATCCCTGGCGACCACGGAAGGGTCTGATGAACAGGACTGTGAGATGGTCATGGCAATCAATGTCTTTTGAGTCCACAGGTTCGCCCATGACAGCTCGCCAAATCAGAGCCTGGACGACCAGCGACCCCACGTTATCCTTAGTCCAGAAGATGTGTTTTAACTGGTGACTGGGCAGAGGCTCGCGATGCCTGCCCCGAGGAGATCAAACCTTTCCATAGGCGCATGCATGAACTATCACTACAAGCAGACTGCCTGATGTGGGGCAGCCGAGTAGTTATGCCTCTGCGAGGCAGAGAGGCATTTGTCCGGGAGCTCCACCGTGAGCACCCGGGGATCATTCTCATGAAGGCCACAGCCAGATCTGGTGCCCTGGCATTGACGCGGACTTGGAGCTCTGCGTCCGACGGTGCACCATTTGTGCCCAACTCAGTAATGACCCCAGGGAGGCCCCCCTGAGCCCCTGGCCCTGGCCCATCAAACCATGGTCGCGGATGCACATAGACTATGCGGGCCCATTCATGGGCAAAATTTTCCTCGTAGTCGTCGATGCATTTTCAAAGTGGATCAAATGCACCATTTTAAACTCGAGCACAACCTCCACCACTGTGGAGAGCCTTGGAACCATGTTTGCAACGCACGGAATTCCTGACATATTGGTCAGTGATAATGGTCCATGCTTCACCAGCGCCGAATTCCAAGATTTTATAGTTGACCACGGCATAAATCACGTTAAGACGGCACCGTTCAAGCCGGCCTCCAATGGCCAGGCGGAGCGAGCAGTGCAAATCATTAAACAAGGCATGCTTAAAATCCAAGATCCCATGCTGCTGGGCCGCCTGTCGCGACTGCTGCTGGCATACAGATCTCGTCCCATTCATTGACTGGGGTTCCCCCGCACAACTATTGATGAAACGGACCTTAAAGACAAGGCTCTTGTTAATCCTCCCAGACATGCATGAAACTGATGAGGCAAAGCGCTGGAAGCTGATTACCATGACCGAAATTCGAGGGGGAGGTGGAATGAGATAGGGGACAAAGTGTTTGTGGTAAACTATGGCAGGGGTCCCAAATGGCTTGCAGGGACAGTAACAGGCAAGAGAGGAAACAGGCTACTGGTGGTACAAATGGACAATGGCCAAATCTGCCGGAGGCATGTAGACCAAGTAAAAAGCAGATTCACCAACAACACTGCAGAACCAGAGGCAGACTACAATGTGGAACTCACACCACACCTGGTGGACAGACAGAGGGAACAACCTGAGGAAAGGGCTATCCCAACAGACAGCCCAGGCGAGATACCAACAATCATACTGAATGAAACAGACAGCCCAGGCGAGATACCAACAATCACACCGAAAGAAAAACAGGCACCAAGGCAAACAACTGAACCACAACTAAGACGCTCCACACGAGAGCGTAGACCACCTGAGAGACTGAACCTATAAAGACCTTGGGGGAGGGTGATGTCATGTATCTCACATTACTGTACATAACTGTATCTTACCATGCTATACATGACTGTAACTAATAATGACCTGTAACCACAAGCATACCTTACCACCAGGGGTGCACTTGCAGGAGGCACTGCATACCTGTTCCACACAGATATATAAAGACAGGTCTCAGGCAAGTATGGCATTCGAGAGCTGTGAAATAAAGGTGCAGGTCCTGAGTGACCTTGACTTCAGCATGTGCCTCGTGTGAGTCTGTACTGCAGGGTCAGGACTTTACAGTAACTAAGTGAACTTTGTAGTAATAAGGGCATCCCTGGCATCCTGGGCAGCAATGTGATCAGCTTGTGCTACATTGGCGTCATCGCGTTCCTCCTCCTCCTCAGATTCATTCGCAGTCGATGTGCGCTCTACACCTTAATCCACTTGCAGCTCCAAACCTTGTTGCTGTGCAGTGTTCTGCAGAGCTGTGAGTACTGAATGACGCCTCCAGAATTGTCCAGGCACCTGAAGCGCATCTTCAGCATGTCGATCGCTTGCTAAATGATGAAACACCTGGTGGACATTTGGCTTTCATTGTAGCATTCTTAGACTTCATTGGTCCTCATGGGTTTGAAAGGGATACCCTTATCTCCTAGCAGCCACCACTTAAGTCTGCTTCCAGCTCCAAAGATGTCACGGAGCTTGGACTGCCACAGGATGAAAGCATGATGGTAGTTCCCCAGGAATCTTGCGCACAACTGCACAAATATCTTTTGGTGGTTGCACACCAGCTACACATTGATGTGGAAGCTCTTGTGGTTGACAAATGTGACTGGTTGATCTGGGGTTGCCCAGGTTGCCACATATGTGCAGTCGATGATGTTGTGCACCTGTGGGAAGCCAGGCAGAGATGCAGACCCAGCTGCCTGCTATTCTGACTGGCATCATCACAGACAAAGTTCACCTAATTTCTGTCCCTGGCAACAACCCATCAGATACCTGTCTTATGCATTTGTGCACTACTGACTGGGAGATACTGGATAGGTCTCTGGCAGAGTCCTGGAATGATCTGGAATCAAAATAATTGAGAGTAGTAGCCATTTTGACAGCCACTGGTAACATGTGGCCAGCAGGGAGCAGGTCTTAAAGAAGGGTAACTTTGAAGGTATGAGGCGTGAATTGGCTAGGATAAATTGGCGAATGATACTTAAGGGGTTGACTGTGGATGGGCAATGGCAGACATTTAGAGACCGCATGGATGAATTACAACAATTGTACATTCCTGTCTGGCGTAAAAATAAAAAAGGAAAGGTGGCTCAACCGTGGCTATCAAGGGAAATCAGGGATAGTATTAAAGCCAAGGAAGTGGCATACAAATTGGCCAGAAATAGCAGCGAACCTGGGGACTGGGAGAAATTTAGAACTCAGCAGAGGAGGACAAAGGGTTTGATTAGGGCAGGGAAAATGGAGTACGAGAAGAAGCTTGCAGAGGACATTAAGGCGGATTGCAAAAGTTTCTATAGGTATGTAAAGAGAAAAAGGTTAGTAAAGACAAACGTAGTTCCCCTGCATTCAGAATCAGGGGAAGAGATAACGGGGAACAAAGAAATGGCAGACCAATTGAACAAGTACTTTGGTTCAGTATTCACTAAGGAGGACTCAAACAACCTTCCGGATATAAAAGGGGTCAGAGGGTCTAGTAAGGAGGAGGAACTGAGGGAAATCTTTATTAGTCGGGAAATTGTGTTGGGGAAATTGATGGGATTGAAGGCCGATAAATCCCCAGGGCCTGATGGACTGCATCCCAGGGTACTTAAGGAGGTGGCCTTGGAAATAGCGGATGCATTGACAGTCATTTTCCAACATTCCATTGACTCTGGATCAGTTCCTATCGAGTGGAGGGGAGCCAATGTAACCCCACTTTTTAAAAAAGGAGGGAGACAGAAAACAGGGAATTATAGACCGGTCAGCCTGACCTCAGTAGTGGGTAAAATGATGGAATCAATTATTAAGGATGTCATAGCAGCGCATTTGGAAAATGGTGACATGATAGGTCCAAGTCAGCATGGATTTGTGAAAGGGAAATCATGCTTGACAAATCTTCTGGAATTTTTTGAAGACGTTTCCAGTAAAGTGGACAAAGGAGAACCAGTTGATGTGGTATATTTGGACTTTCAGAAGGCTTTCGACAAGGTCCCACACAAGAGATTAATGTGCAAAGTTAAAGCACATGGAATTGGGGGTAGTGTGCTGACGTGGATTGAGAACTGGTTGTCAGACAGGAAGCAAAGAGTAGGAGTAAATGGGTACTTTTCAGAATGGCAGGCAGTGACTAGTGGGGTACCGCAAGGTTCTGTGCTGGGGCCCCAGCTGTTTACATTGTACATTAATGATTTAGACGAGGGGATTAAATGTAGTATCTCCAAATTTGCGGATGACACTAAGTTGGGTGGCAGTGTGAGCTGCGAGGAGGATGCTATGAGGCTGCAGAGTGACTTGGATAGGTTAGGTGAGTGGACAAATGCATGGCAGATGAAGTATAATGTGGATAAATGTGAGGTTATCCACTTTGGTGGTAAAAACAGAGAGACAGACTATTATCTGAATGGTGACAGATTAGGAAAAGGGAAGGTGCAACGAGACCTGGGTGTCATGGTACATCAGTCATTGAAGGTTGGCATGCAGGTACATCAGGCGGTTAAGAAAGCAAATGGCATGTTGGCCTTCATAGCGAGGGGATTTGAGTACAGGGGCAGGGAGGTGTTGCTACAGTTGTACAGGGCCTTGGTGAGGCCACACCTGGAGTATTGTGTACAGGTTTGGTCTCCTAACTTGAGGAAGGACATTCTTGCTATTGAGGGAGTGCAGCGAAGATTCACCAGACTGATTCCCGGGATGGTGGGACTGACCTATCAAGAAAGACTGGATCAACTGGGCTTGTATTCACTGGAGTTCAGAAGAATGAGAGGGGACCTCATAGAAACGTTTAAAATTCTGACGGGTTTAGACAGGTTAGATGCAGGAAGAATGTTCCCAATGTTGGGGGAGTCCAGAACCAGGGGTCACAGCCTAAGGATAAGGGGTATGCCATTTAGGACCGAGATGAGGAGAAACTTCTTCACCCAGAGAGTGGTGAACCTGTGGAATTCTCTACCACAGAAAGCTGTTGAGGCCAATTCACTAAATATATTCAAAAGGGAGTTAGATGAAGTCCTTACTACTCGGGGGATCAAGGGGTATGGCGAGAAAGCAGGAAGGGGGTACTGAAGTTTCATGTTCAGCCATGAACTCATTGAATGGTGGTGCAGGCTAGAAGGGCTGAATGGCCTGCTCCTGCACCTAGTTTCTATGTTTCTATGTCTTCTTCGAGAATACTGCAGATGTCTGCTGGCACCTGAAGCGACATCCTGAGCCTCCAGAAGCACGTCTGTTTCGACGTGTCAAGGAACCTCAGCCTGTGGCTGTACTCCCTGTGGTGTGGGTAGTGCCTCCTGCGAGCTGCACCCATCTAAGAACATAAGAACATAAGAATTAAGAGCAGGAGTAGGCCATACGGCCACTCAAACCTGCTCTGCCATTCAATGAGATAATGGCTAATCTTCGACCCCAACTCCACTTTCCTGCTTGATCTCCATATGTTGTGATGCCCTGAGGGTCCAAAAATCTATCGGTCTCAGCCTTAAATATACTGAAAGATTCAGCATCCACAGTCCTTTGGGGTAGAGAATTTCAAAGATTCACCACCCTGTGAGTGAAGAAGCTCCTCCTCATCTTCGTCTTAAATGGCCGACCCCTTATCCTGAGACTGTGGACCCTAGTTCTAGACTCCCTGGCAAAGGGAAACAACCTCTCAGCATCTACCTTGTTAATCCCCCTCAGAGGCCGGGATTTGGCCAGCATTCAGAGGACAGGTTCAGAGGTGGGTCCACTGCCAAAATCTAAAAGATTGACAGTGGGGTGGGAGCCAATTGAAATGGTTAAGAAGTTGTTAAAAGGTATTTAAACAGCATTTTACCATCTATTTACTATTTATCCAGCTTTTTGACAAGTTTCACGGTGCTTGGGTCAGGTGAGTAGGTCGGGTTTTCAATGACTCTCCATTGCCTGAATAGGTGACAACTGCAAATGAGGTATATAAAAGCTCCAATTTCACAGCTGTTCACTTTCCAATGTTAGAAGCTGGAGCCTTCTGGATTTGGAATACAGTTTTCAGCTTTAGGAAGGTTGGAAGTATTTGGAGTAAACTGTCCATCCAGTGTCACCTTATTGGAGCAACCTCTCTCACCATTGACAGATCGCTTCTGTCATCTCAACTTCCGCTTCTATCTATTCCAGCAGCATCGGTGCGCTTGAAAAAATCTCACCTTGGTCCTCAGAATCCTACCACGATCAGACCCAACAACAACATCACCAGGCACAACAGCATCACCAACAACAACACCAACCTTCTCTGCAATCACCAGATGCTGGACAGGACACAGCATCAGCACCTGAGCACATTACTGCCCGGGAGGCCAGGGACAGCCTCACCATGGCCAGATTTACTTCACTTGATGCTGTACACCCTGGCTGACATATGATATGCAGGGCAGGCTTAACAAGCCCAATCAATGGAAAGTCGTGGGGGAAGCCGGCATGGAGACAGGAGCGGGTTGCAGCCCACCAACTACCCTGGCAACACTGAGCCCACCTCGGCAGGCGAAATCGCGGCCAGAATCCTATATGTTTCTATGAGATCATCTCTCATTCTTCTAAACTGCAGAGAGTATAGGCCCAATTTACTCTGCTGCTCCCCTGCCTGCTTTTTCCCTGTCTGCTGTCCAGCTGCAGGTCTGTCAACAGCAGCCTGTTGTTGCAACTGATCGTCATATTGCTCCTTGTCCAGGTCCAATCTAAGGCAACCAAGGCAACACCCATCCTGATCTGATTCAGGAATCTTCCAAAGTGTAGAAAGTAAACACATCAAAAATACTGTGAACGAGCCCCTTTCCCACTCGTAGCTAAGAAAGCAGCTGTGAGTACCGAGTATTTATTGGTGTATTTGCATGACGAAGCGGCTCTGTCAATTGCCATTATATTCTTACCTTTACATACATAGGATTACATAGGATATACGTCACAGAAATAGACCATCTGGCCCAGCCATTCCATGCCGGTGTTTATGTTCCACGCAAGCCTTCTCCCGACTTTCTTCATCTAAATTTATCAGCATAACCCTCTATTCCCTTCTTCCCCATGTGCTTGTCTAGACGCCCCTTAAATGCATCTATACGATTCACTTCAACCATTCCCTGTGGTAGCGAGTTCCACATTCTCACCACTCTTTGGGTAAAGAAGTTTTGTCTGAATTCCCTATTAGATTTCTTGGTGACTATCTTACATTGATGGCCTCTAGTTATGCTTTTCCCCACAAGTAGAAACATTCTTTCTGTATCCACTACATCAAAACCTTTCATAATTTTAAAAACCTCTATTAAGTCACCCTTCAACCTTTTATTTCAAGAGAAAAGAGACCAAGCCTGTTTGTCCTTTCCTGATATGTATACCCTCGCATTTCTGGTATCATCCTTGTAAATCTTCTCTGCACCCTCTCCAGTGCCTCTACATCCTTTTTATAATATGGTGACCAGAACTGTACGAAGTACTCTATGTGTGGTCTAACCAAGGTTCAATATAGGTTTAGCATAGCTTCTCTACTTTCCAATTCTATACATGTAGAAATAAACCTTAGTGCTTGGTTTGCTTGTGTCGCAACATTTGGCAATTTGTGTATTTGTACTCTGAAATCCCTCTACCCCACCTAAACTCGCACCTTCAGCTTCTAACATTGGAAAGTGAACAGCTGTGAAATTGGAGCTTTTATATACCTCATCACAGGTTGCGTTACTGAAGAACACCTCTACAACCTGGAGGAGGTGCTACGCAGACTGGACCGGGTAGGGCTGCGACTGAAAAAGGCGAAGTGCGTCTTCCTAGCTCCAGAGATAGAATTCCTGGGGATGAGGGTAGCAGCAGACGGGATCAGCCCTATTGCATCCAAAACGGAAGCGATCCAAAGAGCACCCAGATCCCGTAACATGACGGAGGTGCATTCGTTCCTGGGGTTCCTGAACTATTTTGGTAACTTTCTTCCCACTAGCACGCTGCTAGAGCCGCTACACGTGTTCCTACGCAAAGGTCGCGAATGGGTCTGGGGGGACAGCCAGGAAAGGGCTTTTGATAGAGCACGCAATTTGTTATGCCCCAACAATCTGTTAACGTTATATGACCCGTGTAAGAAACTAGTTTTAATGTGCGATGCGTCGTCCAATGGTGTCGGGTGTGTGTTGCAGCATGTCAATGCCAAGGGTCAGTTACAGCCAGTAGCTTTTGCCTCCAGAAGTCTGTCTCAGGCAGAAAGTGGCTACGGGATGGTAGAAAAGGAGGTGCTTGCATGTGTATATGCGGTAAAGAAAATGCAACAGTACCTGTTTGGCAGGAAATTTGAGCTGGAGACTATTCACAAACCCCTAACGTCCCTTTTGGCCGACAACAAGGCCATAAATGCAAAGCAAACGCATCGGCCCACATACAGAGGTGGGCACTCACGTTAGCCGCCTATGACTATGCAATTCGGCACAGACCGGGCACCGAAAACTGCGCCGATGCACTCAGCAGGCTCCCACTAGCCACCACTGAGGGGGCTACCGAGAATGCTGCTGAGATGGTCATGGCTGTTGAAGCTTTCGGAAGCGAAGGCTCACCCGTGACAGCCCGTCTGATCAAAGTCTGGACAAATAGAGACCCGCTATTGACTTTAGTCAAGAAATGTGTCTTGAATGGGGACTGGGCAGCCACGTACGGGGCATGCCCTGAGGAATCTAAACCATTTCACAGATGCAGGGATGAACTCTCGATTCAGGCCGATTGCCTACTGTGGGGAAACCGCGTAGTCATGCCCCAGATGGGCAGAGAGGTGTTCATTAGAGAACTCCACAATGAGCACCCGAGCATTGTCATGATGAAGGTAATTGCCAGGTCACACGTTTGGTGGCCAGGAATCGACGCAGATCTGGAACTTTGTGTTCGCAGGTGCAACACGTGTGCCCAGCTGGGCAATGCGTCCAGGGAAGCTCCCCTTAGCCCCTGGTCCTGGCCCGCCAAGCCTTGGTCACGCATCCATGTGGACTACGCAGGTCCTTTCATGGGAAAAATGTTTTTGGTTGTAGTAGACGCCTATTCCAAATGGATCGAGTGTGACATTTTAAATTCAAGCACATCCTCTGCTACGGTAGAAAGTCTACGGGCAATGTTCGCCGCCCACGGTCTACTGAATATCTTGGTCAGCGACAATGGCCCGTGCTTCACAAGCACTGAATTCCAGGACTTCATGGCAGGCAATGGAATTAATCATGTTAGAACGGCACCGTTCAAGCTGGCCTCAAACGGCCAGGCAGAACGAGCAGTGCAGATAATCAAACAGGGGATGCTCAGAATCCAAGGGGGTTCCCTACAAAGCCGCTTATCACGCTTCCTGTTGGCCTACAGATCCCGACCACACTTGCTCACAGGGGTTCCACCCGCAGAGCTGCTAATGAAAAGGACATATCAAAACCAGGTTATCCCTTATACACCCCACCATGAAAGAAATTGTCGAGAACAGGCGCCAGTCACAATGTGACTATAATGACAGGAATGTGAGGGTTGATGTATTGATGTAAATGACCCTGTCTTTGTCCTCAACTACGCTGCAGGGCCCAAATGGCTCGCAGGCACCATGATTGCAAAAGAGGGGAATAGGATTCTGGTTATTAAACTTACCAATGGACAAATCTGCCGCAAATACATGGATCAAACAAAAAGGAGGTTCAGCAACCCCATAGAAGAAGCAGAGGAAGAACACGATATAGAGTTCACTCCACCACAGGTGACCGAATACCGGAACCAAAGGGAGGAGAGCCCAGTCACTGTGGGCAGTCTGGACAGGCCTGAGGCACCGCAAACAGCAGACACTCAGGCCAGTGCCCAATAACCAGAGCCCCAACTCAGGCGCTCTACAAGAGAGCGTAAACCACCAGAGAGACTCAACCTGTGATCCCAATAAGACTTTGGGGGGGGAGGTGATGTCATGTATTCAACCAGCATTGTAACCCATGTATAAACTGACAAGTTGTGCACTGTGAGAACAATGACCACTAGGTGGTGAACATTTGGGAGACACTCCTAACCTAACCTTCAGGTATAAAAGGGGAAGCTCCATCCACCTTCATCACTTTAGTGCTATGGAATAAAGGACAGTTCACAGACTGACCTTCTCTCAAGCATGGGCCTCGTGAGCATTTATACTGTATGATAAGGACATATCATTCACCTTGGCTGGCCGCTTGCGGAGTGCTTTTTAAAGGCAGTGGTGGTCAGGTAGGGCAAAATTTATTAATTTCCCAGTCTGGTGACTTTTGTTTTTTTTGGACCCTGCGATTCATCAGTCCTGCATTCTGTTAGAGTGCTTAGGGCTGTTATGCACCTAGTGCAGCCTCCGTGGCCCCAGAAAGATATGATGCAGATTGAATGAAAACAACAATGACCCTTTCCTTTAACTGAGGAAAGGAGCCTTCAAAGATGGCAGCGCTGCATGGTACATTGCGCAGCACACTGCCATTACCATCTCTCTCACTCCCTTTAGCGCTCTAAGGGAAGTGATAGTGCTTGATTTAGCGCTCCACTTCCCTCTTGGAGCACTAAAGAGGAAGTTCCCATCAGCTGCACATCTTTTTCGCCCGGCAATACTTTTGCGCTCCCGCAAAGGTTGTTGCCCCAAACGGGCGCTGCGCAATTTCTAGCCCCAAGGTTTTATTTTAGAAGTTACAAAACTAATCTTTTCTTAATGTGGGAGCAGCCCTGAAGCCACAGACCACACTACACTGCGACAAGTGCCTTGGGCCTGCAGCAGACTTTTCTCGAGCCACTTAAAATATGCATAATATCCTGACCCTGGAAAAGTAACCACAGTCAGGGATGTACCATTGGGGCATGTGGAAATCTCAACATAAAAGAATAAGTTGGGATTCTGCCAAAAACTTTTCATATGTAGATAGCAAGAGCTGAAATTTTAGTATGTGAACATGGTGGATCACTCTGAGGCAGAGTTAATTTTTAAGTAGCTTTTATTCTTCTATCTTCATGGCCTTCTCTGCTTCTACAGGAATGCACACATTATTAACTATTTCAATTTATACTTTGACTTGCAGTAACAGTGCAAGCAATGGCAGACAATAGGCATCATTTTTGTCTTGGCACAGGAATACAAATACAATTTGCACCAGAGTGTGTCTATTTGACTCCAATATATAATGTGTTCTGCATTAACTGATATTACCAGCTAAGGACACTTTAGAACAAGAAAAGAAAGCATTTCGCTCTGACACATCCTCACTCAGAGATAAGGACAGCACATATTGGAGTCACCAGTGAAAAATACTGAATAACAGTTGTCACTGATTAACCTATAGAAAAATAGACACACTCTGGTGCAAATTGTATTTGTATTCCTGTGCCAAGACAAAAATGATGCCTATTGTCTGCCATTGCTTGCACTGTTACTGCAAGTCAAAGTGTAAATTGAAATAGTTAATTGATTTTCATGAAAAGTAAGGGCAAATTTAAATTACTGCAAATATACAATTCAGTTGCCTGCAGATGAATTAGTTTTAACAAAAGCTGATGGACTTTAATGCCAATGATTCAGTATAAAGTAGTCAGACTGATTTCAGCACAATTAAAAATAGCTTTCGGCCAGAAAATTAAATAGGAATAGAGCCAAAGGAAAGTGCTGAGGTTGGATATATGCAGGACAAAAAGGACAGCGCCTGAAGGGAAATCGGAGCTGAACAAATGGCAATAAAGTACATAGGGTCTATTAAAACACAGGGAAAAAGATCCGTACAAAATTCCAAACACAGTCAGCACTTTGAAGGCTGCTTCCACATGATACTGATCAAGTTGCTGAAGATCAGAACCTGTTGTTGTCACTGAATGACTATTTCTGCTACGCAGCACCATAACTAAAATAATTTTTTAAATGGCTATGGACTCCCTCCCCCACTCAACATGCGCACCTCAGTCACTCCTCAGACTGTATTTCTTTGAAGATGCCTTCATTGCACTCAACAGCCACACATCAAAGTGGACCAAAATAAATTTTGTTAATTTAAGCCATCCAAAGTCTCTTCAAGCAAAACATCTCTGCTTTAAAGTAAGTGTTGTACCTATTAAGCCTGCAGCCCCATTCAAATCAAATGTACAACTGTCTTCTCCTATCCACTGTGACAAAAGTGGCTTTGTGTGTTAATTGAAAGTAAAATATATTGTGAATCCCAAATGGGTTTAAACTGTTTCATATTTAAAAGATTTATTGTACAGTCAGGTTGTAAATACCTAGAGGGAGAATGTTGGTATAATTTCAGAGCAGAATTGGGGCATGTAACTTTATTTGGCAGCAATGGGGCAGAAGCTGTTTACATTGGATTTTGTCCCCAGAATCGCTCTTTGGCCCTTGTGACCTTATTTACATTTATTATAATGAAGGCCAGTGGCACAACTGATATAGTATCCCACCGGCAGGCTCAAACCTTTTTTCATTGGTACAAAGATGGTACGACACGCTGTGTGAAAATTTAGGACACTTTTATAATGAGATTCAGTGAACTTCATACAGAACTGGATATTCCTCTGTCCTATTACTATCATTCGGTATGGCAGCATAGTGGTAATGGGTCCAAATTTGGCAAGGAGTTGCTCTGTTTTTTTGAAGCAACTTAATTTTTCTGGAGTATCATAAAAATCCCCATTTTGCACATTCATTTTGTGTCAGTGTACGTGAGTTAGTTAGGATTTTTTTAGTTTAGTTTAGTTTTGTTCAAAAGGGGGCGTTACCAGCCACCTACACCCATTTTGGCCATTTAAGCCATTTGCACAGCTAATAGTTGCTCCAAACTAACTTAGGCCAGCGTATGTGGCCACTTGTGGCCACACAGGAAACCCTTGTGGAGAGTTAAGAAATCAGCGCAGGTAGGTACTTAATGACTTGACGAAAGAATGTGAAGAGAATCAAACAGCTATACAGGATATATGACAAACGTCGCAAAGTTAATTTCCTATACAACAGAAGCATTCATGGAAGCTTAAACGACGAAAATAAAAGAAATGAAGAGACAAAACATATTTACATAATCTTTTCAAATTATCCAAATAAAAATAGAAGTACCTCCTGCTCGTAATTCTTATGTAGGAAAGTATTTTCATCAGCAGGGTTAAAGAAAGTCTTGAGTAAGTTCATTAAAATTACTGGCTACACAGTTATCACCGCCCCCACCCCCATCAAACCCCCCCCACCCCAATCAAAACTCCTCCCCCCCTCCGATCAAAACTACCCCCACCCCTGATCAAAACACCCCCCTCCATCAAAACTCCCCCCCCCCCCCCCGCTCCCCCATCAAAACTCTCTCCCCCACCGGATCAAAACTCTCTCCCCCACCCCCATCAAAACTCTCCTCACTAAGCAAAGCACAACCATCAATAATAAATAAAAAATAAAAGTTAAGTCCTACCACGGCCCGGGAAGTCAGCGGGCCAGCCGGCCGGTGCGGGAGGCCACTCGGCCTGGGATAGGGTAGGGACAACGGGTCTCATGCTGCAGAGGAGCTACTGCGCATGTGCGAAACCTTCAGTGCGCATGCGTTGAGCTGCCGGCACTCTTTTAAGCGCAGGGCCCTAGCACCACCCCCTAATTGAATTGCCACGCTGCGCCAAGCCATGGGAGAGGCCACAGAGTGGCCAGAATCTGGGGACAACTTTTTGCCGCCATTTCTATCCTAGGAAGTTGCCGCATCTCACGTGAGTGCACCAAACAAACGGGTGGGTCAAATTTGTGCTCTATGTTACTGGACTAGTAATCCAGAGGCCTGAACTAATGATCCGGAGACATAAGTTCAAATCCCACCATGGGTTACAAAGCTAATATCGGTAATGGTGACCATGAAACTACTGGATTGTCATAAAAGCCCACCTGGTTCACTAATAAAGAAATCTGCTGTCCTTAACTGATCTGGCCTATATGTGACTCCAGAACCACAGCTAACATGGTTGACTCTTAACTGCCCTCTGAAATGGCTTAGCCACTCAGTTGTATAAGGCGGCTTAACACCACCTTCTCAAAGGCAATTAGGGATGGGCAATAAATGCTGGCTTTGCCAGTGAAGCCCACATCCTGTGAATGAATTTTTTTTAAATTCGAATGATTATAGTGAGTAATTATAGTAAATAACGTATATATTTTTCTATATGTGGGACAATAATGCATACCTGCATACCTGTATAACCGAGGCCTACAATGCCCACAATGGACTCAGCACAGCCCAATGCAACTGGCCAGTGCAAAGAGTGCTGGAAGCCTGCACAATAACTTACAACTACAAGAAGAGTTTCCAGTTGCTAATCTGGAGCGCCCCTGACCTCATCCTAAATCCCGGTGTCAAGGTCAAGTGTATAAAGGGAGTGGGTGTATGTGTTAAATATACTGGCAAACAGGAACTCGTGGGTGCCGCAGGGATCGGTGTTGGGTCCTCAACTATTTACAATCTATATTAATGACTTGGATGAAGAGACCGGGTGTAACGTAGCCAAATTTGCTGATGATACAAAGATGGGTGAGAAAGCAAATTGTGAGGAGGACACAACAAATCTGCAGAAGAATTATAGACAGCCTAAGTGAGTGGGCAAAAATCTGGCAGATGGAATATAATGTGGGAAAATTTGAGGTTATCCACTTTGGCAGAAAAAATAGAAAAGCAATTTACAATTTAAATGGAGAAAAATTGCAAAGTGCTGCAGTACAGAGGGACCTGGGGTCCTTGTGCATGAAACACAAAAAGTTAGTATACAGGTACAGCAAGTAATCAGAAAGGCAAATTGAATGTTGGTCTTTATTGCAAGGGGGATAGAGTATAAAAGCAGAGAAGTCTTGCTACAACTGTACAGGGTATTGGTAAGGCCACACCTAGAGTACTGCGTACAGTTTTGGTCTCTGTATTTAAGGAAGGATCATCTCATCATAGGCAGTCCCTCGGAATCGAAGAAGACTTGCTTCCACTCTAAAAATGTATTGGAGGCTGTTCAGAGAAGGTTCACGAGGTAGATTCCGGAGATGAGGGTATTGACTTATGAAGATAGGTTGAGTAGGTTGGAGTTCAGAAGAATGAGAGGTGATCTTATCGAAACATATAAGATAATGAGATCGACAAGGTAGATGCAGAAAGGATATTTCCATTCATAGGGGAAACTAAAACAAGGGGACATAGTCTCAGAATAAGTGGCTGCCCATTTAAAACTGAGATGAGGAGGAATTTCTTCTCTCAGAGGGTTGTAAATCTATGAAATTCTCTGCCCCAGAGAGCTGTGGAGGCTGGGTATTTGAATATATTTAAGGCAGAGATAGACAAATTTTTGAGCGATAAGTGAGTAAAGGGTTATGGGGAACAGGCAGGAAAGTGGAACTGAGTCCATGATCAGATCAGTCATGACCTAATTAAATGGCGGAGCAGGCTCGAGGGGCCAAAAGGCCTTATCCTGCTCCTATTTCTTATGTTCTTATATTCTTATATCTTGGAACCAAACCGAAGAGAATTCCACAAATTTAAATGTTCTGCTTTCCTCGTGATTGATTGTATTGGAGAACTGGCATTCACATTTTTGATCTTACTTCCATCAGGATCTTATCCTGGCATCCTATGCATACCTGCACCATGCATGCATCCAAGTTGGGTCTATGCAGAGGAAAATTCTGTTGGATAATGTCATTCTGCCAAGCTGTGAATTTGACCGGGTGTTATGCGGACGTCCGGGAAGTTTTATTTAATTGATCATCTGGACTTCCATGTCCCCGACCTGTCTTGGTGCAACACGCTTCCCATACTCCCGCCCCCTGTAAAAATCGAGGCCACTTTGTATAAACTAGTCATTTTTTTTGTGAGTATCTGAACCCAATCATTGTGTCACTACCTTCTAACTCCCTTACCTACCAACTAGTATTGTTCTCCAGTGTGCAGCCTAGTACCCTCTGACAGAGGTGCAACTTAGGACGAATACAGAAAAGAGAATTTAATGTTTCACAATAACATTATTTTATAAAGATGAGCTTGGTGGATTTAGTGGAAAAGGTGTTTTCAGGGTCAGCACATTCTGAATGATTATCAGCACCGCTTAAGCTGTTCGTGCTTTTTCAGAATTGTGAGTCATATCAAAACAATGTTCTTGAAATAAAAATATTTTTATAAAAGAAATAAAAGAAAAAGCTGGAAAAGCTCAGCAGGTCAGGCAGCATATTTACCTGTTAAGTTCTGACGAAGGATCATCGACCCAAAATGTTAACTCCGCTTCTCTCCACAGATGCTATCTGACTTGCTGAGATTTCCAGCATTTTCTGTTTTTATTTTACTAATTAAGTTTGTTTTGCATTGTTTACATCTGAGGAGGCACGAATGTGGCTTGACTGGGCTCAACTGTTCTCCAGCTCGATAGAAAATTTATGTTTTCTTTGATTGGCTGAAGGTTTTCAAAGAAAAAGAAGTAGTGTCCAGTAATCATTGTTTCAGGGATTGTTACATCAAGATACCATTACTCTTCAACCAATTGCAGTGGTAGAGACAGTTATTTTCCTCGAGACCTGATAAAGCAAATAGTAACAGCTTATCTTGCTTAGGGTGTATTGTTATTTATACATATTTCTTTTCCTCCAGAATGGAAGGTAATGAACTTGGAGAGGTTTATTCAAACCATGATTCATTCAAACAGGTTACCTAATTTCCTTGGATCCATGCAGTCTTAAGCTAAGCTATGACCTTGACAAAGTCCAACAGTCTTTATTTTGGATGAATGGTATCTAGCCATCAGAGGACTGTAGTGATATACACTTTTACTGAAACATGACATAAAATTAAGCAATTAGTTGAAATTAGAGAATAATTTGCTACAATAGGCCACACTGCATTGTACATTCTTTACAACCACATTATGACCTTGCTATGATACTATACATGCATTTGGCACTGTTTAATGTCAATGTCCCTACTGTTGGACAGTTGGTTCACCCATTGACTGCCAACTTCTTCAAATTATTCATTTAGTCAGAGTTAGTAAGAACATAAGAACATAAGAAATAGGAACAGGAGTAGGCCATACGGCCCCTCGAGCCTGCTCCACCATTCAACATGATCATGGCTGATCCGATCATGGACTCAGGTCCACTTCCCTGCCCACTCTCCATAACCCCTTATTCCCTTATTGTTTAAGAAACTGTCTATTTCTGTCTTAAATTTATTCAATGTCCCAGCTTCCACAGCTCTCTGAGGCAGCGAATTCCACAGATTCATAACCCTCTGGGAGAAGAATTTCTCCTCATCTCAGTTTTAAATGGGCGGCCCCTTATTCTAAGATTATGCCCTCGAGTTCTAGTCTCCCCTATCAGTGGAAACATCCTCTCTGCATCCACCTTGTCAAGCCCCCTCATCATCTTATACGTCTCGATAAGATCACCTCTCATTCTTCTGAATTCCAATGAGTAAAGGCCAAACCTTTCCTCATAAGTCAACCCCCTTATCCCCGGAATCAACCTAGTGAACCTTCTCTGAACTGCCTCCAAAGCAAGTATATCCTTTCGTAAATATGGAAACCAAAACTGCACGCAGTATTCCAGGTGTGGCCTCACCAATACCCTGTACAGCTGTAATAAGATTTCCCTGCTTTTATCCTCCATCCCCTTTGCAATAAAGGCCAAGATTCCATCGGACTTCCTGATCACTTGCTGTACCTGCATACTAACCTTTTGTGTTTCATGCACAAGTACCCCCAGGTCCCACTGTACTGCAGCTCTTTGCAACATTTCTCCATTTAAATAATAACTTGCTCTTTGATTTTTTTCTGCCAAAGTGCATGACCTCACACTTTCCAACATTATACTGCATCTGCCAAATTTTTGCCTACTCACTTAGCCTGTCTATGTCCTTTTGCAGATTTTTTGTGTCCTCCTCACACATTGCTTTTCCTCCCATCTAATAAGTTGAGTAGTAACTTTCACTGACTCAGTACAGTACAGAAACAAGTTTCTACTTCTCTTCATAGTCTGGATATGTTCAATGCAATCTGACACTATGTAACACGACACAATAAATTTTCAAAGTTTAGCAAAATTTTTCCACCAGACGAACATACTACTGGTCCGGACCTCCTGGGCCACTTCCCTCCATATTGCCCTAAAGACCTGGGGCAATGAGCTCCTTCCATTTTCCAGGAACAGCACTGCCCTCCTTTGTTCCACTTCCGCGACCAATGCCTCATCTGTGAAATGACAAGCTCTCTCAGCCAGAGTGGGATCAGCCATTACAATCAGGGGATTAAGTTAGTTGCAGGTTGCCTTCACAGCCAGCAATGCTGATAATGAGGATCTGCACAATGATGCAACCTCCCCTTTAAGAGCTGGAATGAGCCAGTTTGAAGGCTCATTCCTGATTGCATTGTACCTGAAATTCATTATCGCTTTGCTTGTAGAGCCCCTGTAGTGCCCCACTGAGATCATTAGCACTTGATTTAGTGCTTCAGTTCTTTCCTGGAGCGCTATCAGGAAATTTAGTGGAAGCTCTGAATCATAACAACCTGCCGCTAATTTTTGAAAATTTCAAAATTAGCACCCCATTTCTAGCCCTTAGAATTTATTTGAATATCTGTTTGATTGGCAGCTCTATTTGAGTTTAAAGAATGAAAGAAAGAAAGAAAGACTTGCATTAATATAGCACTTTTTATGACCACCAGACGTCCCAAGGCACTTTACAACCAATGAAGTACTTTTTGAGGTGTAGTCACTGTTGTAATGTAAGAAAACCTCCCACAAACAGCAATGTAATAATGACCAGATAATCTGTTTTTTTTCAGTGATGTTGACTGAGGGACAAATATTGGCTCGGACACCAGGGATAACTCTCCTGCTCTTCTTTGAAATAGTGCCATAGGATCTTTTACGTCCACCTGAGAAAACAGATGGCCTCAGTTTGAGATTTTTGCACTTTGGAGTGAGACTTGAACCCATAACCTTTTGACTCAAAGGCGAGGGTGCTACCAACTGAGCCACAGCTGACACACAGTTTAAGAGATATATATTTTAATTTCCTTTATTCTGGTCAAATTTTGAAAGTATATGGGGCTAAAGTTGCGGCCCCTACGGGTGCATATGAGGTGCGCCAGTGCCCGTAGGGTCCCCGCAAGTTCCAGGTTTAGGTATGCACTACACATGTGCTGAAACCCGGTGTTATGTATTAATGCTTGGGGGTCACCAGACACCAGAGGGCACCGTGGTCTGAGGTCATCGGGCTGGACGCATGTGGCATGTGTGCTTGGTCACCTGTATAGAAGCTGGTTGTCTTTGTCACGCAGGCACTCTTGGGCTGGAATAAAGATGGATCAGGTTGTACCTGAGTGAGTTTGCAGTAATCAGACTCTTGAGTCATTACAATTGGCGACGAGGTAATTTAAGAACCTTCGCATGTACAATGGGTACGTTGGAATCCTGGAGAGATTCGTGGAGGGCGAAGATTGGGCGGATTTTGTCGACCGCTTGGATCAGTATTTTGTGGCCAACAGCATGGAGGCAGAGGCCTATGCAGTTAAGCGCAGGGCAGTTCTCCTCACCATGTGTGAAAATGTACGGCCTCATGAAGAATCTTCTCTCGCCTGTACGTCCGTCGAAAAAAGGGTACGAGGAATTGTGTACCACGAGAGGGGATCATCATATCACGCTATTGTTTCTGCACACATGTTCGTGCTGAGGGCCAGGTCGTGTCGGGATTTGTCACCGACCTGCGATGTCTTGCTGAGCCGTGTAAGTTCGGGAACATGCTGGAAGACATGTTGCGTGATGTCTTCGTGATAGGCATCAACCATGATGCGATCCTCATAATGCTGTTGGCTGCAGAGACGCTGGATTTGAAAAAGGCCATCATGACTGCCCAGGCATGCATGACGACGGATGATAATTTGAGGCAGATATCATCGACGAGTCGGAGTTCCACAGCAAGTACTGTAAACAAAATAGTGTCGTCTTCGGGCAGAGCTGCTTACGCGAAACCTACTGCTGCTCAGAGCCCACCAATTGGTTCGAACCAGATTTCACCCTGTTGGTGTTGTGGGGGCAATCATCGGCCTCATCAGTGTCGGTTTAGACAATACTCATGCAATGGATGTTCGAAAGTGAGGCATCTTCACAGGATGTGTCCACAAGCGTGGTGCGGATCACCACGTGGTTAATGAGGACCAGTTCAGTGATGGCCCGGATATGCAACCCGAGGAGGAAGTGCATGGACTGTATTCGTTCCTGAGCAAGAGACAGCCGATAGTCATTAATGTGAAGCTGAATGGCGTGCCTGTATCAATGGCACTGGACACGGGTGCGAGCCAGTCGATAATGAGCCAAAGGACATTTGATAAGCTGTGGGACACTAAGGCTGTGAAACCGAAGCTGAGTCCAGTCAATGCCAGGTTGCGTACTTACACTAAGGAACTCACACCGGTGCTCGGCAGTGTAGCAATCGAGGTGTCATATGACGGTGTGGTTCACAAGCTACCATTATGGATCGACCCAGGTAATAGTCCAACGCTGTTCAGCAGGAATGGGCTCGAGAAAATCAAGCTGAACTGGAATGATGTTAAGATGTTGTCCTCGGTGGATGATACTTGATGTGCTCAAGTACTGAAAAAATTTCCTTCTTTGTTTGAACCAGGCATTGGTAATTTTACGGGAGCCAAGGTGCAGATTCACCTGGACTCCAATGCAAGGCCTGTATATCACAAAGCTTGCTCTGTTCCGTTCATGATAAGGGAGAAGGTTGAAATTGAGCTTGACAGACTCCAGCGTGAAGGGATCATATCACTGGTCCGTTCATCTACAACAAGTGTCCATTTGGGATTTGTTTGGCTGCAGCCATATTTCAGAGGAATATGGAGAGTTTACTGAAGTCCGTTCCTAGAACTGTCGCATTTCAAGATGACATTCTGGTCACAGGTCGCGACACTGCTGAACATCTGAACAATCTTGAAGAAGTCCTACAGCGACTGGACAAAGTGGGGCTCAGGCTGAAATGCTAGAAGTGTGTATTCATGGCACCTGAAGTTGAATTCCTAGGGCAGAAGATTGCTGCTGATGGCATCAGGCCCACTGATTCGAAAACTGAGGCCATGAAAAATGCACCCAGGCCTCAGAATGTGATGGAGCTGCGTTCGTTCCTTGGGCTACTCAACTACTTTGGTAATTTCTTACTCAGACTGAGCACTTTACTAGTGCCACTGCACATGCTACTCAGAAAAGGCGACAACTGGGTCTGGGGTGTATCTCAAGATAGAGCCTTTGAGAAAGCCAAGAATCTGCTCTGTTCAAACAAGTTGCTTGTTCATTATGATCCGTGTAAGTGTCTTGTATTGGCCTGTGATGCTTCATCATATGGGGTTGGCTCCGTACTCCAACAAGCAAATGAGTTAGGTAAGCTACAACCTGTTGCGTATGCTTCGAGAAGTCTGTCTAAAGCGGAAAGAGCTTACAGTATGGTAGAGAAAGAAGTTTTGGCCTGTGTGTATGGGGTAAAAAAAAATGCATTAGTACCTGATTGAACTAGAAATGGATCACAAGCCACTCATTTAATTGTTTGCGGAAAATAAAGGTATTAATACCAATGCATCGTCCTGCATTCAAAGGTGGGTGCTGACATTGTCTGCCTATGATTACGTCATCCGTCATAGACCTGGAATTGAGAATTGTGCCGATGCACTGAGTCGTCTGCCTTTGCCCATACCAGATATGGAGACGCCTCAACCTGCAGATCTACTGTTAGTAATGGATGCTTTTGAGAGTGAAGGAACCCCTGTCACTGCTCAACAAGTTAGAATCTGGACCAGCCATGGCTCTATTTTATCGGTTGTGAAACGGTGTGTACTCAGTGGTGATTGGTCTGCCATACCTATAGAGATGCATGAGGAGACCAGACCTTACAACTGTCGCAAGGATGAGCTGTCCATTCAGTCAGAATGTTTACTGTGGGGTAATCGTGTAATCATGCCTAAGAAAGGTCGAGAAAAATTTGTTTGTGAACTTCATAGCACTCATCCTGGTATTGTCATGATGAAGTCCATTGCTAGGTCTCATGTATGGTGGCCTGGAATTGACTCTGATCTGGAATCATGCATGCATCAGTGCAACACTTGCATGCAGCTAAGTAAAGTACCAGCGGAATCTCTGCTGAGTCTTCGGTCGTGGCCATCCAAACCATGGTCGAGGCTTCACATTGATTTTGCTGACCCGTTCCTAGGAAAGATGTTTTTTGTCGCAGTAGATGCATATTCTAAGTGGAAGGAGTGTATTATTATGTCATCCAGCACGTCCACAGCTGCCATTGAGAGCCTTCATATCAGGTTTGCTACTCATGGTTTGCCTGACATTGTTATGAGTGACAACGGATCTTGCTTCACAAGTCTTGAGTTCCAGGAGTTCATGAAACTCAATGGCATCAGACATGTGAGATAAGCTCCATTCAAGCCTGCTTCTAATGGTTAAGCAGAGCGTGCCGTTCAAACGATCAAGCAAAGTATGAAACATGTAACTCAGGGCTCACTGCAGAGACGGATGTCATGTATATTGCTCAGTTACAGGTCAAGACCGCATACGCTTACTGGAGTTCCTCCTGCTAAACTACTAATGAAGAGAACTCTCAAGACCAGGCTTTCTCTTGTTCATCCTGATTTGAATGATCATGTTGAAAACAGACGTCGAAGTCAGCAATGGTGTCATGATCGTGTTGCCGTGTCATGTGACATCTCGGTCAATGATCCGGTTCATGTGCTGAACTATGGTCAAGGTCCAAAGTGGATCGCCGGCACTGTTACAGCCAAGGAGGGTAACACAGTGTTTATTGTCATGCTCAAAAATGGGCATACATGCAGGAAACACCTTGACCAGGTTAAACTGCTACACACGGATGAACTGGAACTGAGTGAGGAAGATGCAGTCAGTGACCAACCAATCATTGTTCACTCCTCAGAGGACTCTGTTGACATTACTGACTCTGAACCTTCAGTTTCTAATGTGGTCATCACCACTCCCATCAGATCGGCTGCTCAGCCCTCAGTCTCAACAGACTCAGAACACTCACCCAGAGCCAAAGTTGAACTAAGACGATCAACTCATGAGAGGAAAGTCCCAGACCATCTTAATTTGTAAAAAGACTGTTGTTAAGATTTTAAAAGGGGGATGTTGTTATGTATTAATGCTTGGGGGTCACCAGACACCAGAGGGCGCCACGGTCGGAGGTCATCGGACTGTACGCATGTGGCATGTGTGCTTGGTCACCTGCATATAAGCTGGGTGTCTTTGTCATGCAGGCACTCCTGGGCTGGAATAAAGATGGATCAGGTTGCACCTAAGTGAGTTTACAGTAACCAGACTGTTGAGTCATTACACCTGGAACTTGCGATCTGTCAAGAATCCTCTTGACAGATCGTACGAATCCAAAGGAAATGGGCCTTTGCGGGCAGAGAATTGAGCTATTTGCCAACTTCTACCCAGCGAATGCCCTTGAAATTCTTACGTCTATTAAAAGCATAAGGCCTGCTTTTACTAGTGTAAGTGTTTTAAAAAATAGAAAAATAATTTTTTTTCACTCATTTATCAATTAAAAATCTTGTCCACTAAAGTAAGTTTATTTTTAGCCCCATTAAAACATATTAAAAAAAATTAACTTTCGTTTAAAATATTTAATTAAATGCCATTTTTATTAATTTTAAATATGTAATGTTTTTTTAATTTATTTTTTGCGTTTGTGTATTTTTTAGGTCATTCCCATTCATACTTACAGTGATTCCATACAAACGAAACCCCATAAGTATGAATGGAGATTCCCTTCTTTTATTGGTTGGGCAAGCCCTCGTGATCCCAGCATGCACCCCGGGATACATGGGCCTCTGCCCACCCGTACCCAGAGAGGCCCAGGAGCTCGAATCTGTAAATCTCCCGGACCACCAGGAAGCCTCCGACCGCATTAGTACCTGATTGAACTAGAAATGGATCCTCCGGGAAGCCTCCGACCGCAATTTCTACCCCTAGATCCTAGCCTGTCTTGTTCCTATTGAGTAATCTTTCTAAAGCTATCAGAGAGATAAAGTTTGGCCAAAGAGGCTTTGGGGATGTCACTAGAAATTATCTCGATATTAGGCAGATAAAAACACATAGGCTTGTACACTGCAATGGCTCACCTATGGGAGTGGACTGAGATACTGAACATAAAGAAATGTCTGGAGTAAAACCCCCAAAACACAACAAGAGGACATAGAGCAGGAGACAGAAAGTTAAAGGGGAGTAACTAAAATACAGTTGGAGATATATAGTGTGGCAGAGTGGTTTTGGATGAGAGTTCCAAAGAACAAGAGCATAGAAACAAAAAGTTCAACCAATGGTGGATTAGAGGGAGTTGGCATGAGCAGTAATCCAGAGCTGGAGGAGCCAAGGGTTCAGATTGGGAGATACAGCTGGAGAAAATTGTTCTGATAAGTTAGAGTGAGGCTATGGAGAGATTTGTAAACAAGAACAAGGGCCAGGGATCAAACTGGAGTGTTCCATGGCTCCATTACTCCATGCAATAACCAGCTGAGGCATCAGGATACAAGTGGCTATTGTTCATGTGTGATGGCGCTCAATTATAAAAGGATAGGGAGGGGCTTGACTGCCAGGCCCAATCTAGTCCTAATTTGATATACTCACAGGTCCACAAGGGGGATTGATTTTTTTAAATTGAAAAATTTGTAAACCAGAAATATTTAAAAAATCTGTACAGTGTAACTGTTACAACAAAGACATCAACAGCGAAAGTATATGAGATTTAGTAATGTGGCGAGTAAACATAATCTATCTTTAATCTAAAGTTCGGTCTTGCAGTTATATTATTAATTAATTACTTTAATAATTTCCAATATTTCCTTGCTTTTTTTATGTTTTTGAAAAAAAATTATGATTCCTACCTCAATTTCCAGAGACTACCAAGTAAGTGCCAGTGATAAGAAACCAATTGGAAATTCCTGGCTGGGAACCATGCAGTCTACTACTTAAGCAACTGATGACTTACTTGGAACACATTTGATTAGCTTACAAAAGGCCATTAGTAAATGTTGCAAGTAAGCAGTCCTGTTGCTTGAGTGGTAAAGTGCTTGGTTCCGAGCCAGCAGTTTCCACTTGGCTTCCTATCACCTTTGCACATTTGGTATTTCAGTTTTGCCAGTTTTCAATAGGATCACAAGCCAGAGAATTAGGAGAGGAAAACTAATCCACCTGGCTTAAATTGTGTATCTTGTTGGACAAATCAGCGGGCTCCCAGGCCGCCTGTAATTTCTGCGGTCTGGAAGAGTCCGTGTTCCACGTTTTTATTGAATGTACGAGGTTTCAGCCCCTGTTCCATTATTTAAAGGGCTGCTCCTCAATTTCTGGCTGCACTTCAGTCCCACACTCCTGATCTTTGGGCACCCTGTGCGGAGGGGAGCGGGCAGGTCCGAAGGCCTCCTCGTAGGACTGCTCCTGGGCACGGCCAAGGGTGCCATCAGCCGGTCCAGGCAGCGGGCGGTCGAGGGGGTCGTTCAGCCTGACTGCCTGCCTTTCTTCTGCGCCTACATCCGGGCCAGGGTGTCCTTGGAGATGGAGCACGCGGTGTCCACCGGTACGCTCGCGGCCTTCCGCGAGAGGTGGGAGCCGGGGGGACTGGAGTGCATCGTTACCCCCGACAACCAAATTTTAATTTGATTTTATATGTTTTAAAGTTTAATTTGTTTTAATTGCCGGTTTTAGTGTCCCCCTCCCCTTTTATAGGGGGGCACTTGTAAAATATATGGTTTTAATGCCCCCCAAAAAAAATCACAAAAAAAAAACATTTAAAAAAAAGGGCCAGTTGAAAAGTGTCTGGAGTGTCCCCCAGATTGGGGGGCACTTGAACTAATGTTTATTTTGTGTCCTCAAAAAGAGTTGTTGGACAAATCAGTGCTCACGGCTATCTTGGCCATTTGTTTCTTTTCTGGCTGCTGACAGACTATAGGCCGACAAGAGCAGCAAATCTGACACAAAAGTCATTAATTTTAATCTGTTGATATATCCAGCATTACTGTCGAATTAATCTGTCTTGGGCTCCCCTGATAACTCAGCAAGTTTATCCAGTAATTAGCTCAAATATAGATACCAGAAAAATCTCAAATCAATCCTCATTCTGGCTGTGTTAACTGATCTCTGTTAAAGTGTTGCCTTGCTTAGAGATGTGAAAATCACCCAGGATTCCCAAGTCTGATTCCTATCCAGCGAGCTCTGTTTGAAATGTGCATATGTGCCTTCAACTGGGGCCGCCCTCCTTTGATGTAACTCCTTTAACAGGCTGTCCAACCTTTCACCATCAAAAGGTACCATTTCTACACACATGTCTCTGTTGTTAACAATCAGTCAATTTTCTTATTATAATCGCAATGTCTCTTCAGTAACCAGATGTAACCCTTTAAAAGCTGCTGCATTGCCAGATTTTGCACTTCAGCCAAATGCACTGCAGGCTGAGCTTACTGACAGGCTTTTCATGTGCCAGTAGTTTATTAAAATTATGGACAGGGACTCCTGTCAGAAAGTTTGACATCAGTCTGCCCTCTGTTTTAAAATAGAAACATAGAAAATAGATGCAGGAGTAGGCCATTTGGCCCTTCGAGCCTGCACCACCATTCAATAAGATCATGGCTGATCATCCACCTCAGTACCCCTTTCCTGCTTTCTCTCCATACCCATTGATCCCTTTAGCCGTAAGGGCCATATCTAACTCCCTCTTGAATATATCCAATGAACTGGCATCAACAACTCTCTACGGCAGGGAATTCCACAGGTTAACAACTCTCTGAGTGAAGAAGTTTCTCCTCATCTCAGTCCTAAATGGCCTGCCCCTTATCCTAAGACTGTGTCCCCTGGTTCTGGACATCCCCAACATCGGGAATATTCTTCCCGCATCTAAGCTGTCCAGTCCCGTCAGAATCTTATATGTTTCTATGAGATCCCCTCTCATCCTTCTAAACTCCAGTGTATAAAGCCCCAGTTGATCCAGTCTCTCCTCACATGTCAGCCCAGCCATCCCTGGAATCAGTCTGATGAACCTTCGCTGCACTCCCTCAATAGCAAGAAGGTCCTTCCTCAGATTAGGAGACCAAAACTGAACACAATATTCCAGATGAGGCCTCACCAAGGCCCTGTATAACTGCAGTAAGACTTCCCTGCTCCGATACTCAAATCCCCTAGCTATGAAGACCAACATACCATTTGCCTTCTTCACCGCCTGCTGTACCTGCATGCCAACTTTCAATGACTGATGAATCATGACACCCAGGTCTCGCTGCACCTCCCCTTTTCCTAATCTGCCGCCATTCAGATAATATTCTGCCTTCGTGTTTTTACCCCCAAAGTGGATAACCTCACATTTATCCACATTATACTGCATCTGCCATGCATTTGCCCACTCACTTAACCTGTCCAAGTCACCCTGCAGCCTCTTAGAGTCCTCCGCACAGCTCACACCGCCACCCAGTTTAGTGTCATCTGCAAACTTGGAGATATTACACTTGATTCCATTCTCTAGATCATTAATATATATTGTAAAGAGCTGGGGTCCCAGCACTGAGCCCTGCGGCACTCCACTAGTCACTTCCTGCCATTCTGAAAAGGACCGGTTTATCCCGACTCTCTGCTTCCTATCTGCTGCTGTTGAGCCTGCACCATGAGTCAAGTTTTAAAAATTCATTCATGGGATTTTATGTGGCTGGTCTAGTTAGGTTTCTGGTCAAGGGTGACTCCCAGGATGCTGATGGTGGGGGATTTGACCATTTAATGTGGTTAGACTCTCTTGTGGAGATTTAATCCCCATTTGCCATTATCAGGAAAATTGTGGCTTAAGTGCAATGGAAGTCAATTGACGCATAAGAAAATTATTCTTTTGAAGGAAAGAATCCCATTAACTTTATCATGAATTGATGGGATTAATTGAAATGCACAAGATTTCAGTTTCCATTTAAATCGAGCAAGAGACGAGATCTGTATGATGATGACGCTGAATATAATTTAAAGCTTGTGCTAGAATAGAATGTGATACAAAAAAGTCCTTCTGAATTCCAACAATTAATTAATTAAAAGGCATAATATTGGACAGTTATGCTAAAGAGCACAACATGTTGGATTTTGTTTTATTCAGTCATGGGATTGTTGCCATCACTGGCAAGGCCAGCATTTATTGCCCATCCCTAGTTGCCCTTGAGAAGGTGATGGTGAGCCGCTTTCTTGAAGCGCTGTTGTCCGTGTGGTGAAGGTACTCTCACAGTGCTGTTAGGGAGAGAGTTCCAAGATTTTGATCCAGCGACAATGAAGGAATGGCGATATACTTTCAAGTCAGGATGGTTTGTGAATTGGAGGAGAACTTTGTGGTGGTGTTCCCATATTCCTGCCGCCCTTGTCCTTCTAGGTGTTGGCGGTCGCGGATTTGGGAGGTGCTGTCGAAGAAACCTTTGCGAGTTGCTGCAGTGCATCTTGTAAATGGTGCACACTGCAGCCACAGTGCGCCGGTGGTGGAGGGAGTGAATGTTCCAGCTTTGACTCCAGCCAGTGGAGAGTTTCCCCCTGATTCCCATTGACTTCAATTTCACGAGATCTCCTTGATGCCACATTCGATCAAATGCTGCCTTAATTTGAAGAGCAGTCACTCTCACTTCATTTCTGGAATTCAGCTCTTTTGTTCATGTTTGGATCGTGACTAATCAATTCTGGAGCGAGTGGTCCTCGCGAAACCCAAACTGAGCATCAGTGAGCATGTTATTGGTGAGTAACTATCGTTTGAGAGCACATTTGATACTTTCCATCGCTTTGCTCATGATTGAGAGTAGATTGATGGTGTGGTAATTGCTTGGATTGGATTTGTCCTGCTTTTTGTGGACAGGACATACCTGGGCAATTCTCCACTTTGTCATGTAAATGCCAGTGTTGTAGCTATACTAGAACAGCTTGGCTAGAGGTGTGGTTAGTTCTGAAGTCTTCAGCACTACAGCTGGGATGTTGTCAGGACCCATAGCCTTTGCTGTATTCAGTGCGTTCAGCCATTTCTTGATATCACATAGAGTGAATCGAATTGGCTAAAGATTGGCTTCTATGATGATGTGCTCCTCAGGAGGAGGCCGAGATGGATCATCCACTTGGCACTTCTGGATGAAAATGGTTGCAAATGCTTCAGGATAGAGCAATAGTTGGTAATATATGCCTACTGAGGTTCTGGAAATATTGGGGGGAAAATTGCGGTCGGAGGCTTACTTCGTACAGACGCATCCGACCCGGAAAAAAACTACGAAACTACCTGTTGGTCTTGGAGAAACATCTGAGGCCTTCATTCGCTGCGCAGCTTATGGGGCTCTGTCTTCTAGATACGGATGTCTATGTTGAATCATGTGGACCTGGACCACCAATCACTATCAAGTATTCTCATTGATAATAATGGGAAATCCATTTTTACAAGTTTCCAGTACTATCAATAAGAATAACCCCCTAAAACAAGGAACACAGCACAATAAATAAAAAAAACACCTCACATATTTAGAATTAATTGAAACTAAATGTAATTAAATGTTTTAGAAAAAAAAATATTTTGGGGAATTTTTTTGAATTGTTTTAATAGGACTAAAAATAAACTTACCAGACTGGACATGGTTTTTAACATAAAAATGAATGATTAAATTTAATTTTTATATGTTTTAAATGTGTAACACTGGAACAAGTAAGCTATGCACCTGCTTTTACCAGGCATAAAAGTTTGAAGGACATTCGCTGGGCATGAGTTGGGCAAATAGCCCAATCTCTCCCGCGCAGATGTCCTTCCTGCAGGAATGCGTAGGATCTGTCTCAAGAAATGTTGACAGATTGGAAAAGCCGGTTTTTGGAGCATGCGCATTGCGCCCTGAAAACTCCCTTTTGCGAGGGCTCGCTGGTTCACGCGCACTTCGTATGGACCTGGCGAGGCTGCAATTTTTGACCTATTAACTTCTCCTCCATGACTTGTATAAAGCTAGCCAATCTCCAAGAGAGTCAGCTTCAAGGAATTATTATATCACTTCTTATCCTTTTGTTTAATGTCTTTTTATGACTTGTATCAACCTGAATGCCTTAAGCAAATGGTATACTGACTGTAAAATACACTGACAAGTGAAGCACAGGATATGACAGATTTAATCTATTACATAGCATGACTACAGCTCTAACCTTTAGCTTCAAAACACACTCATAGAAACAATTAAGATATAATGGATCCACGAGACACCAGTTTCCAAAAGGACCATTAACTTTATCTATTGAAACTTGCTCAAGAAGACTTTACATCATCATGTGGAGATCCCTTGGGTTTATGGGCAGTCACATAAATAAGATTTATTGTGTCATTTTTGCCCTGAGGAACAATGCAGATTAGCCTGATCACTCAATAATGAATGATCTCATGTCGAAGTTTTACCATTTTCAATTCAATTAAAACAGAAGTGGTGAACAGAACAATATGATATTTTTCTTTGTATCTTTATGTACACACTGCAGCAATAATTTTATCAGTAACATTCGGAGACTATGAGGCAAATATAGTTAAGTGATAAGTTACAATATCACCATTGTAATAATACTGGGTTTTGCCATCAACTGATCATACTTAGTTGTAAATACACAAATGATTAACCAAGAAATGGCTGGCTAAATTCAATTACATGCAGTTATCAGAAGATCCATGTTTGTAACATTCAACGCATTTTATTTTCAATATATTTGGCACTTTGTCATCTATATGTGACAGTTTGATCATTGAAGCTGTGATAGATGTTGTAACTCCCAAAAGTGAATGTGTTCTACTGCAAATAAGACAATTGTATGTTTCATTAGCTGAAAAGTGCCATGTTGACAACATTTGCATATCTCTCTCTGACAAAAATTACTCTTCAAACTCTTTTCCCTTCCTAAACAAAGTAAGGTTTACCAAACAATTTTGCTTGAAATCAATACCGCCTTAGTAATTAACCAATTTTAGAATTAAGAGTGGTAATTTTATGAATTAGTGCTTGCAATGTGGAGCTTCACCCATTGGGATTACATATTGAGAACTTGGGCACATGCACCTACATGATCTTCTGTCCATTAAAATTATAACTAATGGATGGAAAATAGTTCTCTGCAATGAATGGCTCACCTCTCGACCCCTCAGTGCCTCTCCACAATGCTATACGACTCAAGTGAAAAGTGTGATGGAACACTTGACGAAAGAAAGAAAGAAAAAAAGAACTTGCATTTATACAATGCTTTTCACATCCTTAGGATGTTCCAAAACACTTTACAGCCAATGAAATGCTTTTGAAGTGTAGTCACTGTTGTATTGTAGACAATTTGTGCACAGCAAAGTCCCACTGTAATGAAATAATGAACAGATAATCTGCTTTAGTGGTGCTGGTTGAGGGATAAATGTTAGCTAGGATCCCAGAAGAACCATCCTGACTGTACTGGAATACTTATTATTCACCTGAGTAGGAGTATTTACAACAACATTCAAAAGAATCTTGACAGCTATTTTCACTAACCCATGGGGACAGCACATCTTTTCATGCATGTGCAGCCATTGTAGGGTGCTGGTGGGAGTGTTCAGATGTGCTGGAATCCTGATATCACCATTATTGAGCACTGCTTCACCATAGATACTGTTGTGCATGAAACCTGACACATGGGCGCCGATATTTACTCGGGGCCGTGAAGAGAGTGGACGAAAGGATTTCCAGATGGGAAACCCAGAAGTACAGGTTTCCCAGACATCCTGCTGAAAATAACCACAGGATATCTTTAACATTTTTTCAGCAGGTTGCCTGCCTAACAGGCAGTCTGATTGGCAGGCCTTATGGGAGGGAAACCTGCCGAGTGGTTAGCAGGTAAGTAGGAGATTGTGAGGTGGGGTCGGGGGGTAGGCGGAGTAGGAGATCATGGGGAGGGGAGATGGGGGAGGAGTTGAAGATCGCAGGGAGGATTTGGAGATCGGGGGGGGAGGGGAGTTGGAGATTGCAGGGGGCATGGTCGGTTGATAGTCAGGAGTGTAAAGAGATTAGCTTGTTGGGCATGGAGGAAGCACTTCTGCTCTTCCTGACCCACAAGCAGTGATGTACATGCGCTTCCCTCATGGATCTGGCCCCTCTCGCCTCCTTTTACCTGCTGGGTTTCCAAAGAACCAGGAAACCCGACGTCCACGGGTTAGAAATAAAAATCCTGTTAAAATGGAGACATGCAGTCTTCTTAAAACCTTTTACTGACCGACCCACTACCTGAGAATGGATGGGTCGCCCATCCCCCGACCTGCCTCCATTAAAACAGAAGTGGGCCAGTTGGGATTGGGTTTGAGATTTTAGCATTTTTTTACTTCCCACCCACCTTCCAACCCAATCTTCCTTGACAGTTAAAATTACCCCCAAGATCTCATTGCGATCACTCCAGCCCTGTTGGCAACCAATATTCAATCCTGTTGAAGCCAGAAGAAATAACCTTTTCCAATATGGCACCCCAGTTCTTTTTGGTGGCAGTCTGTGCACCCTTGAAAGAGGCATTCGCTGCCCTTAGGTCCTCTGGCATGGGACCGTCAGCTGCAGATCTCCTTAGGTGTGCGACAATCTCCATTGTGGATTGTATTGTTTTCAAACAGTCCTGCAAGTTCCAGCACAAGCAGCCATCTGCACCATACTGTTTGGTATGGCCCCGGATGCCAGCACCAATGCTTGATGCTTGAGAAACAAACCTCTTTTATTGCAGAGCCGATAAAATCCAAATCCGCAGGTTCATCAGTCAAAGTTGAACTTCTGGACAACAGGTTCCACATTCTCATATGTCACCACCAGCTGCTCCTGCCCACTTGAGCTGTGACTCATCCAGCACATGTCCCTCTGGCTCATTCGCTAACTCCCCTGGACTAGTCTCTGAGCTGGTGCTTAGGGGTGCTGACATGGCTGGATAGACTTGGTCCTGGTTCTCCTTCCTTTGGCACATCTACAGAAAGAGAAGATGAAGACAGGTTACAATGATGTCCTGATGCTTAGTCTTTACATATTGTTTACAGTAAAAGATGTGACATAGTACACAGCTTCAGCATGTGCTGCGTTAGCAAATAGTGAATGCTGGAAGAGGATGAAGAGGAAAAGCAGCAGAAGTATTAACACATCCTGAGTTGTCAGTTGTCCTCTTACTTGCCCATCTCCAGTATCCTCAATGACCTTGCTCTGTGTAATTTTAAGGGCTTCTTCCTCATACAGAGATAGAGGCTGGTTATTTGAGGGGATGTTAACTGTCAATTGCTTCTTTCTCTCTCTTGTTTTCTTCAGAAAGAGTAAAATAAGTGAAAAGCTGCAGCAGTTACAATGAAATGCAATAATATCCAAGTCCCAGCAAGCAGCCCATAGTGGGTATGATGATATATACATGTCAGCCATTATCTTTGGTCCCCGCCACAAAATGCGTTCCCTAACCACTTACTCCATCCCTCTCCTTAGCATCAATCTGAGTGTGAACAAAGCTATTTGCAAGCTAGGTGTCATATTTGACCCTGAAATGAGTTTCCAGCCACATACCGGTGGCATAACTAAAACCGCCTTTTTCCACCTCCGTGACATTGCCCGCCTCCGTCCCTGCCTCAGCTCTTTTGCTGCTGAAACCTTCATTCATGCATTTGTTACCTTTAGACTTGACTACTCCAACTCACTTCTGGCTGGCCTCCCACGTTCTGTACTACTTAAACTTGAGGTCATCCAAAACTCAGCAGCCCATGTCCTAACTTGCACCAAGTCATGATCACCCATCACCCCTGTGCTTTGTGACCTACATTGGCTCCTGGTTAACCAATACCTCGATTTTAAAATTCTCATCTTGGTTTACAAATCACTCCATGGCTTTGCCCCTCCCTATCTCTGTAATCTTTTTCAGCCTCACAACCCCACAAGATGTCTGCGCTCCTCAAATTCTGGCCTCTTGAACATCCCTCATTATAACTGCTCAACTATCGGTGGCCGTGCCTTCAGCTGCCTGGGCCCTAAGCTCTGGAACTCCCTCCCTGAACCTCTCTACCTCTCTTTCTTCCTTTAAGACACTACTTAAAACCTATCTCTTTAACCAAGCTTTTGGTCATCTGCCTTAATTTGTGCTTTTGTGGTTCGGTGTCAAATTTATCTGTTTTGTCTTGTAACACTGCTGTGAAGCGCCTTGGGACATTTTATTACGTTAAAGGTGTTATATAAATAAAAGTTAATAATAATAGATGGAAGAATTCTGGGCGTAGAAAGGGCACTCCACTGCCTGATGGACACTAATAGTAAGGTTTGAAAGTACTGTAAAATAGTGTGAGGTAATTGTAAGGTGTGACATGCTTAGTACACTGCATTATTGGAAGGTCATGGTGGATTCGCCTTTCTTGGCTGGCATGCTAAGGTCAGTGGTGGCCACCTCTCCCCAATCTCCCTGGGCAGCTCTTCACATGGGAACTGTGTCATTCTGTGCTGAAGAGGGTCCCCTCTTCTACCTCAATTCCTCCAGGAAGATTGCAATGAATCCATCTGAGAACCAAGCCATCTTTGCTCTCTGCACTTTTAGCTATGGTATTGAGACAGGTTGCTGCTTTTTTAATTTGATATGGCTTAGCGGGTAGGGAGTCTGTTGATATGATGCATGAATCACAATGTTTTGGGACGGGCTAGGTGGGCCAACTGTTCTTTTCCTGCCCAATGGTTTTGTACATTTGAATATCTTTGGTGAGGTCAGGTGATGCTAATTTTTCCACTGATAATTTGAGAGTGTGGAGTAGAAATTAGAACTCATTGTGCCATTTTCCAGGCGGATAACGGGGACTCAGAAGTCCAGTTTAGGGGACTAACATCCCATACCCATTTTGGTTCGGAGGCTCTAGATGCATCCCTGCATCAGCCTAAAACAGGCGTTTGGCTCCTTGCGCAGGTCAGTTTATTAGCTACGTGGGAAAGTAAACTGTGAGGAGGACATAAAGAGCCTGCAAAGGGATATAGACAGGTTAAGTGAGTTGGCAATGTGGCAGATGGAGTATAATGTGGGGAAATGTGAGGTCATTCACTTGGATAGGAAGAATAGAAAAACAGAATATTTTTGAAAAGGTGAGAAACTATTAAATGTTGACATTCAGAGAGATTTAGGTGTCATTGTACAGGAAATGCAGAGTTAGCATGCAGGTACTGCATGCAATTAGGAAGGCAAATGGCATGTTGGCCTTTATTGCAAGGGGGTTGGAATACAAGAGTAAGGAAGTCTTGTTACAATTGTACCGGACTTTGGTGAGACCACACCTGGAGTACTGTTAACAGTTTTATCTGAGGAAGGATATACTTGCCTTAGAGTTGGTGCAACTAAGGTTCACTCGATTGATTCCTGGGATAAGAGGGTTGTCCTATGAGGAGACGAAGGAGAGGGTTGTCCTTTGAGGAGAGATTGAGTAGATTGGGCCTATACATTGTCAGCTGTGGCTCAGTGGGTAGAACTCTTGCCTCTGAGTCAGAAGGTTGTGGGTTCAAGTCCCACTCCAGGGACTTGAGTACAAAAAAAATCTAGTCTGACACTCAGAGACATTGGTGAGGGAGCACAACACTGTCGGAGGTGCTGTTTTTCAGATAAGATGTCAAACTTAGACGTCTGCTCTCTCAAGTGGATGTAAAATATCCCATGGCACTATTTCGAAGAGAGCAGGGGAGTTATGCCCAGTGCCCTGGCCAATATTTATCCCTCAATCAACATAATAAAAAAAAAAAATCTGGTCATTATCGTGGGAGCTTGCTTGTGCTGCATTTCCACACTATAACAGTGACTACACTCCAAAAGTACTTAATTGGCTGTAAAGTGCTTTGAGATGTCCGGTGGTCGTGAAAGGCGCTATATAAATCCAAGCCTTTCTATTTTCTTTTTATACTCTCTGAAGTTTAGAAGAATGAGAGGTGAATTCCTCACTGATCTACCCTGTCTCCCAGACCCCGTCATCACATATTTAAATTTCTCATAATTGTGATTAAGTCCCTTCATGGCCTCACCTCTCTCTATTTCTGTCACTGTACCGGTCCTACACACCATCGAACTCTTTGCTCCTCTAACTCTGGAACTTTGAGCATCCCCTCACCACATTGCCCCACCATTGGTGGACGTGCCTTTAGCTGTGTAGCACAGACCTTTGGAATCCCCACCCCTCCACCCCCTAAAACCTCTCCACCTCTCTTCCTCCCTCTGCTCCTTTAAGACCCTCCATAAAACCATTTATTGACCAAGCACTCCACCTCAATAACTCCATATTTGACTCAACGTTCATATATTTGATTTCACCTCTGTGAAATATATGTCATCAGTGTAATACAAACAAACTGAATGATAACCCTGAATTTGACGTCAGCAGCAAAGCGAAGGTGTTTGCAGCTGGCCCTGAAGTACACTTCGCACAAGGATCTGATAATCTCTATGTCAGGAACGTTGGGTTTTCCGACCTTCAATTCAAATCAATGGAAATTGATGGGGATTCCCTTGTGCGAACTGCTGTGATGTCAACAGGCTATCAAAGCAGCCAATCAAAAGGTAGAATTCTCACAGACAGTGAACAAGGAAGTGAGTAGACTCTTACAATTTTAACTTTTTAGAAATATTAGAGAGAGCAAAACACAGATTGGGGCTCTCACATGGGGAAAAGGCAAACCTGAAATAAAGATGGGCAAACTTTAAAGTTAACAACTTTTTTTGAAAAGTTTCTTTTAAAATTAAAATTTGTTTTCCAAGCTGTTAACATTTGTTCAGCAGTCAATACGCTGTTAAAACCCCTTAACCGAGACTCTGCCTTTGACTCGAGCGTCCTCGACTCCATCCCGCAGCATGTTCCTGCCACCATCTCAGCACGAGGTAGAAAAGGCCCTCCACCAGCTCAAGAACAACAAAGCAACGGAAGCGGATGGAATCCCCGCTGAGGCACTAAAGTATGGCGGAGTGGCACTATTGGCACGAATGCATGACCTCATCTCTCTCATCTGGAAGGAGGAGAGCATGCCAGGAGATCTCAGAGATGCAGTAATCGTGACCATCTTTAAAAAAGGAGACAAGTCTGACTGCAGCAACTACAGAGCAATCTCCCTGTTATCAGCCACTGGGAAAGTTATCGCTAGAATCCTCCTCAATTGTCTTCTCCCTGTGGCTGAGGAGCTCCTCCCAGAGTCACAGTGCGGATTTCATCCACTATTGGGTACAACGGACATGATGTTTACGACACGGCAGCTGCAAGAAAAATGCAGGGAACAGCACCAACCCTTTCAAAGACCTTTGACACTGTCAACCATGAGGGACTATGGAGCGTCCTCCTCCATTTCGGCTGCTCCTAAAAGTTTGTCACCATCCTCCGCCTGCTCCATGACGACATGCAAGCCGTGATCCTGACCAACGGATCCATCACAGAGCCAATCCACGTCCGGAACGAGGTCAAGCAGGGCTGCGTCATTGCGCCAACCCGCCTCTCGATCTTCCTCGCTGCAATGATCCACCTCAAACTCAACAAGCTCCTCGCTGGAGTGGAACTAAATTATAGAACCTGTTCAACCTTCGTCGTCTCCAGGCCAGATCCAAGACCATCCCAACCACTGTCGTCGAACTACAGTACGCGGACGACGCTTGCGTCTGCGCACATTCAGAGACTGAACTCCAAGTCATAGTCAACATCTTCACTGAGGCGTACGAAAGCAAGGACCTTACGCTAAACATCCGTAAGACAAAGGTCCTTCACCAACCTGACCCCGCCACACAGCACTGCCCCCCAATAAACCCCAGTCATCAGGATCCACGGCGCGGTCCTGGACAATGTGGACCACTTTCCATACCTCGGGAGCCTATTATCAGCAAGGGCAGACATCGACGATGAGGTTCAACACCACCTCCAGTGCGCCAGCACAGCCTTCGGCCGCCTGAGGAAGAGAGTGTTCGAAGATCAGGCCCTCAAATCTGCCACTAAGCTCATGGTCTACAGGGCTGTAGTGCCCTCCTGTGTGGCTCAGAGATGTGGACCATATAGTAGACACCTCAAATCGCTGGAGAAATACCACAAAGATGTTTCCGCACGATCCTGCAAATCCCCTGGGGGCATAGACACACCAACGTTAGCGTCCTCGATCAGGCCAGCATCCCCAGCATTGAAGCACTGACCACACTCGACCAGCTGCGTTGGGCGGGCCACATTGTTTGTATGCCTGTCACAAGACTCCTAAAGCAAGCGCTCTACTCGGAACTCCTACGTGGCAAGCGAGCCCCAGGTGGACAGAGGAAACGTTTCAAGGACACCCACAAAGCCTCCTTGATAAAATGCAACATCCGCACCAACACCTGGGCGTCCCTGGCCAAAGACCGCCCTAAGTGGAGGAAGTGTATCCGGGAGGGCGTGAGCACCGCGAGACTCGTCGCCGAGAACATGGAGAAAGCAAGCGCAGACAGCGGAAGGAGCATGTGGCAAACCAGTCCCACCCACCCTTTCCTTCAACGACTGTCAGTTCCACCTGTGACAGAGACTGTAATTCTCGTATTGGACTGTTCAGTCACCTAAGAACTCACTTTTAGAGTGGAAGCAAGTCTTCCTTGATTTCGAGGGACTGCCTATGATGATGATGATGAAAACCCCAGGTACACCTAATCCCTTTGGGTCTAACTTTTAGTGGGGAATTTAACAGAGTATGCTGCCACTTCGCCTTCATCCCGACTGCAAATTCTGGGCCATTGTGTTTTGTCTCATTGGCCCAGATTTTCCTGCGGACTTGCGCATCTACATAACCTGGACCCTTGAATTGTGCAAAAGAAAGTGCAAATTACAGAGTAAGTAACTTGCACCTAACTTATGGCACTCCATTTTTTCCCTCAAGCTTTTGTGCCGCTCCGCGGTCACCCCTTGCTGAAAGCAGTTGGAAGCTAATTTTCACAGTTCCATCCCAACCTCCCACTGAAAACAATGCTGATCGTGATTTTGCTGGATTTGTGCCAGTTTTCACATTGCTGCCACTTAAATAATGCTGGTGGCCTGGTAGCGGCGTGATTTATAGCAGACAGATCTTTTTTTAATAAATTGCTCACACAATTAACCATGGGCAGGTCTGAGACTATAGAACAGGCTCAACCCACACGTGGAATATCTGTACTCAAATTCATAACACTTTGTGGTTAAATGTGGTTTAAACGGAAGCAGGCCACCCGATTCCACTGAGAAGAGATCAGCCTGGTGGGAGTAGTACTTCTGATGAGTGACTCTTCTGGTAAGCGCCGGTTATAAGACTTTACATTGTCACCCTGTTTATATATTTGTCGAGTCACTAGGAAAAAATACCTGCACTGCTTCTGATTCGCCGCTACTTTCGCTGTGACCTATTCTAAATAGAAATGCAGGAAAATATGGAGGATCTTATCAAAAGGCAAAATTGGCATGCTCGTCAGCTATGTCGTATGGTATATATCATATGGTATATGTCGCTAATCTCGCCGCTGCAAGAAAATCTGGTCCACTATCTCCTGGCCAATTATTTTAAATAGCGTTTCATACGAACAGGATATTTGGTAGCAAGTTTAATTAAATAATATTTCTTGCAGTTACAAAGTCTGACTCAATTATGGAATCCATGATATATATGTATGAAAATTTACCATCAGTGCCTTCTCATTTTTTCATGGAAGAATTGTGCCAGGAACAAATTATGGCACCTCATACTGGCTATTGTCATGTTTTATTTCTTATATCTGAGTTAGTATCTTTGATTTTCACATATGTGAAATAACAATGATGTGGCCGCTGGTGGGTGGGTTGGTAACCAAAGAACACAGATTTAAGATAATTGGTAAAGGAAGCAGAGTGGAGATGCGGATTTTGTTTTTAACGCAGTGAGTTGTTATGATCGGCAATGCACTGGCTGAAAAGGTGGTGGAAGCAGATTCAATAGTAACTTACAAAAGGGAATTGAATATAAACTTGAAAAGGAAAAATTTTCAGGGCAATGGGGAAAGAGCAGGGGAGTGGGATTAAATGGATAGTTCGTTCAAAGAGTTGACATAGGCATGATGGGCTGACCAACCTCCTTCTGTGTGCTATGATTCCATGAATGAAATGTTGTGTAGCCTCAGTGAAACAAGGCATATTAGCAAGGGTCTTGATTAATATGAGGCACTCAACCCTGATTGTCTGCCACTGGGTGAAATATACAAAAAGAATATCAGTTCTGATGAAAGGTCATCGACCTGAACCATTAACGCTGTTTCTCTCTCCATAGATGCTGCCTGACCTGTTGAGTATTTCCAGCATTTTCTGTTTTTATCTCAGAGTTCCAGCATCTGCAATATTTTGCTTTTGTATATAAAAATAATCCCTAGTCAGGCTCATTGAATTAAATGTAAATACAGTGCTCTATTCTTTTGAAAATTGCAGTAAAATATCTGTACCACATCCCAAAACAATACAAAATGTCACTGATTTATGTCAGATGGATTTTAATATGGGTAAACATTACGTTATGAATATTGAAACAAAAATACATGGACATACAATGCTGCAATGTATTTTAATGAAGGTAGCAGAGATAGAATGGGAACATGATTTGGATGTGATTAATGACCATTCACTGGAATTATTCAGTCAATATGAAGCTGTTAACAAAGCTAATCAAGTGCCGGGTTGCATCTCAAGGGCATTTGGTTATAAATCGAAACAAGTTATCCTGACCTTGAATAGATCATTGGTGTGATCACATGGGAAATATTGTGTGGTTTTGGACCACCTTGCTTTGAAAATGAGATTAATATGATAAGAACAGCTTCATGGAGGAGTGATGAGGTTCATTATAAGATTTAACGATGACGCCCCAAGTGAAATTATCCATGGAATTTTCTCTGTCCTGTGTTTAGAAGTAATCATTCACAATGTTAAAATTGCAGAGAAAATATGGTAATTTTGCAGTTAAAACAATGTATGACAAGTAGATATGAATTGAAATAATCTAATGTAAATCAATTTGATGTGTTAACATGTGTGCAGGATTAAGGGGCAATAATGTGAGGTATGGAAGCCAAAGCCTCTAGCATGCACAAGGCACTCAACATGTCCTCGTGCCCCCAGCCAGCATGCAGAATCCTGAGAGCCTGCACACAAACTGCATGCACGGCTCAGTAAATCTCATTCAAATTAGGGGATTGTCTGATGAGCATTCACAAACTGAGCATATCATTACACCAACAGCCATCACAACCATTGGGGCATCCTGAAACTTAGCAAAATTAATAGATATAATAATCAAATATCATTAAATATACCACTGTGTTATCGTGTTTATGTAATGAGTTGAATTGATTTTTTTTAGCAGTCCATCGTTTAGCAGGGACAACTATCTCCTTGTCCAGGGAACAAAGAGGTAAGTGACACCAATCCTTCAACCAGCTACCACCAAGCTATCAACACCCATAACTGGATATGTGGGGTTAAAATTCAACTGTGGCGGGGATTTAAAACAGGCGGTAGCAGATCAACCAGCCATTATACCCCCACCAACTAATATTCCAAGTGTTATGTGGAGACCTTGCTATTAAGTAACTGTTAATAAACTGTGAAGTAGTCGAAAAAAGCAACTGGTACGAGGGAGACTAGGAACAACATAATGGAAGCTGGGGACAATATGGGAGAAAGGTAGTGAAGTGAATGAGAGAGGTTAGAAGAGGCATAAGAAAGGTTAGGTAGGAGTTTGCTTGAGAAAGGAAGGTAACACTATGACGGCTTTGGTTCATGCTATAATCTAGCAACCAACATTGTTTGCATCTTTCACGTTGTCTAGCTGTGTGCCGATAACTACATGGACAATGACTCAAGCGCTCTTGATCAGAGTGCCCATAGCCCTGGAAATGTTTTCTTTTCAAGTTTATATTCAATTCCCTTTTGTAAGTTACTATGGAATCTGCTTCCACCACCATAACAGAAAGGGAATCTTTGCAGGGCTCAATTAAAAGGAATAGGCAGCATAACAAAAGATGAATTACTCCACAACCGTGAAATAGCTAACTTAGTTTTGTTAATGGTGGGTTAACAAAAGCAAAATTGTCGGAGTTTCTTTGTTCAAAAGCATGGTATGTGTAAAAACAGTTAATTTAATGGTACTTCAACCATTGCAGTTATTGAATTTGTGACTCGGCAATGAAAATCTAAACTTCAATTCTGTAGCAGACCTTCAGATTACTGCTTGCTTATTATTTCATCTCTGCACTTTTCCTATTTCAGAAAGGATGCTATGCACATGCCCACTCATCTCTTACCCGTCACAGCGTATCACATGTGAGCATATCACAAGTGTACCCAGTCACCCTTATATTATAGATGACCATGGCTTCTAATGGTTTTGTTCTGGCAGTCCGCCAGATTGTCTGCCACCCTCATATTCCTGTCATTGTAACACATTGTCAGGTTATAGCCTCTGTCACTTGCCAAAGGCTGAATGCAATCACGTACAGGAACACAGATACAGAGGACAGTTACTGGCATACATTGATTAATCTCCTACCAAAGAGCCAATTCTCTTTCAGCAAACCTTCTGACGAGACGAGAATGAGGTGTGAGCAAAGATATGGAAATCAACAAACATCACTGTGACGATAGCCCTAACACAGGCTTTGCTGTTAAAGTAGCTGCTGATCTTGTCAGCATGGAAGTTATATGCGTACAGTCAATGGCACTCATGACATTGAGGAATGCCTCACTAGCAGAAAGTGTCTTCAGATCCCCATTATTGAGAAGCTAATGTGTGCCCTGGGAAGTAAAGCAGCAATTTCAGAAATGACTTTAACCACTGCTGAATGACTGATCCCCCTTAATTGCTATGTCTGGATTCTAAAAATGTGCTAGTAAGATAAGAAGTAAGACAAAGATCCTCGCCTGTCCTCGCCGCACAGCACTACCCCCCAGTCAACAAGATCCACGGCGCGGCCCTGGGCAACGTGGACAATTTCCCATACCTCGGGAGGCTCTTAACAACAAAAGCAGACATTGATGAGGAGATTCAACACTGCCTCCAGTGCACCAGCGCAGCCTTCGGCCGTCTGAGGAAAAGAGTGTTCGAAGGCCAGGCTCTCAAATCTACCACCAAGCTCATGGTCTACAGAGCTGTAGTAATACCCGTCTTCTGTATGGCTCAAAGGCATGGACCCATGTACAGTAGACACCTCAAGTCACTGGAGAAATACCATCAACGATGCCTCCGCAAGATACTACAAATCTCCTGGGAGGACAGACGCACCAACATTAGCGTCGTCGACCAGGCCAACATCCCCAGCATTGAAGCACTGATCACACTTGATCAGCTCCGCTGGGCAGGCCACATTGTCCGAATGCCAGACACGAGACTCGCAAAGCAAGCGCTCTACTCAGAACTCCTTCATGGCAAACGAGCCAAGGGTGGATAGAGGAAACATTACAAGGACACCCTCAAAGCCTTCCTGATAAAGTGCGGCATCCCCACCGACACCTGGGAGTCCCGAGCCAAAGACTGCCCTGAGTGGAGGAAGTGCATCAGGGAGGGCGCTGAGTGCCTCGAGTCTCATCGCCGAGTGCATGCAGAAAACAAGCGCAGACAGCGGAAGGAACGCGCGGCAAACCTGTCCCACACCCTCCCTTACCCTCAACGACTGTCTGTCTCACCTGTGGCAAGGACTGTGGCTCTCGTATTGGACTGTTCAGCCACCTAAGGACTCATTCTGAGATTGGAAGCAAGCCTTCCTCAATCCCGAGGGACTGCCTGTGATGACGATGATGATGATGATGAAGATGTTCAGTCACTTTCACTGGTACTAAAATGTGTCATTCATGTAAGTGCAACATTTCCCATTCTCACTTAACTCTTCATACACATCATACGCCGTGTGCTATCAAAGCTGAATTTCTGAAAACCTAATACATAAAACTAATACATCAAGATTTTACTTTTCTATTTTATTTTTCTATTTAAAAAAAAAGCGTAGGAATTTCAAGGGCATTCGCTGGGCAGCAGTTGGGCAAATAATGCCCTTTTCCAGATTCGTGAAAGATTGCAAGTTCCAGTTTCAACGCATGCACATTGCATGCCTAAACCCAGAACTTGTGAAGCCCCTACGGGTGCATGAGCACCTTGTACGCACCTGTAGGGGTTGCAAATTCAGCCCCATTGTAAATTGTGCACCAGAAATACTGCAGTGAAGTATTAAATGATTTGTGACATCTGACTCCCTTTCTATATCCAGCACTTTTTCTAACAAACTGAACCATTTCTGGTGTACAATTTACATCAATGTAAGTTTGACACTGATGCCATGTTTGGTGCAGTGTAGAAACCATTTTTGATTCAGACAAAGCAGAACCATGCACAAAATTCTACTCCACCATCCTCCAACTGATAGTAAAACGTGTGGGGAAAAAAACCTGATAACACAAAAGTGTTTTTTTCAACTTTAAGCGCTCAATTTTCCCCAAGCACGTTTTCTGGCGTATTGTTTTTCTCGGCCAGAAATGCACCAGAAATATTTTGCCAAAGTTTCCCTGATGTATAATTTGAATTTGGCGGCGAGCAGCATGTCCAGTCACCTCGGGGAGGGTGGGGGGGGTGGGGGGAGAGGGGTAAAGTCTGCTGTCTGCGCCAAAAAACGAAGTTGCATCTTCTGCGCATGCGCGAAAAAAAGTTACGTTTTGACGTCGTTTCAATGGACGCGCATTCTAGTACAGCTCGGATTTGACAATCGGCCATTTTTAAAGAGTCAGTTGTATGCGTGAGAAGGAGTGCTGTGTGAGAATATTGGAAAAATTGCAGCTGCAGCATTACAAGATGCAACGTAGTGCAAGGACCAAGAATTTCTTACAGGATGAAGTGGAGGCACTAGTTACTGTGATTGAGAACAGATGGCAGGAGCTGGACACCAGCAGAGGTCACATAAAAGTTCCACTCAAAGAAATGAAGAAACACTGGAACCAAGTTGCAGAAGATTATTGTGCAATGGTGACTACAATGAGATCTGGAGGCCAGTGTAAAAAGAATTGGCAGGACCTTGGTCAAGTAGTTAGTGTAAGTAATATTTTCATTTATTCAATGGAATTGCAATTGTAAATATGACAATTGTAAATGTCCCACCCAGCAGAAAGATACCCTCTCTAAAAAGTTGCATTTTCATCTTTGCAGCGGAAGGTGGCACATAATAAAAGGGAAAGAACTCAAACAGGAGGAGGCCCGGCAAATCTGCACCCACTGACACCCTTGGAAGAGAAGGTCACTGCTTTGATGGGTCCTGCCTGGAAAAAAGCAATCAGTACTGCAGAAGCTGGGCCCACACTTGAGGGAGAGGGTAAGTCCTGCAAATTCATCATGGCCCTTCAAATCAACCTGCTGCCTGGCCTGCGATGTGTGAGCCTACCCATGACACCCACCCTGCCCCCTCCTCTATTGCTATGCATTTGATTATTCTGTTATCTTTTGCAGATCTTGAGGTCAATCCTGATGATGCAGAAGAAGATTCAGACGAGGACGAGCCTGAAGAGGAGAATATCTTCCAATCCAACCTTCCAAACCAAGAACATGAGGGTGAGGGAGAGGGAATGGAGCTGGATGAAGCTCACACTGTTGTACTGCCTTTGAAGGAGGTGTCGCTCATGGAGGTGACAGCCCCTTCCGTGACTCATGGTTTGAGTGTTGGTGGGACATTCCATTGTTTCACACTTCCAAGGTTGCGGGTCCCAGTGGTGTGAGAGCACTTCTGAGCGTCAAGCAACAACCCAACTCGGCAGCAGCAAAGCAACATTACAGACGGCTCAAGGCTGAGGTCCAACAAAAAACCCAGGACCTAAAGAACAAGTGGTGGATGAAGAAAGCACAGGAGATACAACAACTGGCCGACAGCCACGATATGCGAGGATTCTTCATCGCAGTTAAGGCCACCTACGGTCCAAACTCCCAAGGCCCCACCCCACTGCTGGCCAAGAATGGGGAAACACTCATCAAGGACACCAAGCTGTCAGGGCCCGCTGGAAGGAGCACTTCGAAGATCTCCTTAATCAAGACTCTGCCTTTGACTTGAGTATTCTTGACTCCATCCCACAACATGCGACCCGCCACCACCTCAGTGAAACCCCAACATTGCACGAGGTAGGAAAAGCCATAAAACAGCTCAAGAATATGGCTACAGCAGTGGATGGAATCCCTGCTGAGGCGCTGAAGTATGGCGGAGAGGCGCTGTTGGCGCGGATACATAACCTCATCTCTCTCATCTGGAGGGAGGAGAGCATGCTGGGAGATCTCAGAGATGCAGTGATCTTGACCATCTTTAAAAAAGGGACAAGTCTGACTGTGGCAACTACAGGGGGAATCTCCCTGCTATCAGCCACTGGGAAAGTTGTCGCTAGAGTTCTCCCCAACCGCCTTCTCCCTGTGGCCGAGGAGCTCCTCCCGGAGTCACAGTGCGGATTTCGTCCCCTATGGGGCACAACGGACATGAGCGTGATAGCTGCAGGAAAAATGCAGGAAGCAGCGCCACCCATTATACATGACCTTTTTCGACCTCACAAAGGCCTTTGACACTGTCAATTGCGAGGGTCTATGGAGTGTCCTCCTCCATTTCGGATGCCCCCAAAAGTTTGTCAACATCCTTTGCCCACTTCACGACAACATGCAGGCCATGATCCTTACCAACGGATCCATGTCAGACCCAATTCATGTCTGGACTGGGGTCAAACAGGGCTGCGTCATCGCTCCAACCCTCTTCTCAATCTTCCTCACTGCCATACTCCACTTCGCAGTCATCAAGCTCCCCGCTTGAGTGGAACTAATCTACAGATCCAGTGGGAAGCTGGTTAACCTACACTGCCTCCACGCCAGCTCCAAGATCACCCCAACCTCTGTCGTTGAGCTACAGTACGCAGACGACGCCTGCGTCTGTGCACATTCTGAGGCTGACCTCCAGGATATATTCGATATATTTACTGCGTATATGAAAGCATGGGTCTTATGCTAAACATCCGTATGACAAAGGTCCTCCACCAGCCTGTCCTCGCCACACAGCACTGCCCCCCAGTCATCAAGATCGACAATGTGGACCATTTCCCATACCTCAGGAGCCTCTTATCAACAAAGGCAGACATTGATGCGGAGATTCAACATCGCCTCCAGCGCGCCAGTGCAGCCTTCAGCCATCTGAGGAAAAGAGTGTTTGAAGACTCGGCCCTCAACTCTACCACCAAGCTCATGGTCAACAGGGCTGTAGTAATACCTGCCCTCCTGTATGGCTCAGAGGCATGGACGATGTACAGAAGACACCTCAAGTCGCTGGAGATATATCACCAACGTTGTCTCCGCAAGATCCTGCAAATCCCCTGGGAGGACAGGCACACCAACATCAGTGTACACGTCCAGGCCAACATCCCCAGCATTGAAGCACTGACCGCACTCGATCAGCTTCGCTGGGCAGGCCACACAGTTTGCATGCCAGACACGAGACTCACAAAACAAGTGCTCTCTGCGGAGCTCCTTCACAGCAAATGTGCCAAAGGTGGGCAGCGGAAACGTTACAAGGATACCCTCAAAGCCTCCCTGATAAAGTGCAACATCACCACTGACACCTGGGAATCCCTGGCCAAAGACCGCCCTAAGTGGAGAAAGTGCATCCGGCAGGGTGTTGAGCACATCGAGTCTCAACGCCGAGAGCATGAAGAGGTCAAGCGCAGGCAGCGGAAGGAGTGTGTGGCAAACCAGTCCCACCCACCCCTTCACTCAACGACTGCCTGTCCCACCTGTGACAGAGTCTGTGGCTCTCATATTGGACTGTTCAGCCACCAAAGAACTCACTTCAGGAGTGGAAGCAAGTCTTCCTCGATTCCAAGGGACTGCCTATGATGATGATGATGATGATGCAGCGAGGCACACCCAGGGCCATACCTTCCGAGGTTGCCGGTCCCCATGGTGTGGTGTAGCGAGGCACACCCAGGGCCCCACCGTCCCAGGCTGTGGGACCCAGTGGTGGGGTGCTGCGAGGCAAACTCATGGGGAGGAGGGGAAGGAGTGCTCAACTGCGCTCTCCTGAGGTGCAGGATCTAACAGCTATTAGTTGAGTGCAGAGAGCATTGACCTTGCCCAATCACTCCTGGATGCCATCAGTGGGGTGAGTGATGAGATAGTGGGACTGTCGGGAGAAGTAACAGCAATGACACGAGAATTGGGAACGATATCCGGGACCATCAGTGAGGGAATAGTGGCCATGAGGGAGAGAATGTCAGAGGGGGTGTAAACCACATCACTGACCATGAGGGAGGTAATGTTGCAGGTGGTTCAGATAGTTTTGTTCAACATGAGGGAGGGATTGTTGCAGGTTGTTGAGACGCTGTCAAGGCGCATGAGGGACGGCATGTTGGAGTTAGCTGCTGCAATAAGGGAACATGCCCAGACCCCGTGCCCATTGACAGAATCAACTGTCACTCCCATTCCAATCACGACACCAGCCTCTGAAGAGCCCCAAGCCGGGCCCTCCAACTTGCCGCCTGATGCTGATGCCCACCACCCTCAAGAGGTGCGCAGTACCCGACATGTTAGAAAGAATAAGTTTGGTATCAAACCCAGCAACACTGCACCACCGCCTGCGGGCAGGGGTGGTGGAGTATCTAAAACCAAGCGCAGCGGGCGGTCTTAAAATAAGGGGGATGAGAGATGGGTGCAGCCTTTCTTTGCTGCTGTTGTTGTTGTAGTTGTTGTTAGTATTATTATTGTTACTGTTGTAACTGTTCTCAAATTAAAAGTTTTTTGTAAGTTATGTAAATTTACAAGTTTATAAGTGATCTTAAAGAGTGATCTTAAAGTAAAGTTTGATACAAGAATAATTTTATTAAAGTTAAGTTAAGTACATTGTAAACTAGAAATAAAATATATTTTACATTAAAACTGAATCATGTTCCATTAACACAACACAACATTACGGAACAGCTCCAAACAGCAAACATGTCCATGTGGAATAGTTGTCGCTGAGCCCTCAGGCATCAGTAAAGTGTTCACGGATGAGCTGCTGGGGCAAAGTTCGAGCAATTGTTAAAGGAGCACAATGGCCCGCCCTCCTCCGACGTTGTGTTCCGGCCTCAAGCACTTGCATGGCTTCCTCCTCCCCCTCCTCCTCCTCCTCCTCCTGCCCGTCATCTGCATCTTCCACATCATTATCATCAGCCACTCTCACCGCAGGTGGGTCTTCCACTATCAGGTGCTGCTGCCTCATGATTGCTAAGTTATGCAGCATGCAGCACACAACAGTGAACTGACCGACAAGTAGCCTCCGGAATGGTCCAGGCATCGGAAACGCTGTTTCAAGATGGCAATAGTCCTCTCAATAATGCTGCGCATCACAATTTGCGACATATTGTATTGATGGTCAACTTCCGTCTGGGTTACACATAGGGGCATCATGAGCTAGGTAGCGAGGCCGTACCCTTTGTCTCCCAGTAGCCAGCTCTGTCCTTCTGGCTGCTGCTACTGAAACATGGCAGATATAATGCTGTCGCGTAGGATGAACGCATCATGGGTGTTGCCAGGGTATCTTGCATCGACTGACATGTCGTCACACACAAGCTGCACATTAATGGAGTGGAAACCTTTTCTGGTCCTGTATATCTCTGAATCCTTCAAAGGTGCTTGCAAGGCGATGTGGGTACAATCAATGCAGCCCTGTACCTTTGGGAAGCCAGCAATTCTGGAGAAGCCTGCTTGAGCGGTCATGGGGAATTTTATAAAGTAATTCCTACGCGCGAACAGTGCAGCTGTCACCTGCCGAATGCAGACATGTGTTGCATGTTGAGAGATGGTGCACACATCCGCAGTTGTAGCTTAAAACGATCCGGAGGCATAGAATGAAAGTGCACCTGTAACCTTCACTTCAACTAACAAAGCAGTCCTCCTCACGCTTCTAGGTTGCATATCTGCTTTGACCAACTCACAGATCTTAGTTACAACTTCTTTGCGGAAACGCAGCCTTCTGACACAGTCTGCATCACTCAGGTGGAGGTACAAAAGTCTGTCTCGATACACCCGACGTGGGTAAGGCCTCCTGCTTAGCACCCTATGGGCTTTGATATTCCTGATGCGATGAAGTCGAATCAATTGTCTCCTATGTAGCACCATGATGCAGACGGCTCGCACAAGGTATGGCATTGTCAGTATTACCCCTGTAGGTTTTCTCAAAATTCAAAGATTCCCCCATGTTTGAAGAAACCCTAAGGATCATTTTTGGATTCTTTTAAGACGAACTTTGGGTCATTAAAAGGTGCATGTTGGGTCTGTGAGGAAAAAGGCTGCAAGACCAGGGGTGGGATCAACCTCTGTAAAGCCAGTTTGGATATTGGAGCTAATCAAATTGTCTGGGGAACTGTTTACCCTCAGACCTACCCCCTAGAAGACATTAACATTTCAACAATCGACCCAAGGAAGCACAGTTTCAATTGAAGCACAGGGCCCATTCAACACATGCATAATGCAAATCACCTTTCCGGCCTGCATAGAAATCTCGGACCCAGCCTCGACACCAGAACCTAAATTTAACAATTGCGACCCGAAACCAAAGGATAATTTCAACAATTGACACATTTTTAATCGAGTTACCATTAACGAGCCAGCCAAAAGCTCAAACAAAAGAAACGTTAGATTTGGCGCGAAGATTAAGCAGCCTCTCAAAGTATAATTGAGGCCCTGTTTTACAGTCAGTAGGTTATCACAGGTTATTGTTACAGCCAAGGCAGAAAGTCAGTTTTCAGTGACCCCGGACATCATTGGACACATCGCGGCAACAAGAGCCTTATGAAACTACCAACAAACCATTACCAACAACCAACTTGGTAATATTGAGCCACCGCGACCGACAGATTTCGACAAGAACCAACTCGGGGAAAAAAACGGAGATTCGAAAGTTTTCCACTCTACAATCTGTTCCTGACCTACTAATGGGTAAAACTTTACCTAAAATAACCCAAAACCCTACCTCTGCAAGAAAAAAGTGGGTACTTACCCCATATATCCAAAACGCGCCCTACCGCATCAGCGGACACACCCCAACTGAAGGAAACACAGCAAGAAGTCCTCTACTACGTTCGGGGTATGGCAAGCAGAACTTACAAAACCCAGCGAAACCCAAAATCGCAAACCACCATCAACAGCCAAAGGAAGGATTGGTGAGCATTATCCCTGCTGCCCTAGAGTCTAACTTAGCTAGAGATAGGGATTGGGAGGTGGGAGGTGTTTTGTTTTCCTGCTGTATTTCTTCTGGTGTGGATGAAAGTGTTCCCTATTTTAGAGATTGTAAGATTTTGACAATACATTAAATATTGTATTTTTCTTTCTTGAATAAAATCAAAGTTTATTGCACCAAAACCAGCTGTCTGCTGCATTTTATCACAATCCCTAAATAAATCCAAGGTCTAGAATCGAGGGAGTAGGAGCGATTCGAACAGCTCAGAAAGTCAGAAGTGAACCTGACCCCCACACCACCCCCTACACCCCCATACTTAAATTTAACCTTTACAAAAAACTCAAAATGGCAGGAAAACAGGCAGCACAGGTTCACAGTTGTATCTCTCCAGGTCTGTATGGATGGACCACACCCAAAGGTCTTGTGACTTCTCCTCTCCCCATCCCCCCCACCCCTTTACTAATTGGAGTCTTGTGACTTCTGTCTTTCTCCCTCCCCCTCCCCGGGCTCCAAGCCTTCCGATGGCACCTTGCTCTCTATTTTTCTCCTCACTACCCCTTCCCCCCACCCCACGGCTTGTTTTGTAGCCGAGCCCCTGTGTCCAGGCACGGGACCGATTCTGCCGGCCAAACCTACGACCCTCCAGCCCTACTTCAAGACGTTTGCTGGTGGCGTGTGAGTGAGTAAAAAAATGAGAGAACTTCTGAAATCCAACAAATTTACACTTCTACATTGACAGGTAAAAAAAAGTTGAATTTTATTATTGATTTTGACAGTGTTCTTGACTCCCTCTAACATCTTCGATTTAAAAACAATGGCGTCTTTCAGCGCAGATTTGTGAATGTGTGCTGGTTTTCTTAACTCACCAGAAGGTTTTTCGGGAGTGGCCAGATATGCCAATTTAAGAGAAATATATGTTGGCCAAACTGCAAATAATTGTAAAAACCGCTGCAGACATGAGGGAGCATCCCCTATGACTTAAAAAAAAAATTGGCCTAGAAAATTGTAAGTAAGTCAGCAAATCGCAGGGGGAAACTTTGAAAAAAATAAATACACTCAAAAAAACAGCATGCGCCAAAAAAACGGCGCAAATGAACGGGGAAGATTGGGGCCTATAAACTATAAATTTAGCATTGTTCACTGGATAAAATTTCTAAATTTGGCTTTCCACTGATTGCAGATATACTGCAACAGGTCTGAGGCCACAGTGGTCCATGTCAGCCCAACGCTTACATGTAGTCTCACACTGCTAGAAAATGGCCAAATCAAAATGACATGTCTAAAGTTAAAGTGAAATGACATTACTTATCTTACATCAGTGCAAAGAAAAAAACATCCTTACATTGACCTAAGATGTGAAGTATAACTGCTCTATAAAATAATGGCTTTATGACTAATGGATGAACTTGCATTTATATAGTGCCTAATTATGCTTCTCAAAATGGCCCGAAATTGCTTCACATTGTATGAAGTATGTTGTGCAGCTATTGCTGTTATGTGGAGAAATGCAGTAACCATTCTGCACGTAGCAAGGTCCCACAAACAGCAATGAGATGAATGACCAGCTAAGGTGTTTTTCAGCAGTGTTGGTAAATGTAGGGATATTGGCAGAACACCAACAGCAATTTACTGCTCTTCTTCAAATAATGTCATAGGACTTTAATGTCCACTGGAACACATTGACATGGCATCATCCAAAAGACAGCACATCCAACAATACAGTGTTAGTCTAGATTATGTTTAAGTCCTGGAATTATGCTGAAACCTCCAACTTTCTGACCCAGAAGTGAGAGTTGCCATCAACTAAGCCAAGCTGACATCTTTTTTTTTATTTGCCACTCCTGCTTATATTTCATTCAAGACAGTCTGCCAGTAAAATATTTTTAACTGAGTTAAACACACAATTTGTTTCTTCCTAAAGTGATAAGCAGACAGAAGAGCAATTATTACTGCTGCTGCCCGAAGGCCATTATTTGTTTAATCAATATATTTGTAGCACAGTGCAGAAAATTCCTGTCATTGATCAAGTGTCCTCAAATAACATTACAACATATCCCACACAGGATAATAATTTCAATAATATATCCTGTTTCAATCACATACAGTATGTAATAGAAAAATATAAATATTCATCATTCCAATAATTCAATTTGAATACACTTTACAAAAACAAAATCTATGTTTTAGTTGGGAAAATTGATGAAAACATGTTTCATTCAAAATAAATATGTGTCATACCATAGCCTTACTAGGAGGCAGACTTCTGAATTAAAATATATTTAATACCTATATAAGCTATCATGGATCAGAATCACAAAAAATGGAATCAAGATTCACAAACTATTGGCATTAGTTGCAAAATTCATGTTTAACAACTTTAACAATAACTTTAAGCACTTTAACAATAACAAAGTATAATGTTATGAATTAGTCCCCTGATCCTGCCATTTGCACTTGCAGTCTATTCTGTACTCTTATACTCTCAAATGTCATTGAAGGCAGTCAAGTTAAAAACATCATTCGAACACATTGTTTCTCAGTGGAGTAAGCATAAATAACATGACGCCAACAACACAACGCTCATCAGTTCCATATTAAGCAGTAAAACAGTAAGGAATGATCTGGACCTGTGACAGATTATTGGTCCCCCATGACACTACAAAACATGTGCCAGCTGTGTTAAAGCAGTTTTCTGTTCTAAATCGTGGAACACTTTTACTTTTGACTACCTTCTGTAACCATGCCCAATTGGCAACATTGGGAAGGTTTGGCAGTTAAGGGCCGATTTTTACTGCCAGCAGGAAGCCGGTGGTAGCGGCACAAATCCCGCATGGCATTCTTTGTCAGATGCCTGGCAGATTTTAACTGCTGTGTCTCATTTAAATGCCACCATTCAGCTGCTTGCCCATTTTGGGTGGGAAGTGACAGCTGATCGGCAGGTGGGGATGGCCCTGAAGTCACCTGTTGGCACCAAAAGATGGCTGCCTGGAGCAAGCTAAGTCCAGGAGAGGGGGTGTTGTGAGAGTCTCTTGGCTGGGAAGAGGGAGCCCAGAGCAGTGAGGTTCAGATTCCCTTGTGGGATCCAAAGGAACACTCCTACTCTTCCTGGCCTCACTATGGAATTTAGAAGATCTCACTAGCTTTGCAGTATCTTAACCTGGTGGGGTAGCCAAGGTGGGAACCCACTCAGGAACAGGTTAAGATACCATTAGATACGATTTGTATTTATTAATGAGGCTCCTGCCAGAATCTGCTGGGAGCCTCAACCTCTGCCAAAACCTACAGCGTTACAATAGGAAATTGGCAGGAACATGGAGATCCTCCATTTACTTACTCCCTAACTGCTTTCCCATCAATCGAAGAGAGTTAAAGTTCCTACTTCTGTTTCTACTAAACCTGCCGTATCACTGGTCAACTTTCCATCTGGACAAAGGCATCAACTGAATCAGTGCAGGCATATGAACAGAGAATGGCCAAGTTTTTAAGCACTTAAGTCAATAATTCTGTCAGGATAGTTTAACTGGTGTTGTCCACCCTCCTTGCCTACAAGGGTAACTAGTTCTATTTAGTTAGAACACCTTTCATACATGCATGTGTTCCCCCATCGCCATGATTTGGAATGGGATTGGCATCAATGGCTGCAGGCAGCCAGAAGTCCCACTTCCCCGCTCTTCTGGTGATGGAGCAGGAACCCTGGAATTTTGGTCATCTCGTGTTTACAGCACAGTTCTATGTATATGCCATGAACTCAAAATATCTTTCAATTGTATAAGTCCAAATCATTAAACACACTGCAAATGGATTTCAGCGGTCATATGTACAGCAGAGAATTGATACTGATATATTGATTTCTGAACATAAAAATAATTTTGTGATCTCTGGTGACTCCAAACTTATAGCTATTTTGCTCTTATTGGGAAAAGGTTGACTAATGAACACCATACTGCTTTCCCCACATTACTGGCCACAATTGCGATCATGTAAAACTTTGACACTGATATAAATTCTGAGCTATAAAGAGAAAGCAGACATAAAATAACACAAAATCATTAATTTAAATGCTCTTTATAGAATAATGTATCATATTCAACTTGCTGCAAACTACATGGTATATAATAGGTAAGTACTAAAGTTTATCTGTCCAGGAGTTATTTCATTTAAATCTTTACATAAACATTTATAAGCAATAACACTGACTTATATAACAATTCAATATGTGATTGTTTTATTAATTAGACATGAATTGTAAATTGAAATGAAGCATATACAAGTTCATTTGGCAAAATGTTTGACATACAAATAGGATTGAATCAATAGATGCAGAGAGCAGTCATTTTGAGCATTCTCATTATAAGATTATTTGCAGTCATCGCCATAAGCAGTAGAAGCACTGAATGCTTTCAAATACAGTCTCCTAGACTATTAAAATAATCTAGAGTACCTAGTTCTTTGTGATGTCTTGCTGACTGTTTTTCTTTATTATTGAAGCCAGTTCCAGTTTTTGTAAATTATCATAATGAAAATAAAAGAAAGTACTTTTCAGGTGAGATAACATAAGAAATTGTAGTCTTCGCGCACCAGTAAGGCTATTAAGCTCCTTCTTTTGTAGATAGCAGATTTTTTTTTTATCTTGAAAGAGTTTAACGCTGAATGAATGTTAATTGTATTGGTATCTGCAGGATACTCAGCACTTTGTTTCAGACACATTTTCAGATAAAACAAAACATGCACTGAGTTTCAATTATAACTTACATGTCCTTCCTTACATGTTCTGCACAAAATTCCTCAAAACATTAATTTGTCAGACAGGTTAAGAATAAGATAATTGCATGCTTCATCTACATTTATTGCAGCTTGAGAAGGTAGCATGCACAATGTACATTCCATCTGCTCTTTTTACAACAAATTATTTTCATGTGTATTTTATGCAAATTATATCCTTTTAATATATATAATTTTATATTCCTGATTGGAAGTGGTACCAGCAGTGGCGGGACATAAAGGAGAGAGTGGAGGAACAGTGCGGACCTCATTGGAGACGGCAGCGGTGGTGGAACCTTCGACGATTTCTCAATAAGCACGTAGTGATGTCACAGGACAGCAGGTAGGTGATTGCTTGATGAGTATTAAGGTTTTTTTCTCTCTAAACTAGGACAGTGGTTTAAACTAGAACCGGGAAACTATAACGTACTGTATTAAATTCATAGCTTAACTAGTTAAACAAATTAATATAACTATAAATAATCATTGAATAAAGATTTTAACTAATTAAATAAATAAAACACGGTTTGACTAAGATATGAAAGGGCAGGTTGTGTGTCTGAACTGCAATATGTGGGAGTTTGGGGACATCTCAAATATCTCTGGCCCAGAGTCATTGGGGCCAAGTTTCGGCCTGAGTTGCTCCTGTTTTTTTGGAGCAACTGGTTTAGAATCGAGTATCTTAGAAATTTGAATTCTCAGCATTTAGTTTGCTCCAGTTCTAGTCAGTTAGAACAGTTTCACTTTGGAACAGAATTTTATTTTCCAAAAGGGGGCGTGTCCGGCCACTTACGCCTGTTTTCAAAGTTTAGGCAGTGAAAACTTACTACAAACTAACTTCAAACTAACTTAGAATGGAGTAAGTGAAGATTTTGTACGTTCGAAAAAGTCTTGTCTACACTTTAGAAAATCAGGCGTAGGTTACAAATTAGGCGTAGGGAATGGGGGGGGGGTTTAAAGGGAAGTTTACAAACATTAAACACTTCAGTTTTACAAATAAAGAGCCATCATCAATAATAAATGATAGATACATCAATAAATCAACCAATAAATCAATCAAAAAAATTAATAAAAAATAAAAAAAATCAATAAATAAAACATTTTCTACTTACCGACTGCAGCACCGGGAGTCCTCCAACAGCGTGCTGGGACGGCGTGCTGTGTCTCTGTCAGTGTCTCTATCTCTCTGTCTGTCTGTGTGTGTGTCTCTCACTCTCTGTCTGTCAGTGTCTGTGTTTCTGACAGCGAGGGGAGGGGGAGAAGGGGGTGGGGGGGAGAAGGGGGTGGGGGGAGAAGGGGGAGAAGGGGGGTTGGGGGGGTGGGGGGGAATTGGGGGAGAAAGGAGGAGGGAGGTAGAGGGGGGTGGGGGTAGAGGGGGTGTAGAATTTACCAATATCTTGCAATGATTCCAGGTACCTTTCCCCTACAGAGGAGAAGAATCCCTTTCTGGGCTTTTAAAATGAGTTTAAAGGGGCAGACTAAGCCTGCGGGGGATAAAAGGGGATGCATTCATGGAGACCCCCCCCCCCCCCCAAGTGTTTGGACTCATAGGAAAGAGAATTCAAAATGGACCTAAATTACAGAAGCTTGAGATCCCCTAAACATCTATGGGAAGGAGCATATCAATTTTAAGATTCTACAACATTTTGGCTGTGAAAAAGAGTTACCAAATACAGGAGGTGGGGCCAACCTCTGAAGCAAATTCGTGCATTAAGGATCCCAGGCTATTCACCCTCTAAGGGATAATCGAATTATCCAATCAAGCACAATGGAAATCATGGTCAGAAAAACTGGACAATCCTAAAACAATGCAAAACCAGTGATAGCACATTCTCACACCCTAATCGAGTTACTGCTGACAAAATCAATGGACAGAACAGTTTAAACAGAGCCCAAGAGATTTGATGGGAGATAACAGAGCCTTTTTTTTGGGATATATCTATCCCCCAGCTTTACAAGGAAAAACGGGCAGAACACAGAACTAGCAGAACACAGAACGAAGCAGAACACAGACTGGAACTCGCACAGACTGGAACACAGACACAGACAAGCAGCCTGCTTCCTCTACAGTGAAGAAATGGAATAGTGAAGGAAACTACCAGAACTCATCAGGAACTGACCGTGCACGAGGCCCACGAAACGGAAGGTTGTCAGCAACCAAACTGACAACCACTCTACAATCTACTTCTGAACAACCCAACAGGGGAGAAATTACCAAAACGGACTGACTAAAACTATTCCTAACCAAAGAAAGTAGGTACTTACCCCATACATCCAAAACGCAACTTAGCACATTAACGGACGCACCCCAACCAAAGACTACGCAGTCCGAAGTCCTCTCCTCCGTCCGGGGTGCGGCTCGCCTAGAAGGCCAAGTGTAGTGAACCCCGAAACCGTGATTCACCAGCAACTATCTAAAGGGATTGGTGAGCATAGCCCCTGAAACCTCAGAGCTATAACTTAGTTAGTTAGGGGAATTGGGAGGGGGGAGGCTGGGATAACTTGTGTAAATGTATCTGCATTCTCCTTTTTACCTCATTTAGAGTTTAAGCTGTATTCTTTTCCCCACAGGCTGTAATTTGACATTTTATTCAATGTGTTGTACCCCTCAGTGTGTATTGGTCTGTGTGTGTTATTAAAGGTGTGCCTTTTACTTCTTTTTAAACACAATAAAGCCATACCTGCTTCCTACCTTGAAACCGATTGTCTGTCCAAGTCTGTCACAGTCCCTTCATAATTCCAGTGTCTAGAACCAAGGGTGTGGGAGCGATTCGGAACCGCTCATATAAGGTCAGAAGGGAAAGCTGACCCCCTGAAAACCACCCCTTACAGGGGGTGGAGTGGGGGGTGGGGGTAGAGGGGGGTGGGGTGGGGGGAGTAGGAGGAGGGGGGTGGGAGAGAAGGAGGGGGGAGGAGAAGGGGGGAGGAGGAGAAGGGGGGGAGATGGGGAGAGAGGATGGAGGGAGAGAAGGAGAGGAGGGAAGGAGAGAGGAGGGAGGGAGGGAAGGAGAGAGGAGGGAGGGAGGGAAGGAGAGAGGAGGGAGGGAGGGAGGGAAGGAGAGAGGAGGGACAGAGGGAGGGAAGGAGAGAGGAGGGAAGGAGAGAGGAGGGAAGGAGAGAGGAGGGAAGGAGGGAGGAGGGAAGGAGGGAGGGAAGGAGAGAGGAGGGAGGGAGGGAATGGGAGAAGAGGGAGGGAGGGAAGGAGAGAGGGGGGGTAAGGAGAGAAGGAGGCTGAACGGCCTGGCCCAAGACGTCGGGCTGGATTTACAGGTAGGCGACGTCGGGTCTCGGGGGTGGGGGGGGGGAGAGTCGCGGAGGTCTGGGGGAGGGGAGAGGGGGGAGAGTCGCGGAGGTCCGGGGGGGGAGTCGCGGAGGTCCGGGGGGGGGGGGAGCATAGATCGGGTCGCCGGTGGGGGGGAGGGGAGGAGTGGGGGTCGGGTCCGGTCGGGTGGGAGGAGCATTATCCACGCAGCCCCAGTGAGGCCATTAGGCCAGGGCTAGGGGCTGCGTGCTTCGGGCCCCTCCCACAGTTTTGGGCGCCTGGAGCTACTGCACATGCGCGCCCACTGTAGCATGTTTTCAGCGCAGGGACCTAGCTCCGCCCCCCCACAGCTCGTGCTGCGCCGCACCCAGCTGCAGAGAACCTGCAGGGAGCCGGAAAATAGGTACGTTTTTTTTAGGCGCACTTTCTGGCGCGAAAAACGGGCGTCCAGGTCCGGGCTGCGCCGTTTTAGGCGTGGCCTTAAACTTGGGCCCATTGAGCTGGAGCGCGAGTTAGAGACACTCCAACACATAAGGGAGAGGGAGGAATTTCTGGACAGTTTTATTCAGAATACAGTCATACCCCAGAGGAAAGCACAGGTTCAGGAAAGGGAGGGTATGACTGTTAGGGAGCCGGGTAGTGGGGATGTAGGAGAGGTTGAGAAGGAGGTTCCATAGACACTGGTCCTGTCCAACAGGTACGATGCACTCATTACCTGTGAGGACAAGGATAAAGGCTGCAAAGAGGACACCCAGAATGCAGAACAAGGCACCATTGCTCAGAAGGTTGTCCAACGGTTGGTGGGGGGGGGGCGGACAAGAGCAGACTAGAAACGGGATAGTGATAGGGGACTCTATAATTAGTGGGATAGACAGCGTCCTCTGCAACCAAGAACGAGAATACCAAAGGGTGTGTTGCCTACCTGGTGCCAGGGTTTAAGGATATCGCACGGCGGTTGGAGAGAAACTTGGAAAGGGAGGGGGTAAATCCAGTTGTCATGGCTCATGCTGGAACAAACGATAAAGGTAAGAACAGGGAGGAAGACCTGGAGTTAGGAGTTAGGCTCTAAATTATAAAGCAGGCCCTCGAGGGTAATAATCTCTGAATTATTGCTGGAGCCACGTGCAAATTAGCATAGAAGAGGACAGATCAGGAGAATTAACATGTGGCTAAAGGGCTGATGTTGGAAAGAGGTGTTCCTTTTCATGGGATACTGGATCCAGTTCTGGCACAGGAAGGAGCTGTACCAATGGGACAGGCTCCACTGAACCAGAATGGGTCCCGTGTCCTAGTAGTAGGGTAAAAAGGAAAGGTGGGAAAGGCTTTAAACTAGTAAGATGGGGGGAAGAATCTACAAGAAATGTAAACAGCCTAAATATAAACAAAACAGGAAAAGTGTAAGAATAAAAATGTTCAGTATTAAAATTGATTCTCTATGTATAAATGTTGAAAGTGTAGACAGTACGAAAAGACAGTTTTGAAAGATTCAAAATGGAAGCTCACAGACCTCCAGCATGGGGTTTGTGTATTGTCTTAATTGGAAAGCCATTAACTTAATGAAGGGATGGCTGGGCCAGTCCAGCAGAACATGAGTGAGGAGAGCTAATAAGGAACTGCCATGGAACCAAGGTCCAATCCTGAGGTTTTCGGAGGAACAATGGACTTAAGGGATATAAAACTCAAGCCACCGTTTGCTCTGTCTCCTTTTCTTAAGCACACGGCAAAGCAGACCTTCCTCTACAGACAAGAAGCAGGTCATGTGCTGTACCAGAGGGAAGTAAAGTGTAGCGTTTTTATTATAACCTCATTGTATCTCTGTTATAACTAGGTAGATCTGTAGGATAACTGACGATTGCTGATATATGTGCATGTGTGTGTTTTTAATAAACTGTTCCAAATTATTTTAAAATAATCGTCTCGCTGTCAATTTAATGCCAAAGATTTAGAAATCTTACAAATTGGTGGAGAATGCGGGCATCTGGCGAGACAGCTTTTTGATGATTCTTTTGAACAATTGGAAATTTCGGGAGTTGCGATTCTAACCGATGTTGCGAAGTATAACTTATAAACGATTAAACAGATCGGGAGAAATTGCGTCTTAAGAAGCAGTCATCTCGATAGTTGTAACTCTTTAAGTGGGGACCCACCAATAGTTATATTCAAAACACACATGATGAAGGGATCGGTCATGAACAGAAAGCTAACAAAATAAAAAGAAATGTTGAGCTAGTTTATCAGGAAAAGTTGTCCAAAAAGTTCCCGATACAAGACATAGAAGAGTTAAAGGCACAGGTATGATACCTCCACAAGGGTCAACCTGCGTCCTTCGGGGAGCTGGTGGCACTTATCCAGGAGAGAGTAGATAAAGGAGAGCTAAGTCCAAAACAGGCAAACCATCTTGTGGCATTTAGTGCATTTTACTGTGCCTGGAGAGATAAGGAATTAATGAGGCAGGAGGCCAAAGTGATACAGGATTTGAAAGAATTGCTAGTAAAAGAGATTCAACTAAAAGAAAGAGAGATTGAAGGTATAAAACAACAAAAGTAAAAAGGCCTCCAACTTGTGAAGCAGTTAAAAGAGGGAGAAATACAGCATTTAAAACAAGAAATTAGTCAATTAAACCACAGTATTAGGCAATTAGCAAGAGGGGCCAAACAGGCAGCTTTATAGCTACAACAACAAAGCCTCTCAAATTTAAATGCCACAGCAGCCATTGTTGAAGCAAATGAAAATAAATTAGAGTTAAAAAAATATAAATTGGAAAACTTGAGGCTCCAGCAAGAGATAGAAGATGCTAGGGGGGTGGGGGCGGGGGCATTAAGGGAAGTCATTAAGAAGCCACATAGGTAGGCAAATCACTCCCAGTGCCAACTAGAAATTGTGAAGCTAATAAGTAAGTTAGGGGAGCAGCGGGCCCTGGTATCCGCAGTAACACGGGGAGCCATAACAGAGACAGCAGATGGGGTCAAGGGGAAGACAGATTGGGAAGAGGAAGACAGTCAGTATAATCCCCAGGACGGTGGTGTAGGATGGGATACCTTGGAGACACAAGAGCCAATCGTAGCCATAGGAACCACTTCTTTACGACGTAATATGTATGGTCGCATCACCAGTAACCATACCGACTCACGGCCCATATCTGGTGCTGACGCCCTGGCGTGTAGCCACGAGTTGGGGCCCATTAATGATGGAGACGACTGGAAGTCTATAGGAGATGGGCAAATTTCAGGAGGGGTCACCCCGAGTTGGAAGAGAGAGATTTAACACGAGTACTCTTCTTGGCCTGTTCCACTTCCCTAAAAGATAATCTGCCAGACACAGTCCTCCAGCCTGGCGCAGCGGCCGATGCCCTCATGACTGAGATCCTAAACCATTTAGGGATCCAAAACTTGAACTTAGTGGCTTTGCTTAATCAGACCAAGCACTGCCCAGAAGAGACCCCTAGAGCCTTCAGTAATTGCCTGTATGATATCTATCAACCTACACAGAACCAGGCACCCGCAAATGCTACAGTGGGAAAGAATCAGGAACAGTTGAAATCGATGTTCCTGACCCAACTCCACCTTTTAGTTAAAACCACCCTGGGAATAGTCATGAGGCCCACCAAGCATGTGGACAGATATAGAGACCAGCACTCAAATAGCCTGGGAGATGGGAAAAGACCAGTTAAAGATGAAGTCACCACCCACTGCAAATAAACCAAAGTCAGTGGTGGAGGGATCTCGAAACTACCCCTTTAAGAGACAGTGCTTTAATTGTAAGAAGGTAGACCACCTAGCAAAATACTGCAGCAAACCCAGGCCAGCACCGAACCATGATGCAATGCATAGATACCTCCCGAGGGACGAATCCAAGCCCTCTGGGAAAGATCAATTGGATCAATTGATAACCCTCATACAAACCCAAATTGCCACAAGGAGCATGCAAAATCATTTACCGGTGCACACAATCGCCGATGCACATTCATTAGAGCGACCCATTCAAGGATTGACCCTATGACAGGGTTCGGCCCCCAAAGATTGGTCGGAAGTGGGGTTCCGACATGATGGTAGCAGGAGACCAGTGGTCCTTGTTGTCTTAAAAGTGGGCAGGCAGCAGATTATGGTTATCGATACTGGCTCAGCCGTTACCATCATCCACACCCCATACCCTGTATGCCATGCAGCGGCAGGCAAGGGTTGTATGACCCTTAAAGGGTTTAACGGTGATACAACCACTGCGTACACAGGGAAGGCCACTGAACTTCAGTTGTGAGGTCTCACCTGTAAGGTTCCAGCACCGATGCTGGTGACCACCCCCAACGGAAGGGGAATTTTAGGGACTGATGTGTTGGATTACTATGGCGCGGTGATAGATTATAATCAGGACTGTGTTTGGATGGGATTGAGAGATAAGGCAGGAGTGATAGAAATTTCAGATGCTCACTCAGTTTTTGCTATTAAAAAGCCATCTGAGTATGACCCTCCGGGGAGCGAAAATGAAACTGTGGCAAAACTAATTCAGGAACACCTACCGGTGTTTGCCACATGCAAGCATGACTTTGTAAAAATGGCAGGTGAGGAATCTATTGAGGGAACCCCTCCCCCACTCATTCACTAAACAGTACCCCATCCCAAGGGAGAGTCACCCTTACATCCGAGACACCATAAAATCCCTAGTCGAGCAGGGTGTTGTTAGGACAGGCACTTTCACGACCAATTCACCCACATGGTCGGTTAAAAAGCCTGATAGCACCTGGTGACTGACCATTGATTACAGAAAGTTAAATTCTGTAACATTAACCTACTCACCGGTAGTAAGAGAAACTCCCACCTTATTATCTCAAATTCCTGCTGATTCCAAGTACTTCTCGACCCTCAACATCGCCAATGGATTCTGGAGCATCCCTATTAAGAGGGAAGACCAGTACAAATTTGCGTTCACATTTGAGGACCAGAGCTACACCTGGACATGCTTGCCTCAGGGGTTCCACAATGCCCTCACGATCTTCCACAAAAGAATGGCTGCAATTTTAAAAGACTTTTCCTGCCCTACCTGCTTGCTGCAGTACGTAGACGACCTACTGCTAGCAACTGATAGCATGGAGGAGCATCTGTCCCTTTTGCACGAACTTTTGACATTGTTGGCTCAGGCGGGACTAAAGGTGAATCCCCGTCAGGTTCAATTAGTAAAAGAACGGGTCACCTTTCTCGGAGTGTCCATTTCTCCAGAGAGATCATCCCCCGACTCTCACAAAGTGGAAATAATACAGCGACTGCCATTACCCACTTCCAAAACAGCCCTATGATCATTCTTGGGTTTGGTGGGGTACCAAAGGAACTTTATCCCAGGCTTTGCAGAGTGCACAAAGCCCCTGTATGATTTAATAAAACTGCAGGGTGATGGCATACGCCCGGCATGGACTGATGCTCACATCCAGTCCGTGGCTAAATTTAAAACTGCAGTGATACAGGCCGCATGTCTGATCACTCCTGATCCCACGCAGTCCTTCCATTTGGAGATCGGGGCCACAGAGCAAAGCCTCACTGCAGTTCTGTGCCAAGCGCGAGCTGATCGACTAAGCCCATTGCATATGCGTCTCGAATTCTGCAGGGGGCAGAAAAGATGTATACCGCATGCGAGCACCACCTACTGGCCGTCTTCTGGTCGGTACATCACTTTACCTTTATTATTGGGTTACAGGCTACAATCCTGCACAGCGGACACACACCTTTGAAACTACTGATGTAAGCTGGAGATTCGCTAGTTTCCTTGCAGTGCCTCAGCAAATGGACATTGGAATTTATGGAAAGAGGCATTGATACCATTTCCAAACCCACCACATTGCTGCCACAATTTCTGATCTATGAGAGGGACCCACATGAATATCGGCTACCCCTGATTAACTTTGAAACCCATCCAGTGCAGAAAGAGCCCATACAGGGTGCTCCAAATGTCTACATCGATGGGTCCTCATATCACATTGAAGGATCCCCTCTCACCAGGATAGGCTGTGGTATTGCCAGAAAGAACCATCCAGCGAAGATGCAACAGACAGTCTTCATAATATGCAGAAATCGCCGCACTTTTAACTGCTGTGAAGGAAACCTCAGATACACCCGTGAATATTTGGTCCGTTAATGCCTATGCTATAAACACCATGCTCTCCCTACTCCTATACCATTATCATAGGCAATCCCTCGTAACGATGATGACTTGCTTCCACGGCAAAAAAAAAGAATGAGTTCACAGGTGTTTCGAATGAAGAACCCGAACTACATCCACAAGGGTGGAAGATGCCTGTGCATGGATTTTTTTAATGTGTGGTGGCCGTTGCTTACACCAGCCACCACATGGGCTTGACAGAGCTAGGTCTTGATCCAGTGGCAAGGATTACCCAAGATAACTGGAGACCTGCTCTGCTGCACGGACCTAGTGCGCACACATATCGCAGTGTGGGCTGGCCCGTGCTGCCCCTGGCCCCGATCACATCCCTCCAGTCTCTCACCCCTATACCACAAAAATGACTATTGTACGATAGACGGAAAGGCCCTGGTCCATGGTTCTGGTTATGCCTGCTCTGTCCATACCTTAAACAGCGATCCCAGCCCTGCTTCATAGGAAAGGTAGCAGCCCATAGAAAAGGGGGTCCACATAGTGAGAGAAATTCCAGGGCAGACAGAGTAGCCAAGGATGCTGTGATTAATGGGGAGATAGAGGATATAGTTGTTGAGCCCTGCAATGCTGTTAGCAAGGCCTCCCCAAAAGATCACCTAGATTTAAAATCCCTGCAGCAGCAATCCTGGCCAAATGTGGTTGTAAGCACCTGGCACGAGGAAGGCAGACCCCTTCCTCAACTAACAGCCTGGGCTCCCAATACCATACTAGCCACTGCCCCTGACTCAGATGAGCAGTTGCTGATGTTCAAAAGAAAGGCAAACGCCTGCCGGTGGTGTGTGTTCCATCAGAGGTGGATCAGGAACAGCTCTCCCTCTTTCACTCCCACTCCACAGCAGGGCACTATTCGGCCGTAGTAGCCTTCTACAAGGTAGCATCTACAGCTTGGTGGCCTTCCATGAGGGAAACAATCAACTAATATGTGGCATGATGCCTACCATGCATGCAACACAATCCTCCCGCATGCACTAACCGAGCCTTGCTTCAAAGTGCACCCCCACCTCAAGGGCCATGGACTCACCTCCAGATAGACTTCATTGGGCCACTTCCACAGGCGCAAGGCAATTTTCAGCATGCTCTAGTTGTGGTGGATCAATTCACTAAGTGGATCGAAGCATTCCCCTGCCGCTCCAACACCGCAATCACAGCATCCAAAATACTATTGAATCATGTGTTTTGTTGGTGGGGAGTACTGGTACAAGTGGACAGCAACTAAGGTTCACACTTTACTGGTAAAATTTGTACAAACCTGCAGGAAATGTTGGGGATAAAACACAAATTACATATTGCTCACCACCCCCAGTCATCCGGAGGGGTTGAAAGGGGGAACAGGACCCTCAAGTTAATGTTAAAAAAAATTGTCTGCGGACCACCCCACTCAATGGGCTAACATGCTGCCAATGTGCTTAATGGCAATGAGGTCCACACCTCATAGAACAACAGGGGTCTCTCCATATCAGGCCATGACAGGGAAGCTCATGAGAACACCAGGCCAGCTAACACTAACAGGGATGAGTCCTCTGACAATGAAAACATGTAGTTCCAAGTGGCTGGAACAAGTGGTAGATCACACCGATCAGATCAATCGATTTGTGGCCACCAAATGGAGGAAGTCAAGAAGACAAATTAAAAGGTACTTTGTCAAGAAAGTACGTCCCTTTGAATATGAGGTGGGAGACTCAGTAATGATTCCAAATTATGGGAAAAAGAAGCTGCCTTTGAGCCCGCGTGGTGGGGACCGCATAAGATTATAGACCGATTGAACCCCGCGGTTTATTTGATTCAGTTACCTGGGAAAAAGGGTGTTAAGTACAAGAAGTGGATTCACATTAATCAGTTCAAAACTGCCAAAGAGTAAATACTGCACTTTTGTTTCCCACTGACCATGTTACGGATCCTCACGATTGTCAGGACGATACTGGCCATGACCGAAGCTGAGGGAAGATGGAGAAGCGGGAGCTGCAGCATGACTCACGAACATCATCAATCATCAATCCACTTTTCTCTCTCTCTCTCTCTCTCTAAGTTTAAAACCCATAAACAGCAGAGCTATCAGAACCATCTCAATGTCTATGATATGTGAGCCCTGAGGAGAAAAACCATATGAGGAGTCAATAAGGATATTTCACCCTCAAGGTGGGGAGTTTGTAGGAATAAAAGTGTTCAGTAATAAAATTGATTCTCTGTATATATAAATGTTGAAAGTGTAGACAGTACGAAATGACCATTTTGAAAGATTCAAAATGGAAGCTCACAGACCTCCAGCATGGGGTTTGTGTATTGTCTTAATTGGAAAGCCATTAACTTAATGAAGGGATGGCTGGGCCAGTCCAGCAGACACGAGTGAGGAGAGCCAATAAGGAAGTGCCCTGGAACCAAGGTCCAATCCTGAGGCTTTCGGAGGAACAATGGACTTAAGGGATATAAAACTCAAGCCACTGTTTGCTCTGTCTCCTTTTCTTAAGCACACGGCAAAGCAGACCTTCCTCTACAAACAAGAAGCAGGTCGTGTGCTGTACCAGAGGGAAGTAAAGTATAGCGTTTTTATTATAACTTCATTGTATCTCTGTTGTAACTAGGTAGATCCGTAGGATAACTGACGATTGCTGATAAATGTGCATGTGTGTGTTTTTAATAAACTATTCTGAATTGTTTTAAAAGAATTGTCTCGCTGTCAATTTAATGCCAGAGATTTAGAAATCTTACAAAAGAGAGCATAGGAAAGTATAAAGTAAAAGAGGACATTGATGGCAAGGGAATAAATAGAGTTACAGAACAGGAGTCTAAAAATATGGTTAAACATAAAGGGCCCAAGTTTCCACAGGATAAAAAACAGGCGCCCCTCCGAGCTGGGCGCCCGTTTTTCGCGCCTAAAACGGCGGCAGAAAAAAAACGCGCTATTCTCGAGCGCTTTGCAGCTCCTTGTCTGTTTGGCGCGGCGCCCAGGGGGGCGGAGCCTACACTCGCGCCGATTTTGTATGTGGGAGGGGGCGGGTACTATTTAAATTAGTTTTTTTCCTGCCGGCAACGCTGCGCGTGCGCGTTGGAGCGTTCGCGCATGCTCAGTGTGAAAAAAACATTGGCACTCGGCCATTTTTGTAGTTCTTTGTAGCTGTTTAATTTTTGAAAATTTTTTAATAAAAGCACATTGCCATCAGCACATCAGCACTGAGGCTTCTTGCAGCCTTCTCACTGTCTCCTTCCCCTCCCCACCCTCCACGGCAACAAACGGCGGTTTCCTCCCCCTCCCTCCCCTCCGCGGCGGCAACAAACCGTTGTCTCCTTCCCCTCCCTCTCCTCCGCGGCAACAAACCGCTGTCTCCTTCCCCTCCATCCCCTCCGCGGCAACAAACCGCTGTCTCCTTCCCCTCCCTCCCCTCCGCGGCGGCAACAAACCGCTGTCTCCTCCCCCTCCCTCCCCTCCGCGGCAACAAACCGCTGTCTCCTTCCCCTCCCTCCCCTCCGCGGCAACAAACGGCTGTCTCCTTCCCCTCCCTCCCCTCCCTCCCCTCCGTGGCAACAAACCGCTGTCTCCTTTCCCTCCCTCCCCTCCGCAGCAACAAACGGCTGTCTCCTCCCCCTCCCTCCCCTCCGCGGCAACAAACCGCTGTCTCCTTCCCCTCCCTCCCCTCCGCGGTGGCAAACGGCGGTTTCCTTCCCCTCCCTCCCCTCCGCGGCAACAAACCGCTGTCTCCTTCCCCTCCCCACCCCCCGCGGCAACGAACGATGGCTGAAGCACTTTCACACAGGTAGGAAGATGGTTTATTTAATCTTTTCTTGGCTTATAAATGTTTATTCAGGTTGGATTTATTTGTATAATATTTGTAGAAGTATAAATAAGGATTTATTGTAGAATTTAATGACTTCCCTTCCCCCCCCGCCCCCCCCACCTCGTTCTGGACGCCTAATTTGTAACCTGCGCCTGATTTTTTAATGTGTAGAACAGGTTTTTTCAGTTCTACAAAAATCTTCACTTGCTCCATTCTACTTTAGTTTGGAGTACGTTTTCACTGTGGAAACTTTGAAATCAGGCGTCAGTGGCCGGACACACCCCCTTTTGAAGAAAAATTCTGTTCCAAAGTAGAACTGTTCTTCCTCACTAGAACTGCAGAAAAAAAAATGTGGAGAATTGCGATTTCTAAGATAGTCCATTCTCCACCAGTTGCTCCTAAAAATCAGGCGCAAATCATGTGGAAACTTGGGCCCAAAGTGAGAGGAAATAATATAAAAAATGAGTTAAACTGTCTGAACAATAATGCACACAGTGTCCGTAATAAAAAAGGGGAACGGGAGGCAATCATGTGTTGCGAAGAACCAGACATCGTAGGGATTCCTGTGACATGGCTACAGAAAAATCAGAACTGGGAATTAAATATTGCAGGGTATAACATTTTTAGAAAAGATAGAGAGGGAAAAAGGGGAGGTGGAGTAGCTGTACTTATTAGGAATAACATAACGTCAGTCGAAAAAAGTGACGCAGCTATCAGCAAGACAAAAATAGAATCCATGTGGATAGAGATCAAAGATAATAAAGGATCAATCACACTAATTGGCATAGTCTGCAGACCACTTAATAGTGGAAGGAATATATATGTAAGAGGAAGAAATATGCAGACAAATTAAGGAAATGAGTAAAAAACATGGAATAATAATCATGGGGGATTTCAACGACCCCGATATTAATTGGACAGAAGAGGTAGGTAAAGGGCATAAGGGAATGGAGTTCCTACAATGTGTACAGGACTTCTTTCTAACCCAATATGTAAAAATCCCAACAAGGGAAGATTCGCTATTGGATCTAGTAATGGGGAATGAACCAGAGCAGATAAGAAAAGTAAAAGTAGGGGAACATCTAGGCATGAGTTACCATAATATAATACACTTTAAGATGATAATTGAGAATGACATAAGTATGATGAAAACCAGGTTAATAATTTGGAGAAAAGCTGATTTTGAGAGGCCGAGAATAGAACGTGGGAAAATAAAGTGGGCAACAATAACGACAAACAGCAATGGGAAACATTTAATATGGTGTTCAACAGAGTGCAGGAAAAATATATTCCATTAAAAGGAAAGAACAAACGAAACACTAATGACACTCCATAATGAATAAAGCCATAAGGGAACAATTGAGGGTAAGGAAAGAGGCATACATTAAGTACATAGACAGCAGGGGAGTGCATGATAAGGGAGAATATGAAGAGATTAGGAGAGAAGTTAAAAGAAAAATTTGGAAGACAAAGAGGAACTATGAAATTAAATTATCAAGGAACATAAAACAAAATAGTAAATTATTTTACAGGCACATCAATAAAAAAGGACGGTTGTAATGGGAATATGGCCATTTAGGGATAGACAGGATAATACCACAAGTAACAATAGAGAGATGGCAGAAATATTAAATCATTATCAGGGAGGTAGACAGGTGAACATGACATTGGATGATGAGATTAGTAATCAGATAAGTACATTTAAAATAAAAAGGGTTTTTAAAAACTAAATTAATCAAACTCAAAGAGGATAAAACCCCATGTCCAGATGGACTGCATTCACACATTTTAAAAGAATCTAGGGAAGAGATAGCAGAGGCATTACTACACGTAGTTAATAAATTGTTAGAAAAAGGTATAGAGTCAGAGGACTGGCAGATAGCTGATGTAATGCCTATATTTAAGAAGTGGGATAGAACATGTCCAGGGAATTATAGATCAGTCAGCTTAAAATTGATGGCAGGAAAAATAATGAAATAAAGGAGAAAATAGAACATTTAGAAACCAAAAACATATTAATGAATAGTCAGCATGGATTTCAAAAGGGAAAGTCTTGCTTGACCAACCTTATTGAATTGTTTAACAGCGAAAGTAGACAACAGTAATTCAGTAGATGTAATGCATTTGGATTTTCAAAAGGCCTTTGATAAGGTACCCCATAATAGACTGATGAACAAAGGTGGAGAATGCGGAGTCAGAGGACAAGTAACAGAATGGATTGTTAGCTGGCTTCAAGGCAGAAAGCAGAGAGTAGGAATAAAAGGTAACTGTTCACAGTGGCAGAAGGTGGGTCGTGGTGTCCCACAAGGATCAGTGCTGGGACCACTGCTGTTCACAATTTACATTAACGATTTAGACTTTGCAATCCAAAACACAATTTCTAAATTTACAGATGACACCAAATTTGGGGGCATAGTCAATACCAAGGTGGACTGCATTAAATTACAGGAGGACATTAATAAACTTGCAGAATGGGCATATAATTAACAGATGAAGTTCAACACAGATAAATGTGAGGTGTTACATTTTTGTTAGGAAGAATAGGGAGGTCATTTATTACTTGGAGGGTGCAAGTCTAGGTGGGGTAAAGGAACAAAGGGATCTCAGAGTAAAATACACAAATCACTAATTGTTGAGGCATAGGTTTGCAAGGCCATCAAAAACAAACCAAGCACTAGGGTTTCTTTCTAGAGGTATAGAATTGAAAAGTAGGGAAGATATGCTAAACCTGTATTGAACCTTGGTTAGACCACACTTAGGGCCCGAGTTTCGTCAAACCTAAATTCTGCCCATGTACCATCGAAAGGACAGCTAAGATCCTGACGGTACTTTGGGCGGAAGTTTGGTGGAAAAATGGGGAAAAAAATGCCCGGTGGAAAAAATGGGCCTTGCATGCCAATTCTGGTCAGCAGCGGGCGGTAAATCCGATTCTGGGTAGCAAATGCGATCCTTAGCAAAGTAATGGCGAGGATAGAGTTGGGCCCAGGGAGAGGGGGAACGGGAAAAAATGTTGAACAAATGAAAAAAAACGATTACAAATCCATCAGAGGACCCTATCCAACAAAATCGCTGCAAAAGAAATGGAGAAAACCAGTTCACTAACCTTTTCTTGCAGGTTTTCATACTTACCGTTTAGGTAAGACCTGTCTCCACGCAGCGGTCTTTTCTGCTACTGGAGCGGAGGACCGCCCGGACCAATCTCGGGAGGGAACTGGCGCGAGGACTTTTGTCAGCGTTGCACATTGGCGCACGCCAGCGGACGCTCCTCAGCGATCTCCTCTCCCCGCCGGCATGAGGGCCTCACAAAACTCGCTCGGAGGGGAGAGCAGCAAAAAAACAGGGAGACTGCCGAGAAAACTTGGTGGCGGCCGGCGCTAAGTTCACCAAATTCAGGCCCTTAGAGTACTGTGTGCAGTTCTGGTCACCATACTATAAAAAGGATATAGAGGCACTGGAGAGGGTGCTGAGAAGATTTACAAGGATGATACCAGAAATGTGAGGGTATACATTTCAGGAAAGGATTAACAGTCTGGGTCTCTTTTCTCTTGAAAAATGATGGCTGAGGGGGTGACCTAATAGAGGTCTTTAAAATTATGAAAGGTTTTGATAGAATGGATGCAGAGAGAATGTCTCCACTAGTGGGACAAGCATCATCATCATCATAGGCAGTCCCTCGGAATTGAGGAAGACTTGTTTCCACTCTTAAAATGAGTTCTTAGGTGGCTGAACAGTACAATATGAGAACCACAGTCTCTGTCACAGGTGGGACAGAGAGTCGTTGAGGGAAGGGGTGGGTGGGACTGGTTTGCCGCATGCTCTTTCCCTGCCTGCGCTTAGTTTCTGCATACTCTCGGCGATGAGACTCGAGTTGCTCAGCACCCTCCCGGATGCACTTCCTCCACTTAGGGCGGTCTTTGGCCAGGGACTCCCAGGTGTCAGTGGGGATGTTGTACTTTATCAGGGACGCTTTGAGGGTGTCCTTGTAACGTTATAACTAAAAGCCATCAATATAAAAACAGAAAATGCTGGAAATCTTAGCAGGCAGTATCTGTGGAGAGAAAGCAGACTTAACGTTTCGGGTCGATGACCCTTCGTCTTTGGTTTAGCATAACCTCTATAAACCCAAGGTTCACGTCTGCTTTTTTAAAGTCTTCTCAACTTATGCTGTCATCTTCAAATATTTGTGTACACACACCCCTAACGCTCTCTGTTCCTGCACTACCTTTAAAATTGTACTATTTAGAACTGGTTAATAAAATGCAGGGGAGAGCATTCCAACCAGTTTCGGGGACAGTGACCTCCAGATAGAGCCAATTAAAGGAAATAAACTGTATGTAATGAGATTAAATAAAGCCACTAGCGGGCCATGATTTCACCAACGCGGCGGGATTGATGTGGTTGGGGTTGGTGGCGTGTGGTAAGCCCTCCTGACTCGAGCCCGCCCTCTGTCTCGAATCCTCTGATGATTGTGCTTGTTAAGCCCGCCCTGCAGCTTTCTGGACAATTAAGAGGAAGCTAGTCTGATGGCATCATTTATGATGCATCAGCAGTCGATTTCCTTAAAGGGACCATGCCCACAATGATTTTGACAGTTCTTCTGTCAGTGTTCTGCAGCATTAATGTGCTGCAAACACAGCAAAGCACTGCAAAGGGGCACGGCTGCATCTAGGCTCTCTCATGACTCCCTCCAGATGCTTATGGAGGGAGTCACAGCAGACAGGGAGAGCCTCTTCCCTTCCCGTGGGCGCAGAAGGGACCTCCCCAGGACACCCACACAGCCTGGTTGCACATTGCAGAGGAGGGCACAAGCAGCGATATCGTCAGGAGTACCTGGCTGCAGTGCCGTAATCCTTTCAATGATCTCAGTGGATCATGAAAGGTTACTGCAAAGCCACACTCAACCTCTTCCTGCTGCGATACTCATCACATTCCCATCACTCTGTCTTCCCGACCCTACTCCTGCACATCCTTACTCACACCAACTTACCTTGCACCTCCTCCTATCCCTCTCTCTTTATCTACATTATCACTTCCGCATCTCACTCGCCACCCTCACACTCACTTTCATCCCTGTTCAATCATACCAACTAACAGCACACTTGGGTCCTTTAGCCAATGTTCATGTGAGGTTTATGTTGATGTGTTGTCAAAAAATAAAAATCTTTATTTTCAGCACTTCATGTTCTTGGATAGATTTGTGGGCACCTTTGGAAGTGGCTTAGCGAGTTGTAGTGAAAGGTGAAACATAATGGTACCCCCCACAATGGTGATGAGTGTGAAAGGAATGGCTTGGGCATTGTAGGGATGCTTTATGGAGCAGGTGTGGGATGGTGCCAACCTGGCGTATCATTTGGCAACCAGGATGCACAGCGTCAAGTGAGGTAAATGTGACCATGGTGAGGCCATCTCTGGCGTCCTGGGCAGCAATGTAGTCCGGTGCTGATACCCCGTGTCCTGTGCACATCAAGTGATTGCAGAAAAGGTTTGTGTTGTTGGTGATGCTGCTGTGTTTAGTGAGGCTGGTGATGGGGCTGATCGTGGTGGTATTCTGAGGACCAAGGTGAGTTTTTTTCAAGGGCACCCATGCTGCTGAACTAGATGTCAGGTGATTTTGAAATGACAGAAGTGATCTGTTAATGGTGAGAGAGGTTGCTCCAAGGAGGTGACAGTGGATAGTGAGTTCATTGCAACACTTCCAAACTGCATAAAGCTCATAAGTCTCTTTCAAATCCTGAAGGCTTCAGCTTCTGACATTGGAAAGTGAACAGCTGTGCAATGGTAGCTTTTATACCACTTCTGCAGCTGTCAACTAGCCAAAGTGATGGAGAGTCGCTGAGAACCTGACTGCACTTACCTGGCATGTTCTTCAAAATTTGTTAACATTTTAAGTGCCTGCTTTTAAGTCTCTTAACTAGCATGCAACTACCTTTTAACAATCTTAATTAACTAGCCTGCCACTTGCTGTCGGGTCTGTGATCCGCACATAGTCCTGACAGGTCAGAAACTCACACAGAAGTGGATTTAGAGTGGGAGCCTGACCCGCTGTCAATCAAAGCCATTTTGACAGCTGTCAATCAAAGCCATTTTGACAGCGGGCCTGCCTCCAAACCCACACTCGCAGGGCTGGGACAATTCCGGTCATGAGGTTTATAAAGCAAAAAATAGCAACTGATTTTACGATTTTTAAGAGTTTGTCTGATTGTCTCATGATTTTTGAGACGGTGGGGTAACAATGACATTACTGTATACATAAATGCTTTGAGTGTTCTTTGCTGTTGCTATTGCTGTTGTAGTAACCCCCACTCCCGCCCCACCCCCAGTCATCAAAATCCACGGCGAGGCCGTGGACAACGAGGAACATTTTCCATACCTCGGGAGCCTACTATCAGCAAGGGCAGACATCGATGACGAGGTCCAACACCGCCTCCAGTGTGCCAGCGCAGCCTTCGGTCACCTGAGGAAGGGAGTGTTTGAAGACCAGTACCTCAAATTTGGCACTAAGCTTATGGTCTACAGGGCAGTAGTGATACCCGCCCTCCTGTATGGCTCAGAGATGTGGACCATATACAGTAAACACCTCAAGCGCTGGAGAAGTACCACCAACAATGTCTCCCCAAGATCCTGCAAATCCACTGGGAGGATAGACATACCAACGTCAGTGTTCTCAATCAGGCCAACATCTCCAGCATCGAAGCACTGACCACACTCGACCAGTTCCGTTGGGTGGGCCACATCATCCGCATGTCCAACACAAGACTCCCAAAGCAAGTGTCCGACTCGGAACTCCGACACGGCAAGCGAGCCCCAGGTGAGCAGAGGAAATGTTTCAAGGACACGCTCAAAGCCTCGTTGATAAAGTGCAACATCCCCACTGGCATCTGGGAATCCCTGGCCCAAGACCGCCCTAAGTGGAGGAAGAGCATCTGGGAGGGCACTGAGTACCTTGAGTCTCGTCACCAAGAGTATGCAGAAACCAAGCGCAGACAGCGGAAGGAGCGTGCGGCAAACCAGACTCCCCACCCACCCTTTCCTTCAACGACTGTCTGTCCCACCTGTGACCGTATTGGACTGTACAGTCACCTGAGAACTCACTTTTAGAGTGGAAGCAAATCTTCCTTGATTTCAAGGGACTGCCTATGATGATGATGTTGTAGTAAACTGCCCATGGACAAAAAGATTCTGCTCAGAAGAGTTTGTGATCCGTTCAGTACAAATAAAAACTAAAGGGAACATTGGTTGTCATCCCTCTGGGTTGCAGCATGACAAGGAGATGGAGCAGAGGCACTGGAGAAGAGGACAAGCTGCTCACAGCGGGAGAAGTAGGAGGGAGAAAGGGCTCTCAGCAGGAGGCCTTATGCACCTAGGGTCTTCTGAGAGCAATATCTCAACCTGAGGCAGGAGCAGTGCGTGATGCGTCTGTGCTTTACAAAGGCGATGCTCGCAGAATTCGGCCACCTCTTGGAACCAGACCCTCAGCCTCACACCAGGGCAATGCCAGCACTGCCAGTGGCTATGAAGGTGATTGTGGTCCTGAATTTCCTTGTGTCAGGATCCTTCCAGGCTGGAGCAGGCGAGACCTGTAACATCTCCCAGTTTGCTGTCCACTGATGCATAAGAAAGGTGGCAGACGCTCTTTATACCGGGAGAGGTAACTTAATTCTCTTCTCTCTGACCAAAGAGAAACAGGTGGAGCCTGCACATGGCTTCTCCATGGTGCACAGCATGGCTTTATGGGCGCCGCATCTAAATGTTGCGATGTACCGCAACTGCAAAGGGTTACCACCCGCTGAATGCGCAGTTGGTGTGTGACCATGCTCAGCACATCATGATGGTGAATGCCTGGTATCCTGGCAGCAGTCATAATGCTTTTATTTTGTGTCAGTCTGCTGTTACCTCAGTCTTTGAGCCACCAAGACAAACCAGAGGGTAGCTACTGAGCGACAGGAGCTATCTGCTGACCACTTTGCTGTCAAGCCCCGCCTCACCCAACCCCCCCCCCCCACCTCCACTGCCCGTACTGGACACTTTTGACCAACAGGCAACAAGACCCGCCCCTTGTCAAGCTCTGCCCTCCTCCTGGCCCGAATCATGCAATACACATGGTGCTGAGAAGCAGGACCTGATACTCCAACTCTCTCCCCCCTGGCTGGCCTGGGCCTGAGAGCGGCGGGTGTAAGCCCGAGAGCAGCCGGCAGGGGGCCTATAGCAGCTGGCGGGGGGGGCCAATGGGGAGAGAAAGAGGATGGAGGGGAGAGAGGCTGGGGAGAGAGAAAGGATGGGGTGCGGGGGAGAGAGGTTGGGGAGAGAGAGAAAGGATGGGGGGAGGGGAGAGAGAGAGAGAGAGAGAGAGAGAGAGAGAGAGAGAGAGAGAGAGAGAGAGAGAGAGAGAGAGAGAGACTAGGGGGAGAGGGAGAGACTGGGGAGAGAGAGAGGCTGGGGGAGAGAGCCACAGGGGGAGAGAGAGAGGATGGGGGGAGAGAGGCTGGGGAGAGAGAGAAGATGGGGGGAGAGAGGCTGGGGCAAGAGAGAGAGGATGGGGGGCGGGAGAGAGAGGCTGGGAAGAGAGAGAAAGGATGGGGGGAGGAGAGAGGGAGAGAGAGAGAGAGAGAGACTAGGGGGAGAGGGAGAGACTGGGGAGAGAGAGAGGCTGGGGGAGAGAGCCGCAGGGGGAGAGAGAGAGGCTGGGGGGGAGAGAGGCTGGGGAGAGAGAGAGGATGGGGGGAGAGAGGCTGGGGAGAGAGAGAAGATGGGGAGAGAGAGGCTGGGGCAAGAGAGAGAGGATTGGGGGGGGAGAGAGGCTGGGGCAAGAGAGAGAGGATGGGGGGAGAGAGGCTGGGGAGAGAGAGAGAGGCTGGGGGAGAGAGCCGCAGGGGGGGGAGAGAGAGAGAGGATGGGGGAGAGAGGCTGGGGAGAGAGAGAGAGGCTGGGGGGAGAGAGGCTGGGGAGAGAGAGAGAGAGCGAGGATGGGGGGAGAGAGGCTGGGGAGAGAGAGAAAATTGGGGTTAGAGAGAGAGAGAGAGAGAGAGACTAGTGGGTGAGAGAGAGACCGGGGAGAGAGAGAGGCCTGGGGGGTTGAGGGGAGAGACAGGCCGGGGCGGGGGGCGGGATTCATTGTGAAGTACAAAAGTGATTAAAATGAACCAGAACACATACTTGTTCGGTACAATTTCAAAAATTTCCAGGGAAGCATACTCCATTCTCCACCTCCCCTCAAAATGTGCCGTTAACATTTAGATTTCCCCTTTCAGCGCTCATCTCTTCATTTTGTTCCTCCAATATAAGTGAAAGAATATTAGCCTAAAATTCTTTCGAATTTACTGCACCTTTTAATAAAAATATTTTGCTCCCGCCATTGGCTTGCAGAGAGTGGGTCTGCTCGTTTGCATTCTCATTGGTGCCTTCATTGGTGCAAAACCAGTATAAAACACTGAACGACCTGCAAATTTCTGTGCAGCCTTTAAAAACGGAGCTCAGCCTCAACCCTTCAGCAGCACACTGGAGGACAGATAAGTAAGAGAGAAACAGTGCTTGGTTCTTTCACTTCACTCATGTCTTAGCAATATTTTTATTATGACTCAGATTTTGCTGCAGTGGCAGTATCTGCGACTTAGGCGGTGAAATTTAGCCACCTTGCGCACCAATCTCACTGTCCATAAGTTCCTCTATATTTTCCTGCATTTATGATTGTGGGAGGATGGCGATGATTCGGAAGTGACGCAGCCAATAGCCAATGTTTGCTACGTCAATTCCCATTACGATCTCTTGAACAGTATTGCATTATTTATCCACTTAAGATGATTGTTAACCTACTTCCAAGATTTGACCTGAACACTTCCAGAATAATTCACTGAAATTTACAAATGAGGAACATCTTATAAACTTTATAACTCAATGCCCAAGTGTGTGATGAATGATTCTGACAGATATTTAAATGAGGATACAAACTGTAAGATATTTCTCTGTTGCACTAAATTCCAGCTTTGTATTTCGCAATAAATTTGCTGTTGTGATTTCTTAATTTACAAAATGTGCAAAGCTAAATTTTTGAATACATGGTACTCTCAGAATGCTGACTGGTATCCAATGTCATGTAATAAGAATATAAGAGCATAAGAATTAGGAGCAGGAGTAGGCCATTCGGTCCCTCGAGCCTGCTCCACCAATCAATAAGATCATGGCTGATATTCTACCTCAACTCCACTTTCCTGCCTGATCTGCATATCCCGCCTGTTCCCCAAGAGTCCAAAAATCTATCGATCTCTATCTTGAATATACTCAATGACTGAGCATCCAAATCCCTCTTGGGTAGAGAATTCCAAAGACTCACCACCCTCTGAGTGAAGAAATTTCTCCTCATCTTAGTCCTAAATGGCCGACCTCTTATTCTGAGACTGTAACCCCTGGTTCTAGACTCCCCAGCCAGAGAAAACAACCTCCCTGCATCTACCCTGTCAAGCCCTGTAAGAATAAAACAACTTTCCTAGTTTCACGTTATTAAAAATTAAAATTCTTTTCTGAAGTATATTAAGCTAGAATATATATGAGTTAGGCAAATTGCTATTTATACCCTATCAATTATTTGGTTTGTTTGGTTAGGAACTATTAACTTTAGATTGGTGTCTATTTTCAAAAAATTGACGTTTCTTCAGACCATAATACTGCTAATTGTGTTTGTAGCCTCGGGATTTTCTGTATCTGTAAGGATATCTTACAGAAGCAAAAACATTTATATCCCCCCAGTGACATAAATGGCTCCAACAGGAGCAAACTGCACTTTGCAAGAGGAAGATGATGGTCAGGATTTTAAAATGTAAGAGGTCCTTTCTAATGATACAGAATTTCTGTTGCTGAAATTTGTAAAATCACATAATAATACTCAATTAAGCAAACATTGTCCTTAAGTTCTCCACTAAGCACATGTTGATTCTTTTTTCCAGACACATACAATTCTTCTGGACCAACTGCTAAAGCTGATGATAAATAAGTTATGAAAGCATTGGAAATATGTTTCAAGGAACCAGTCAAGGAGCAATAAATCCTGCCGCTGCCCATTTACGGGCACAATCAAATTTCTAGGCCCAAATATCCTCAGCAGTTTACATCAACTCATATCCATAATTTAAAGATCCCACATCCCTTTCCTCCGCCCAATCCATTTTAAATCCTCCCAACCCAATCCTTCTGAAATAACGCCACCTCTACCGTCCGCCACCCCCCATGTTCCTCACCACATCCCGCCCCCTAAATTTCCTCCATCCCGGTCCCCCAAATACAGCCATGCTCCACCCTTCACCATAATGCCACAGAGGAATCTCTGACTCTGAATGACTCACCAGCAGCAATGTCACAAGAAATCTGTTATTGATAATCAAAAGTTTCAAAGATCACAAAAATGTCACATAATATAATGCGCTGCTTATTCACAGGGTTGAGTGGAGGGTAGCATCAACTAATATATAATATGGAAAGTCAAAGATCAGAGCACAGAGGTTTTCTTGGCAACTAACCAAAGAACATGATACCTCTTGAGTTTATGATGGAGGGATGGTCATTAGGTAGACCATCAGTTGCTATAATAATTTATTACAACTCACATTATTTTGAAGTGATAATCACTGGGTTAATCAACTGAACTCTTTGTACCTAGCTAGGAGCTGATAAAGTGATAATACCAGTTATAAGAACAAATTGGATTTAAATCTTATTGAACTAAAAGTATGATTGTAAAAGCAATATTTGCTGCAGTAAATTTATCAGCCCCTGGACATCGCTGCAGGAGTTCCTCAGGGCAGTGTCCTAGACCCAACTATCTTCAGCTGCTTCATGAATGACCTTCCCTCCATCATAAACTCAGAAGTGGGGCTATTCATTGATGATTCCACAGTGTTCAGCTCCATTCACAATTCCACAGAGAATGAAGCAGTCTGTGTCTGCATGCAGCAAGACCTGGGCAATATCCAGGTTCGAGCTGGTAAGTGACAAGTAACATTCGCACCACACCCAAACCAGGAAATGACGATCTCCAATAAAAGAGAGTCTAACCACCTCTCCTTGCCATTCAATGGCATTACCATTGCAGCATTCCCCACCATTAGCATTCTGAGGGTTGTCATCGACCAGAAACTCAATTGGAGCAGCCCCATAAATACCATGGCTATTACAGCACGTCAGAGGCTGGATGTTCTACTGTGAGTGGCTCACCTCCTGACTCCCCAAAGCCTCTCCACCACCTACCATGCACAGGTCAGGAGTGTGATGGAATGCTCTCCACTTGCCACGATGGATGCAGCTGCAACAACACTCAAGAAAAAGCAGGACAAAGTAGTCCGCTTGATTAACAACCCTTTCACCACCTAAAACACTCAGGGGCCGAAATTTCCCCTTCCGATAAGGCCTCTGGCCGCTGGAAAGGTCAGCAGGTGCATTAGAACTCCATCACCTCCAAGTTCCCCTCCAAGTCACACACCATCCCGAATTGAGCATATTTGTTGCCATTCTTTCATTGTCACCAGATCAGAATTCTGGAACTCTCTACCTAATAGCATTGTGGGAGCACCTTCATCACATGGATTGTAGAGATTCAAGAAGATGGCTCACCACCCCCTTCTCATGGGCAACTCGGGATGGGCAATAAATATTGGCTTTGCTAGCTTCGCCCATATACCGAGAATGATTAAAAAAAAAATTAACTACATATCAGTTGAATTCATTACAATATTATGAACTAAGGTATACTTATTATATTATTATTATACAACTTGTGATTAACCCTTGAATTCTCTCATTTGCATATTTCCTATTCTTGACCGATCTTTTCATTTGTTATACCTTAATAAACTGCAATACTATGTTCTACTGCCCAAGCATGTACTTTTGATTTCATTTGTTTTATTTTCACAGGAGATGAGTATACAATCTTATTATAGTGGATTTCTTTTAAAATGGCCTGTTAGAATGTAGTTACGGTGGTTTGTGTATGTGGTATAAAATTATAGAAGTTTTTATTGCCTCCCATTTATAGGTATATTACTCTAATGGCAAGTAGCTGGTATAAAACTAGAAGTCAATAGTCAGTAATGCCCCTGTCCTTCCTTGATTGGTCAGAGATCCTGCTATGGATTTTTCAATTTCAGATTTATCATAGGCCAGCAAGCTTAAACCTAAAACCTTCACATTAGATTTCACTATAACATCCAGGATAGAACGAGAGGACAGTGGATGTCCTGAGAGTATTGGCCATGTTTCAGTTAGTGAGTGTTATACACAAAATAATCTCAGTAATTGAGATCAAGATTAAGAAATACCTTTTTCTGAGGTTAATTATTCTTTGGATGATAGTTTGATTGGCAGGCCACAAAATCTTTATATACTGTTCTGGGCTCAAGCATTCATTTGTTTTTCTATTCTATCAAATATTTAATATTTGCCAAAATGATCCATAATAATAGTAGACCAAAAATTCCAGAAAATAAAGTGCACCACTTGCAGATAAATGCCAAAAAAATATTTTTAACCAAGTTTTCATTAAGAAAATGGATTATTCCAAAGTCATAGTTTCTTACTTTCCCCAGAAATATAACATAGGATTGTTTAGGATACACAATACAGAAACAAGCCATTCGGCCCAATCAGTCCATGGCTGCATTTATGCTTCACCCGAACCTCCTCCTGTCTTTCCTCATCTAAATCTATCAGCATAACCCTCTATTCTCTTCTCCCTCATATGCTTCTCTAGCCTCCCCTTAAATACATCTATACTATCTGCTTCAACCACTCCCTGTGGTAGCAAGTTACACATTTTCATCACTCTTTGGGTAAAGAAATATCCTCTGAATTCCCGAGTCGATTTCTTGGTGACTATCTTATATTGATGGCATCTCTGCTCTCATTCCTTCCCCTCCCTCTCAGAATCATGACAGGGTTTCCCTTGTCTTCACCTTTTACCCCACCAAGGGACCGCTCCCTCCGCGACACCCTGGTCCATTCCGCAGTCACCCCTAGCACCCCCTTCCCATCCCACGTCACCTTTCCGTGCAAGCGCAGGAGATGCAACACCTACCCTTTTACCTCCTCCCTTCCCACTATCCAGGGCCCCAAATACTCCTTCCAGATGAAACTGCGATTTACTTGCATTTCTTTCAATTTAGTATACTGTATTCGCTGCTCATGACGTGGTCGCCTCTACATTGGGGAGACCAAGCGCAGATTGGGTGACCACTTTGCTAAGCACCTCCGTTCAGTCCGCAAGTGTGACCCTGAGCTTCCAGTCACCTGTCACTTCAATTCTCCACTGCATTCCCACTCTGACCTCTCTGTCCTTGGTCTCCTACACTGTTCCAACAAAGTTCAATGAACGCTCGAGGAACAGCACCTCATCTTTCGTTTCGGCACTTTTCAGCCTTCTGGACTCAACAATTTCAGAGCATAACTGCTGCCAATCTTTGGCTCCTTTCACCGCCCCCTCACCCCCACCCCTCCCTCCCCCTTCAGAGCCTGTTTCTTTCTTTTTTTTTCCTTGTCTCTAATGGCAGTTGGTCATTATCCCACCATTCACACCCTATCTCGACTAATGTTTTTCTAACTTCTGGCATTACCATTTGAATTTGTGCCATCATCCCTTTTGTCTCTCTAATCTCTCTTGTCTTCCAACCTATCACAGATCTTCTCTTTTGTTCTTTCTTCCCCTCCTCCTTTCAGTGCTTATTAAGAATCTGTTCTTTTCGATTCCACTGTGTTTCATCCATTCCAATCAAAATTCAACATCCAAATTGTACTCATTTGTTACTCCATAGTGTCATTCGATTTTATAAGATATACAGCACAGAAATAGACCATTCAGCCCAAGCAGTAAATGCCGGTGTTTATGCTCCATTCGAGCCTCTTTCCTTCTTTCCTCGTCTAACTCTATCAGCATAATCCTCTATTCCCTTCTCCCTCAAAAGCTTATCCAGCCTCCCCTTAAATGCATCTATACTATTTGCTTTAACCAATCCCTGTGGTAGCGAATTCCACATTCCCACCACTCTTTGGGTAAAGAAGTATCTTCTGAATTCTCTATTTAATTTTTTGGTGACTATCTCATATTGATGGCCCATAATTTTACTATTCCCCACAAGTGGAAACACTGTGTCTACTCTATCAAAACCGTTCATAATTTTAAAGACCTCAGCTTTCTCTTTTCAGCAGAAAAGAGACCCAGCCTGTTCATCGTTTACTGATAGGTATAATCTCGCATTTCTGATATCATCCTTGTGAAAAAATGTTTGCACCCTCTCCAGTACCTCTATATCCTTTGTATAATATGGCGACCAGAATTATACGCAGTCCTCTAAGTGTGGTCTAACCAAGTGTGGCCTAACCAAGTGTGGCCTAACCAAATGTTCAGGATGAATACGGCATCGCTGGCGTCAAATCGGTGTTGCACGCTGATTAACGCATTTTATTCCATTGTATTCTCTCACGCGTAGAAACCCGCTCCTGCGGGCCTGATGACGTTGTGAGCGCCTGTGTGGCTTGTTTTGTTTCCGGCGCGGCACCTCCAAGCTTGTTGCATGGCCGCCCAGCTTAGTGGGAACATAGATGACAACTGGAACACCCATGACTGGGACCAAGTGGTCTGACCAGGACCTTGAAGTCAGAACCAAGGCCTTCTCCACTTGCAGCGGCAATCCCTGTCACCTCACCAACTTTAACCAACTCTAGAAAGCTTCAAACATGTCCACAAACTTACACAGAGCCAGTAGTAATTAATCAGCAACTAATCTGTAAGTAGGTGATGATGTCCTTAAATATCACTGGTATGGGGACCTTGCAGCTGCAGCCCTTGTTCAACCATGTGAGGTTAATACAGGTTAGTTCCAGCGTTGAGGATGAAAATGGCAGCACTGGCATCAAAGCAGCATTGCACTCTAAATGATATCATAATCTGCCTACTCTAAATACCTCTGGCTCACTCTTCCAGCACCAATGCTAATGCTCTCACCAAGATCGCGTCCGCAGCAGTCTGCACCAGAAGTGTGCGGCACTGCTCGGACACCAATTTCGACCCGAAACAGCATCCGCAGCAACCAAACAACGGGCGCTGCATAATCACATTTTTAGCCCATTGCCTTTTCTAATCAACAGCTTCCCTATCTACAATTAACCTTTGGGGGGAAATGTTCCTGAGAAATGATGTTGCAATGTGGATAATATGGATTGTGAAGTTGAGTATATCACAGCCAAAACTTTCAACTGGCAGTCCCTTATCGGAGATGGAAACATAGAAACATAGAAAATAGGTGCAGGAGTAGGCCATTCGGCCCTTCGAATCTGCACCGCCATTCAATAAGATCATGGCTGATCACTCCCTCAGTACCCCTTTCCTGTTTTCTCTCCCTACCCCTTGATCCCTTTAGTCATAAGGGCCATATCTAACTCCCGCTTGAATATATCCAATGAACTGGCATCAACAACTCTCTGCGACAGGGAATTCCACAGGTTAACAACTCTCTGAGTGAAGAAGTTTCTCCTCATCTCAGTCCTAAATGGCCTACCTCTTATCATAAGACTATGTCCCCTGGTTCTGGACTTCCCCAACATCAGGAACATTCTTCCTGCATCTAACCTGTCCAGTCCCATCAGAATCTTATACGTTTCTATGAGATCCCCTCTCATCCTTCTAAACTCCAGTGAATAAAGGCCCAGTTGATCCAGTCTCTCCTCATATGACAGTCCAGCCATCCCTGGAATCAGTCTGGTGAACCTTCGCTGCACTCCTCAATAGCAAGAACATCCATCCTCACATTAGGAGATCAAAACTGAACACAATATTCCAGGTGAGGCCTCACTAAAACCATGTACAATTGCAGTATGACCTACCTGCTCCTATACTCAAACCCCCTAGCCATGAAGGCCAACATACCATTTGCCTTCTTCACCACCTGCTGTACCTGCATGTCAACTTTCAGTGACTGATGAACCATGACACCCAGGTCTCGTTGCACCTCCCCTTTTCCTAATCTGTCACCATTCAGATAATATTCTGCCTTTGTGTTTTTGCCCCCAAAATGGATAACCTCACATTTATCCATATTATACTGCATCTGCTATGCATTTGCCCACTCACCTAACCTGTCCAAGTCACCCTGCAGCCTCTTAGCGTCCTCCTCACAGCTCACACCGCCACCCAGCTTAGTGTCATCTGCAAACTTGAGGATATTACACTCAATTCCTTCATCTAAATTGTTAATGTATATTGTAAAGAGCTGGGGTCCCAGCACTGAGCCCTGTGGCACTCCACTAGTCACTGCCTGCCATTCTGAAAAGGACCCGTTTATCCCGACTCTCTGCTTCCTGTCCGCCAACCAGTTCTCTATCCACATCAGTACATTACCCCCAATACCATGCGCTTTGATTTTGCACACCAATCTTTTGTGCGGGACCTTGTCAAAAGCCTTTTGAAAATCCAAATACACCACATCCACTGGTTCTCCCTTATCCACTCTGCTAGTTACATCCTCAAAAAATTCCAGCATGATATCCCTTTCATAAATCCATGCTGACGTGGACCGATCCTGTCACTGCTTTCCAAATGCGTTGCTATTTCATCCTTACTGATTGATTCCAACATTTTCCCCACTACTGATGTCAGGCTAACTGGTCTATAATTACCCATTTTCTCTCTAGTTGGTTCCTCGACATATTGGTCTAGAAAACCATCCCTATTACACTCCAGGAAATCCTCCTCCACCGCATTGCTACCAGTTTGGTTAGCCCAATCAATATGTAGATTAAAGTCGCCCATGATAACTGCTGTACCTTTATTGCACACATCCCTTATTTCTTGTTTGATGCCGTCCCCAACCTCACTACTACTGTTTGGTTGTCTGTACACAACTCCCACTAGCGTTTTCTGCCCTTTGCTATTCCGCAGCTCCACCCATACAGATTCCACATCATCCAGGCTAATGTCCCTCCTTACTATTGCGTTAATTTCCTCTTTAACCAGCAACGCCACCCCGCCTCCTTTTCCTCTCTGCCTATCATTCCTAAATGTTGAATACCCCTGGATGTTGAGTTCCCAGCCTTGGTCACCCTGGAGCCAGGTCTCCGTGATGCCAATTACATCATATCCGTTAACTGCTGTCCGCGCAGTTAATTCGTCCACCTTATTCCGAATACTCTACGCATTGAGGCACAGAGTCGTCAGGTTTGTCTTTTTAACACACTTTGCCCCTTTAGAATTTTGCTGTAATGTGGCCCTTTTTGTTTTTTGCCTTGGGTTTCTCTGCCCTCCACTTTTACTATTCTCATTTCGATCTTTCGCTTCTGCCTCCATTTTATTTCCCTCCGTCTCGCTGCATAGGTTCCCATCCCCCTGCCATATTAGTTTAACTCCTCCCCAACAGCACTAGCAAACACTCCCCCTACGACATTGGTTCCGGTCCTGCCCAGGTGCAGACCGTCTGGTTTGTACTGGTCCAATCTCCCCAGAACCGGTTCCAATGTCCCAGGAATTTGAATAGCTCCCTTCTGCACCACTCCTCAAGCCCCGTATTCATCTGAGCTATCCTGCGATTCCTACTCTGACTAGCACGTGGCACTGGTAGCAATCCTGAGATTACTACTTTTGAGGTCCTACTTTTTAATTTAGCTCCCAGCTCCCTAAATTCGTCTTGTAGAACCTCATCCCGTTTTTTAGCTAGGTAGTAGAAAACAAGAATTTTAAAGGAAGGTGAGAGTGTAGAACAAGGTAAAGTGCTTGAATGAGAAGAAGATACCAGAGCAATCCAAGGTATGACTCGGTGATAAGGGCCACAGCACCACCAAGGTGATTTGGACAGAAAGTGTAGCCCTGGCGGGGAGGCTATGGTGAGGGGTAAGCTGTTGCCACCTGTGAGCCACATCTCAGTCAAAGCCACAATATCAATCTAATTATCCTAGGGGGGTTTGATCCCCCGTGGGTGTCCAAGCCCTGCGGGCAGGGAGGCTGTTTGAGTGGTTCGTGATCCCTGTGGGAGATTCCGATCCCTGTGGCGGGGGGTTCCAGGCTGGGGCGTGGACGGGGGGTCCGGTGAGGGCCAGGCTGATGGTGAGGGAGCTTGGCGGCTGGGAGGAAGCTCTCCTGCTCCTCCCAGCCCATAAGGATTGCTCCCCGAGGCTGAGGCCGGCTCACTGCAGCCACCGGGAATCCTGAGCTCTGGGATCCCCGACCACCTGAAGTAAACCCTGCAAAGCAGGTTAAAGTAGTGGCTTCAGGCCCCATTATAATATGCAAATTGCCAACCCGCTTCTTGGCAGAGGGTTGGCAGCTTGCCCCTCCCCCGTGCCGTCAGAGTGAAAGGTGAAAGTGGCCTGGTTGGGGTCGGGGTTCACATTTTTTCAACTTTCATTTCCCCCCACGCCGCCAATCCACTATTCTTGCCTCAGAAAATTCCTGACAAAGTTTTATAAACTAACATTTTGCAGTGTTTGCCAAGAAATACAACTTGGCTTGTGCCAAGAAGGACCTGTGCAGCCAGTTTATCAGTTACAGAACCTCGGTCATTCTTTTCTCATCATCATCATCATAGGCAGTCCCTCGGAATCGAGGAAGACTTGCTTCCCCTAAAAATGAGTCCTTCGGTGACGGTACAGGCCAATACGAGAACCATGATCCCTGTCACTGATGGGACAGACAGTCGTTGAGGGAAGGGGTGGGTGGGACTGGTTTGCCGCATGCTCTTTCTGCTGCCTGCGCTTGATTTCTGCATGCTCTCGACGATGAGACTCGAGGTGTTCAGCGCCCTCCCGGATGTACTTCCTCCACTTAGGGCGGTCTTTGGCCAGGGACTCCCAGGTGTCAGTGGGGATGTTGCATTTTATCAGGGAGGCTTTGAGGGTGTCCTTGTAACGTTTCCAGTGCCCACCTGGGGCTCGTTGAGAACTCTCTGTTGGCAATACTCTGCTCTTTTTTTTCACTTAATAAAAGGTATTTATTGGAAGAAATATTACAACAGATAAAAGCTACTAGTTTATTAAACATATGAATTACCACTGCAGAAAGTGGGCAATTATTCAAATACTGTACATTTTAAAATCACATTAAAATCCACAATGCATGACAGCACTGCACAATCAAGAGAAAAATGTTCATAACTTAAAAACTCTGCTCTTAGCAGCTACGCAATGGTCACAAGGTGGAGGTTTCTAATTTGAAGATCAGTCATGTATGGAATGCACTGCCATCTACAGGTATTAAGAACTACTATCACAAGCTAACAGGAAAAAGAGCTTGCATTTATATAGAATGCTAAACATTCTGTACTTCGAAAGATGGAAATATGCATGGTTTTAAATATGATAGAAATATGAATGGTTTTAAATGTGCTTCAGAACCATGTTAAGAAAGGGACTTGTTTGCTGATACCCATTACATTTCCTTAGCTTTCTGTTCTTCAAGCAACACCCGGGTCATATTTGTGAAAGATTTGTCCTTATTACAGTTATGTCCATCTACACATTTTTGTTATGCAAGTGGAGTAGCCGAGCCTTACAGATCACAAGACCCCAGGTTTGATTCCCAAGGATGAGGAGCATCTCAGTGCAGAGGGAAAAGAAGGAGGAAACTTGGGGTGGGGCTTGGAGGAGGGTAGTAGAAAACAAGAATTTAAAGGAAGGCGAGAGAAAAAGAACAAGGTAAAGTGCTTGAATGAGAAGAAGATACCAGAGCAATCCAAGGTATGACTCGGTGATAAGGGCCACAGCACCACCAAGGTGATTTGGACAGAAAGTGTAGCCCTGGCGGGGAGGCTATGGTGAGGGGTAAGCTGTTGCCACCTGTGAGCCACATCTCAGTCAAAGCCACAATATCAATCTAATTATCCTAGGGGGGTTTGATCCCCCGTGGGTGTCCAAGCCCTGCGGGCGGGGGGGCTGTTCGAGTGGTTCGTGATCCCTGTGGGAGATTCCGATCCCTGTGGTGGGGGGGTTCCAGGCTGGGGCGTGGACGGGGGGTCCGGGGAGGGCCAGGCTGATGGTGAGGGAGCTTGGCGGCTGGGAGGAAGCTCTCCTGCTCCTCCCAGCCCATAAGGATTGCTCCCCGAGGCTGAGGCCGGCTCACTGCAGCCACCGGGAATCCTGAGCTCTGGGATCCCCGACCACCTGAAGTAAACCCTGCAAAGCAGGTTAAAGTAGTGGCTTCAGGCCCCATTATAATATGCAAATTGCCAACCCGCTTCTTGGCAGAGGGTTGGCAGCTTGCCCCTCCCCCGTGCCGTCAGAGTGAAAGGTGAAAGTGGCCTGGTTGGGGTCGGGGTTCACATTTTTTCAACTTTCACTTCCCCCCACGCCGCCAATCCACCATTCTTGCCTCAGAAAATTCCTGACAAAGATTTATAAACTAACATTTTGCAGTGTTTGCCAAGAAATGCAACTTGGCTTGTGCCAAGAAGGACCTGTGCAGCCAGTTTATCAGTTACAGAACCTCGGTCATTCTTTTCTCATCATCATCATCATAGGCAGTCCCTCGGAATCGAGGAAGACTTGCTTCCCCTAAAAATGAGTCCTTCGGTGACGGTACAGGCCAATACGAGAACCATGATCCCTGTCACTGATGGGACAGACAGTTGTTGAGGGATGGGGTGGGTGGGACTGGTTTGCCGCATGCTCTTTCTGCTGCCTGCGCTTGATTTCTGCATGCTCTCGACGATGAGACTCGAGGTGTTCACCGCCCTCCCGGATGTACTTCCTCCACTTAGGGCGGTCTTTGGCCAGGGACTCCCAGGTGTCAGTGGGGATGTTGCATTTTATCAGGGAGGCTTTGAGGGTGCCCTTGTAACGTTTCCAGTGCCCACCTGGGGCTCGTTGAGAACTCTCTGTTGGCAATACTCTGCTCTTTTTTTTCACTTAATAAAAGGTATTTATTGGAAGAAATATTACAACAGATAAAAGCTACTAGTTTATTAAACATATGAATTACCACTGCAGAAAGTGGGCAATTATTCAAATACTGTACATTTTAAAATCACATTAAAATCCACAATGCATGACAGCACTGCACAATCAAGAGAAAAATGTTCATAACTTAAAAACTCTGCTCTTAGCAGCTACGCAATGGTCACAAGGTGGAGGTTTCTAATTTGAAGATCAGTCATGTATGGAATGCACTGCCATCTACAGGTATTAAGAACTACTATCACAAGCTAACAGGAAAAAGAGCTTGCATTTATAGAGAATGCTAACATTCTGTACTTCGAAAGATGGAAATATGCATGGTTTTAAATATGATAGAAATATGAATGGTTTTAAATGTGCTTTAGAACCATGTTAAGAAAGGGACTTGTTTGCTGATACCCATTACAATTTCCTTGGCTTTCTGTTCTTCAAGCAACACCCGGGTCATATTTGTGAAAGATTTGTCCTTATTACAGTTATGTCCATCTACACATTTTTGTTATGCTAGTGGAGTAGCCGAGCCTTACAGATCACAAGACCCCAGGTTTGATTCCCAAGGATGAGGAGCATCTCAGTGCAGAGGGAAAAGAAGGAGGAAACTTGGGGTGGGGCTTGGAGGAGGGTAGTAAAAAACAAGAATTTTAAAGGAAGGCGAGAGGGATAGAACAAGGTAAAGTGCTTGAATGAGAAGAAGATACCAGAGCAATCCAAGGTATGACTCGGTGATAAGGGCCACAGCACCACCACGGTGATTTGAACAGAAAGTGTAGCCAGGCGGGGAGGTTATGGTGAGGGGTAAGCTGTTGCCACCTGTGAGCCACGTCTCAGTCAAAGCCACAATATCAATCTAATTATCCACAACGAGGTCATGGATGGCAAGGACCTTATTTGCGAGTGAACAGACATTCTGGAGAGGGGCAGTGATTGTCGATCCACTGGTTTAGTCCAAAGGGGTAGTCATGAGTGGAGCGGGTAGAATCGGAAGGAGCTTAGCCTCAAGCAGATGCACTCAGAAGGAAGATTAGTGAAGGAGGAGGATTGGCTGTTGAGATTGCTGCTTGTAAGTGACAGATGCCTCTATGGGCCCTCTGGAGAATGTCCATAGAGGTGCGGAGGGTAATTGTGGGCTTATTCAAGGGGGAATTCAAGCCTGGGTTTGCAGCAGGAGAGTAGGAAAGCAGAGTAGTGATGGAGATTGTGTGGGGTAGGGGAACTAAGTACCTGAGAGGTGAGAATGAACAGGTGGATGACAGGACAAGGAGCTGGCAGGAGAGCAGGGCCTAGTCATGGCTAAGAGGTAAAATAGTGAGACAGAAGAAATGAGGTCAGGTTCAGAGTGGGAACCAAAATGTACAAGCAAAGGGACAAAGAGGGAATTCGGGTTACAAAGGCATGACAGAGTTTAGAAGAGACATGTCCTGTTTGTAAACAGAGGACCTTCACTGTACTCAGGTGCGTGGTACCAATAGAAAAATTCTGCAGATGCTGGAATCTAAAATAAAAACAGAAAATGCTGGAAATACTCAGCAGGTGAGGCAGCATCTGTGGAGAGAGAAAAAGAGTTAACGTTTCCAGTCTGTGACGAAAGATCATCGACCTGAAACGTTACCTCTGTCTCTTGCTCCACAGCTGCTGACTGACCTCCAGTATTTTCTGTTTTTATGCCTTGTACCAACATTATAATGACTTAACACATGGTTTGTCACATGGCTTAGTGTGAGCATGCTCAGTTCACACTGGCCTAATAAAGCACAGCACACGGAGTAGCAACTCATCCTGTCTCTGTCCTTTATTTGTTCTGCCCACATATATTATATTGTAACATGATCATAGATTATTACACTCAGTACACTTGGTGCTTTAATGTTACAATAAAATGTTACAATATCTAATTAATGAAGTGTCAGCCACAGGTGTCAAACAGGTGTCAAACTTCACAGGATTAACAATCCCACCAAACACAAAGTCGAAATTGGTTATGGCTGTTTTTGAGGCAGTGTCACCGCCTGAGTGCTGATTTTAGTGCCGCGCATTAGGCGCAGCCTCAAAGTCCTAAAATCAGTTTTAACGCCCAAAGATGAGGCAGCAGCACTAAAATGTGGTTTTACACACTCATCCTCGGGCGGGAGCTCAGGTGTCCGACTGAATTTCCCGACGGGAGGCTGCCGCCATGCTGGAAATAAAACGGGAAGAAAAAAAATAACTAAAACCGCTCCGATCCACACACACTTCCCCACTCTTAAAACTAATAAAAACATGCATAAATAAATAAAGAGAAAATCTTACCTTCCTTTCTAGACGATTCCGCCCGAGATCCGCTCTTTTACAACAGTTTTTTCCTGGTTGTACGGCCGCCTGTTTTCCGTACAAAGCAAATGTCGCGACAGAGGCATCAAAGAGGCATTGTATGCTGGATGACGTCACCACGCCTCTGCCAAAGAGCCGACTGAATCTAGGTCGAGGCGTCGACGCCGCTTACTGACAATGGTAGGCGTTTGTCACTCGTTAGCCGCCTCCTGCGCACGGTAACGCGCGGCGTACAAAATCCAATTTCGACCCCAAACACTCTACATAGCAAGGCCCACAATAGAATTTGTCCATTTTATTTAGTTAGTATTCCTCTGTCTCCAACCCTTCAGTGACTCGCTCTGTCTCTCATCTTTCACTGACTCTCTGTCTCCAACCCTTTGGTGAAGCTCTGTAATGTATTATCACATCGGTTGTCACATGGTTTAGTATGAGCATGCTCAGCTTCTTCTGGCCTAATAAAGCACAGCACATGGAGCAGCAATTCATTGTCTCTGTCCTTCATTTGTTCTACCCACCTAGATTACATTTTGGCGACAAGGATGGGATCCCAAAGCCACTGTTAGGGACCATGGAAGAACACAGTGTTCAACCTTCGAGTGTACAAATTTAAGGTGAATTTGTGACTTTCTACCGCGAATGCTCATGCAGAATCATCTGTGCTTCGCCTTCGCGTGTCAGTATACACTGCAACAGCAGTGTTGATTCTCACAGGTAATGTGCTGAGTCACTGTTCGATGGGATCAGGACATTCATGGCCGTGTCATTGGAAGCCTCGGTATATATGACCAAGCTCACAAACTATTCAGCTGTTACACTGAGCGGATGGAGACGTTTTTCAGGGACAATAACATTATTGAGACCGAAGGTGCAGATGAGAATGTTCAAGCTCAAATAAAGTAATTCGTGAAAGAAAGAAAGCAATTTTTCTAATGGAGATTGGGCCAGATGTCGATGGAACATTGGCAAACCTACTTGTGCCAGGGAAGCGAAGGATGCGATGTTTGAAGAGATTGTCGAGAAACTCGAGGACCATTTCGACCCAAAGCCGTTAGAAATAGCAGAGATCTATAAGTCTGGTACCAGAAACCAAAAACAAAGTGAAACCATCAGTGAGTACATTGTAGCCCTTAAGAACCTGTCTTTGCATTGTAACTTCGGCACATTTTTGGATCGTGCGTTGCGAGATAAGTTTGTGTGGACACACAGTCCAAGTTACTGAACACTCCGAACCTAACGTTTGACATAGTATGCAAAATTGTCTTACCATGGAGATTGCGTCTAAGAATGCTAGGCAGCTCTATCCAACTCAAGTGCAGCGGAGTTCTACAGTCACAAAACCACCACCAAATCTAAAGCTGTGAGACCGAGTCAAAAGCATGTCGGTGAGAGCAGTTCAGTGAATTGTTTTCGTTGCAATGGAAATCACTCACCACAGCCCTGCTAATACAGGAATGTGAAGTGTTTTCACTGGCAGAAATAAGGCCATATTTCAACAGCCTGCAGAGCTAGATCTAAAGCAGGAAGTAAGAACCATTCTAGTGGTAATGCAAAGCAGCGACAACAAAAGGGAGGAGTTCATAATATTGAACTGAACACACGAGATGTTGAAGAACTAGGCATCTACAGTATCTGTGCCGCTAGCGGCAATGCTAGCAATTGTGAGAAAGACTTCCGTACAAAACGTTTGATCAAAGAGATTGATATGTGTATCGACACGGCGGTGGACTGTTCCATCAAGAGTAAGGGCACATATGAGAGTAAGTTTAATCAAATACCATTTACAAAGAGTACCGTAGAGTTTAAAAACCTTCTCCAGAGAAATCCTAGAGACATGTGGACAAATGGAATGTACAGTTCAACACAATGGCCAGTCAGTAAAGCTGCCCATAATTGTAGTGAGCTACAACAACAGGCCAACTCCCATGGGCAAAGACTGATTGAGAAAGTTAAAACTATACTGGAAAAACATCTTCAGTGTAGATGCTTCAAAGAAGTGACTCGACACAATGCTGAGCAAGTACGAATGCATGTTCACAGACAGTTATGAGGGCATCACTGGGTATGACACGCATATCCGCATCAAGTCCAACGCGAAGCCTGTCTATTGTAAGGCAAGGCGGTCTCCTATGCATTGAAAAGTCAGGTGGAGGAAGAGCTAGCGAAACTCAGAGAGAACGGATGCTAGTAAAAACTGACAAAAGTGAATGGGTTAACTGATACGTCCTTACTACACAGTATAAATGCACACGAGGCCCATGCTTGAGAGAAGGTCAGTCTGTGACCTGTCCTTTATTCCTTAGCACTCAAGTGATGAAGGTGGGTGGAGCTTCCCCTTTTATACCTGAAGGTCCAGGTTAGGAGTGTCTCCCACCTAGTGGTCATTGTTCTCACAGTGTACAACTTAGGTCAGATTATACATGGGTTACAATGCTGGTTGAATACATGACATCACCTCCCCCCCCCCCAAAGTCTTATTGGGATCACAGGTTGAGTCTCTCTGGTGGTTTACGCTCCCTTGTAGAGCGCCTGAGTTGGGGCTCCGGTTGTTGGGCGCTGGCCTGAGTGTCTGCTGTTTGCAGTGCCTCAGGCCTGTCCAGACTGCCCACAGTGACTGGGCTCTCCTCCCTTTGGTTCCGGTGTTCGGTCACCTGTGGTGGAGTGAACTCTATATCGTGTTCTTCCTCTGCTTCTTCTATGGGGTTGCTGAACCTCCTTTTTGTTTGATCCACATGTTTGCGGCAGATTTGTCCATTGGTAAGTTTAACTACCAGAATCCTATTTCCCTCTTCGGCAACCACAGTGCCTGCGAGCCATTTGGGCCCTGCAGCGTAGTTGAGGACAAAAACAGGATCATTTACATCAAAACATCGCGCCCTCACATTCCTGTCATGGTAGTGATATTGTGACTGGTGCCTGCTCTCGACAATTTCTTTCATGGTGGGGTGTATAAGGGATAATCGGGTTTTGAGCGTCCTTTTCATTAGTAGCTCTGCGGGTGGAACCCCTGTGAGCGAGTGTGGTCGGGATCTAGAGGCCAACAGGAACCCCCTTGGATTCTGAGTATTCCCTGTTTGATTATCTGCACTGCTCGTTCTGCCTGGCCATTTGAGGCCGGCTTGAACGATGTCGTTCTGACATGGTTAATTCCATTGCCTGCCATGAAGTCCTGGAATTCAGTGCTTGTGAAGCACGGGGCATTGTCGCTGACCAAGATGTCTGGTAGACCATGGGCGGCGAACATTGCCCGTAGACTTTCTACCGTGGCAGAGGATGTGCTTGAATTTAAAATGTCACACTCGATCCATTTGGAGTAGGCGTCTACTACAACCAAAAACATTTTCCCCATGAAAGGACCTGCGTAGTCCACATGGATGCGTGACCAAGGCTTGGCGGGCCATGGCCAGGGGCTAAGGGGGGCTTCCCTGGGTGCATGGCCCAGCTGGGCACACGTGTTGCACCTGCGAACACAAAGTTCCAGATCTGCGTCTATCCCTGGCCACCAAACGTGTGACCTGGCAATTGCCTTCATCGTGACAATGCCCGGGTGCCCATTGTGGAGTTCTCTGATGAACACCTCTCTGCCCATCTGGGGCATGACTACGTGGTTTCCCCACAGTAGGCAATCGGCCTGAATCGAGAGTTCATCCTTGCACCTGTGAAATGGTTTAAATTTCTCAGGGCATGCCCTGTACGTGGCTGCCCAGTCCCCAGTCAGGACACATTTCTTGACGAGAGACAATAGCGGGTCTCTATTTGTCCAGACTTTAATCTGACGGGCTGTCACGGGTGAGCCTTCGCTTCCGAAAGCTTCAACAGCCATGACCATCTCAGCACCATGCTCGGTAGCCCCCTCAGTGGTGGCTAGTGGGAGCCTGCTGAGTGCATCGGCGCAGTTTTCGGTGCCCGGTTTGTGCCGAATTGTGTAGTCATAGGCAGCTAACGTGAGTGCCCACCTCTGTATGCGGGCCGATGCATTTGCATTTATGGCCTTGTTGTTGGCCAAAAGGGACGTTAGGGGTTTGTGATCTGTCTCCAGCTCAAATTTCCTGCCAAACAGGTACTGATGCATTTTCTTTACCACATATACACATGCAAGCGCCTCCTTTTCAACTATCCCATAGCCCCTTTCTGCCTGGGACAGACTCCTGGAGGCAAAAGCTACCGGCTGTAACTGACCCTTGGCATTGATATGCTGCAACACACACCCGACACCGTAGGACGACGCATCGCACGTTAACACAAGTTTCTTACATGGGTCATATAGCGTTAACAGATTGTTGGAACATTACAAATTGCGTGCTCTATTAAAAGCCCTTTCCTGGCTGTCCCCCCAGACCCATTCACGACCTTTGCGTAGGAGCACGTGTAGCGGCTCTAGCAGCGTGCTCAATTTGGGAAGAAAGTTACCAAAATAGTTCAGGAGCCCCAGGAACGAACGCAGCTCCGTCGTGTTACGAGGTCTGGGTGCTCTCTGGATCGCTTCCGTCTTGGATGCAGTCGGGCTGATCCCGTCTGCTGCTACCCTCATCCCCAGGAATTCTACCTCTGGAGCTAGGAAGATGCACTTCGCCTTTTTCAGTCGCAGACCTACCCGGTCCAGTCTGCGTAGCACCTCCTCCAGGTTGTGGAGATGTTCTTCAGTATCGTAACCCGTAATGAGGATGTCGTCCTGAAAAACCACCGTCCCTGGAATCGACTTGAGGAGGCTTTCCATATTTCGTTGGAAGATCGCGGCGGCCGAACGAATCCAGAACGGACATCTGTTGTACTCAAACAACCCCTTGTGTGTCGTGATGGTGGTCAGCTTCTTCGACTCACTTGCCAGCTCCTGGGTCATGTAAGCTGAGGTCAGGTCCAATTTTGAAAAAAGTTTGCCACCGGATAGCGTTGCAAAGAGGTCCTCCGCTCTCGGTAGCGGGTACTGGTCTTGGAGTGACACCCGATTGATGGTGGCCTTGTAATCGCCACATATCCTGACCGACCCATCCGCCTTGAGCACCGGCACAATCGGGCTCGCCCAGTCGCTGAATTCGACTGGCGAGATGATGCCTTCCCTCAACAGGCGGTCCAATTCGCCTTCTATCTTTTCCCGCATCACGTACGGCACCGCTCTGGCCTTGTGTGGTGTACTGGTCTGGCGTCCGGGTTTATGTGAATCCCTACCTTGGCCCCCATGAAAGTGCCAATGCCGGGTTGAAATAATGAGTCAAATTTGTCCAGGACCTGTGAGCATGATACTCGCTCCACAGAGGAAATTGCATTGACATCGCCCCATTTCCAGTTCATGACAGCAAGCCAACTCCTCCCCAGTAGTGCGGGACCGTCCCCTGGGACAATCCAGAGTGGCAGTCTGTTCTCCGAATCTTTGTGGGTCACGACTACCGTGGCGCTGCCAAGCACCGGAATGATCTGCTTTGTGTAAGTCCGTAGCTGTGCGTCAATCGGCGATAATTTTGGCCTCCTGGCCTTGGATGCCCACAACTTTTCGAACTGTTTGATACCCATCAGGGACTGGCTGGCACCCGTGTCTAACTCCATTGATACTGGGATGCCATTGAGGAGCACTTTCATCATTATCGGTGGCGTCCTGGTGTATGAACTGTATACGTGCTCCACATGAACTCGCTGAACTTCAGCTTCCAGCGATTTCCCCCAGTGTCCATTTCTGCAATTTCTGCAGGTATTTTGCTCATCTCTGCAAACTCCGGCTGAATGTATGCCTCCACGCCTCCAGCATGAGTTGCGGTTTGAAACAAAAGGTCCCTTGCCAGTCGATCGGCCCTGACTGCCCCTGTTATTGTCCTTGAGTGCACCATTAACAGGTGTTGATGGCCCCATTACTGGCCGCATTGTCCCTTGCAATGGCGTGAATCGCTGTTCAGCTTGCCATTGTCTCTGTCGAACTCCCCCTCTGGGTTCGACTACATGTTGGGGCATGCCTGACTGCCCTTGTCTGCCTGGAGAACTCAGTGCTGCTTTAACAATGTTGAATCTCTGTCCCAACCATTCCTTAACACAGTACCTCTCGTCTGTTCTGCTAGTGGCCATGCTCGCGTGGTTTAAATCCCAGTTTCTTGTTGCCATTGATACGTCCTTACTACACAGTATAAATGCACACGAGGCCCATGCTTGAGAGAAGGTCAGTCTGTGACCTGTCCTTTATTCCTTAGCACTCAAGTGATGATAGTGGGTGGAGCTTCCCCTTTTATACCTGAAGGTCCAGGTTAGGAGTGTCTCCCACCTAGTGGTCAGTGTTCGCACGGTGTACAACTTAGGTCAGTTTATACATGGGTTACAATGCTGGTTGAATACATGACAAACCTGATTGTGGTAGTGTCTAAAGCAGACAAAACTGTACACTTGTGCGGTAACTACAAAGTTACTATCAACTAAGCAGTTGATGATGAGCAGTACCCGTTACCGACATCGCAAGATTTGTATGCAGCATTCTCTGGGTCAAAGGTTCTCTCCAAGTTTGACCAGACACATACTTACACTCAGCTGAATGTTGACAGAGAGTCAACAGTATCTCACCATCAACACACACTAGGGACTGTACTCATACACCAAGCTGCTGTAAGGTGTAATGTCCTCCCCAAAACTTTTCCAGGCTACGGTGGATAAGCTGCTGCAAGGATTTCCAAATTGCTTATCCAATTAAGATGTTATGCTGGTCGCAACAAGCAGCAAGGAAGAAAATCTAGAAATGTTGGATATGGTACTTCAAAGGTTGAATGCCCACAATGTCAAATTGAAAAGGAGCAAATATGCTTTTGTGCAGCCCGAGGTTGTGTACCTTGGTCTGAAAGTTGATGCAAATAGCTTGCAACCAGTGAAGGAAAAGGTTGATGCTGTCATCAATACTCCAAAGCCACAGAACGTGTCTGAGTTAAGATTTTTCCTTGGAATGGTCCAGTACTACACATATTTCTTACCTGAGTTAGCGACCATGTTAGCTCCATTGCACGAGCTCCTCAAGAAGGATGTCCAGTGGAAGGCGACTAAAGTGCAACAGGAAGCTTACAACGCTTGTAAGAGAAGTCCCTCTAGCGATGCTCAATTTGTGCACTACGACACACAGCATGAGATTAAGTTAGTGTGTGATGCTTCCAGCTACGGTGTGGGAGCTGTCTTAAACCTTGTAATAGATGACGGCCAAGAGAAACCAATCACTTTCGCATCACAAACCCTCAAAAAGAGTGAAAGAAGCTGTGCGCAAATTGACGAGGAAACACTCGCCATCGTGTTTGGAATCAAGAATTTCCAACAATTCCTGATTGGCAGAAAGTTTACCTTGATTACCAATCACAAACCGCACCTAGCAATACTGGGGCCCAAATCTGCCATCCCTGCAATGGCCTTATCAAGAATGCAACGTTGGGCAGTGTTGTTGTCACAATATATCTACATGTTTGAATATCGCACTTCAAAGCAGAACACAATCATAGATGCCTTGTCCAGGTTGCCACATGAGGACTCATGTGTTGGGAGAGAAAGTGCTCTTTTCATGCTAGGTGCAGTTGACAAAGACTTTCCCATGAATGCAATTGCGAGTGCAGATGAGACTCAAGATGACTCAATGCTGAAAAAAGCATATGAAAAAACCTTGAATGGATAGACTGGTCAGTGTATGGACGCAGAATTGAAACCATTCCATAACCATCGTACTGATTTGTCTTGTGAGCAAGGTTGTATCAAGTGGGGAAACAGAGTAGTAATACCTACTTCTTTGGGAGATAGAATTCTAGCCGAACTTCATACTGAACATCCAGGGATCGTCAGTATGAAATCAATTGCAAGGAGCCTTGTTCACTGGCCTGGATTGGACAGTGATCATCATCATAGGCAGTCCCTCGGAATCGAGGAAGACTTGCTTCCACTCTAAACACGAGTCCTTAGGTAGCTGAACAGTCCAATCGAGAGCCACAGTCCCTGTCACAGGTGGGGCAGATAGTCGTTGGAAGAAAGGGAGGGTGAGACTGGTTTGCAGAATACTCTTTCCGCTGCCTGCGCTTGATTTCTGCATGCTCTCGGCGATAAGACTCAAGGTGCTTGGCGCCCTCCCGGATGCACTTCCTCCACTTAGGAGGGTCTTTGGCCAGGGTCTCCCAGGTGTTAGTGGGGATGTTGCATTTTATCAGAGAGGCTTTGAGGGTGTCCTTGTAACGTTTCCTCTGCCCACCTTTGGCTCATTTGCCGTGAAGGAATTCCGAATAGAGCACTTGCTTTGGGAATCTCATGTCTGGCATGCAAACAGTGTAGCCTGCCCAGCGGAGCTGATCAAATGTGGTCAGTGCTTCAATGCTGGGGATGTTGCCCTGGTCGAGGACGCTAACGTTGGTGCGTCTCTCCTCCCAGGGGATTTGCAGGATCTTGTGGAGACATCATTGGTGGTATTTCTCCAGCGACTTGAGGTGTCTATTGTACATTGTCCATGTCTCTGAGCCATACAGGAGGGCAGGTATTACTGCAGCCCTGTAGACAATGAGTTTGGTGGTAGATTTGAGGGCCTGGTCTTCGAACACTCTTTTCCTCAGGCGGCCGAAGGCGGCACTGGCGCACTGGAGGCCATGTTGAATCTCGTCGTCAATGTCTGCTCTTGTTGATAAAAGGCTCCCGAGGTATGGGAAATGGTCCACATTGGGATGGTCTTGGATCTGGTCTGGAGACGACGAAGGGTGAACAGGTTCCCACTGGTTCTGTAGTTTAGTTCCACTCCAGCGGGGAGCTTGTTGAGTGTCAGGTGGAGCATGGCAGAGAGGAAGGTTGAGAAGAGGGTTGGGGCGATGATGCAGCCCTGTTTGACCCTGGTCCGGACGTGGATTGGGTCTGTAATGGATCCGTTGGTAAAGATCACGGCCTGCATGTTATCGTGGAGCAGGTGACGAACTTTTGGGGGCATCCGAAGCAGAGGAGGACGCTCCATAGACCCTCGTGGTTGGCAGTGTCAAAGGCCTTTGTAAGGTAGAAGAAGGCCATGTATAAGGGCTGGTGCTGTTCCCTGCATTTTTCCTGCAGCTGTCGCGCTGTAAAAATCATGTCCGTTTTGCCCCGTTGTGACTCCGGGAGGAGCTCCTTAGCCACAGGGGGAAGACGGTTGAGGAGGATTCTAGCGACGACTTTCTCAGTGGCTGATAACAGGGAGATTCCTCTGTAGTTGCCACAGTTGGACTTGTCCCCTTTTTTAAAGATGGTCACGATCACTGCAGCATCTCTGAGATCTACAGGCATGTTCTCCTCCCTCCAGATGAGAGAGATAAGGTCACGTATTCGTGCCAACAGTGTCTCTCCACTATACTTCAGTGCCTCAGTGGGAATTCCATCTGCTCCCATAGCCTTGTTGTTCTTAAGCTGTCTTATGGCTTTTTCTACCTCATGCAGTGTTGGGGTTTTCTTGAGGTGGTGGCAGGTAGCATGCTGCGGAATGGAGTCAAACCCGACACTCGAGTCAAAGGCAGAGTCAACACTCGAGTCAAAGGCAGAGTCTCTATTGAGGAGATCTTCGAAGTGTGCCTCGGACTCCTTGATGAGTGTTTCCCCATTCTTGGCCAGCAGTGGGGTGGGGCCTTGGGTGTTTGGACCGTAGGTGGCCACACACATGAGCTTGTCTCAGTTCAGACTTAATTAACTGAAGTACAAGGTTTAAACAAGTCTGAGATAGAAACAGGATCATCTTTGAATTTGGAAACAAAACAAAACAGCCCTAAAACTGGTTCAACACCAAAACCCTCTGTAAGGAGATCAGGAAGGCTCCGCAAACCTGTTATTAAACTGGATTTGTAGTTCATTTAAAAGAAAAATGACAAGAGTCTTTGTTATGTGGTACATGTAATGCTGGGAACGGTAGGACCATAGTTTTGTTGTATTTGAGAGGAGACTACATACATTTTTTTAAAGGGGGAAAGTGGTAGAATGTATTGTCATATGGTTTGTCACATGGTTTAGTATGAGCATGCTCAGTTTGCTCTGGCCTAATAAAGTACAGCACATGGACTAGCAACCCATCGTATCTATCCTTCAATTATTCTACTCACATATATTACAGTCTCTCCCTCCCTGATCCTTCAGTGACCCTCTGTCTCACATCCTTCAGTGACTCTCCCTCTGTCTCCATCCTTCAGTGACTCTCCCTCTGTCTCCCATCCCTCAGTGACTCTCGCTCTGTCTCCCATCCTTCAGTGACTCTCCCTCTGTCTCCATCCTTCAGTGACTCTCCCTCCCATCCTTCAGTGACTCTCCCTCTGTCTCCCATCCCTCAGTGACTCTCTCCCTCCCATCCTTCACTGACTCTCTGTCTCCATCCTTCAGTGACTCTTCCTCTCTGTTTCACATCCTTCCGTGAGTTTGTGGAAGTGGAAGAGTGGAGGAGGAGGGGAAATTACCACCTCATCTGAGAAGCCAAGGGCCTTAGGGGCCCAATGTTCAAAAGAACTGTGACATTGGTGCATCAAAATGGTTTCCATGCATATAGTTGAGATGGTGGATAAGTGGGAGAAGTCCACTATCTGTATCTACAACAGATATTCATACAGCTTGTGAACACCTTGGAGACAGCCTGGCTGATTTCTGCAGCATCAACATGTCAGGAAGAAGTTCTAAAAACATTGGTTGTTTCCAGAATGGTAGCCATGTCTACAGTGCAAAGCAATTGTTAGGGATACGGCTGCATTGTAGTTATGCTACTGGACTAGTAATCCAGAGGCCTGGACTAATGATCCCACCATGGCAGCTGGGAAATTTAAATTCTGTTAATTAAATAAATCTGGAATAAAAAGTTAGTATCAGTAATGGTGACATAGGGCCCAAGTTTCCACACGCGCCTAGAACGGCGCAGTCCCGACCTGGACGCCCGGTTTTCACGCAACAAAGTGCGCCTAAAAAAATCCTCGGTATTCTTCACCTACCTGCAGGTCCTCTGGCCCTCGGCGCAGCCAGCACGAGCTGTGGGGAGGCGGAGCCAGGTCCCTGCGCTGAAAACAGTGCCGGGACCTCTGCACATGCGCGCTACAGTGGGCACGCAAGTGCAGTAGCTCCAGGCGCCGAACTGTGTGGGAGGGGCCCGAAGCACGCAGCCCCTAGCCCTGGCCGAATGGCCTCACTGGGGCTGCGTGAATAAGGCCCCTCCCACGGCCAGCAACTGCTCACCCCCACCCCCCGACCAGACCTGACACCCGCTCCCCCCAGCCTCCGGACCAGACCCGACACCTGCTCCCCGCCCCCCCCCTGCCTCCGGACCAGACCCGACACCCGCTCCCCCCCCGATTGACCCGACCCGACCCGCGCTCCTGTTCCCGCTCCCCGCCTCCCCGACTGGACCCGACCCGACCCGCGCTCCTGTTCCTGCTCCCCGACTGGACCCGACCCACGCTCCTGTTCCCGCTCCCCGACTGGACCCGACCCGACCCGCGCTCCTGTTCCTGCTCCCCGACTGGACCCGACCCGACCCGCGCTCCTGTTCCTGCTCCCCGACTGGACCCGACCCGACCCGCGCTCCTGTTCCCGCTCCCCGCCTCCCCGACTGGACCCGACCCGACCCGCGCTCCTGTTCCCACTCCCCACCCCCCCGACTGGACCCGACCCGACCCGCGCTCCCGACCCAACCCGATCCCCCCCCCACTGGACCCGACCCGATCCTGCCCCCCACTGGACCCGACCTGACCCGACCCGACTCCCGCTCCCGGACTGGATCCGACCTGACCTCCCCTCCCCTCTCTTTCTCCCTCCCCCCTCTCTCTCTCTCTCCCCCCTCTCTCTCTCCCTCCCCCCCTCTCTCTCTCTCCCTCCCCCCCTCTCTCTCTCTCTCCCTCCCCCCCTCTCTCTCTCTCCCTCCCCCCCTCTCTCTCTCCCTCCCCCCCTCTCTCTCTCTCCCTCCCCCCCTCTCTCTCTCTCCCTCCCCCCTCTCTCTCTCTCTCTCCCTCCCCCCTCTCTCTCTCTCTCTCCCTCCCCCCCTCTCTCTCTCTCCCTCCCCCCCTCTCTCTCTCCCTCCCCCCTCTCTCTCTCTCTCCCTCCCCCCCTCTCTCTCTCTCTCTCTCTCTCCCTCCCCCCCTCTCTCTCTCTCCCTCCCCCCCTCTCTCTCTCTCCCTCCCCCCTCTCTCTCTCTCTCTCTCTCTCCCTCCCCCCTCTCTCTCTCTCCCTCCCCCCCTCTCTCTCTCTCCCTCCCCCCCTCTCTCTCTCTCTCCCTCCCCCCTCTCTCTCTCTCTCTCTCTCTCCCTCCCCCCCCTCTCTCTCTCTCCCTCCCCCCTCTCTCTCTCTCTCCCTCCCCCCCCTCTCTCTCTCTCCCTCCCCCCCTCACTCTCTCTCCCTCGCCCCATCTCTCTCTCCCTCCCCCCCTCTCTCTCCCTCCTCTCTCCCCCTCCCCCCCTCCCCCTCTCCCCCCCACCTCTCCCCCTCCCCCACCTCCCCGACCTGAACCGAACCGAACCTCCCCGACCTGACCCAACCCAACGCCACCTACCTGTAAATCTGGTGCTGGGGACGGGCCCTGCCCGAAGTCTCGGGCCGGCCCGTTCAGCCTTCGGTCCAGAAAGGCCTGCCTGAAGCACTTTCACACAGGTAGGAAGATGGTTTATTTAATCTTTTCTTTGCTTATAAATGTTTATTCAGGTTGGATTTATTTGTATAAAATTTGTATAAGTATAAATAAGGATTTATTATCGAATTTAATGACTTCCCTTCCTCCGCCCCCCATCTCGTTCTGGACGCCTAATTTGTAACCTACACCTGATTTTTTAATGTGTAGAACAGGTTTTTTCAGTTCTACAAAAATCTTCACTTGCTCCATTCTACTTTAGTTTGGAGTACGTTTTCACTGCTACAAAGAAGTATCATGTGCTGAAGTGGTTCAAGAAGGTGGCTCACCACCACCTTCTCAAGGGCAATTAGGGATGGGCAATAAATGCAGGCCTTGCCAGTGATGCCCACATTCCATGAACGAATAATTTAAAATAATAATTTGAGCAGAGCTGAGTAAAATTAGCAGCAAACATCCTGACGCAACCTCCAAAATACTACAAAGATTACTATATAAGCAAAGAAACACCAACCATCTGTCGGAGCACTTAGAAGGCCTCTTCAGTATGGTATCTGCCCCAAGTTTACCTTGCAGCGGCTCTTAACACCAATCATATAGTGTCCACCCCTCCAAATCCTCCTCAACCTGACCCAATTCCCTGGGTCAGGGATCATTTGTGATGTACAGTGGAATTCCCACTGCTAAGAGAGAGCCTTCCAGTGGTGCAGCCGGTGAGGGACCTCAAAGGGGCCGTGATGATCAGAACCAATGTCTGACCAAAGGCCTCGTTTGAGACCAGGGCCTTCAGCAGGTAAATGTTAAGAGTGGGAGAGAAAACCATCACAAAGCCCTTTTCCTCTTTTGTGGTACCCAAGGGCCATTATCAGTGCTTCCTGGGGCCTTCTACTACCTTTGCAATGGTGGCCCCAGAAAGTGGCAGCAATACTAATGGACATGGGTGAAATCCACTCGGGTCCTGAGTCCTGTCTCTTCCAACCTGCCATGCATGTGTGGTGAGGAAGGAGATGCCAACAATGGTCTCAGCAAAGGTAAATGGAGGGAAATACAGCAGTAGGCCTCACTCGAATTTTCTTCATTATTTGCTGGCAATCACACATGTTTTCAGGTAGGATCATAGAAGAGAATCCAGCACAGAATTTGAACGATTTGAGGGAACTAGCAAAGGAGATAAATTAAGAGAGGACCGTATTTGCCTTTACAAGCAGGCGCACACCTGTAACTAAAACAAAATGTACTATTTCTGTCTCTGAACAAGAATATCCATCTACAATTGGATTATACACTTGATATTGGGCATAATTGAAAACAGTATAATCTATTCTGTTCTGATCAAAGACTGGAGCCGGGACCCCAGTGGATTTCATTCATATCTATTAAAATTCTTACAGGATTTGACAAGGTATATGCTGGGAGGATGTTTCCCCTAATTGTAGAGTCTGGAATCAGGGGTCACAGCATACGGGGTTGGACATTTAGGACTAAGATTAGGAGAAAGTTCTTCACTCAAAGGGTCGTGAATATTTGGAATTCTCTACTCCAGAGGGCTGTGGATGCTCAGTTGTTGAGTATATTCAAGAGGGAGATATTTCAAGGGATATGAGAATAGTACGGATAGGTGGACTTGAGGTAGAAGATCAGTCATGCTCTTATTGAATGGCGGAGCAGGCTCGAGGGGCTGAGTGACCTACCCCTGCTCTTATTTCTTATGTTCTTAATGTTCTAATGATTGGGAGGTTTGAAGTGAAGGAAAAAGAGGGATGGGCTCAAAAGGATAACGTGAGGAAAATGATTCTGACAAAATGACAGAAATAATTTAATATTTCACATGGCAACTTTACTGGCTGGGTTGTTTACTTTCGGACTTACTGTTGAATGCCACAGAAGGCATAGTTTTTCTTTAAAACCATTCTGGAGTAAATCAGCCAGAATTTAATAGGTGAGGTGATTCATGAAACACTGCACAGAAATAATATGGTCAATTTTTCTATTAAAAAAATGTAGATCTAAAAATCATTTCCTGTGTGTTTTTATGCAGCCTGTCTTGTGAAAATGTTTCAAACATACACGTGTTGGGCATAAGTCTATCCGACATGTATTTTCTCACATCTTGAGATCTTCTGCTGTAGTTTTAGGTACGACTATAGTATTTCTTTATTTGATATAAACTCTGAGAGCTGTAGTTGTAATAATAATTTGATATTATAAATGTAAGCATGATAACTTCACTACCAAGAGGGTTAAACTAGTAGCTGTCCAATAACTATCATATGTATTTATTTTACTGGGGAGTTAAGGAAAGGAATTGAAGGATAAAATCTTGATGAGGGCTTTATTTAACCAGCATGTCCTTAATTCTTGGCCACAATACATCATTTCATACTCCAGAGTATTAAGTCATTAATATAGCAGATGAAAATTAGATTAATTGGAAACTAGACTCACTATTGAGTCATATTTTGGATCATTATCACAATAGTAAACATTATTTGTGCCAAATTATTCTAATGTATACTTGCATATTCTGGCCACTTGCTAAAATTGACCACTTTAACAGAATCTGTAATCACATAATTTCTATGACATAGGCAAAAATCACTGCTCTTGATTCGTGGAACAATAGTGTACGGCACAAGCTAACGTTGCTACAGGGGCCTAACTTATCAAATGAAAAGGAAGAAATCTATCCAGTTGCCTGTATTGCATAAGGTCAATTCATCCTGAACTCGAAATGCACTTTGATACTATAGACAATCTGAACACTGGAGTTTAAAAGCAGCTGTGGGACAATGAAACCCCTTAGTTTTCAACGCAATGCGAAATCAGTTTTGAGACATACCGGCAGACATGTCTAGTGAAAACTGGCAGGCAGACAAACTTCTTGAATTCTTGCAATCTCCACCATCCCATTAACATTCCCACCTTCTGAGCAACAGTCTTTCCTTCATGTCTCACTGCTGGTACACTTAAAAGAAAAAGCAAAACAAAAAGTAGTAACAGTTACATGAATACTTATATATTTTTTTAATGACACTGTCTTCAGGACAAAGGGCCCAAGTTATGGGCCGTGCCTAAAACGGCGCAGCCCGGACCTGGACGCCCGTTTTTCGCGCCACAAAGTGCGCCTAAAAAAAACTTACCTATTCTCCGGCTCCCTGCAGGCCCTCTGGAGCTGGGCGCGGCGCAGCACGAGCTGTTGGGGGCGGAGCCAGGTCCCTGCGCTGAAAAAAGTGCCGGTACCTCTGCACATGCGCGCTACAGTGGGCACGCATGTGCAGTAGCTCCAGGCGCCCAAAACTGTGGGAGGGGCCTGAAGCATGCAGCCCCTAGCCCTGGCCCAATGGCTTCACTGGGGCTGCGTGGATAAGGCTCCTCCCACCCGACCGGACCCGACCCGATCCCCGCTCTCCCCCCCACGACTTGACCTCTGCTTCCCCCCGCCCACCCCCCCCCCCCCCCCCCGGCGACCCGACCTCCGCGACTCTCACTCCCACCCCCCCCCCCTCCGGATCTCCGCGACTCTTCCTCCCCCCCCCCCCCACCCACCGGACCTCCGCGACTCTTTCTCCCCCCCCGTCCGAACCTCCGTGACTCTCTCTCCCACCCCCCCCGGATCTTCGCGACTCTCCCCCTGGACCTCCGCGACTCTTCCCCCCCCCTCACCGGACCTCCGCGACTCTCTCTCCCCCCCCCCCGGACCTCCGCAACTCTCCACCTCCCCCCCCGGACCTCCTTCTCTCCCCCCCCTCTCCTTCCCTCCCTCCCTCCTCTCTCCTCTCTCCTTCCCTCCCTCCCTCCTCTCTCCTTCCCTCCCTCTCTCCTTCCCTCCCTCCCTCTTCCCCTTCCTCTCTCCTTCCCTCCCTCTCTCCTTCCCAGCCACCTCTCTCCTTCCTTCCCTCCTCTCTCCTTCCCTCCCTCCCTCCTCTCTCCTTCCCTTCCTCCCTCCCTCCCTCCTTCCCTCCTCTCTCCTTTCACCTTCCCTGCTCTCTCCTTCCCTCCTTCCCTCCTCTCTCCTTCCCTCCCTCCTTCCTCTCTCCTTCCCTCCCTCTTTCCGTCCCTCCTTCTCTCCTTCCTTCCCTCCTTCTCTCCTTCCCTCCCTCTCTCCTTCCCTCCCTCCCTCTCTCCTTCCCTCCCTCCCTCTTCTCTCCTTCCCTCCCTCCTCTGTCCTTCCCTCCCTCCCTCCCTCCTCTCTCCTTCCCTCCCTCCTCTCCTCCCTCCCTCCTTCCCTCTCTCCCCCTTCACCCCCTCTCTCCCCCTCTCCCCTCTCCCCCTCTCCCTCCCTCTCCTCCCCTTTCCTCCCCTCTCTCTCTCCCCGTCCCCTCTCTCTCCCCCCCTTTCCTCCCCCACTCCTTCTCTTCCACTCTCCCCCCCCCTCCTCCCCCCATCTCCTCCCCCCCATCTCCTCCCTCCCCTCCCCCTCCTCACCCTCTCCCCCCTCCTCTCCCTCTCCCCTCCTCCTCCCCCTCTCCCCCCCTCCTCCCCTCCCCCTCTCCCCCTCTCCTCCTCCTCTCCCCCTCTCCTTGCCCCTCCTCTCCTCCTCCCACCCCCCTTCTCCTCCTCCCCCTCCCACACCCCTTCTCCCCCTCCTCTCGCTGTCAGAAACACAGACACTGACAGACAGAGAGTGAGAGGCACACACACAGACAGACAGAGAGATAGAGGCACTGACAGAGACACACTGGGGGGGCCATCCCAGCACGCTGTTGGAGGACTCCCGGTGCTGCAGTCGGTAAGTAGAAAATGTTTTATTTATTGATTTTTTAATTTTTTTTAATTTTTTATTAATTTTTTTTGATTGATTTATTGGTTGATTTATTGATGTATTTATCATTTATTATTGATGATGGCTCTTTATTTGTAAAACTGAAGTGTTTAATGTTTGTAAACTTCCCTTTAAACCACTTCCCTCCCCCCCCCCATTCCCTACGCCTAATTTGTAACCTACACCTGATTTTCTAAAGTGGAGACAAGGTTTTTTCGAATGTACAAAATTCTTCACTTACTCCATTCTAAGTTAGTTTGGAGTAAGTTTTCACTGCCTAAACTTTGAAAACAGGCGTAAGTGGCCGGACACGCCTCCTTTAAAAAAATAAATTTTGTTCCAAAGTGAAACTGTTCTAACTGACTAGAACTGGAGCAAACTAAATGCCGAGAATTCAAATTTCTAAGATACTCCATTCTAAACCAGTTGCTCCAAAAAAAACAGGAGCAACTCAGGCCGAAACTTGGCCCCAAAGAATCTGGCAAACTGTTGTAAATTTATTTACATAGGCACACGGTGATATTGGAAATCCTGCTGCAATGAATCATCATGAGCCATGAATTGCGACCTCTCCGGGTGCGGACAATGTACGTACGAACTCGAAGAGGCCTCGCAAATGCTGGATCTCGGCGCGCAAGGTGCATACACCGAGGACCAACATTTGAAATCTGTCATTTTGACAAATCGTACGCATCCCCGGGAGAAGGACATATGCAGGTAGAGATTTGGGCTATTTGCCCAACTCCTGCCCAGTGAATGTCCTTCAAACTCTTACGCCTGGTAAAAGCAGGCGTATAGACCACTTTTACCACAGTAAGAGTTTTAATACATAAAAAAATTAAATTCTATCACTAATTTTTATATTAAAAACCCTGTCCATTAAGGTAAGTATGTAACAAGGGTACTACAGTAATCATAGGTGACTTTAATCTAAATATAGACTGGCCAAATCAAATTAGTAATAATACTGTGGAAGATGAATTCCTGTAGTGTGTAGGAGATGTTTTTTTAGATCAGTATGTTGAGGATCCTACCAGGGAACAGGCTATCCTAGAGTGGGTATTGTGCAACGAGAAGGAGTTAGTTAACAGTCTTGTTGTGCGGGGTCCTTTTGGGAAGAATGACCATAACATGTTGAATTCTTTATTAAGGTGGAAAGTGAAGTAGTCCAATCCGAAACTAGGGTCCTAAATTTAAACAAAGGAAATTACGAAGGTATGGGGATTTAATTGGCTATGATAGATTGGGAAGATTCATTAAAAGGCATTAAAAGGCCCAGCGTCATTGAGCAGCCAGCGGGGAGTTCAAGGAGGCAGAGCGGGACGTCGAGGAGACTTACAAAAGGCCCCAGCTTCGTCGAACAGCCAGCGGGAAGTTCGAAGAGGCTAGCTGGTGCAGGGGCAGAAGGCAAAAAAGAAGTAGAAAGAAATCGAAGGGTGACGTCACAGCCAAGAGGTTAAGTGACTGGCTGGTGATCGGTGAGTAGCTTTTCTTTTTCTTTTCTTTATCAGTAGGTAACCTTTATCATTGTTGTTGCCAAATTAAGTTAATCTAGGGGTTAAGTCATGGCAGGAGAGCTCGGACACATGTCATGCTCCTCCTGTGCTATGTGGGAACTCAGCGACGCTTCCAGTGTCCCTGACGACGATATGTGCGGGAAGTGTATCCTGCTGCAGCTCCTAACAGACTGCATTGCGGCACTGGAGCTGCAGGTGGACTCACTCTGGAGCGTCTGCAATGCCGAGGATGTTGTGAATAGCATGTTTAGTGAGTTGGTCATACCGCAGGTAGAGGTTACACAGACAGATAGGGGATGGGTGACCAACAGGAAAAGCAGTGGAAGGGGTCCCCTGCGGTCATCCTCTCTGAAACAGATATACCGTTTTGGGTGCTGTTGGGGGGGAATGACTCATCAGGGGAAGGCAGCAGCAGCCAAGTTCATGGCACTGTGGATGGCTCTGCTGCACAGGAGGGCAGATAAAAGAATGGGAGAGCTATAGTGGTAGGAGATTCTATTGTAAAGGGAATAGATAGAAGTTTCTGCGGCTGCAATCGAGACTCCAGGATGGCATGTTGCCTCCCTGGTGCAAGGGTCAAGGATGTCTCAGAGGGGCTGCAGGACATTTTGGAGGGGGAGGATGAACAGCCAGTTGTTGTGGTGCATATAGGTATCAACAAAACAGGTAAAAAAATGGGATGAGGTCCTACAAGCTGAATTTAGGGAGCTAGGAGTTAAATTAAAAAGTAGGACCTCAAAGAGAGTAATCTCATGATTGCTACCAGTGCCACGTGCGAGTCAGAGCAGGAATCGCAGGATAGCTCAGATGAATACGTGGCTTGAAGAGTGGTGCAGAAGGGAGGGATTCAAATTCCTGGGACATTGGAACCGGTTCTGGGGGAGGTGGGACCAGTACAAACCGGACGGTCTGCACCTGGACAGGACCGGAACCAATGTCCTAGGGGGAGTGTTTGCTAGTGCTGTTGAGGAGGGGTTAAACAAATATGACAGGGGGATGGGAACCAATACAGGGAGACAGAGGGAAGTAGAATGGGGGCAGAAGCAAAAGATAGGAAGAAGAAAAGTAAAAGTGGAGGGCAGAGAAACCCAAGGCAAAAATCAAAAGGGCCACATTACAACAAAATTCTAAAGGGATAAAGTGTGTTAAAAAGACAAGCCTGAAGGCTCTGTGCCTCAATGTGAGGAGTATTCATAATAAGATGGACGAATTAACTGTACAGGCAGAAATTAATGAATATGATATAATTGGCATCACAGAGACATGGCTCCAGGGTGACCAAGGCTGGGAACTCAACATCCAGGGGTAGTCAACATTCAGGAAGGATAGACAGAAAGGAAAAGGAGGTGGGGTAGCATTGCTGGTTAAAGAGGAAATGAACACAATAGTAAGGAAGGACATTAGCTTGGATGATGTGGAATCGGTATGGGTGGAGCTGCGGATCACCAAAGGGCAGAAAACGCTAGTGGGAGTTGTGTACAGACAACCAAACAGAAGTAGTGAGGTTGGAGACAGCATCAAACAAGAATAAGGGATGTGTGCAATAAAGGTACAGCAGTTATCATGGGCGACTTTAATCTACATATTGATTGGGCTAACCAAACTGGTAGCAAGGGTAGTGTACTGACGTGGATAGAGAACTGGTTGGCAGACAGGAAGCAGAGAGTCAGGATAAACAGGTCCTTTTCAGAATGGTAGGCAGTAACTAGTGAGGTGCCGCAGGGCTCAATGCTGGGATCCCAGCTATTTACAATATACATGAATGATTTAGATGAAGGAATTGAGTGTAATATCTCCAAGTTTGCAGATGACACTAAGCTGGGTGGCGGTGTGAGCTGTGAAGAGGATGCTAAGAGGCTGTAGGGTGACTTGAACAGGTTAGGCGAATGGGCAAATGCATGGCAGATGAAGTATAATGTGGATAAATGTGAGGTTATCTATTTTGGTGGCAAAAACACAAAGGCAGAATAGTATCTGAATGGCGGCAGATTAGGAAAAGGGGAGGTGCAACGAGGCCTGGGTGTCATGGTTCATCAGTCATTGAAAGTTGGCATGCAGGTGAAGGGGAAAATGGGAAGGCTTCTCTTCCCACTAGCGGGCCCTTTGATATAAAGAGTCGAAGCTCATCCCAACCCGCATAGCTGCCCTCAAAGTATTAGACGGAGATGGATGGCAAGGTATAATGATCTTTAATTATGGATGTTCAGGAACACTTCTCATCACAGCCGCCTGTGAGTGGAGATGTTCCCTGAATAGCAAAATTGTACATCATTTATACATTTCATAGATCCCTTTGCCCCCCCAGTAAGACCTCCCTCGATCTCTAATTGGGTTACCTTATTAGTAATATTTTGGATTGACAGACCAAGATCTCAAGGCAACTTTTAGACCTGAACTGAGATGACGTCATTGGGTTAGAATTTGCTGATCGTATGTAGCGCCTAAAAGTCTGTTTAGAGTCTTTTCACAGAGTCTTATCAGTATTTGTTTAGAGTCTTCCATGGTGTCTTATATGGTCAGACTGGACTTACCTTAATGTTATCTAGGATTTTGGTACATCAATGTTGAATCAGAGGTCTCTGGGTCCTTGGTGCTGGAATATGTTAGAATGTGAGGTCAGCCACAGACCTTCTGCCCCTTTTGCTGAGCCAATGTAGAAGCCGGCACTTTAAACCTTATTTTGCTTATACCCCTATTTTCTCTTACACAGGTACAGCAGACGGTAAAGAAGGCAATGGTATAGAAACATAGAAACATAGAAAATAGGTGCAGGAGTAGGCCATTTGGCCCTTCTAGCCTTCACCGCCATTCAATGAGTTCATGGCTGAACATGCAACTTCAGTACCCCATTCCTGCTTTCTCACCATACCCCTTGATCCCCCTAGTAGTAAGGACTTCATCTAACTCCTTTTTGAATATATTTAGTGAATTGGCCTCAACAACTTTCTGTGGTAGAGAATTCCACAGGTTCATCACTCTCTGGGTGAAGAAATTCCTCCTCATCTCGGTCCTAAATGGCTTACCCCTTATCCTTAGACTGTGTCCCCTGGTTCTGGACTTCCCCATCATTGGGAACATTCTTCCTGCATCTAACCTGTCTAACCCCGTCAGAATTTTAAACGTTTCTATGAGGTCCCCTCTCATTCTTCTGAACTCCAGTGAATACAAGCCCAGTTGATCCAGTCTTTCTTGATATGTCAGTCCTGCCATCCCGGGAATCAGTCTGGTGAACCTTCGCTGCACTCCCTCAATAGCAAGAATGTCCTTCCTCAGGTTAGGCGAGCAAAACTGTACACAATACTCCAGGTGTGGCCTCACCAAGGCCCTGTACAACTGTAGCAACACCTCCCTGCCCCTGTACTCAAATCCCCTCGCTATGAAGGCCAACATGCCATTTGCTTTCTTAACCGCCAGCTATACCTGCATGCCAACCTTCAATGACTGATGTACCATGACACCCAGGTCTCTTTGCACCTCCCCTTTTCCTAATCTGTCACCATTCAGATAATAGTCTGTCTCTCTGTTTTTACCACCAAAGTGGATAACCTCACATTTATCCACATTATACTTCATCTGCCATGCATTTGCCCACTCACCTAACCTATCCAAGTCACTCTGCAGCCTCATAGCATCCTCCTCGCAGCTCACACTGCCACCCAACTTAGTGTCATCCGCAAATTTGGAGATACTACATTTAATCCCCTCGTCTAAATCATTAATGTACAGTGTAAACAGCTGGGGCCCCAGCACAGAACCTTGCGGTACCCCACTAGTCACTGCCTGCCATTCTGAAAAGTACCCATTTACTCCTACTCTTTGCTTCCTGTCTGACAACCAGTTCTCAATCCATGTCAGCACACTACCCCCAATCCCATGTGCTTTAACTTTGCACATTAATCTCTTGTGTGGGACCTTGTCGAAAGCCTTCTGAAAGTCCAAATATACCACATCAACTGGTTCTCCCTTGTCCACTCTACTGGAAACATCCTCAAAAAATTCCAGAAGATTTGTCAAGCATGATTTCCCTTTCACAAATCCATGCTGACTTGGACCTATCATGTCACCTCTTTCCAAATGCACTGCGATGACATCCTTAATAATTGATTCCATCATTTTACCCACTACCGATGTCAGGCTGACCGGTCTATAATTCCCTGTTTTCTCTCTCCCTCCTTTTTTAAAAAGTGGGGTTACATTGGCTACCCTCCACTCCATAGGAACTGATCCAGAGTCAATGGAATGTTGGAAAATGACTGTCAATGCATCCGCTATTTCCAAGGCCACCTCCTTAAGTACTCTGGGATGCAGTCCATCAGGCCCTGGGGATTTATCGGCCTTCAATCCTATCAATTTCCCCAACACAATTTCCCGACTAATAGGGATTTCCCTCAGTTCCTCCTCCGACCCCTTTTATATCCGGAAGGTTGTTTGTGTCCTCCTTAGTGAATACCGAACCAAAGTACTTGTTCAATTGGTCCGCCATTTCTTTGTTCCCCGTTATGACTTCCCCTGATTCGGACTGCAGGGGACCTACGTTTGTCTTTACTAACCTTTTTCTCTTTACATATCTATAGAAACTTTTGCAATCCGTCTTAATGTTCCCTGCAAGCTTCTTCTCGTACTCCATTTTCCCTGCCCTAATCAAACCCTTTGTCCTCCTCTGCTGAGTTCTAAATCTCTCCCAGTCCTCGGGTTCGCTGCTATTTCTGGCCAATTTGTATGCCACTTCCTTGGCTTTAATACTATCCCTGATTTCCCTTGATAGCCACAGTTGAGCCACCTTCCCTTTTTTATTTTTACGCCAGACAGGAATGTACAATTGTTGTAGTTCATCCATGCGGTCTCTAAATGTCTGCCATTGCCCATCCACAGTCAACCCCTTAAGTATCATTCGCCAATCTATCCTAGCCAATTCACGCCTCATACCTTCAAAGTTACCCTTCTTTAAGTTCTGGACCATGGTCTCTGAATTAACTGTTTCGTTCTCCATCCTAATGCAGAATTCCACCATATTATGGTCACTCTTCCCCAAGGGGCCTCGCACAACGAGATTGCTAATTAATCCTCTCTCATTACACAACACCCAGTCTAAGATGGCCTCCCCCCTAGTTGGTTCCTCGACATATTGGTCTAAAAAACCATCCCTTATGCACTCCAGGAAATCCTCCTCCAACGTATAGCTTCCAGTTTGGTTAACCCAATCTATGTGCATATTAAAGTCACCCATTATAACTGCTGCACCTTTATTGCACGCACCCCTAATTTCATGTTTGATGCCCTCCCCAACATCACTACTACTGTTTGGAGGTCTGTACACAACTCCCACTAACGTTTTTTGCCCTTTGGTGTTCTGTAGCTCTACCCGTATAGATTCCACATCATCCAAGCTAATGTCCTTCCGAACTATTGCCTTAATTTCCTCCTTAACCAGCAATGCTACCCCACCTCCTTTTCCTTTTATTCTATCTTTCCTGAATGTTGAATACCCCTGGATGTTGAGTTCCCAGCCCTGATCATCCTGGAGCCACGTCTCCGTAATCCCAATCACATCATATTTGTTAACATCTATTTGCACAGTTAATTCATCCACTTTATTGCGGATACTCCTTGCATTAAGACACAAAGCCTTCAGGCTTGTTTTTTTAACACCCTTTGTCCTTTTAGAATTTTGCTGTACAATGGCCCTTTTTGTTCTTTGCCTTGGGTTTCTCTGCCCTCCACTTTTCCTCATCTCCTTTCTGTCTTTTGCTTTTGCCTCCTTTTTGTTTCCCTCTGTCTCCCTGCATTGGTTCCCATCCCCCTGCCATATTAGTTTAACTCCTCCCCTTCAGTACTAGCAAACACTCCCCCTAGGACATTGGTTCCGGTCCTGCCCAGGTGCAGACCGTCCGGTTTGTACTGGTCCCACCTCCCCCAGAACCGGTTCCAATGCCCCAGGAATTTGAATCTCTCCCTGCTGCACCACTGCTCAAGCCACGTATTCATCTGCGCTATCCTGCGATTCCTACTCTGACTAGCACGTGGCACTGGTAGCAATCCCGAGATTACTACTTTTGAGGTCCTACTTTTTAATTTAGCTCCTAGCTCCTTAAATTCGTTTCGTAGGACCTCATCCCTTTTTTTAACCTATGTCATTGATACCAATGTGCACCACGACAACTGGCTGTTCTCCCTTCCTTTTTAGAATGTCCTGCACCTGCTCCGAGACATCCTTGACCCTTGCACCAGGGAGGCAACATACCATCCTGGAGTCTCGGTTGCGGCCGCAGAAACGCCTATCTATTCCCCTTACAATTGAATCCCCTATCACTATCGCTCTCCCACTCTTTTTCCTGCCCTCCTGTGCAACAGAGCCAGCCATGGTGCCATGAACTTGGCTGCTGCTGCCCTCCCCTGATGAGTCATCCCCCTCAACAGTACCCAAAGCAGTGTATTTGTTTTGCAGGGGGATGACCACAGTGTACTCCTGCACTACCTTCCTTGCAATGTTCTTCCTGTTGGTCTTCCATTCCCTATCTGGCTGTGGACCCTTTCCCTGCGATACGACCAACTCGTTACACGTGATACTCACGTCACTCTCAGCATCGTGGATGCTCCAGAGTGAATCCACCCTCAGCTCCAACTCCGCAACGCGGACCGTCATGAGCTGGAGGTGGATACACTTCCTGCACACATAGTCGTCAGGGACACGGAGTCGTCCCTGAGTTCCCACATGATACAGGAGGAGCATAACACCCGACCGTGACTTAACCCTTAGATACACTTAAATTGGCAACAACAATGTTAAAGTTTACTCACTGTTATAGAAGAGAAAAAAGAAAAACTACTCACCAATCACCATCCAATCTCTTATCCCCTTGGCTGTGACGTCACCTTTTGATTTCTTTCTACTTCTTTTTTGCCTTCTCTCCCCGCTGCAGCTGCACAGGTACGCCTCTCGGACTGCCGCCGCCTCTCGCTGCCGCTGAGCCTTTATAGGCCTCACCAATGCCAGGAACTCCCGCCTTTCGGACTGCCGCCGCCTCTCCCTGCCGCTGAGCCTTTATAGGCCTCACCAATGCCAGGAACTCCCGCCTTTCGGACTGCCGCCGCCTCTCCCTGCCGCTGAGCCTTTATAGGCCTCACCAACGCCAGGAACTCCCGCCTCTCGGAATGCCGCCGCCTCTCGCTGCCGCTGAGCCTTTATAGGCTTCACCAACGCCAGGAACTCCCGCCTCTCGGACTGCCGCCGCCTCTCGCTGCCGCTGAGCCTTTATAGGCCTCACCAATGCCAGGAACTCCCGCCTTTCGGACTGCCGCCGCCTCTCCCTGCCGCTGAGCCTTTATAGGCCTCACCAACACCAGGAACTCCCGCCTCTCGGACTGTTGGCCTTCATAGCTAGGGGATTTGAGTATAGGAGCATGGAGAAAGCAGGAAAGGGGTACGGAGGTGAATGATCAGCCATGATCTTATTGAATGGTGGTGCAGTTGTACAGGGCCTTGGTGAGGCCTCACCTGGAACACTGGTTCAGTTTTGGTCTCCTAATCTGAGGAAGGACGTGCTTGCTATTGAGGGAGTGCAGCGAAGGTTCAACAGACTGATTCCCGGGATGGCTGGACTGACATATGAGGATAGACTGGATCGACTGGGCCTGTATTCACTGGAGTTTAGAAGGATGAGAGGGGATCTCATAGAAACATATAAAATTCTGACAAGACTAGACAGGTTAGATGCAGGAAGAATGTTCCTGATGTTGGGGAAGTCCAGAACCAGGGGACACAGTCTAAGGATAAGGGGTAAGCCATTAAGGACTGAGATGAGGAGAAATTTCTTTACTCAGAGCGTTGTTAACCTGTGGACTTCCCTACCGCAAAGTTGTTGATGCCAGTTCATTGGATATATTCAAGAGGGAGTTAGATATGGCCCTTATGGCTAAAGGGATCAATGGGTATGGAGAGAAAGCAGGAAAGGGGTACTGAGGCGAATGATCAGCCACGACCTTACTGAATGGTGGTGCAGGCTTGAAGGGCCGAATGGCCTACTCCTGCACCTATTTTCTATGTTTCTATGATGGTGGAGAGGCAATGGCTAACATTGAAGGAATGAATGCATGAATTGCAACATTTATACATTCCTTTCTGGTGCAAAAGCACAAAAGGAAAAGTGGCCCAACCATGGCTAACAAAAGAAATTAAGGATAGTATTAGATCCAAAGAGGAGTCATGCAAAGTTGCCAGAAAAAGTAGCAAGCCTGAGGATTGGGAGCAGTTGAAAATTCAGCAAAAAAGGACCAAGAGATTGATTAAGACGGGAAAATAGAATATGAGAGTAAACTTGCAAGGAACATAAAAACCGACTGCAAAAGTTTCTACAAGTACGTAAAAAGAAAAAGATTAGTGAAGACAAATGTAGGTCCTTTACAGTCAGAAACGGGATAATTTATAATGGGGAATAAGAAAATGGCAGCACAATTAAATAAATACTGTGGTTCTGTCTTCATGGAAGAGGACACAAATAACGTCCCAGAAATGCTAGGGAACCAAGGGTCGAGTGAGCAAGAGGAATTAAAGGAAATGATTATTAGTAAGAAAATAGTGCTGGAGAAACTAATGGGACTGAAAGCCAATAAATTCCCAGGGCCTGATAATCGGCATCCCAGAGTACTAAAGGAGGTAGCCATGGAAATAGTGGATGCATTGGTTGTCATCTTCCAAAATTCTATAGATTATGGAAGAGCTTCTGCAGATTGGAGGGTGGCAAATGTAGCCCCACTATTTAAGAAAGGAGGGAAAGAGAAAACATGGAACCGCAGACCAGTTAGCCTAACATCGGTAGTAGGGAAAATGCTAGAGTCTATTATAAAGGATGTGATAACGGGACACTTAGATAATATCAACAGGATTAGACAAAGTCAACATGGATTTATGAAAGGAAAATTGTGTTTGACAAACCTACTGGAGTTTTTTTGAGGATGTAACTGATAGAATAGATAAGGGAGAACCAGTGGATGTAGTGTATTTGGATTTTCAGAAGGCCTTTAATAAAATCCCATATAAGAGGATAGCGTGAAAAATTAAAGCACATAGGATTGGGGGTAATATACTGGCATGGAATGAAAATTGGTTAACTGACAAGAAACAGAGAGTAGGAATAAATGGGTCTTTTTCGGGGTGGCGGGCAGTGACTCGTGGGGTACCACAGGGATCTGTGCTTGGATCCCAGCTATTCACAATATATATAAATGATTTGGATGAGGGAACCAAATGTAAAATTTCCAAGTTTGCTGACGATACAAAACTAGGTGGGATTGTGAGTTGTGAGGAGGATGCGAGGAGGATGCAAAGACGCTGCAAGGCGATTTAGATAGGTTGAGTGAGTGGGCAAACACATGGCAGATGCAGTATAACATGGATAAATGTGAAGTTATCCACTTTGGTAGGAAAAACAAGACCATCATGGGCTAGAACCTCCACTTTTGTGCTTATCACCCCAAAATGGCCGTTATTTCTGGCGTGGGCATTAAAAAAGGATTTTCTGATCGCTGGCTTCTCGCCCATTCTCAAAACACCTAATTTCCATTTTTGAAAATGGCCGTCATCGCAAACGATATCAAATGGGCGGTAGCATTAAATTTATTTGACCTTCTGCCGTAAAGTGTGGGCGTCCTTAGCAATGGCATGGCAATGCTCGATTCCCGCAATTCAGGAGGTCAAGGGTCATCATGACATGCACAGAAGAGGAGACAGAGAGAGAGGGAGCTCAGAGGCACTGAAAGCGTGTGTGGCTGTGGTGTGTGCTTGTCTGGCTGTTGTGGGAGGCACGAGGGAGATTCACCAGTAGCAAAAAGCCTACTAAGCATCAAGAACATAATTGGCACCGAGTTTTTGTCCAACAAATAGCATATAACATGGAAGGGATGGAGGAGGTCCTGGAGCTGGTAGCCAGGAACACTGGTGGCAGAGGGCTCCCAGTGGTCCCGGAGCGCAGCACTGCACCCCAAGGTGCCGCACCCCCATTGCCAACCACACATGAGAGCCAGCAGCAACATTTTGCTTTTGGCTCGGAGCACGTTCCCACCTCGGGACCGTCCTCTCCCGTACCCGTCCAAGCAGCGGTTCGGCCGTCACCACCCCGCCTCGCCTCCCTCAATGAAGCATCGCCTGACGACCTCCTCAGCCAGGTGGCTTGGAGTCAGGAGGGGAAGGGGAAGGGGTAGAGGTAGGGAGAAGAAGCGGGGGGCGGGCGGGGGGGGCGGGGAAGGGTTGGTTTGTACAGAAATACTGATGATTTCAGACTAATGTTCGCTTTAAATGTTTTTTATTTAACAATACCTTGTAGCACATTGGCTCAGATAGCTGCACCGTTACACGCTTGTGATTCCTTAACATCAAAGGGTATAATCACACTTAAGTTCAATCAACTTAAATTTTAACTGTCACCAAGGTGATGCCCACCATTGATGTCTGACCTGCACACCCAGAAATGTGTCAGCCTTGTAAATAACACCAACACTCTTTCAGGCAAAGCGATCACTGATGAGCTGCTGACGTAAGGCTCTTGCAGCTATCATGCCACCGTGGGCCCTTTCATGTGGTCTACAGGGGGGCGGGAGCATGGCTTCAGCATCAGCCTGATTGTCTGGGCCAATGTCTGCGTCCGCCTCCTCGTCCTCCTCTTCCTCTTTCTGGTGAGGTGGACTGTCAGACTCATTCTTGTACCCTCCTGATAGCCAAAGTTGTGTAGCATGGAGCACACCACCACGAATTGAGCTACCTGCTCAGGATGGTATTGGAGCTCGCCTCCTGAGTGGTCCACACATCTGAAGTGATGCTTCAGCACCCCGATGGTTTTCTCCATGATATTGCAAGTTGCTCTGTGGCTCTCATTGTAGTGCCTCTCAGCCTCGGTGTGGGTGTCATGCAAGGGGGGCATCAGCCAAGTGGTGAGGCCATATCCTTTGTCACCAAGCATCCAGCATTGACCTTGTGGCTCATTGTTAAACAAGTCAGATACAGTGCTCTCACGCAGGATGTGAGCATCATGGATGCTGCCTGGAAATTGAGCATTCTCTGCCATTATAATTTGCTGGTGGTCAACAACCAGTTGGACATTCAGGGAGTAGAATCCCTTGCGGTTCCTGAAAACCTCAGCATCCTGAAAAGGTGCCCGCATCACAATGTGCGTACAGTCTATTGCTCCCTGCACCTTGGGGAAGTTTGCAATTCTGCAGAATCATAGAGCCCTCTCACTCTGTGCCTCCCTGGTCATAGGGAAGCTGATCAAGTCCCTCCTGCATGCGTACAGGGCTTCAGTGATCTGTCCAATGCAGCGATGAGTGGCATGCTGAGCAAGTCTGCAAATGTCGCCAGCTGTGGCCTGAAAAGAACCCGAGGCATAGAACGACAGTGTCTTGGTGACTTTGACCTCGATGGACAGTGCAGTTCTGATGTTGCTGGCAGGCTGCAGATCTGTCCTTATCAGCTGGCATACCTCAGTGATAAGCTCTTTGTGGAAGCGCAGTCTCCGAAGGCAGGTGGTGTTGGGCAAGTCGAATAAGACTGCTTCTCCTTGTACTTGCGGGTGATGTAACTTCTGGTCCTCCTCATCTGTCTGTCACGTCTTACATTGGGCACATAATGCAGTGCAGCATTCCTTCGGCAATGTCGAGTCTGCTGCATGTATTTGGTCACCAAGAGAGAGTGAGAAAGGACAGGCCCCATTGCAGTAGCTCTCTGTTTTCCACCGATTGGTCACAAACAAGGAATGTCCCGACGAAGACACGTCTTCAATTCCAATCGGTCACAGTATGGTCAAGATATTTCTACAAATGTTTACATCAACTCCAATGACCTGCAGAGTACATCCGAACTCCGCCGAGGTTGAAGCACAGCAGTCTTTTATAGGATGCGACATGTGATCTAGAACATGGCATCTATAACGTTGTGATTAGTTCTGGTTAGTTTCACTTTTTGTGGGCGTTTTTTTGGGTGAGCGATATTGTGGGCGAGATGTGTGTGAGGTAGTGAAATTGACGCTGGGCGATCTCATGACCACTAGTTTTGATAAATCTGCACTTTTTGACAAAAAAAAGTGGGCGGGCGTTAATATTGAATCTCGGCGTTAAATCCACGTGGAAAGTAACACTGGATGATATTATGGGCGTTGAATTTTCCCATTCTGATGATTCCGCCAAAAAAAAGTGGGTGGGTGGTATTATTTTTTCTCGGCATTAAGCAGATGGAGAAAGTAACGCTCGGCAATAAGTTTCCGAAAAATGCCCGTCAGTTTCCATTTTGTGTCAAAATGTGCGATATATGGGCGTTAAATGTCATTTCAGTGGTAAAATGGCCGTTAAGTGGGTGTTAAGCATGCAAAAAAAGTCTATCCCAAAGTATTATTTAAATGGTGATAGCTTGGGAAATGTTGATGTACAGAGGGACCTGGGTGTCCTTGTACACATGTCATTGAAAGCAAACATGCAGGTGCAGCAAGCAGTTAGGAAGGCAAATGGTATGTTGGTCTTCATTGTAAGAGGATTTGAGTACAGGAGCAAGGATGTCTTACTACAGTTATACAGGGCCTTGGTGAGACCACACCTGAAGTATTGCATGCAGTTTTAGTCTCCTCACCTAAGAAAGGATATACTTGCCATAGAGGGAGTGCAGCAAAGATTCACCAGACTGATTCCTGGGATGGCAGGACTGTCGTATGAGGAGAGATTGGGTCGACTAGACCTGTATTCACTAGAGTTTAGAAGAATGAGAGGGGATCTTATTGAAACGTCTAAAATTCTGACTGGGTTGGACAGACTGGATGTGGGGAGGATGTTTCCCCTGGCTGGGAAGTCTAGAACAAGGGCTCACAGTCTCAGGATACAGGGTAGGAAATTTATGACTGAAATGAGGAGAAATTTCTTCACTCAGAGGGTGGTGAACCTGTGGCATTCTCTACCACAGAAGGCTGTCGAGACCAAGTCACTGAATGTATTTAAGAAGGAGATAGATAGATTTCTAGACACAAAAGGCATCAAGGGGTACGGGGAGAAAGCGGGAATATGGTGTTGAGATAGAGGATCAGCCATGATCATATTGAATGGCGGTGCAGGCTCGAAGGGCCGAATGGCCAACGACTGCTTCTATTTTCTATGTTTCTATTAAATTTATTTTTAACCCTGTTAAAACATTTTTTTAAATTTCAAAAAAATATTTTTTTTTCTAAAACATTTAATTAAAGTCAATTTCAATTTGTTTTTAATATGTGAAGTGTTTTTTTTATTGTGTTGTGTTGTGTTTCTGAGTTTTTGGGGGTACTCTCATTGATAGTAATGGGAGCTCGTACAAACGGAGCTCTCATTATTATCAATGAGAATACTCCATGTTCATTGGTGGTCCAGGCCCACATTGCACTTACGTCCCTGGGATGTGTGAACCCATATGCTGCGCTGCGCATTCACGACTCGGACTATAAATATACCTATCTCCGGGACCATCAGGCACTTTCGGAATAAACATTTTTGTCGGAGGCTTCCGCCCGCAGAAAGCCTCCAATCGCAATTTTCGGGCCCATAACTTGTGAGGGACATCATCATAATGAAAATACTCTGCTTCTTCTGGTTCATTTCCTTTTTCAAATTAATAAATTAATAACAGGACCTCAATATCATGTTTTTGATCAGCTTCCTACCCAGCAGCCGGCTATATTGACAGCCTGGCCGATGCCCGGGAGGGAAAACCAGCGGCAGGAGGCTGCAGCCAGGGACCTTTGGGTGCGGTCCCTTGTAATGGGAAGAATGAAAGGTCGCGATCGCGGCTGGGGCGAGAGAGAGGTCAGCGGGGGAAGAGAGATGCTGCGATCGCCAGTGGGGCTTCCTTGAGGGGCCGAGGGATGTAGAGCATGACTGCTCTTCCTGGCTGACCTTGTGGAGCTCGCGTGCACTGCTGAGAAATGCATGCCACAGCAGCAGTGAATTTTAAATCTCAATTGCACTGAGGAAGCTTGATTTAAATATGTTAATGAAATGTCCCGCCTCTCCGTAAAAAAGGTGGCGTGCGCACGTTCGGGGTGTTGGGGACGCGTTCCCCATAGTTAAGTTTTTAAAACCCCCACCCCCGACCCTCACTCGCCCATTGTTGGGGGAGTTAATTACGAAGCGGAAGTCTGGATTAAGACTCCAGGGTGACGAAACTGCCCTGCGCCTCGTTTGGGGGCGGTAACCTACCGAGCCCGGGACTTTTATCGCCTGGGATGGAAGTCCTGCCCCAGCATGCAATTGGGCTTTCCGCCCCTTAAATGAGGTGGAGTCCTGTCTCAGGTGCTCCGCCTCGTTGGAGGGGTGCTCCCAGGGCGTCAGCGCGGCGCCATGCTTAAGAGGTCAGTGACGCGCTACACCGCCCTGCCTCAGTTAAAGGGGAGGGCCTCTGCGCACTCTGCAGGCCACTTGGTGGCTGCCACTGGGCTACTAAGGATGCGCTTAACTGGGCCAGAGGCCCGGCATCCAAAAGGGAGTGCTGCCATTGTCGGGCCGACCAAAGAGTCGGCCACAATATAAAATTGCGGCCTGGGACACACACGGCCTCCCCTTTAAGGGGCGCCCCGGGCATATGTCAGCATCCCACGAATCTGGTGCTGATATCAGTCCGCACCAGTCTCCTGGCCCGTGGGGCGCAAAGGGGTCGGCGCGGACAGAGATGACATCATCGCCTGTTGCGCGCTGGCTGGGGCGCTAACTGCGGATTGCGGCGCTACCGGCAAATTGCCCTCAAAATCTCGGGGCAATTTTGGGTGAGGCACTACCGCTGCCCTCCTTAGGGTGAAAAGGCCATTGCGCCCTGTTAGTGCCGCCTGGAGACTCTAATGGGGTGCAAAAAATGGGCAATTTTGGCATCCGGGGCTTATTATAAATATGACATTACAAAGGCATTATATAGCACTATATTATTACTAAAACTGATATAGGTGAGGATGGGGCACATTATAAAGCAAAAAGTCTATACCCTGGAGTTTCTGCTAGGTTGTGCTGGATTTTTCAGCGTAATTTGCCTGAAATATGCTAAGCCAGCACAAAAGATCAAAGAATTTCAAGTGCAAATTACGTCCCGCACAAATCGAGTTTCAGCGATCTTTTGCACTAGTTTAAAAAACATCGCGCTAGAAGCGGGCCCCACCTATAAAACGGGCCGTGCCCCCAGATCGAATTAATCAGCATGGAGAGTTTCCGCTATTTGCACCTGTTTGTGGGCCTTCGAGGAGGTTCTTAAAATTAAGCTGTTTTTTAGGTGCAAGGACACTAGTAGGCACTTTTTAAAAGCTTATAAACATAAGAAAATATTTAATTTACTCAGAAACTGACTACTGTACACCAATGAAATTAGTAAATGGTTCTGTACAGTTTTTTTTTAGGTCATTATCAGTTACTTAAAATCAGGTGGTGGACCAGACACTGACTAAAAATACTTATTGTTTATGATAAGCCCATTTTCAGCTGTGTTAGTAAAACTGGATCAGGTTGCCACTCTTAAATATATCAAGGAATATTTTTTAAAGCTACAATTTTTTCAACAAAACTAATTACGTTTTAAAACGCTGCCCGATTGTGCTGGTTCATGGAAGATTTTATATTTGCTGATGTGCAAGTAAGTTTGAGCAGAAACATGAGCAAAAAAAAAACACTTCTGAAAACGAGAGCAATTTTGAGTGCATTTTGCGCCTGGCTTGCCGAGTTCACCCAAAGCAGAAACTCTGCCCCATTGTATTATTTTTTAAATAAAATAACAAAAAGACATGTTTTTACTGCAGAGTTCCTTTTTCCCTATTTGCTATCCCCACAGTGCTGAGGGAATCAACGCATTGGGCCATAATTTTACGACCCCTACAAGCTGCGCACGCGCCCGTAAAGGCCGTGCAAATTCCGGGTTTTCGCGGGGGAAGCACATGCTTGAAAACCCAGAACTTCCGACCAACAAGAATCCCTGGGAAAAGGGTATCCGTGGGCAGAGAGTTAGACTATTTGCCCAACTTCTGCCCAATGAATGCCCATGAAATTCTTTACCAGGCATTAAGAGTTTAAAAAAACAATAAAATAAAATGTTATCTATCATTTATACATGAACAACCCTGTGCAATAAGGTATGTTTATTTTTAGTCCCATTAAAACATGTAGATTTATTTTTCAAAAAATTTAATTTATGTTTTAAATATTTAACTAAATGCCACTTTAATTAATTTTAAATATGTAATGGGTTTTTAAAAATTTATTTGAAGTGCAGATATATTTTTTGATTTCAAAATTCTCATTCTGGTTTACAAATCCCTCCATGGCCTCGCCCCTCCCTTTCTCTGTAATCTCCTTCAATCTCCGAGATGTCTGCGTTCCTCAAATTCTGCCCTCTTGAGCATCCATTATAACTGCCATGGCTGGCCGTACCTTCAGCTGCCTAGGCCCCAAGCTCTGGAACTCCCTCCCTAAACCTCTCTGTCTCTCTATCTCACTTTCCTCCTTTAAGATGCTCTTTAAAACTTATCTCTTTGACCAATCTTTTGTTCATCTGCCGTAATTTCTTCTTATGCGGCTCGGTGTCAAATTTATTTGGTTTGTCTTCCTGTGAAGCGCATTGGGACATTTTACTACGTTTAAGTTGCTATATAAATACAAGTTCTTGTTGTTGTATTCCCATTCATCCTTATGGGGATTCCGTACGTACGCACGAATGGAGATTCCCTTCTTTTATTGGTTGGGCCCGCCCACGTGATCCCGGGGGTGCTTGCGAACCGCCTTCACTCCTGAGATATGTGGGCCAGGACCGTGAATCTCCATACCTCCTGGACCACCAGGTAGTATGCGGGCATTTTATTTGCAGTTCGGAGGCATTTTCCCGTGGGAAACCTCCAACCGCAAACTGAGGGCCATTATTTTAAATTCTATTCTTTCCAACAAATTGGTTCAAACTAATTCTCTAAATGTGGTATCTGGGATAGAGCAGCAGCAAAATGTTAACTTGATGCAGAAAAATCATGAAATCTTCTCTCATTATTCAGGTTTGCAGGAAGAGTGTTGAACTAAAGGCTTGAATTTAAACATGTTTTATAAGCAAAACATTTCAAATAACAATGTGCCCTATTGCAGAAATATCTGGGAAATATGCAAATTAGATTCATTATTTCTTAAATGTTATCATTTTGATCTAACTATAAAATCTAGCCAATGGTATTTTCTGCCCATTTAATTTTTGTAGCTGGTCATTTTGATCTGGCCTCAATGAAATTACTTTTGTGGTGAAATGAAAGTAGTTTTAGCTACACCCGGCTGATTTCCAGACTTAATTTATGTGTGAGTAACAGAGTGCACTAAAAAAGAAAGCTACTAAAACAGCTTCAGAGCCATAACACAGAATATCCATGTGAAAACAACTGGTTTACATGTGGGAAGTAGAAATGCCTTCTGCCCTTTGTGACACTAGCGCACATATGATTTTGAACCGCGATGTTTTTGCTTGTCTCAAAGTTACAACAATGGACCCAATTTTCCTCATATGTCACTGACACAAGTATTGAGCGTGTCTTGTTTCTATTTCCCTGGCAAGACTGGCGCCTTACTCAGTGTTCTTGTGTATGCTTCGTGAATAAATTCAGCACTGCTAGTTTCAAGCTAATATATTCATGCAGATAGCCTCTACTCTTCAACCCTGCATTCCTATCAATCACAGAGCCAGTACTGAAAGTCAAATAGTAGAGGTCACTAGCATTACACAAGCTAACTTCATAACATTGATCTGTGCTCTTAAAATATATGCACATCTCTGTAATGGACAGGGCTGGAATCAAGAAGTGTTATACTGTTTTAAAGGGATAATGTCCTAATTTAAACCTATATTAATTTTCAATAAAATGTATGCTTCATATACATATCCCTTCATATTACTGTTTTAGTTTTACAATTACTGGTTGATTTTACTTCAATAAATAAAGACGATGCTTATATACTGGTTTAATAATTTATATTTTAACCAACCCTCATGAAGATAAGATGTAACTTTTGATTTAAAACTGTCAAAACACTCAATACTACTAACTTTTCACAGTGATTGCTAGGTTATTTAATTGAAGTATTTTGCAACAGCACAAATGGAAGTAATTATTAGAAACGCTGACAGCAACCCAATCGATCCTCAACTGAATCAAAATACCAAAAACAGGTCAAAGAATAAAAAGTTTTGAAAGCAGTTGTATTCTGAGACTTTCCATCCATCTTTTTCCTTCCCCCCTCCAAGTTGGAATACAGTTTATCTAACTCCTTACTTTGATGTCCAAGAAATTGCTAAATGAAAGGATCAATTAGCTCAGCTCCTTGACACTGACAGACTCCTTCACAAACAGACCTGTCCAAAGTTTGTTAGAAAAATGATCAGCCATCAACTTCTAGCGAGGGAGAGATATTTCGTGAATTGCAAATTTCCACAAGTTCCTGGCTGATTAGCACCACTCTACCGTTAGCTTCATGAAAATGGCATCTCGCACTTAACTTCCATGTAATTTTCCTGAACTTGCTGTATTTGCACATTAATTGCCCATTAAACTCACCACAGAAAGTTAAGTCTAGTAATTAACAATGTAATTAACTTTTTACCAACATGATAATTGTTTATGACGGCCAATCAACCTCTCTTGCCCAAAAAGTGAACAATTATAAGTGTGGAGTCTCACTTCTTCAGGTTGTGATTTGTTTTAATAGATTTTAAAAATATTGCGCTAGAAATTCATCAAATACCGCTACCACCAATTTTTCAGTGTTATTTCGGCGGTATTTGCGGATCGAGTTTTTTTTTACTGTCGAAATACCGCTATGACTGAGTGCTGCTAGTTTGGTCAAAAGTTGACCGGTGGTAGTGGTAATGGTATTTTCATTCTTGCATGACTCAGGTTTTTGGTGCCAAAAAGAAACAGACCTTCTGCGCATGCGCAATTTTTTTCCCGATATTTACCCCCTACAATTCTGGTCAGGTGTCAGGGTCAGGGTTCACTCGCGCATGCGCAGAGCAGCCAGCAGTCTTACATTTTGGAGAGAGAGAGAGGAGATAATCGGAGAGGAGAGAGAGATATTCGAATAGGAGAGATAATAAGAGATAATAGGAGAAAAATGCAGCACCCAGAAGTAGTGAAGCAAAGGGCATGAAAATTCAGCCTGGATGCCCAAGAGGCACTGTTGGCAGCAGTGGAGGTCAGATGGGGACAATTGTTTTGATGTGGACGAGCAAGAACCCGGCCCCCTCCCCGCACCCAGCAGAAGAATATGGACTGCTATTTCTGAGGAAGTGTCCTCGACAGATGACATCCACCAGGACCTCCAGCAGTGCAGGAGGAAGGGGCGGAATAACCTTTGCGTGCCTGCAAGAGTAAGTCATATTTTTATTCATGCAGTCCTTGATTACTCACAATGTAAATCTGACACATGTTGCTGTAGGTAGGCTTAGTGTTGCACCTTATTTGCCATGAATGATATTTACACATTGTTAAGATGGCTTTCTGAGATCTTAAACAATGTTTCTGCACTTCGATGTCTTCCTCATGAACCACATGCAGCTTAATGGGACATAAACAAAGGACTGTATTAAATGAACACAGTATGAAATAGATGGCTATCGATGTGTGCCACAAGAGCAGAAGGGCAATTCAGTTAAGCATTGTTATTGTCATTTTTGCAGAAGAAACTGGCTCACAATCGAAGTGCACAGCGACGCACGGAGGGTGGTTCACCCAACATCCAGCCCTTAACAGAGGTGGAGGAATGTGTGGTAGTCCTGGTGAGTGCCAAAACCGATCGACTACCCATGCAGGTGCTGATCCTATGACTTCAACTGAGGGTAAATGTTGGGGTCATGTAATGTAATATCATGTAGTGTCTGTTGACTTGGGTTCGGGTAATTTGATGTAGTGTCTCTCGACGACATATAATGCAGAAGTAGTGGTCCTTCAAATAGGCCTGCGCTATGTGACCGTTCTCATGTCAGCCTGCCCCCTCCCCTGCTGCTAACCACTCATGTGCTGTTTTCTATTTCCACCATGGAAGCATCCCACCACAGAAGCCTCCACCTCCAGGTCATACCTTCATGCTTGGGTCAACGAGGAGGATGAGGAAGAAGAGGAAAAGGCGGATGAGGGGTGCCCAGAGGACCTTATGGAGGAAACAGCTATTGTGGTGTGGTCGTTGTTAGTCAGTGGGAGTGGAGGGATGGAGGGATCGGACAAGTCTGCATCTATTTTAGCTGTGGCCACACTCCCTCAGAGGGATCCACATTTCATGGGTTCCCCGCCTCCATGGCAGCGGGACCAAGTGATGTACAGCAATGCACCCCAAATGTAGACCCCGGTATGCCGCATCTACGGACGTTGAGTCGGCAGAACCGGTCTGCTGAGAGACAGGCACGCACAAACATGGTGGGACTGTCAAGGGAGAGCGTTGAACTTGATCAATAGCTCCTCCAGGCCCTGGGTGGAATTTCCGGCAACATCGCCATACAATCTGCTAGACAATCTGCGGACATGTCGCAGATGATTGCGGCGATGCGGGAAAACATTGGGTCTGTCAATGCCACGCGGCAATTGATGGTCTCGGCTTTTGACACTGCAGTCCCCAGTGTCATACCACCCAGACCGACAGCACTTGTGGGTGGAGAGGTAGAACAGCCTTCCATACTGAAATGTAAATCCATGTGGTGTTCAGCCTTCCATTCCTCGAGCTTTTCCAGTGGATCCACAAATGGCGTTGCTACCGTCTATCCCCTGACAACAGCTTGGCTCTGGACGCCTTGCTGCACAACTTCCTGGTTCCAACGTGGGTAGGGGTGGTGAGAGGAAGAAAGGTGGGATTAAGGTCTGGGGGAGGGGGGCGCGGGGAGAGAAACATAGAAACATAGAAAATAGGTGCAGGAGTAGGCCATTCGGCCCTTCGAGCCTACACCACCATTCAATATGATCATGGCTGATTATTTTTGCAACTTCAGTACCCCATTCCTGCTTTCTCTCCATATCCCTTGATCCCTTTAGCCATAAGGACCACAGCTAACTCCCTTTTAAATATATCTAATGAACTGGCTTCAACAACTTTCTGTGGTAGAGAATTCCACTGGTTCACAATTCTCTGAATGAAGAAATTACTCCTCATCTTGGTCCTAAATGGCTTAGCCCTTATCCTTAGACTGTGACCCCTGGTTCTGGACTTCCCCAACATCGGGAACATTCTTCCTGCATCTAACCTGTTACGTCTCAAATAAAGCAATGTAACTGAGTACTGTAGACTTGAGTAAGTGTGACCTTAGTCTCTTTATTCTGACTTCAGAGTGCTGGCATAGCATGGGAGACCTGCTTATATGCAGTGCTCCCAAGGGATGCTGGGATCCCTTGAGACGCCAACAGATGTGCCCTCTGGTGGCGGTAAAATGTTGGTTACAAGGTGTTGCATACATAACATCACTCCCCCGCCCCCCCGCCAAAGTTAATAGTACACTTATTTACAGGGTAAGAGGATCTGGGCTTTCCGCTCTGTAGTCAATCGTCTCGGTATAAACACAGGTGCAGGTGAGTTGGTTGGGCCTTCGCTGGGCTGCTGCGCAGCTGGCCTTGCTGGACTGCTGGGGGTGATGTGTTCAGCTTTGTGGTTAACCATGATGTCAGTTGCCATTTGTGTGTGTATCGGAGGGTCGCTCTTCAGGTTGCTCGTGGCTGTCTGTGAATCGCAATTTGTTTTGCTCCAAATACTTTCTGCAAGTTAGTCCATTTGCAAGTTTAATCTCAAACACGCTAGTCCTTTCTTTGGCTACGACAGTGCCAGCAAGCCATTTGGGACCATGTCCATAGTTGAGTACAAATACAGGGTCATTGACTTCAATATCGCGTGACAAATTTGCGAGACCATGGTACATGCTTTGTTGATGCCGCCTGCCCTCGACATGATCATGGAGATCCGGGTGGACTAGAGAGAGCCTTGTTTTGAGTGCCCTTTTCATGAGCAGTTCGGCAGGGGGAACCCCGGTGAGTGAATGGGGTCTTGTGTGGTAGCTGAGCAGGACTTGGGACAAGCAGGTCTGCAGGGAGCCTTCCGACATGCATTTCAAGCTTCGCTTGATGATTTAGACTGCCCATTCTGCCTGGCCGTTAGATGCAGGTTTGAATGGGGCAGATGTGACGTGCTTGATCCCATTGCGGGTCATGAATTCCTTGAATTCAGTGCTGGTGAAGTACGGCCCATTGTCGCTGACAAGGACATCAGGCAGGCCGTGCGTGGCAAACATGGCTCGTAGGCTTTCGATGGTGGCAGTGGATGTGCTTACAGATATTATTGCACACTCAATCTATTTTGAATAAGAGTCCACAACAACCAAAAACATTTTGCCTAGAAACGGGCCAACGAAGTCAAAATTGATTCTAGACCACGATTTGGAGGGCCATGACCACAAACTTAGCGGTGCCTCCCTGGGTGCATTGCTCAGTTGAGAGCAAGTGTTGCATTGGCGCACGCAAGACTCCAAATCTGAGTCGATGCCAGGCCACCACACATGGGATCTGACTATAGCTTTCATCATTACTACACCTGGGTGGGTACTGTGTAGGTCGCGTATGAATGTTTCCCTGCCTTTCTTACGATTACCCCACGCGATTACCCCACAAAAGACAGTCCACCTGTATAGACATTTCGTCTCTGCACCGCTGGAATGGCTTGATCTCTTCTTGCATCTCCGCTGGGACGCTGGACCAGCTCCCATGGAGGACACAGTTTTTTACAAGGGACAGTAAAGGATCCTGGCTGGTCCAGGTCCTGATCTGGCAGGCCGTAACGGGTGTTTTTTCGTTTTCAAATGCATCCATCACCAAGAGCAAATCTGCAGGCTGTGCCATTTCCACCCCGGTGGTGGGCATTGGTAGCCGACTGAGAGCATCAGCGCAGTTCTCTTGCCTGGCCTGTGGCGAATTACATAATTATATGCAGACAGCGTGAGCACCCATCTTTGGATGTGAGCAGAGGCATTGGTATTAATACCTTTGCTCTGTGAGAATAATGATACGAGTGGCTTATGGTCAATTTCTAACTCGAACTTAAGCTCAAACAGATACTGGTGCATTTTTTTCACCCCGTAAACGCATGCCAGAGCTTCTTTTTCAATCATGCTATAGGCCCTTTCGGTCTTGGACAAACTCCTGGACGCATAAGCGACCGGTTGCAATGTTTTCAATTCGTTTGCTTGTTGTAACACACACACGACCCCGTAAGAAGATGCATCGCAAGTGTTATGTAATGATGTGTGCATCGTCCCAGTACCTTAAATGTAATGTAAGCACTATGCCACACCACAGAGGGCGCTGTGGTGGGAAACCCTGGTAGTACCTGCAACAGGTGCTATATAAGGCTGACCACCACACCTGAGAAGCACTCTGGAGCTGAACAATAAAGGACGAAGGTCACAGCAGTTAGATTTACACCAGACCGTGTGGAGTCAGTGATTTGTGTGCTAGATACACCACAGCAAGCTAGCACTAAACGTTTACATGGGTCATACAGAACAAGCAGTTTGTTGCAACATTACAGATTTCTGGCTTTCTCAAAAGCAGTCTCTTGTGATTTCCCCCATACCCAGTCATCTCCTTTGCATAGCAACACATGTAGAGGTTCTAGCAAGGTGCTTAACCCGGGTAGGAAATTATCAAAATAATTGAGGAGTCCCAGGAACAACCACAGCTCCATCACGTTCTGTTGTCTCGGCGTGTTCTTGGTGGCCTCCGTCTTAGCGTCGGTGGGTCTGATGCCATTTGCCATGATTCTTCTCCCTAAGAACACGACCTCTGACACCAGGAAAACACACTTCGAGCGTTTCAACCTGAGTCCCACATGATTTAACCGACTTAGAACCTCTTCCAGGTACTGCAAATGTTCGATGGTGTCCCGATCTGTGATCAATATGTTGTCTTGGAAAACCACGGTGCGTGGAACCGACTTTAGCAGACTCTCCATGTTCCTTTGAAAAATAGCCGAGGCCGATCGAATCCCAAACAGACATCTATTGTAGATGAACAGACATTTGTGCGTGTTGATGCAGGTGAGGCCTTTCGAAGATTCCGCCAGCTCCTTTGTCATGTAGGCCGAGGTCAGGTCCAACTTGGTGAATGTTTTCCCTCCTGCCAGCGTCACAAATAGGTCGTCTGCCTTGGGTAGCTGGTATTGGTCTTGCAGCGGAAAACGGTTAATCGTTACTTTATAGTCCCCACAAATTCTGACCGTGTCATCGCCTTGAGAACCGGAACAATCGGACTGGTCCACTCGTTGAACTCAACATAGAAACATAGAAACATAGAAAATAGGTGCAGGAGTAGGCCATTCGGCCCTTCTAGCCTGCACCGCCATTCAATGAGTTCATGGCTGAACATGCAACTTCAGTACCCCATTCCTGCTTTCTCGCCATACCCCTTGATCCCCCTAGTAGTAAGGACTTTATCTAACTCCTTTTTGAATATATTTAGTGAATTGGCCTCAACAACTTTCTGTGGTAGAGAATTCCACAGGTTCACCACTCTCTGGGTGAAGAAGTTTCTCCTCATCTCGGTCCTAAATGGCTTACCCCTTATCCTTAGACTGTGACCCCTGGTTCTGGGCTTCCCCAACATGGGGAACATTCTTCCTGCATCTAACCTGTCTAAACCTTCAGAATTTTAAACGTTTCTATGAGGTCCCCTCTCATTCTTCTGAACTCTAGTTAGTACAAGCCCAGTTGATCCAGTCTTTCTTGATAGGTCAGTCCCACCATCCCGGAAATCTTCGCTGCACTCCCTCAATAGCAAGAATGTCTTTCCTCAAGTTAGGAGACCAAAACTGTACACAATACTCCAGGTGTGGCCTCACCAAGGCCCTGTACAACTGTAGCAACACCTCCCTGCCCCTGTACTCAAATCCCCTCGCTATGAAGGCCAACATGCCATTTGCTTTCTTAACCACCTGCTGTACCTGCATGCCAACCTTCAATGACTGATGTACCATGACACCCAGGTCTCGTTGCACCTCCCCTTTTCCTAATCTGTCACCATTCAGATAATAGTCTGTCTCTCTGTTTTTACCACCAAAGTGGATAACCTCACATTTATCCACATTATACTTCATCTGCCATGCATTTGCCCACTCACCTAACCTATCCAAGTCACTCTGCAGCCTTATAGCATCTTCCTCGCAGCTCACACTGCCACCGGCACGATGATGCCCTCTCATTGCAGCCTGTCCAGCTCGATCTCCACTTTCTCTTGCATCATGTATGGCACCACACGTGCCTTGTGGTGGATGGGTCGTGTACCGGGAACTAAGTGGATCTGCATCTTCACCCCAGAGAAATTTCTGATGCCTGGCTCAAATAACGATGGGAATTTGCTCAAAACCTGGGAACATGAGACGTCGTTGACGGACGAAAGCGCTCGGATGTCGTCCCAGTTCCAGCTGATTTTTCCCAGCCAGCTTCTGCTGAAGAGTGGGGCCATCTCCTGGTACAATCCATAGTGGTAGTTCGTGCACCGCTTCATCATAGGAGACTTTTACTGCTAAACTGCCAATTACGGGGATCAGCTCTTTAGTGTAAAGTTCTCAGCTTGGTATGAATAGGCTCAGCTTGGGCCTTTGTGCCTTGTTGCACCACAGCCTCTCAAAGGCCTTTTTGATCATGATAGACTGACTCGCATCCGTGTCCAATGCCATGGATACTGGAATTCCGTTCAGTTCAACTTTTAACATGATCGGAGGACATTTCGTGGTGAAGGTGTGTACCTCATACACTTCTGCCTCAACGGTTCGAGTCTCTAGTTCAGTTAATTCCACCATGGATCAGTCTTCCTCTGCAACGTGGTGGTTTGCAGGATTTGCAACTCGTCTGCACATTCGCTGGAGGTGTCCCATTGTTCCACAGCCTTTGCACGCATAATGTTTGAAGCAGCATTGATGGGCTCAATGATCACCTCCGCAGTGCCAACAAGGTGTTGATTGCCTCGCATTCACACTTGATGGTGGACTCTGAGTCATCTGAGGTCGTGCAGCTGTAGGCGTATATGTTCTGCCATATGCATTCCTGCCTGAAAACGACGTTACTTTGTGTTCAGTACTTGCTGATGCATCGTTATGCTGCAAAATTTGTTTGTCGAATTCAGTGACTGGGCGAGCCCGATTGTGCCGGTGCTCAAGGCGGATGTGTCGGTCAGGATATGTGGCGCTTACAAGGTCACCATCAATCGCGTGTCACTCCAAGACCAGTACCCGCTACCAAGAGCGGAGGACCTCTTTGCGACGATATCCGGTGGAAAACCTTTTTCAAAATTGGACCTGACCTCAGCTTACATGACTCAGAAGCTGGCGAGTGAGTCGAAGAAGCTGACCACCATCACGACACACAAGGGGTTGTTTGAGTATAACAGATGTCCGTTCGGGATTCGTTTGGCCGCCGCAATCTTCCAGCGAAATATGGAAAGCCTCCTCAAGTCGATTCCAAGGACGATGGTTTTTCAAGACGACATCCTCATCACGGGTCGCGATACTGAAGAACACCTCCACAACCTGGAGGAGGTGCTACACAGACTGGACCGGGTAGGGCTGCGACTGAAAAGGCGAAGTGCGTCTTCTTAGCTCCAGAGGTAGAATTCCTGGGGAGGAGGGTAGCAGCAGATGGGATCAAACCTACTGCGTCCAAAACGGAAGCGATCCAGAGCGCACCCAGATCCCGTAACATGACGGTGGTGCATTCGTTCCTGGGGCTCCTGAACTATTTTGGTAACTTTCTTCCCAAATTGAGCACGCTGTTAGAGCCGCTACACGTGCTCCTACGCAAAGGTCACGAGGGACAGCCAGGAAAGGGCTTTTGATAGAGCGCGCAATTTGTTCTGCTCCAACAAACTGTTAACCTTATATGACCCATGTAAGAAACTTGTTTTAACGTGCGATGTATCATCCTATGGGGTCGGGTGTGTGTGTTGCAGCATGTGAATGCCAATGGTCAGTTACAGCAGGTAGCTTATGCCTCCAGAAGTCTGTCCCAGGCAGAAAGGGGCTACGGGATGGTAGAAAAGGAAGCGCTAGCATGTGTATATGCAGTAAAAAAAAATGCACCAGTGCCTGTTTGGCAGGAAATTTGAGCTGGAGACAGATCACAAACCCCTAACGTCCTTTTTGGTCGCTAACAAGGCTATAAATGTGAATGCATCGGCCCGAATACAGAGGTGGGCACTCACGTTAGCCACCACTGAGGGGGCAACTGAGCATGATGCTGTTGAAGCTTTCGAAAGCAAAGGCTCACCTGTGATAGCCTGTCAGATTAAAGTCTGGACAAATAAAGACGCGCTACTGTCTTTAGTTAAGTAATGTGTCCTGAATGGGGACTGGGCAGCCATGTACGGGGCATGCCCTGAGGAATTTAAACCGTTTCATCGGCGCAAGGATGAACTCTCGATTCAGGCCGATTGCCTACTGTGGGGAAACCGAGTAGTCATGCCCCAGATGGGCAGAGAGGTGTTTATCAGAGAACTTCACAATGCGCACCCGGGCATTGTCATGATGAAGGCAATTGCCAAGTCACACATTTGGTGACCAGGGATAGGTGCAGACCTAGAACTTTGTGTTCGCAGGTGCAACATGTGTGCTCAGCTGGGCAACGCACCCAGGGAAGCCCCCCTTAGCCCCTGGTCCTGGTCCGCCAAGCCATGGTCACGCATCCATGTGGACTACGCAGGTCCTGTCATGAGAAAAATGTTTTTGATTGTAGTAGACGCCTATTCCAAATGGATTGAATGTGCCATTTTAAATTTAAGCACATCCTCTGCCATGGTAGAAAGTCTACGGGCAATGTTCGCCACCCATGGTCTACCGGATGTCTTGGTCAGCGACAATGGCCCATGCTTCACAAGCACTGAATTCCAGGACTTCATGGCAGGCAATAGAATCAACCATGTCAGAACTGCACCATTCAAGCCGGCCTCAAACGGCCAGGCGGAACGAGCAATGCAGATAATCAAACAGGGGATGCTCAGAATCCAAGGGGGCTCCCTACAAAGCTGCTTATCACGCCTCCTGTTGGCCTATAGATCCCGACCACACTCGCTCACAGGGTTCCACCCGCAGAGCTGCTAATGAAAAGGACGCTCAAAACCAGTTATCCCTTATACACCTGACTATGAAAGAAATTGTTGAGAGCAGGCGTCAGTCACAATGTGACTACCATGACAGGAATGCGAGGGCGCAATGTATTGATGTCAATGACCCTGTTTTTGTCCTTAATTACGCTGCAGGGCCCAAATGGCTTGCAGGCACTGTGATTGCCAAAGAGGGCAATAGGGTTTTGATAGTTAAACTTACCAATGGACAAATCTGCCGCAAACACGTGGATCAAACAAAAAGGAGGTTCAGCAACCCCATAGAAGAAGCAGAGGAAGAACACAACGCAGAGTTTACTCCACCGCAGGTGACCGAGCACCGGAACCAAGTGGAGGAGAGCCCAGTCACTGTGGGCAGTCCGGACAGGCCTGAGGCACCACAAACAGCAGACACTCAGGCCAGCGCCCAACAACCGGAGCCCCAACTCAGGCGCCCTACAAGGGAGCGTAAACCACCAGAGAGTCTTAACCTGTGATCCCAATAAGACTTTGAGGGAGAGGTGATGTCATGTATTCAACTATCATTGTAAACCCATGTATAAGCTGACCTAAGTTGTACACCTTGAGAACATTGACCACAAGGGGCGAATTTGTGGGAGACACTCCTAACCTGGACTTTCAGGTATAAAAGGGGAAGCTCCACTCACTTTCATCACTTGAGGTCTTGGTAATAAAAGTAACTGGTCACAGAGTGACCTTCTCTCAAGTATGGGCCTCGTGTGCATTTATACTGTATAGTAAGGACAAATCAATAATGCTCTTGAATAAAGCTTCTTCCAGCTCTATTCTGCATTGCATAAATAGCCAGCAGTATTGGCAGCGATATTATAGGCCCCATTCTTTTAAATGTTCTCAAATATCCTCAAATATAGTCAAAGAATACTGCTGGCGGTAAATTAGTCAATACCACCATTTATACCACTGGCTTATAATACCGCCACGAAAACTGTAGCCTTCTCTCAAAATTCATTCATGTAATGAACTTCGGCTCCGTTTTTCAAAATGGTGTCGTTACCGCTGGGTCTGAGCAGGTAAGACTACAGTTTTCGTGGTGGTATTTTAAGCCAGTGGTAAAAATGGTGGTATTGACGAATTACCACTGGCGGTATTTTGGCATTGCATACAGATTTGACGTCATAAAAACGGTGAAAAAATAGGGCCGGTAGGATTTTTACTGCTGGCGGATAATCACTGGTGAATTTACCGCCGGCGATATTTCGGCAGTAAATTATTACATCGGCGGTATTTCAGAGGTAAATAATTTTTCGGTGGTAAAATTGAGGTAAAATGGGCAGTAAATGGGCAGGAAACTGATGAATTTCCAGCCCTATAAATATTACCTTATTCTTTTTCTTACTTTTTCTTTCTGTCTCTTTTTTACTCTCTCTCTTAATCCAATCCTTCCTTTACGCTCTTTATTTCTCTTGCTGTACCTGTTGTGACATTGAATTCACCCATTCTAATTAACCCTCCATCTCAGTTCTTACTCTGTTTAGTTCTCAATCCTTAAATCTCATTGTTTAAGGAGATACACTGTATGTCCCATTATTCACCAAGGTCCCAGATGCCCTGTTGCCTTTACTGCACCATTATCAGCTCACACTTGCAGCAACTTTTTTCCACAAACATTTGTGAAAACTAAATGTGCTCAGAAGATCACAAGAACACAAGAAATAGGAGCAGGAGTAGGCCATTTGACCCCTCGAGCCTGCTCCTCCATTTAAAAAGATCATTGCTGATCTGATCATGGTCTCAGTTCCACTTCCCTGCCCGCTCCCCATAACCCTTTATTCCTTTGTCGCTCAAAAATCTGTCTATCTCCACCTTAAATATATTCAATGACCCAGCCTCTACAGCTCTCTGGGGCAGAGAATTCTACAGATTTACAACCCTCTGAGAGAAGAAATTCCTCCTCATCTCAGTTTTAAATGGGCAGCCCCTTATTCTGAGACTATGCCCCCTAGTTTTAGTTTCCCCTATGAGTGGAAATATCTTCTCTACATCCAACTTGTCAAGTCCTCTCATTATCTTATCTGTTTCGATAAGATCACCTCTCATTCTTCTGAACTCCAATGAGTACAGTCCCAACCTACTCAACCTATCTTCATAAGTCAACCCCCTCATCTCTGGAATCAATGTAGTGAACCTTCTCTGAACAGCCTCCAATGCAAGTATATCCTTCCTTAAATACGGAGACCAAAACTGCACGCAGTACTCCAGGTGTGGCCTCACCAATATCCTGTACAGTTGTAGCAGGACTTCTCTGTTTTTATACTCTATCCCCCTTGCAACAAAGGCCAACATTCCATTTGCCTCCCTGATTACTTGCTGTACCTGCATACTAACTTTTTTATGTGTGCACGAACAAGTCTTACTAACGGGGCACGTCGCAGGATGCTCCGCTCCAGCAAAATCTGGCCCATTATGTTTTTACAGGCCACAGACACTGCAAGGCATTGCAAGAACTGTCAGCTGGAGGATGGAATCAGTCTGGTCTTTATCATTCATGTCTTGTTCTTTTACACATTTTTATAGAAAATCTCCTCAGCTGAAAGATTCCGAAAATTTGGCTTTGTCCAGAGTTCCTCCAATACCACAGGATGTGCAATCAGCCCCTTCCCATAGCCCGCTCCAATCTCCCCTTCTGGGACAACCTGAGGGCGGCTTCTGGTAAGGCAGGTGGCCTGACATTGATATCTGCTGGGGCGAGGTGCCTATGGAGGTGCGCCCAACAGCGACAGCTTGTGGCGTGTATGTTGATGAGATCTGAGGACTAATTTCCATCAATCCTTGGGCACGCTGATCGTGCTTTGCAAGCAGAAACGTATTCTTGAAGTAATGACAGACGTGAGCCCAACCTGCAGGGCAACCTGGCTGACAGTAATTAACAATGCATCATACAGCTAGATTGTGTTTCAATGACTTGAGTGTGATGACCTTGAAATGTGTGAGTATGGCAAGGCTTCCAAATGTATAATAGATCAGAAATGTGTGTCCTTCTGATCTGTGGTGTTGTATGAGATGTAATGTAAAATCTGTAAAGTTGCATGAGGGCTTGATATGGGTACGCAGTAAATGTGGCCACATCACTTTAACTTTCAGGCAAAGTATGATTTTGCAATTCCCCCTATTAGCTGGCAACCTTTACAAGGCCAAAGCTACTCAAGCAGTTATAAAAAGCAATGCAAATGAGCTGACCTCACAAAATTGAAGGCAGTCAGCTCACTGTATACTTGGCATTCGACCTAACACTTAACCTGGACTGCAAAACTAGCTCTACAGAGAAGAAGAAACATGTATTATACGTGTGTTATGGGATTCATTGAGTTCCTGTAACTGGCAAGTCAAGTGCATTGTTGCATAAAAAGGAAAGAACTTGCATTTATGTAATGCCTTTTAAATCCTCAGGTGCGGTCCCAAAGCACTTCACAGCAAATGAAGTACTTTTGAAATGTAGTCACTGTTATAATGTAGGCAAACAGAGCAGGGACAAAAAGGGACAATGCAAACCTCTTGGATTTTTGATTTCCTTTTGGGAAGATTAGACTTTGTAAGTAGATTGACATTTCTACACTTTCACATTGCCTTCACACACAAGCTTTTCTAGTTCCACAAATGGAAATTTGTCAGTGATACTTGTTAAGTGGCAATTTATCTGCTTGAGAAGTGTCAATGGAGTGGAGTAATTTTAGGAGTGGTGTACTGTGCTTAGCTAGATTTTGTTTTTCATTCCCATTATTGAATTCATATTGCATAAACTCATTCCAGCAATATTGGGAGCATTATTTGAGCCCATTATTAAATGTGAAAATGCCAAAAAGAGGAAAATATGATGCTGCCTGTCATTATATGAGGGTGAAACATATTCTGGTATTGAATGTTTAGTGGCACATAATGGGTGCATATTTATTTCAAAGGATGGAAAACATTTGCATGTACAATTTTCCCATGGCATGTGAGGCCTCCCTGATCTTGGAAGATTTTGCTCAAGTCTCACCTCAGTTCGATATATTTTTCTTGCTGCAATTGTAGAACCGCAAAGGATGGGAATTCAAAAACAAAGCTACCTCACAGGTGGATAATTGCTAAAAACAAAGACAAGAGCATACTGCATCTCATTACAAGGAGTTGTTTTACAAATCACAGCAGGCTATGTTTTGTCAGAATTCCAAGTAGCTGTCCTCTGCCAGACCTATATGTATCTGTTACCTGTGACAACCCCTGAAAACCAATCAGACCTTACGAGTTAATGATCTTAATTCTGATGTTGTCAGCAAAGCAAACTGCATCAAACTCAATTAAGAATATTTTAGCAACAGCAAATACAAAAAATTGAATTAATTTTAGCATAACCTACACTGCAGTATTTATTCAGATTTATATTGAAATGTAATTATAACAAGTCCCAGGAGCAGCCAAATTCTTAATAGCTCAACCACTTCACTGCTGCTGGTATTTTCGAATGTGTGCAGAGGTGACTATTAAATACTTCAGCTTTTCCGAACTATAACTTGCAAGTCAGAAAAAAATCAAATGTCAACAATGTAAAGATCAGTCATTCTTTACAGTTTCAGTACTACAATTTTATTTATATTTTTTATAATCTTTTACACTTGTAGGCTGAAGAGTTCCAGGACTGGGGAATGGAACAGTTTATCACTGCAGTACTGCCAGCCTGGGTACAGCACATAGCAGGTGCAGCGAAAAGCTCCATTGGCTGTTCAGCAAGTATACATCTTAATTCCAGAGCTCAGTTAAGCATATAATTAGCTCAGCATGGACCATCAGGAGAGGACCATCTATACAGGAGGAGCAGAATAAACAATAACTGGGTTTGAAAAGTGATTTTAAGAACATAAGTAATAGGCCCCTCGAGCCTGCTCTGCCATTCAATAAGATCATGGCTGATCTTCTACCTCTACTCCACCTTTCTGTACTATCCCCATACCCCCACCACATCCCTTGAATTCCTTCCAAAAATGTATCGATCTCACAGTCCTCTGGGGTGGAGAATTCCAAAGATTCACAATCCTTTGAGTGAATAAATTTCTCCTCACCTTGGTCCTAAATGGCTGACCCCTTGAGACTGTGACCCCTAGTTCTAGACTCCCCAGCCAGGGGAAACATCCTCCCAGCATCTACCTGTCAAGCACTGTAAGAATTTTGTATGTTTCAATGATATCACCTCTCATTCTTTTACATTCTAGGGAATATAGGTCTAGTCTACTCAATCTCACCTCATCCCAGGAATCTAGTGAACCTTCGTTGCACTCCCTCTAAGACAAGTACATTTAGCATCTGGAAAGGCCTTTTTTTCCAAAGAACACAGTTATGGAATGGTGGTTAGTGAGCCGTATGTGTAAAATTGATTAGCCTCAGGATATTTGAAACCCTACTATTTATACACTACATTAGGTTCGCGGTGAACCATCCGGCCCCTGGAGCATGTGGCCTGGAAGATTTTAAGTTGTGGACCTCATTTACATTCCCCGACTTTTACTCCTGTCTGGAACGGTGGGGTTCAAGCCACCACCAGGGACCCTTGGTCTCCGGCAAGGTAAGTAATGAATGGTGGTGGTGATTGACAAGGAGAGGAAGGAAGGCTGACATCACTGGGACACACCACTGCCATTTAAATGAGGCTCCTGCCCCTTTGAGGCGGGTGGAATTAAGGCATGTAAAAATGATGCGGGGGTGGGGGGGGTTGGGGAGTACATATTGGGAATACGGCATCCTGCCATCTTACCCTACTTGCGTTATTCCCGCCAGACAGGATGGGTGCTAAAATAAGTCTTGAGGAGTTTGCCCACAATTGATATTAGAGTGCCTGGTTTACCTATGGTTACCCGGTGTATAATTTTCTCCCATTTTGAACAAGGGTTTTGCATCAGCTACTCTTCGGTCCCGGGGCACAACTTGCATGTTTAAGGAGGATTGGAAAATGTGGCTGGGCTTTCTGCACCATTAATTTAGGCCACATCTCCTTTTATCTCTGAATTGTGCCCTTTCCAGTACTGTACTTTTTTCTCTATTATCTGCTTTCTGGCTTCTTTCAACAATCCAAAGTGCATGATAATGGGATCAAGTGATTTATCCACCTTTAGTTCTGCTCATTTTTTTCAGAACCAATTCCTTTCCTACAGTTAGCTCTACCAATTGTTTGATATCCTCCTCTAGCACATCTATGTTCTCACCTCCATCATTTGTAAAAGCTGTAATATATTCGACATGCCTTCATCTTCAAGAATCAAACTCCCTCCTTCATCCCTGAGTGATCGTAACCTCTCTAACTATTCTTTTAATTTTTATTCGTTTATAAAATCTCTATCTATTTCCTTTTATAATATCTTCTCGTCTTTTTCTCATATTCCCTTTTAGCCCTTCTAATCTCCCTTTTCACCTCCCATGATTATCTTTAGTATCATGAGCCCTAACTTTATCGTATGCATTCCTTTTAACTTTCAGTTTAGCTTTAATCTGTTTTCTATGCATCTCTATACTTTTAGGCATCACCTTCTCAGCTTATAGGAATATATTTAATTTGTACTCTATCCATCTCATATTTGAAGATTTCTGTCGGCTGATCGGTTTGCTAACTCTCTACCCAGTTAATTTGGGCCAATTCCCTTTTATCTCACTGATTTGCCTTTTCAAATCTAGCACTCTTATCTTTGACTCTTTATTGTCCTGTTCGATTCTTATATTGATCCTAACCATGTGTAACCTATTTTCCAATTGTTCTCCTACTCTCATATCAGTTATTTGCTCTACTTCATTTTCCAGAACTAAATCAATAATATTTCTGTCCTTGGGCTAGAAACATATTCATATAGTGGTGCTGGGTGCATTTTACAAAGCATTCACCACTTTGGCCACATGCATTAACTTTGTTCCAACCTTTCTTGGGATAGCTAAAAACAGCAGCAAGTAGCAGGAACTAGCCAAATCTTCCAAGGCCCCGACTGGTGAACTGAATCAGGTTGCCCGATTGGCATCTGCAATTCATTGGTTTTAGGGAAATGAGGCCTGAGGCCCAATTTCCAACGAGCCTCAGGCCAACGTCTTTGGGTGCTGTTCTGGTGCAACAGCCATTTTACATCGGTTTTCAGCATGACATGAATTTCTTGGGCAGAGTTTGGCACATTTTGAAAATTTTGAATTGAGATGTTATTCCACAATTAGTACTGCCAGTATTGCACACATATAGGATGTTGCTGAAACTTTATTAGGCAATAGTCTCAATCTGTGGATAGAAGGGGATAATGTTGCCACAATTTATTAATGTTAAGCTCTGGCTCACAGATCACAGTGGGAAAGTGATCCTCTGCTTAATTTTGAGAACTCAAGGGTATTCTGTATTATTCTTTTAAACCTCTACACTGTGACTCATCCAGAGCTGCCAAATCTATGTATATCATGCAAAGAGTATCATGTAAGCTTTTATATCCCGTGACTTGCCTAGATAATTGTATCTGGCAGATGGCATTTACATACATTGAATTGCACCCTCTGCTGGCAACTGTTATTATTATCTCTGGAAATAACTTCTATCAATTTGAGCTGGATTTCAGAATAGTCATATTTTAAATGACCATTTGAGGTAAGAGAATAAAGAACAAGCAAGGGAAACCTAAATGCTGTTTTGTAGTTTTAATTATAGGAGGTATGGTAGATGGATGCTTTTCTCATAAGGAGAGAAATAACAATTATTATCAATCATAATGAATGCCCTTGCAGTTAGGACTTCATAAGTAAGTGAAATCCAAAGTGGGAGTAAACTGAATTTGGAGAGGAATGAACTTTGTGGAGGATCAATCATTTTGAAGCTTTCTTTTACAACTGCTTTATTGTCTCTTTTCATTATGTTATCTTTATGACAATTTTTGGGCACCCTGCACTCCCCCCCGCTCCCCCCTCCCCCCGCACCAGAAAATGGGCGTACCCTTATTTCTAGGCCCAGGTCTTTGTGAATTTAACACTGTAACACGCACATATATATATACCCCATGGTGTTCAGCAGACGCACTAGTGAGACTTCATAAATCACTGCTGTTCTTGTGCTGATGGTGCTTCCACAATGGTGTTAGGCAGGGAATTCCAGGATTTTGACTCAGATTTTGAAGGAACAGTGACATATGTCCAAATCAGGATGGTGCCTGACTTGGAAGGGAACTTGGACATGATGTATTCTCTTGATTCTGCTATTCTTCTCCTTCTGTGTGGAAGAGATCGCAGGGGGTGGGAGGTGCTGTCCAACCATGTCATTGTACTAATGGTTTTGTGCTAATGCTACATGTAAAGTCCTGACCCTGCAGTACAAACTTACTCTGGACCTGCACTTTTATTTCACAGCTCTCGAGTGCCTCACTTGCCTGAGACCTGCCTTTATATACCTGTGTGGAACAGGTATGCAGTGTCTCCTGCAAGTGCACCCCTGGTGGTAAAGTATGCTTGTGGTTACAGGTCATATCTAGTTACAGTCATGTACAGCATAGTAAGATACAGTTATATAAAGTAGTGTGAGATACATGACATCACCCTCCCCCAAGGTCTTATTGTCTTTATAGATTCAGTCTCTCAGGTGGTCTATGCTCTCGCGTGGAGCGTCTTAGTTGTGGTTCAGTTGTTTGCCTTGGTGCCTGTTTTTCTTTCGGTGTGATTGCTGGTATCTCGCCTGGGCTGTCTGTTTCGTTCAGTATGATTGCTGGTATCTCGCCTGGACTGTCTGTTGAGACTGCTCTTTCCTCAGGTTGTTCCCTCTGTCTGTCCACCAGGTGTGGTGTGAGTTCCACATTGTAGCCTGCCTCTGGTTCTGCAGTGTTGTTGGTGAATCTACTTTTTACTTGGTCTACATGCCTCCGGCAGGTTTGGCCATTGTCCATTTGTACCACCAGTAGCCTGTTTCCTCTCTTGCCTGTTACTGTCCCTGCAAGCCATTTGGGACCCCTGCCATAGTTAACCACAAACACTTTGTCCCCTATCTCATTCCACCTCCCCCTCGAATTTCGGTCATGGTAATCAGCTTCCGGCGCTTTGCCTCATCAGTTTCATGCATGTCTGGGAGGATTAACAAGAGCCTAGTCTTTAAGGTCCGTTTCATCAATAGTTGTGCGGGGGGAACCCCAGTCAACGAATGCGGACGAGATCTGTATGCCAGCAGCAGTCGCGACAGGTGGCTCTCCAATGTGGGACCTTGGATTTTTAGCATGCCTTGTTTAACGATTTGCACTGCTCGCTCCACCTGGCCATTGGAGGCCGGCTTGAACGGTGTCATCTTAACGTGATTTATGCAGTGGTCAACTATAAAATCTTGAAATTCTGCGCTGGTGATGCACGGACCATTATCACTGATCAATATGTCAGGAATTCCGTGCATTGCAAACGTGGTTCAAAGGCTCTCCACCTGGTGGAGGTGGTGCTCGAGTTTAAAATGGTGCACTCGATCCACTTTGAAAATGCATCGACGACTACGAGGAACATTTTGCCCATGAATGGGCCCGCATAGTCTACATGCACCCGCGACCACGGTTTGGTGGGCCAGGGCCAGGGGCTTAGGGGGGCCTCCCTGGGGGCATTACTGAGTTGGGCACAAATGGTGCACCGCCGGACGCAGAGCTCCAAGTCCGTGTCAATGCCAGGCCACCAGACGTGGGATCTGGCTATGGCCTTCATAAGGATGATGCCCGGGTGCTCGCGGTGGTGCACCCGGACAAATGCCTCTCTACCCCCCAAGGGCATAACTACTCGGCTGCCCCACATCAGCCAGTCTGCCTATAGTGATAGTTCATGCATGCGCCTATGGTAAGGTTTGATCTCCTCGGGGCAGGCATCGCGGGCCTCTGCCCAGTCACCAGTTAAAACACATCTTTTGACTAAGGATAACATGGGGTCGCTGGTCGTCCAGGCTCTGATTTGGCGAGCCATCATGGGCGAACCTGTGGATTCAAAGGCATTGATTGCCATGACTATCTCACAGTCCTGTTTGTCAGACTCTTCCGTGGTCGCCGGGGTGGCCTGCTAAGCGTGTCGGCACAGTTGTCTGTGCCTGGGCTGTGCCTTATTATATAGTCGTAAGACGCCAGCATGAGTGCCCACCGCCGAGGCGTTGCCATTTATTGCCTTGCACTCGGATAGCAGGGGCGAGAGGGGTTTGTGGTCAGTTTCTAACGCGAACTTGGCCCCGAAAAGGTATTGGTGCATCTTTTTGACGCTGTACACGCATGCGAGCGCCTCCTTCTCAACCATACAGTACCCGCGCTCTACCCGCGAAAGTGACCTGGAGGCATAAGCAATGGTTGTAATTTACCCGCATCATTGACATGCTGTAAAACGCACCCAACCCCGTACACTGACGCATCACATGTAAGAACTAGCTTTTTACCTGGGTCAAAAAACGCTAAAACACTGTTGGAACATAGAAGGTCGCGTTCCTTATTGAAGGCGCGTTCTTGGGCATTCCCCCAAAACCAATTGCACCCCTTCCTGAGAAGCACGTGGAGAGCAGCGTGCTCAAGTTCTGCATAAAGTTCCCAAAGTAATTGAGTAGCCCGAGAAAGGCGCGCAGTTCCGAGATATTCCGGGGCCTGGGTGCCAGACGAATTGCTTCGGTTTTTGATTCTGTTGGGCGGATTCCATCAGCGGCAATCCTTCTGCCCAAAAATTCAACCTCGAGCGCGAGAAACAGACACTTGGATTTCTTAAGGCTTAGGCCTACCCGATTCAATCGACTTAGTACTTCCTCCAAATTGCGGAGATGGGAGTCTGTGTCCTTGCCCGTGATGAGTATGTCATCTTGAAACACAACCGTCCCCGGGATGGACTTGAGCAGACTCTCCATGTTGCGCTGGAATATAGCAGCTGCCGAATGGGCATCGATTGTACATAAAAAGGCCTCGATGTGTTGTTGATGGTGGTGAGTAGCTTAGACTCTTTGTCAGTTCTTGCGTCATATACGCAGAAGTGAGATCTAGTTTCGAGAAAAGTTTTCCTCCAGGCAATGTGGCAAATAGGTCCTTTGCTTTGGGCAGCTGGTATTGGTTCTGTAGGGAGACTCTGTTTATGGTAGATTTGTAATCCCCACAGATTCGTACAGATCCATCAGGCTTCATGACTGGGACGATGGGACTTGCCCAGTCGCTAAATTCTACGGGTGAGATAATGCCTTCCCGCAGAAGTGTGATGTAGATTCTAACTTCAGCCCTTTGAAGGTGCCCACACCTGGCTGAAAGAGATGTTCAAAACAGCTTAGAACTGTTGAGCAGGAGGTCCATTCCTCTGACGACATGGCGTGAACATCATCCCATTTCCAATTAAGTTCTGCTAGTCAGCTTCTCCCCAACAGTGCTGGGAGAGCTCCGGGGACGATCCATAGGGGAAGTCGGTTCACCATCCCTTTGTGTGTGACTGAGAGCATGGCGGTGCCAAGGACTGGGATGATTTCTTTGGTACAGGTCCTTAGTTTGGTGTTGATGCTTACGAGTTTTGGTCTGTTGCTTTTGTGCGGCCACAGCTGTTCAAATTGTTGGACGCTCATGAGAGATTGACTAGCTCCCGTGTCCAGTTCCATGTCGACGGGTATCCCGTTGAGTAGGACCCTCATCATTATTGGAGGCGTCTTGTTGTAAGAACAGTGGACATTGATTGTGTTGACCCGCTGTACCCTGGAGTCCCGGGCAATGTCCCCACCGTCTTCTGGTCCGCTTTCCGACCCTTCCGATTCGTATCCCAGCCAAGCTGCTATTTTTCTGCACATGCGAGCCAGATGCCCTGTATAGTTGCAGTTTCTGCCAGCAGCACGCTGAAATCGACACCCCCTTGTTGAGTGCCTACCCCCACATCTCCAGCACAGACCGCTTCCATTGTTTCCGAAGGATGAGCTGTGTCTGGCTGATCTCTCTTGAGCTTCTCTCAGTCTGTAGTTGATTGCTAGCATTGTGGGTTGATGAGGTGTGAACGGCCGTTCATGTGGCCCTTGATGGCTTCTGACGCCACTGTCTGCTGTTGAAGGCCTGATCTCCTGCCTTTGTCTGTGTGTAGGAGTAGTGGCTCGTTTCACGCTGTGAACCCCTTGTTCCAATGTTTCGTTAGTTGTCGTACCCGCAGTATAGATCAACCTCATTTCTTCTTCTCCTGCCAAGAATGTCTGTGCGACCAGTGCTGCTGCCTCTAGGGTCAAGTTCTTGGTCTCTATAAGCTTTCGGAATATGCCTGCGTGGCCTATTCCTTCAATAAAAAAGTCTCTCAGTACTTCTCTCCTTAGTTCATCGGAGAACTCACATAAACTAGCCAGCCTCCGAAGTTCCGCCACAAAGTCGGGTATGCTCTGGCCCACACAGCGTCTGTAGTTGTAGAACCTGTGTCTGGCCATGTGTAGGCTGCTCGCTGGCTTCAGGTGGTCTCTCACCAGTGTGCTCAACTCCTCAAACGACTTGCTTGCTGGTTTCTCGGGTGCCAGCAGGTCCTTCATTAAGGCGTATGTTTTCGAGCCACAGCTGGTCAAGAGATGGGCTCTTCTCTTGTCTGCCTTATCATCGCCCAACCAGACTTTGGTTGCAAAGCTTTGCTGGAGCCTTTCTATAAAGTCCTCCCAATTGTCTCTGGCATTGTATTTCTCATCTGAGCCATTGGTAGCCATTCTGTGGATTCTGTGATCCCGTAACTCGTCGCCACTGTAAAGTCCTGACCCTGCAGTACAGACTTACACGAGGCACATGTTGAAGTCAAGGTCACTCTGGACCTGCACTTTTATTTCACAGCTCTCAAGTGTCTCACTTGCCTGAGACCTGCCTTTATATACCTGTGTGGAACAGGTATGCAGTGTCTCCTGTAAGTGCACCCCTGGTGGCAAAGTATGCTTGTGGTTACGGGTCATATCTAGTTACAGTCATGTATAGCATGGTAAGATATAGTTATATACAGTAGTGTGAGATACATGACACTGCACACTTTTGAATCCACATCGATACAAATGTGGCTGAGTAACTTTGGAGTTAACAACTCTGTTTCTCAAGTTCCTTAAAACAAAAACTATGAGACCATCTCCAGGTGGTTTTGTTGACTGTATACTGGATTAATACATATGACCAGGGACTTCTGACATACAGATTTTTAATTTTTTGTCAGTAATGAACGAGTATACTTTTCCAGAAGAATATACTGATTGAGGAACAAAATAGACAAAAGGTCATTGGCCCCAAGTTTCCACACGCAGCGAAAAAGGCGCACCTCAGAGCTGGGCGCCTGTTTTTCACGCCGAAAACGGCGGCAGAAAAAAAATGCGGTATTCTCGAGCTCCTTGGAGCTCAATGTCTGCTTGGCGCAGCGCACAGGGGGCAGAGCCTACCACTCGCGGCGATTTTGTAAGTAGGAGGGGGCGGGTACAATTGAAATGAGGCTTCTTGGTGTCGGCAACCCTGCGCGTGCGCGTTGGAACGTTCGCGCACGCGCAGTCTGAAGTAAACATTGACACTCGGCCATTTTTAAAAGTGCTGCAGAAAAAGTGAAGATTTGTTTCTTGGACCCCTGCAAAGGCTTGTATTTTAATTTTCTTGATATTTCTGTGTGTGAGGGAGTGCTTTTAGCAGCACTGCTGAATAAATCACCTGCTGAAATCAGTGAGTTCAGCTTTTCACTGCTAAACTTGCAGAACCGGTGCCTGCAAATTAAGGACTGTGTGTTTGGAGAAATAAAAGTGCCAATTCAACTTTGCAATGGATCAACTTCCACCAAGAACAAAGAATTTCTTGCATGAGGAAGCAAACCATTGCATAATATGTGGTGCACCCATTCTGCAAATTTAAATATAAAGATGTCGATGTGGCTGCCTCTCCCTGTCCAAATGGCCTCAGTCAGTCCCCCTCACAGCTCGAAGGCTGCTGCTGTTCTTTCTTCGGCTCCCGACCAGCCACTGACGCCGCTGCAATCCCATGGCCGAATGGTCTCAAGTCCGTCCGGGTGCTGCATCTTCGCGGGGAATGAAAGCCTGCCTCAAGCACCACAGCTCAGCTCGAAGGCTGCTTACTGCCTGCCGCTGCCGTCGAGACGAGACACTGACGCCACACCGCTGCCTGAAAGGCCTGCCTGAAGCACTTTCACACAGGTAGGAACATGGTTTATTTAATCTTTTCTTTGCTTATAAATTTTTATTCAGCTTTGATTTATTTGTATAATATTTGTATAAGTATAAATAAGGATTGATTGTAGAATTTAATGACTTCCCTTCCCCCCCACCTCGTTCCCTACGCCTAATTTGTAACCTGCGCTTGATTTTTTAAAGTGTAGACAAGATTTTTTCAAGCGTACAAAAATCTTCACTTGCTCCATTCTAAGTTAGTTTGGAGTACGTTTTCACTGTGGAAACTTTGAAATCAGGCATCAGTGGCCGGACACGCCCCCTTTTGAAAAAAAAATTCTGTTCCAAAGTGAAACTGTTCTACCTGACTAGAACTGCAGAAAACTAAATGTGGAGAATTCCGATTTCTAAGATACTCCGTTCTACACCAGTTGCTCCTAAAAATCAGGAGCAAATCATGTGGAAACTTGGGGCCAAAGTCACTAGATAATGATTTTTTGAGAAAGAGTTCACAATATTTAGTAGCACTATATGAACATTTTACTGGCTAATAATGAGGTAAAATTAAAGTATCCTACAAAAATCTCTAGGGAAAAGTCTGCACAGTAACAGATTACAGAACAAAGTTTTTGCAGTAGCAACCATTGAAAGCTTTTGTGGTACAAGCTGTTGTAAGAGCTAAATCTGTCCATAAAGCTTTCCATTCTCATAACAATGCCTATTTAAAATGTACATATTCAGCCCAAAATATTATATTCATTTTCAGATCTGCTACAATACAGGAATGTCTTCAGTAAAATAATGCATCACAAAATGTAGATGACAATGACATATTTGTATAAGAAAGAGTCACGGGGGCAATTTTCAGTCTGGGTGGGTTTCGGATGGGCAGTGGATGGGGCGATTCGGCCGCACGCTTAACATCACTGGTCAGTGGCCTGAATAATTGAGATGGTTGAGCCTCATTTGAATGCCATTGGCGAGTTGACCATGCAATTCCAACGCTGATGGGCAGCTAGTTTTGGTAATGGGACTTTTAAAGAATGCTTGCACCTTTTAAAGTGAGGTTTCATTTTAATCCCTGAAAATTCTTGGTGCAGTTCAGCAGCTGAGGGTCAGACATGTCGCAATCAGCAGCACCATGCGGTGGTGGCAGTTTTGGTGAAATCGGTGAGGAGCCACAGGCATTCCTCTCTGATGGCAGACAGGTGATAGGCAGATGCTGCAGAGGACCTGGAGAGAGGTGGCAGAAAATGTGAATGCCTGCAGCATCATCCCCAGGACATGGATGAAGTGTGAGAAGAAGTTCAATGACCTTACTAGGTGGGCAAGGTTGAGAATGTTTTGACAACCATATTTCTCACCATTAGACCTTGCCATAGATCTAGTCCCACCCCCACACAGCACTCCCAACACTTCCCTGCCCCGCTTTGCCTCCTTGTTCTCCAATCACAATGGGACACTGCACCAACCCTCCTTATCATTATAATAACACACTTATCTGCTGCCCTCACAAGCAGCATTCTCCTTTTACCAGGTGGCACCCGGAAAGTATTTCACTCCTTTGTTGACTGCATTCAGCTTTCACACTGGAGCCGCTTTCTCACAGATTATCACCTCCCGCATCTTGCTCACAATTTGCTGCTTCTCTCTCTCAGCAAGCACACAATGTAAAGCTGCCTCACACACTTGCACAACCTTTTACAAGAACCACTTAGGAATTTGGCCTCACTCTTTCTGCAGGACAGGCTGGCATACAACAGCTGCACGAGGACCAGAAGCAAATGAGGGCCAATCTCCATTCAAGCCCCCATGCAGATGGAGCAAGAAGCTCTGCAGATCCTGGGCACAGGCTGCAGGAGGATGGCAAGGCTGGAGACTTCGTCCAGCAGGGTGTCAGTCTATTTCTTGTCCCTTTTCTCTTCCCTCAAGCAATCACACAGGCAGGCAGTGCTGCCACTCAGCTGCGACTGACAAACCTTCCCATGTCGCACTGACCCCTGCCCTTCTCCCCTTTTCTGGATCCATCTGATGACTTGGACTCTGCAGCATAGAAACATAGAAACATAGAAACATAGAAAATAGGTGCAGGAGTAGGCCATTCGGCCCTTCTAGCCTGCACTGCCATTCAATGAGCTCATGGCTGAACATGCAACTTCAGTGCCCCATTCCTGCTTTCTCACCATACCCCTTGATCCCCCCAGTAGTAAGGACTTCATCTAACTCCTTTTTGAATATATTTAGTGAATTGGCCTCAACAACTTTCTGTGGTAGAGAATTCCACAGGTTCACCACTCTCTGGATGAAGAAATTCCTCCTCATATCGGTCCTAAATGGCTTACCCCTTATCCTTAGACTGTGTCCCCTGGTTCTGGACTTCCCCAACATTGGGAACATTCTTCCTGCATCTAACCTGTCTAAACCCCGTCAGAATTTTAAACATTTCTATGAGGTCCCCTCACATTCTTCTGAACTCCAGTGAATACAAGCCCAGTTGATCCAGTCTTTCTTGATAGGTCAGTCCCGCCATCCCGGGAATCAGTCTGGTGAACCTTCGCTGCACTCCCTCAATAGCAAGAATGTCTTTCCTCAGGTTAGGCGAGCAAAACTCTACACAATACTCCAGGTTGGGCCTCACCAAGGCCCTGTACAACTGTAGCAACACCTCCCTGCCCCTGTACTCAAATCCCCTCGCTATGAAGGCCAACATGCCATTTGCTTTCTTAACCGCCTGCTGTACCTGCATGCCAACCTTCAATGACTGATGTACCATGACATCCAGGTCTCTTTGCACCTCCCCTTTTCCTAATCTGTCACCATTCAGATAATAGTCTGTCTCTCTGTTTTTACCACCAAAGTGGATAACCTCACATTTATCCTCATTATACTTCATCTGCCATGCATTTGCCCACTCACCTAACCTATCCAAGTCGCTCTGCAGCCTCATAGCATCCTCCTCGCAGCTCACACTGCCACCCAACTTAGTGTCATCCGCAAATTTGGAGATACTACATTTAATCCCCTCGTCTAAATCATTAATGTACAGTGTAAACAGCTGGGGCTCCAGCACAGAACCTTGCGGTACCCCACTAGTCACTGCCTGCCATTCTGAAAAGTCCCCATTTACTCCTACTCTTTGCTTCCTGTCTGACAACCAGTTCTCAATCCATGTCAGCACACTACCCCTAATCCCATGTGCTTTAACTTTGCACATTAATCTCTTGTGTGGGACCTTGTCGAAAGCCTTCTGAAAGTCCAAATATACCACGTCAACTGGTTCTCCCTTGTCCAGTCTACTGGAAACATCCTCAAAAAATTCCAGAAGATTTGTCAAGCATGATTTCCCTTTCACAAATCCATGCTGACTTGGACCTATCATATCATCTCTTTCCAAATGCACTGCTATGACATCCTTAATAATTGATTCCATCATTTTACCCACTACCGATGTCAGGCTGACCGGTCTATAATTCCCTGTTATCTCTCTCCCTCCTTTTATAAAAAGTGGGGTTACATTGGCTACCCTCCACTCCATAGGAATTGATCCAGAGTCAATGGAATGTTGGAAAATGATTGTCAATGCATCCGCTATTTCCAAGGCCACCTCCTTAAGTACTCTGGGATGCAGTCCATCAGGCCCTGGGGATTTATCGGCCTTCAATCCCATCAATTTCCCCAACACAATTTCTCGACTAATAGGGATTTCCCTCAGTTCCTCCTCCTTACTAGACCCTCCGACCCCTTTTGTATCCGGAAGGTTGTTTGTGTCCTCCTTAGTGAATACCGAACCAAAGTACTTGTTCAATTGGTCCGCCATTTCTTTGTTCCCCGTTATGACTTCCCCTGATTCTGACTGCAGAGGACCTACGTTTGTCTTTGCTAACCTTTTTCTCTTTACCTATCTATAGAATCTTTTGCAATCCGTCTTAATGTTCCCTGCAAGCTTCTTCTCGTACTCCATTTTCCCTGCCCTAATCAAACCCTTTGTCCTCCTCTGCTGAGTTCTAAATTTCTCCCAGTCCCCGGGTTCGCTGCTATTTCTGGCCAATTTGTATGCCACTTCCTTGGCTTTAATACTATCCCTGCTTTCCCTTGATAGCCATGGTTGAGCCACCTTCTCTTTTTTATTTTTACGCCAGACAGGAATGTACAATTGTTGTAGTTCATCCATGCGGTCTCTAAATGTCTGCCATTGCCCATCCACAGTCAACCCCTTAAGTATCATTCGCCAATCTATCCTAGCCAATTCACGCCTCATACCTTCAAAGTTACCCTTTTTAAAGTTCTGGACCATGGTCTCTGAATTAACTGTTTCATTCTCCATCCTAATGCAGAATTCCACCATATTATGGTCACTCTTCCCCAAGGGGCCTCGCACAACGAGATTGCTAATTAATCCTCTCTCATTACACAACACCCAGATTAAGATGGCCTCCCCCCTAGTTGGTTTCTCGACATATTGGTCTAAAAAACCATCCCTTATGCACTCCATGAAATCCTCCTCCACCGTATAGCTTCCAGTTTGGTTAACCCAATCTATGTGCATATTAAAGTCACCCATTATAACTGCTGCACCTTTATTGCACGCACCCCTAATTTCCTGTTTGATGCCCTCCCCAACATCACTACTACTGTTTGGAGGTCTGTACACAACTCCCACTAACGTTTTTTGCCCTTTGGTGTTCTGCAGCTCTACCCATATAGATTCCACATCATCCAAGCTAATGTCCTTCCGAACTATTGCCTTAATTTCCTCCTTAACCAGCAATGCTACCCCACCTCCTTTTCCTTTTATTCTATCTTTCCTGAATGTTGAATAACCCTGGATGTTGAGTTCCCAGCCCTCATCATCCTGGAGCCACGTCTCCGTAATCCCAATCACATCATATTTGTTAACATCTATTTGCACTGGCATTGGCACTTGCTCCATCTTTCTCAAGCACAAGCACAGAAATCAATACCCTGAGTGGAATAGATACTGCGTTAGGGGGCCTGCACCGGGTGAATCACTCAGCACTAGTTAGCAGGAGCAGGAACTAGTGGACATGACAGCCCAGGAAATTGTTGATCAGATACAGCCTTCAATTTTAACTTCTTGCCATCCAGTATTTATTTTGACGCATTCAAAGGTTAGCCTGTACTGTGTAATCTACTTTGGCGTGCTTGGTTAAGGAGGTGATCACATTGCTGTCACATAATGCAAAGCTCTTATTATTTTACATAACTAATATTTCTGTGTCATTGTCCTCAAACCAGTCTTGATATTTCCATTTGCTAAAACTAACAGTTTCGACTTCCAAAGAAAAAATGAACTTGAAGGCATAACCTGTGTTTGTCAACAGCATCTAGCACGATTTCTGCAGATTCAACGTTGGTTGGCAGGTTTCTGGAAATTTTTTTATCAGCTTCAGTATCTTTAAAACATGAGACTTGCAATTTGGAGCAAATGAAGTGGTGGTCAGCCCAACATTCATCCCACGCATGGCTCTGGTTATCTTGTACATCTCATTGCTGCACCAGAATATCGATCCGAATGCCAGTCTTTTAGAGTATAAGTGTGTCATGTAGTTTTGAATTGGTGAAAGGTAAAGTGAAAAAAAAAACCAGTGGGAAGAAAACTGAATCTGTTGAAATAAATGCCACTTTCAATTTGATTTTGATGTGCTGAATTTGCTTTTCCTCCAAAAACCTGATGTCAATCACTAAAACCAATGTTATAGCAATATGCGTTGATGCTGCTTTCGGATTTATGGAATGCAATAATGGAAGACGAAGGGCACACCTACTGTAGGTTTATCAAAGTGATTGAGTCATGTCTTGCAATGGTACCACAGCTTTTCCTGATATGTGAGAGCTAGCAATTCAGTGCCAGAATACAGAACAGAGAGATGGTTAATCAGTTATCGCCTAAAGCAGTTTTTAAAAATAAATTTGTGGAATGTTCTTGGACATGATCGCTTTACGAAAACACACGGTGGGGGTGCGGGGGGGGGGGGGAGGAGGGGGGGGGAGGGGGGCAGGGGGGAGAGTTGTGATGCATCTTGCATGTTTTAAGGATCCGAAACGGGCGTGATGAAGTCCAATACTGCCGCGTGACATTCCGTGCCAAAATATCACCGGAAGTGCGAGCAACGTCATATTGGTCTGGACCCTCTATAAGTGTCCACGGCGGCTGCCCGCAACATGCGCAAGCATCATTTAAATATGATAATAAGAGTCCTATGCCTGAATCAGGGCCTTTTTGTTAAATTGGTATTCATGCCCTCCTGAAACGTCACTTCCTTAGCCCGCCCAACAAATCATTTGCGGGAACAGTCGGTAAGCAGCTTTCACAAGTGGTATTCAGTGTGATCCTCATCTCCATCAAGGTAAAACTCTGGTTAATTGTTTTAGGCTGGTAGCATGCTTTTGGGCCAGGAGTTTGGCTGTTTTGGTAAGAGTTTCTTTGTTTAATATCTTTGCAGAGTGAGTTTGTGGAGGGCAAGAAGTGTTTCACAGAATTTGCTTGTTCTGAATTGCTGAACATGGGAATGCCTCTGGCTCCTTCCAAACGGCTTCTGGTAGCATCAGCAACATCAGTCAGCTTGCTGTGCACATGGTGATCTGGCTGATCATTGATGTATTGTTTACAAGGCGACATTAGTTCATTATCTCCACCCAGCAGGCTCACAAGTAGGAAGAACGAGCACTGAATTATTGGATGCCTGCTGGTGCAGGACACCATAGACTGCACACACACAGCCCTGCATTTCCCAAGAGGAAAGGCTTCTCTTTGCTCAAAGTTTAACTTGTTTGTGAGAATAGACAGTGACTCATGCAGGTCTGAGCTTGGTTTGCTAGCTGTAATTATGACGCTTTAATTCTGCGCCAGTCCTCAATACCCCCTCTATTCCACCCAGACCTTTGAGCGGCAGCCTGGCTGCTGGAGGACAAAGACCATCACCTTACCCACTGGCTCATGACTCCTGTCAGCAACCCGGGCACAGACACAGAGTGCCGATCTAATGAGAGCCATGCAGAGACAAGGGTTCTGATTGAGCAAACCATTGGCGTCCTGGAAACACAGTTCCTCCGTCTGGATAGCTTGGGAGGAGTCCTTCAGTGCAGCCCGGATCGAGTGTCAATATTCATTACCGTTTGCTGCATGCTCCACAGTCTTGCCATCCAAATGGGAGTTGCTTTGGTGCTACTTTAGGAGGAAGAACCGGAGTAGGAAGATGAAGAAGGGGATGAGGAGCCGAATGATGCAACAGAAGAGCACAGCACAGTACAACGAGCTGCCAGAGTTGTAAGGCACCAATTTAATAAGGAGAGATTCTCCTGAACAACCCCTCCCATTGCACAGAGCACTAGCACTTCCATTTTCACAGTGTCCGAAAACCAATGGCCCTTGCAGCATCTGCTGTGGCTGCCATTGTGCAGAATCTTCACCTTTAAAAGCTGCAGGCTGCTTTTACATGATGTCAGCAATGTTCACAATTAATGCTCTCAATTAAGAGAGCAACTAATGAAGAGCATGAGTCGCACTAGCAGCCTGTCTATTTTAGTTGAATTCATGAGCGGCACAAACTTGTGGCTTTCGTTGGTGAGGCCTATAAAAGGCACAGCAGGGAGTCTGGGGCCCAGCGTCGGTGAGAGGTGCGTGGAGAGGCGTCGGGAGTTCATTGGTGAGGCCTATAAAAGGCGTACTTGTGCAGCAACAGGGAGAAGGCAAAAAAGAAGTAGAAAGAAACAGAAAGGTGACGTCACAGCCAAGGGGGTAAATGATTGGCTGGTGATTGGTGAGTAGTTTTTTCTTTTTTCTCTTCTATAACAGTGAGTAAACTTTAGCATTGTTGTTGCCTATCTAAGGGTTAAGTCATGGCAGGACAGCTCGGTCACGTGTTATGCACCTCCTGTACCATGTGGGAACTCAGGGACGACTCCAGTGTCCCTGACGATTATGTGTGCGGGAAGTGTATCCGCCTCCAGCTCCTGACGGACCGCGTTGCGGAGTTGGAGCTGAGGGTGGATTCACTCTGGAGCATCCACAATGCTGAGAATGACGTGAGTAGCACGTGTAGCGAGTTGGTCTTATCGCAGGTGAATGGTCCACAGCCAGATAGGGAATGGAAGACCAGCAGGAAGAGCAGAGCAAGGAAGGTAGTGCAGGGGTCCTCTGTGGTCATCCCCCTGCAAAACAGATACACAGCTTTGAGTACTGTTGAGGGGCATGACTCATCAGGGGAGGGCAACAGCAGCCAAGTTCATGGCACCGTGGCTGGCTCTGTTGCACAGGAGGACAGGAAAAAGAATGGGAGAACGATAGTGATAGGGGATTCAATTGTAAGGGGAATAGATAGGCGTTTCTGCGGCCGCAACCGAGACTCCAGGATGGTATGTTGCCTCCCTGGTGCAAGGGTCAAGGATGTCTCGGAGTGGGTGCAGGACATTCTAAAAAGGAAGGGAGACCAGCCAGTTGTCGTGGTGCACATTGGTATCAACGACATAGGTAAAAAAAGGGATGAGGTCCTTTGAAACGAATTTAAGGAGCTAGGAGCTAAATTAAAAAGTAGGACCTCAAAAGTAGTAATCTCGGGATTGCTACCAGTGCCACGTGCTAGTCAGAGTAGGAATCGCAGGATAGCGCAGATGAATACGTGGCTTGAGCAGTGGTGCAGCAGGGAGGGATTCAAATTCCTGGGGCATTGGAACCGGTTCTGGGGGAGGTGGGACCAGTACAAACCGGACAGTCTGTACCTGGGCAGGACCGGAACCAATGTCCTAGGGGGAGTGTTTGCTAGTGCTGTTGGGGAGGAGTTAAACTAATATGGCAGGGGGATGGGAACCAATTCAGGGAGACAGAGGGAAACAAAAAGGAGACAAAAGCAAAAGGCAGAAAGGAGATGAGGAAAAGTGGAGGGCAGAGAAACCCAAGGCAAAGAACAAAAAGGGCCACTGTACAGCAAAATTCTAAAAGGACAAAGGGTGTTAAAAAAACAAGCCTGAAGGCTTTGTGTCTTAATGCAAAGAGTATCCATAATAAGGTGGAGGAATTAACTGTGCAAATAGATGTTAACAAATATGATGTGATTGAGATTACGGAGACGTGGCTCCAGGATGATCAGGGCTGGGAACTCAACATCCAGGGGTATTCAACATTCAGGAAGGATAGAATAAAAGTAAAAGGAGGTGGGGTAGCATTGCTGTTTAAAGAGGAGATTAATGCAATAGTTAGGAAGGACATTAGCTTGGATGATGTGGAATCTATATGGGTAGAGCTGCAGAACACCAAAGGGCAAAAAGCGTTAGTGGGAGTTGTGTACAGACCTCCAAACAGTAGTAGTGATGTTGGGGAGGGCATCAAACAGGAAATTAGGGGTGCATGCAATAAGGGTGCAGCAGTTATAATGGGTGACTTTAATATGCACATAGATTGGGCTAACCAAACTGGAAGCAATACGGTGGAGGAGGATTTCCTGGAGTGCATAAACGATGGTTTTTTAGACCAATATGTCGAGAAACCAACGAGGGGAGAGGCCATCTTAGACTGGGTGTTGTGTAATGAGAGAGGATTAATTAGCAATCTCGTTGTGCGAGGCCCCTTGGGGAAGAGTGACCATAATATGGTGGAATTCTGCATTAGGATGGAGAATGAAACAGTTAATTCAGAGACCATGGTCCAGAACTTAAAGAAGGGTAACTTTGAAGGTATGAGGCGTGAATGGGCTAGGATAGATTGGCGAATGATACTTAAGGGGTTGACTGTGGATGGGCAATGGCAGACATTTAGAGACCGCATGGATGAACTACAACAATTGTACATTCCTGTCTGGCGTAAAAATAAAAAAGGGAAGGTGGCTCAACCGTGGCTATCAAGGGAAATCAGGGCTAGTATTAAAGCCAAGGAAGTGGCATACAAATTGGCCAGAAATAGCAGCGAACCTGGAGACTGGGAGAAATTTAGAACTCAGCAGAGGAGGACAAAGGGTTTGATTAGGGCAGGGAAAATGGAGTACGAGAAGAAGCTTGCAGGGAACATTAAGGCGGATTGCAAAAGTTTCGATAGATATGTAAAGAGAAAAAGGTTAGTAAAGACAAATGTAGGTTCCCTGCAGTCAGAATCAGGGTAAGTCATAACGGTGAACAAAGAAATGGCAGACCAATTGAACAAGTACTTTGGTTCGGTATTCACTAAGGAGGACACAAACAACCTTCCGGATATAAAAGGGGTCAGAGGGTCTAGTAAGGGGGAGGAACTGAGGGAAATCCTTATTAGTCGGGAAATTGTGTTGGGGAAATTGATGGGATTGAAGGCCGATAAATCCCCAGGGCCTGATGGACTGCATCCCAGAGTACTTTAGGAGGTGGCCTTGGAAATAGCGGATGCATTGACAATCATTTTCCAACATTCCATTGACTCTGGATCAGTTCCTACCAAGTGGAGGGTAGCCAATGTAACCCCACTTTTTAAAAAAGGAGGGAGAGAGAAAACAGGGAATTATAGACCAGTCAGCCTGACATCGGTAGTGGGTAAAATGATGGAATCAATTATTAAGGATGTCATAGCAGCGCATTTGGAAAGAGGTGACATGATAGGTCCAAGTCAGCATGGATTTGTGAAAGGGAAATCATGCTTGACAAATCTTCTGGAATTTTTTGAGGATGTTTCCAGTAGAGTGGACAAGGGAGAACCAGTTGATGTGGTATATTTGGACTTTCAGAAGGCTTTCGACAAGGTTTCACACAGTTGTGCAAAGTTAAAGCACATGGGATTGGGGGTAGTGTGCTGACATGGATTGAGAACTGGTTGTCAGACAGGAAGCAAAGAGTAGGAGTAAATGGGTACTTTTCAGAATGGCAGGCGGTGACTAGTGGGGTACCGCAAGTTCTGTGCTGGGGCCCCAGCTGTTTACACTGTACATTAATGATTTGGACGAGGGGATTAAATGTAGTATCTCTAAATTTGCGGATGACACTAAGTTGGGTGGCAGTGTGAGCTGTGAGGAGGATGCTATGAGGCTGCAGAGCGACTTGGATAGGTTAGGTGAGTGGGCAAATGCATGGCAGATGAAGTATAATGTGGATAAATGTGTGGTTGTTCACTTTGGTGGTAAAAACAGAGAGACAGACTAGTATCTGAATGGTGACAGATTAGGAAAAGGGGAGGTGCAGCGAGACCTGGGTGTCATGGTACATCAGTCATTGAAGGCTGGCATGCAGGTACAGCAGGCAGTTAAGAAAGCAAATGGCATGTTGGCTTTCATAGCGAGGGGATTTGAGTACAGGGGCAGGAAGGTGTTGCTACAGTTGTACAGGGCCTTGGTGAGGCCACACCTGGAGTATTGTGTACAGTTTTGGTCTCCTAACATGAGGAAGGACATTCTTGCTATTGAGGGAGTGCAGCGAAGGTTCACCAGACTGATTCCCGGGATGGCGGGACTGACCTATCAAGAAAGACTGGATCAACTGGGCTTGTATTCACTGGAGTTCAGAAGAATGAGAGGGGACCTCATAGAAACCGTTAAAATTCTGACAGGTTTAGACAGGTTCGATGCAGGAAGAATGTTCCCAATGTTGGGGAAGTCCAGAACCAGGGGTCACAGTCTAAGGATAAGGGGTAAGCCATTTAGGACTGAGATGAGGAGAAACTTCTTCACCCAGAGAGTGGTGAACCTGTGGAATTCTGTACCACAGAAAGTTGTTGAGGCCAATTCACTAAATATATTCAAAAAGGAGTTAGATGTTGTCCTTACTACTAGGGGGATCAAGGGGTATGGCGAGAAAGCAGGAATGGGGTACTGAAGTTGCATGTTCAGCCATGAACTCATTGAATGGCAGTGCAGTCTAGAAGGGCCGAATTGCCTACTCCTGCACCTATTTTCTATGTTTCTATGTTTCTTTGTGGCCAAGTGATCAGGCGAGTTTCACTTAGGGCAATTTCTAACCTGTGGTATCACTTTTGCATTCTGGTGAAGTAGAATACATGATTTTATCAGGGATTAGACCCATCCATCAACCAACTGGATCACATTATTTTTAACTCTCTTAGATACAATAATGTCTTTGAAAGTTATTAATGCAGAAGTTTGGCCGAGTAAGCTGTTTTGTAGTTCAACTGCTGGTGAAATCACTCAACTGGCATGTAATAGCTGCAATTTAACACCAGGCAGCTGTTACCTTTCAACATTATACCGATTTAAAGAATGTTTTAAGAGTGAGCCTTACTTTCATAATTTACAATAGCTTCATAAGAAGAAGAAAATAGAAAAAGATCATTATGTTGGCACCCTTAAAAATTAAATTACTAAACTGACTTCCAGGCCTGGAGTTTAACTGTCAGCAGGTATCCGGTGTGAAACTGCGCTGATGAGTCAATTTCCTGTTCACCAGCGGCAGAATGAGTCCCGGCTGATTTTACGTCCGCCTGGCCGACTTACCATGCAGAATGGGCAGGAAGTTGGTGGGAAGCGGTGGAAAATTGCACAGCCCAGAGGTCACCCACCAACACAAGGTAGGATTGGCTTCTGGATTTGCTGCTGGGTTACCAGGATGAGGAGGAGTCAAGAGCTGAAAATGCTCTCACTCTTTAAATGGTTGTGCATCACTTTTATCAAATCAATGTTACCTGATCTGTGAGTTTACCATTGTATACTGGCATCTATCGACAATGTGAAAAACTGCCTAGGTATGTCCTGTCCATAAAAAGCAGGACAAATCCAATTCGGCCAATTACCACCCAATCAGTCTACTCTCAATCATCAGCAAAGTGATGGAAGGCGTCGTCAACAGTGCTCTCAAGCAGCACTTACTCACCATTAACCTGCTCACTAATGCCCAGTTTGGGTTTTACCAGGACCACTCAGCTCCAGACCTCATTACAGCCTTGATCCAAAAATGCACAAAAGAGCTGAATTCCAGAGGTGAGGTGAGAGTGACTGCTCTTGACATCAAGGCAGCATTTGACTGAGTGAGGCATCAAGGAGCCCCAGTAAAACTGAAGCCAATGAGAATCAAGGCAAAAACTCCTCACTGGCTGGAGTCATTCCAGTTGGCAAACAGTGACTAGTGGAGTGCTGCAGGGATCAGTGCTGGGTCCTCAACTATTTACAATCAATATTAATGACTTGGATGAAGGGACCGAGTGTAATGTAGCCAAGTTTGCTGATGCTACAAAGATGGGTGGGAAAGCAAATTGTGAGTAGGACACAAATAATCTGCAAAGGGATATAGACAGGCTAAGTGAGTGGGCAAAAATTTGGCAAATGGAATGTAATATAGGAAAATGTGAAGTTATCCAATTTGGCAGAAAAAATAGAAAAGCAAATTATAATTTAAATGGAGAAAAATTGCAAAGTGCTGCAGTACAGAGGGACCTGGGGGTCCTTGGGTATGAAACACAAAATGTTAGCATGCAGGTACAGCAAGTAATCAGGAAGGCAAATGGAATGTTGGCCTTTATTGCAAGGGGGACAGAGTATAAAAGCAGAGAAGTCCTATTACAACTTTACAGGTTATTAGTGAGGCCACACCTAGAGTACTGCGTACAGTTTTGGTCTCTGTATTTAAGGAAGGATATACTTGCATTGGAGACTGCTCACAGAAGGTTCACTAGGTTGATTCCGGAGAGGAGGGGGTTGACTTATGAAGATAGGTTGAGTAGGTTGGGCCTATACACATTGGAGTTCAGAAGAATGAGAGGTGATCATATCGAAACATAAAATAATGAGGGGCTCGACAAAGTGGATGCAGAGAGGATATTTCCACTCATAGGGGAAATTAAAACTAGGGGACATAGTCTTAAAATAAGGGGCCACCCATTTAAAACTGAGATGAGGAGGAATTTCTTCTCTCAGACGATTGGAATCTGTGGCATTCTCTGCCCCAGAGAGCTGTGGATGCTGGGTCATTGAATATATTTAAGGCAGAGATATACAGATTTTTGAGCGATAATGGAATAAAGGGTTATGGGGAGTGGGCAGGGAAGTGGAGCTGAGTCGATGATCAGATCAGCCATGATCTTATTAAATGGCGGAGCAGACTCGAGGGGCCAGGTGGCCTACTCCTGTTCCTGTTTCTTATGTTCTTATGTTCTAACAGAAAGGAAGATGGTTGTGGTTGTTGAAGACCAATCATCTCAGCCCCAGGACATCACTGCAAGAGTTCCTCAGGGCAGTGTCTTAGGCCCAATCACCTTCAGCTGCTTCATCAATGACCTTCCCTCCATCATAAGGTCAGAAGTGGGGATGTTCACTGATGACTGCACATTGTTCAGTGTCATTCGCAACTCCTCAGATAATGAAGCAGTCCATGCCTGCATGCAGCAAGATCTGAACGAAATTCAGGCTTGGGCTGATAAGTGGCAAGTAACATTTGCACCACACAAGTGCCAGGCAGTGACTATCTGCAACAAACGAGAGTCTAACCACCACCCCTTGGGCTAGATTTTACACTTTTGTGCAGATCGCCCAAAAATGGCCGTTATTTCTCAAAGCACCTAATCTCCATTTTTGAAATTGGGCATTACTGCGAGCAATATGAAATGGGCGGTAGCGTTAAATCTCTCTGACCTTCTGCCGTAAAGTGTTTCTGTCCTTAGCAACGGCATGGCAACACTCGATTCTCGCGATTCAGGAGGTCAAGGGTCATCATGACATGCGCAGAAGAGGAGACAGAGAGAGAGGGAGCAGAGAGGGACTGAAAGCATGTTGGCTGTGGTGTGTGCTTGTTTGGCTGTTGTGGGAGGCATGAGGGAGATTCACTAGCAGCAAAAAGCCTACTAAGCATCAAGAACATATTTGGCAATGAGTTTTTGGCCAACAAATAAGATATAACATCGAAGGGATGGTGGAGGCCCTGGAGCTGGTAGCCGGGAACACTGGTGGCAGAGGGCTCCCAGTGGTCCCGGAGCGTGGCACTGCATCCCAAGGTGCCGCACCCCCATTGCCAATGGACACATGAGAGCCAGCAGCAACATCTTGCTTCTGGCTCGGAGCATGTTCCCACCTCGGGGCCGTCCTCTCCCGTATCTGTCCAAACAGCAGTTCTGCCATCATCCCTCCCCCAATGAAGGAGCCTGAGGAGCTCCTCGGCCAGGCGGCTTGGAGTCAGGAGGGGAGGCGGAAGGGGAAGGGGCAGAGGTGGGGAGGAGAAGTGTGGGGCGGGGGGGGGGGGTTTACAGAAATACTGATGATTTCAGACAAACGATGGATTTAAATGTTTTTTATTTTACAAAACCTTGTTGCGCATTGGCTCAGATAGCTGCATCGTTACACGCTGGTGATTCCTTAACATCAAAGGGTATAATTACACTTACCTTCAATCAACTTAAACTTTAACTGTCACCAATGTGATGCCCACCATTGATGTATGACCTGCACACCCAGCATTGTGTCAGCCTTGTAAATAACACCAATGTTCTTTCAGGCAAAGCGCTCATTGATGAACTCCTGACGTAAGGCTCTTGCAGCTATCATATCACCACGGGCCCTTTCATGCGGTCTACAGAGGGGCGGGGGCATGGCTTCAGCATCAGTCTGATTGTCTAGGCCGATGTCAGTGTCCACCTCCTTGTCCTCCTCTTCCTCTTTGTGATGAGATGGACTTTCAGACTCTTTAGGCAATTCTTGTCCCCTCCTGATAGCCAAGTTGTGCAGCATGGAGCACATGACCACAAATTGAGCTATCTGCTCAGGGAGGTATTGGAGCTCGCCTCCTGAGTGGTCCAGACATCAAAAGCGCTGCTTAAGCACTCCAATGGTTTTCTCCACAATATTGCAAGTGGTCTGTGGCTCTCATTGTATCGCCTCTCTGCTTTGGTGTGGGTGTCTCGCAGTGGGGTCATCAGCAAGGTGGCGAGGCCATATCCTTTGTCACCAAGTAACTAGCATTGACCTTGTGGCTGATTGTTAAACAAGTCAGATACAGTGCTCTCGCACAGGATGTAAGCATCATGGATACTGCCTGCAAATTTAGCATTCACTGCCATTATAATTTGCTCGTGGTCGACAATGAATTGGACATTCAGGGAGTGGAATCCCTTGCAGTTCCTCAAAACCTCTGCATCCTGAAAAGGTGCCCGCATTGCGATGTGCGTACAGTCAATTGCTACCTGCACCTTGGGGAAGTTTGCAATTCTGGAGAATCCTAGAGCCCTCTCAGTCTGTGCCTCCCTGGTCAAAAGGAAGCTGATCAAGTCCCTCCTGCATGCGTACAAGGCTTCAATGACCTGTCTAATGCAGCAAGTGGTAAAATGGACGTTAAGTGGGCGTTAAGCATGCAAAAAAAGTGGAAAATCTAGCCCCTTGACTTTCAACAACATTACCATCATGGAATCCCCAACCATCAACATCCTGGGGGTCACCATTGACCAGGAACTTAACTGGACCAACCGCATAAACATTGTGGCAACAAGAGCGGGTCAGAGGCTGGATATTCTGTGGCACGTGTCTCACCTCCTGACTCCCCAAAGCCTTTCCGCCATCTACAAGGCACAATTCAGGAGTGTGATGCCTGGATGAGTGCAGCTCCAACAACACTCAACAAGCTCGACACCATCCAGGACAAAGCAGCCCGCTTGATTGGCACGCTATCCACCACCTTAAGCATTCACTCCCTCCACCACCGGCGTACCATGGCTGCAGTGCGTACCATCTACAAGATGCACTGCAGCAACTCGCCAAGGCTTCTTTGGCAGCACCTCCCAAACCCGCAACCTCTGCCACCTAGAAGGACAAGGCCAACACATGCATGGGAACACCACTATCTCCATGTTCCCCTCCAAGTCACACACCATCTTGACTTGGAAGTATATCGCCGTACCTTCATCGTCGCTGGGTCAAAACCCTGGAACTCCCTCCCTAACAGCACTGTGGGAGTGCCCTCACCACACGGACTGCAGTGGCTCAAGAAGGCGGCTCACCACCATCTTCTCAAGAGCAATTAGGGATGGGCAATAAATGCCGCCCTTGCCAGCGATGCCCACATCCTGTGAACGAATTTAAAAAAGAATAAAATACAGTAGAATGACTGACTTTCCTACATTACAACAGTGCCTGCACTTCAAAAAGTACTTAATTGGCTGTAAAGCGCTTTGAGACATCCGGTGGTCGTGAAAGGCGCTATATAAGTGTAAGTCTTTCTTTTGCTTTTTTCTGCCATACCTAACTGGCAATTTATTTTCATGTACAGCAATAAGGGCAATGAATCATTGCATTTGGTGCTAAAACAAAGGATGTCTTACAGGTGGAGTCAGCATATGCCTGTAAGACAAAGATCCTCCACCGGCCTGTCTTCGCAGCACAGGACTGCCCCCAGTCATCAAGATCCACGGCGCGGCCCTGGACAACGTGGACCACTTCCCTTATCTCGGGAGCCTCCTATCAACAAGAGCAGGCATTGACGACGAGATCCAACACCGCCTCCAATGCGCCAGTGCAGCCTTCGACTGTTATGTATTAATGTGTGTATCGTCCTGGAATCTTAAATGTAATATAAGCACAATGGTACACCACAGAGGGCGCTGTGGTGGGATACCTGGAAGTGCCTGCAACAGGCACTATAAAAGGCTGACCACCACACCTGAGAGGCACTCTGGAGCTGAACAATAAAGGACAAAGGTCACAGCAGTTAGATTAACATCAGACCGTGTAGAGTCAGTGATTTGTGTGCTAGATACACCACATTGGCGACAAGGAAGCGGACGAACTCCACGCAAGCATGGCTACTCTGGGCTCGCTAAAGGATTTTACGGTGGGCAATGATTGGGAGGCCTTTACGGAAAGGCTCGAGTACTACTTCACAGCAAACGACCTGACGGAGGACACATACACAATGAGAGAGAAGTGTAAGGCGATATTGCTTTCCAGTTGTGGAGATGAGGTTTACTGTCTCGTCAGGAATTTGCTGGCACCCAGGAGCGCCAGGGACAAGTCATACGAGGAGCTGACTGAACTCATTCGTGACCAGTTGAAACCGAAGGAGAGCATCCTCACGGCCAGATACAAATTTTACCATCACTGCAGACCTGAGGGCCAGGATGTCACCAAATATGCTGTAGACCTCAGGAGACTCGCGGCGCCGTGTGACTTTGGCGCACACCTTGATGAAGCGTTACGGGATGTTTTCGTTATGGGGATTGGCCACGAGGGCCTCCTTCACAAGCTGCTAGCCACGGAACCCACAGTCACTCTGACAAAGGCCATCACCATCAGCTGGGCACATATGACCTCGACTTGCAGCACCAAGCAAATAATCCACACAGTCTCGAACCCGGCAGGCACTGTCCACAGGATTGCGGCCACCATGGACAAAATTGCAGAATGTGGCTCTGCCAGGGGCAGAGAGCATGGACCTCGGGATCCTGGAACTCAGAGTCCGCTGAGGGGGGCCAATCAAGCAGCACCATGCTGGCGTTGTGGAGGAAGCCATGGGGCTCACCAGTGCAGGTTTGCAGAGTACACGTGCAATACCTGCCACACGAAAGGCCACCTTCAGCGTATGTGTAAAAGAAATCGGACTCACAATGTGGCTGAGGAGATGGGGGATGATCCACCATCCAGCGAGGAGCAGGCAGAAGATGGTGAGGCGTTGGGACTGTACACGTGTACTGATGATTCGCCCCCAGTGATAAGAGAAGTAAAAATCAACGGAGTCCCTGTGAGTATGGAAGTGGACACGGGCTCGGGTCTGTCGTTGATGAGTCAGAGAACTTTTGATAAACTGTGGATTAACCCAGCTGCATGACCCAAGCTGGTCCCGGTCACGGCGAAGCTGCATACCTACACCAGGGAACTAATACCTGTTCTTGGCAGAGCGATGGTGCAGGTATCCCACGGGGACGAGACGCACGGTTTACCTTTGTGGGTCATTGCAGGCGATGGGCCAACACTCCTCGGCCGGAGGTGGATGGAGGTGGGAGCTGGGAAGACTTCACCACTCTGCTGCTCCCCGGAGTACTGCTGTGCCCCGGGTCCCCAGAGAGCAGCGCTGACCGAGCTGGAGCTGCAGCCTCAATCCACCCACAGGCATGCCCCAGCCCCAGACCTCACACAGAGATCCTGCAGCCTCAGCCCCCACAGGCAAGCAGCCCTGCAGAGAGGGGCCTAGTGGGGGGGGGGGGGGGGTGGTGAGCTGGTGGGGCGCTGCGGACGGGGTGCGAGGGATCCAGGATGGCCGGCGGATCGGAGGGGCCCACGCAGAGGGAGAGTCGGGCGGCGGCAGCAGCTGGAGGTCGGCGGCCGCAGGGGAGGCGGCTACGGTGGCCGCCGGAGAAGTGACGACGACGGCCGCAGGAGAGGCAGCAAGTCAGCTGGCAGCGGAGGGGAGCGGAGGCTGCGATGGCGGAGGGCATCCGGAGCGGCAGAGAGCAAGATGGCGGCGGCATCGTGTCCAGAGCAGCAGAGCATCAAAGATGGCAGCTTAAGAAGGAAATGCACCCGGGAGTCTTAAAAGGGCCTTACCATGAGGTGGTCCCCACAAAGGACTTCTGTAAGGCAGAACAAGTCTAAAATGAGCTATGTTAATATGAGATGGCGAATTTGTAATAAGAATTTATATTTTAATGTTGAATGGCCACTGTACTTGTGTAAAATAATGGATATGAAGTACAATTAATGATAAGAGCGAACAAGGAAATCAGGGATCCGTTACCAGTCAATAACCAGTTAATGTACCAGATAACATGTACCATACTAACGCACTGTCTATGCCTACCTGCCTTCCATTGGACAAGTGTGATGTTATGTATTGATGTGTGTATCGTTGTCCTGTGTCCTGATGGGGGGGAAGTGTGATGTTATGTATTGATGTGTGTATCGTCCTGGTACCTTAAATGTAATATAAGCACAATGGTACACCACAGAGGGCGCTGTGGTGGGAAACCTGGAAGTACCTGCAACAGGCACTATAAAAGGCTGACCACCACACCTGAGAGGCACTCTGGAGCTGAACAATAAAGGACGAAGGTCACAACAGTTAGATTAACACCAGACCGTGTGGAGTCAGTGATTTGTGTGCTACATACACCACATCGACCACCTGAGGAAAAGAGTGTTTGAAGACCAGGCCCTCAAAACTGTCACCAAGCTCATGGTCTACAGGGCTGTATGGCTCAGAAACATGGACCATGTAGAGAGATGCCCAAGTCGCTGTAGAAATACCACTAACGATGTCTCCGCAAGATCCTACAAATCCCCTGGGAGGACAGACGCACCAACATTAGCATCCTCAACCAGGCCAACATCCCCAGCATTGAAGCACTGAGGACACTTGATCAGCTCCGCTGGGCAGGCCACATAGTTCACATGCCAGACACGAGACTCCCAAAGCAAGTGCTCTACTCGGAACTCCTTCACGGCAAATGAGCCAAAGATGGGCAGCAGAAACGTTACAAGGACACCCTCAAAGCCTCCCTGATAAAGTGCAACATCCCCACTGACACCTGGGAGTCCCTGGCCATAGACCGCCCTAAGTGGAGGAAGTGCATCCGGGAGGGCACTGAGCACCTCGAGTCTCGTTGCCGAGATCATGCAGAAACCAAGCGCAGACAGCAGAAAGAGCATGTGGTAAACCAGTCCCATCCACCCCTTCCCTCAATGACTATCTGTCCCACCTGTGACAGAGACTGTGGTTCTCTTATTGGACTGTTCAGCCACCTAAGAGCACATGTTAAAAGAGGAAGCAAGTCTTCCTCAATTCCAAGGGACTGCCTACGATGATGATGATGATGATGTGGTGTTGTGAGCAGCAGGGTGGTAGGACTTGAATATGGTTGAGGGAAACTGAGGACACCGATGTGGTGCAGTAGCCTTCTCACTGAAGGTGAAAATATATAATGGCACATAATTTGCTACAGCAACGAATGGCGTCTGCTGGTAATTAGAATTGCCCTTGCCAGTTTAATGTCAACAATATTTTGTGCTGCAAGTTTCTGAAAGTGCAAGCTAATAATGTCGCAGCGAGAGAAACCGAGCATCTGGGACCTGAGTGAAAAGAACAAGCTCCTTAACCAATCAGATCGAAGGATTGTGAAATTAATAGCACAAGGACTGAGAAGGAAGTGTAAATCAGAGTGGGTGAATTCAATATCAAATGAGATAGAGAAAGGGAGAGAGAAAAATTAGATTAAGGGAGAGAGAAAATAGAGACAAAGGAACAGTTTTTAAAAAGTATAAATTTATACTTGATATTTTTAAAATATCCAACATTTAAATCCTGAAAGAATGAGACGCCACACTTGTAATAGTTCATTTTCAATGCCAGAGAGGCTCATTGGCAGTAATTAGCACTTAGCACCTTGTTAAAAGAATCTCTGACAGCTAATCCAGGCTTAATTAAGGTCCATGCATGGACCTTAAATGGTTCCAAGATAGGCCACTTCAGACGAGCTCTAACTTTCGAGTCCAAGCAGCGGGAGTCCAGGGGAGGCCCATAAAAGGTCCAACATCGGAGGAGGAGCAACAGTCTGAGCAGTGGGAGTCCGGGGGAGACCCATAAAAGGCCCAACTTCGGAGGAGGAGCGGCAGTACGAATAGCGGGAGTCTGGGGGAGGCCCATAAAAGACCCAACGTTGGAGGAGGAGCGGGAGTACGAATAGCGGGAGTCTGGGGGAGGCCCATAGAAGACCCAACGTCGGAGGAGGAGCGGGAGTCCGGGGGAGGCCCATAAAAGGTCCAACGTCGGAAGAGGAGTGGCAGTCCAAGCAGCGGCAGTCTGAGGGAGGCCCATAAAAGGCCCAACATCGGAGGAGGAGCGGGAGTCCGGGGGAGGCCCATAATGTGGTGTCCCTGCACCGCACTACAAACTCACACGAGGCATGTACTGTTGACAGAGTCACTACGTGACCTTAACCATTATTCCCAGGACCAAGGAGTGCTGACCCTGGATGGGACCTCCTCTTTTATACCTGGAAACCCAGATGAGGAGTGTCTCCCACAAGTTCACCCCCTGTGGTCAGGGTGTGCATTTCTAGGGTATGAGTACAGAGTACAGGAGTTGCATGAAGGTTACAGTTACATGAAGATTACCATTGCATGATGGTTACACACATGACATCACCTCCCCCTTACGTCTTTTTGTGTCTTTCAGGTGGTCGACGCTCTCTCATGGAGCGCCGCAGTTGTGGCTCTGGTGGCTGAGCCTCGGCATGCGTCTCTGTCACCTGAGGTGATTCCGGCCTGTCTGGGCTGGCCGCAGGGACTGTGCATGCTGAGGGCTGTCCTCGTTGCTCGTCCACTGGCAGTGGTGTGGGTGACATCTCATGCTCTTCTTCAGGTTCCTCCTTGTCTATGCTGAACCTTTTCTTTACATGGTCCAAGTGTTTGCGGCATATCTGCCCATTGTTTAGTCTGACCACTATGATTCTATTCCCTTCTTTGCCAATTACTGTGCACTCAAGCCACTTGGGTCCCAAAGCATGGTTAAGAACAAATACCGGGTCATCCATTTCTATACACCTCCCCCTTGAGTTTCAATCATGGAACTCGGTTTGGGACTGGCGCTTGCCCTCAACAATGTCTGCCAAGGCTGGGTGAATGAGGGACAGCCACGTTTTAAGCGTGCGTTTCATGAGGAGTTCCGCTGGTGGGACTCCCGTGAGCGAGTGCGGGCAGGACCTGTAGGCCAGCAGGAGGCGCGATAGGCGGTACTGGAGGGAGGGTCCTTGGATGCGTAGCATGCCCTGTTTTATTACTTGGACCGCACATTCTGCCTGGCCATTGGAAGCCGGCTTGAACGGCACTGTCCGGACGTGTTTGATACTATTGTCCGACATGAACTCCTGGAATTCATGGCTGGTGAAACACGGGCCATTGTCGCTGACTAAGATGTCCGGCAAGCCATGGGTCGCGAAAACCGTACGCAGACTCTCCACGGTGATGGATGTCGTGCACGAGTTTAATATGATGCACTCGATCCATTTCGAGTATGCATCGACAACGATCATGAACATTTTTCCCATGAACAGCCCCGCGTAGTCAACGTGAATACGTGACCATGGCATGGTGGGCCAGGGCCACGGGCTGAGTGGGGCATTGCCCGGCTGGGCACACATCGTGCACCTGCGAACCCAGTGTTCCAGGTCTGAGTCAATCCCCGGCCACCATACATGTGACCGGGCAATGGCCTTCATTAACACGATGCCAGGGTGCTCGCTGTGGAGTTCCCTGATGAACGCTTCCCTGCCTTTCTGGGGCATGACTATCCAGCTGCCCCATAGGCAGTTGGCTTGGATGGAGAGCTCATCCACCCGTCTCTGAAACGGTCTGACCTCCTCGGGGCACACCCTGTGTGTGGGTGACCCAGTCAGGACACATTTCTTTATCATGGATAGGAGGGGGTCTCTGTTCGTCCAGAGTTTGATCTGACGGGCTGTGATGGGGGAGCCTGCGGTGTCAAAAGCCTCAATGGCCATGACCATCTCAGGGCTTTGCTCCGCTGTCCCCTCGGTGGTGACCAGTGGGAGCCTGCTGAGCGCATCAGCATAATTTTCGGTGCCTGGCCGGTCCTGTATGGTTTAGTCATACGCAGCCAGCATGAGAGCCCATCGCTGTATGTGAGCTGACGCATTGGCATTGACAGCCTTGCTGTCGGACAACAGGGATGTTAACGGCTGGTGGTCCGTCTCTAGCTCGAACCGTCTACCGAAAAGGTACTGGTGCATCTTTTTCACATCGTAAACACAAGCGAGTGCTTCCTTCTCGACCATGTCATATTCACACTCTGTGTGGGAGAGTAACCTGGAGGTATAAGCCATCGGTTGGAGTCGGCCGTCATCATTACCCTGCTGCAACACGCACCCAACCCCGTAGGACGATGCATCGCACGTTAAAACCAGTTTTTTACAGGGGTCATACAAAGTCAACAGTTTGTTAGAACACAGCAGGTTCCTCGCCTTATTGAAAGCCCGTTCTTGACAGTCCCCCGAAAGGCATTCACAACCTTTACGCAGGAGCATGTGTAACGGTTCCAACAATGTGCTTAAGTTCGGCAGAAAGTTCCCGAAATAGTTCAAAAGTCCCAGGAATGATCGCAACTCCGACGTGTTGCCGGGCCTGGGCGCCCGGCGAATCGCCTCCGTTTTTGATTCAGTGGGCGTGATCCCGTCTGCGGCAACCCTCCTGCCCAAAAACTCGACCTCTGGGGCCAAAAACACACACTTGACCTTTTTCAGCCGCAAGCCTACCCGGTCCAGTCGGCGTAGCACCTCCTCAAGGTTGTGGAGGTGTTCCTCGGTGTCTCGACCCATTATAAGGATGTCGTCTTGGAATACGATTGTTCCAGGAATGGATTTGAGCAAGCTTTCCATGTTCCGCTGAAAGATAGCTGCGCCGACCGAATCCCAAAAGGACACCTGTTGTAAATAAATAATCCCTTGTGCGTCGTGATGGTGGTCAGAAGCTTGGATTCTTCAGCCAGTTCCTGAGTCATGTAGGCCAAAGTGAGGTCCAACTTAATGAACAGCTTGCCACCTGCCAGCGTGGCAAAGAGGTCCTCTGCTCTTGGGAACGGGTATTGGTCTTGCAGCGACACTTGGTTGATGGTGGCTTTGTAGTCGCCACAAATCCTGACCGAGCCATCTGCTTTAAGGACAGGAATGATGGGACTTGCCCAGTCGCTGAATTCAACAGCAGAAATTATGCCCTCTCTGAGCAGCCTGCCCAATTCACTTTCAATTTTCTCGTGCATCACATACGGCACCGCTCTGGCTTTGTGGTGCACTGGTCTGGCATCCGGAGTGATGCGTATCACTACTTTAGTGCCCTTGAACATTCCGACACCGGGTTGAAACAGTGATCTGAATTTTTGTAGGACCTGTGAGCAGGAACTTCGCTCCACAGATGGCGTGCACATCCCCCCATTTCCAGTTCATCTCGGCTAGCCAACTCCTCCCCAAGAGCGCGGGGCCATTCTCCAGGACGATCCAGAGTGGCAGCTGGTTCTGTGATCCATGATGTGTTACCACCAAGTTTGCACTGCCGAGCACTGGGATGATCTCTTTGGTGTACATCCGTAGCTGCATGTTAATGCGTTCCAGTTTGGGCCTGCTAGCTCTGTGTGGCCATAGTCTCTCAAATTGTTGGGCGCTCATAAGTGACTGGCTAGCTCCCGTATCCACCGAGATGCCACTCAATAACACTTTCATCACAATGGGTGGCGTTTTAGTGTATGAGCTGTGGACGTCAGCCACGTGAACCCACTGAACTTCAGCATCCATGGCTTTTCCCCAGGCATCATCCTGCATTGTAGACCCCTTGTCTGGTTCCTCTGACTCACAGATTAGCCTCGCCACAGCCTTTTTGCACATCCTGGCCAAGTGTCCACTGACGTTACAACTCCTTCAGGTATATTGCTGGAACCTGCAGCTTTTCGCAGTATGTCTACCCCCGCATCTCCAGCATGAGCTAAGATTGTTGTTAACAAAGGGACTGTTACTAGGCATTCCTCTCTGATTGCCCATTTGGTTGTTTCTAAGCACTCTGATGATGGGTGTTAATGGTCCCATCGCGGGATGCATTGTTCCTCGAGATGGCGTGAATTGCCGATCCCCTTTCCATTGTCCCTGTTGTGGGCCCACCCTAGTGTCTGTTGCTGCCTGGGTGGTTTCAAAATGCCCCTGCCTGCCTACGAGGTCCCTGGCCACATTCACAATGTTAATTCCCTGGTCCATCGCCACGTTGGGACCAGGGCTGCGCACGTAATTTAGCTTGGTCTCTTCTTCCCCGCCATGAAGGTCTGAGCAATCAACGCCGCCCCTTCTAAAGTCAAGTGCTTGGCCTCTGAGTTTCCTGAAAATCCTGGCATGATTAATGCCCTCAATGAAAAAGTCCCTTAATATCTCCCCGCTGCAGGCATCTGTGAACTTACAGAGACTGGCCAAGCACCGCAGGTCCGCAACGAAGTCCGAGATGCATTGTCCCTCCCGACGCCGGTGTGTGTAGAACCAGTGCCGGGCCATGTGTATGCTACTCGCCGGCTTGAGGCCCCCAAAAAGCCCAAAGTCGGAGGAGAAGCAGGATTCCAGGGGAGGCCCATAAAAGGTCCAACATCGGAGGAGGAGCGGAAGTCCGAGCAGTGGGAGTCAGGGGGAAGCCCATAAAAGGCCCAACATCGGAGGAGGAGCGGCAGTCCAAGCAGCGGGAGTTTGGGGGAGGTGTATAAAAGGCCCACTGTCGGAGGAGGAGCGGGAGTCCGGGGAGGCCCATAAAAGGCCCACTGTCGGAGGAGGAGCCAGCTGGTGCAGCTGCAGCAGGGAGAGAAGGCAAAAAAGAAGTAGAAAGAAATCGAAGGGTGACATCACAGCCAAGGGGGTAAGTGATTGGCTGGTGATTGGCGAGTAGTTTTTCTTCTTTTTCTTTTCCGTTATCAGTAAGAAACCTTTGGCATTGTTGCCAAATTAAATTAATTAAGGTTGAAGTCATGACAGGAGAGCTCAGACCTGTGTCATGCTCCTCCTGTGCTATGTGGGAAGCCAGGGACAGGTCCAGTGTCCCTGACGACTACATTTGCGGGAAGTATATCCAGTTGCAGCTCCTGGCAGACCGCATTGTGGCACTGGAGCTGCGCATGGATTCACTCTGGAGCATCCGCAGTGCTGAGAATGTCATGAATAGCATGTTTAGTGAGGTGGTCACACCGCAGGTAAAGGTTACTCAGGTAGATAGGGAATGGGTGACCATCAGGCAGAGCAGTGGAAGGAACGTAGCGCAGGGGTTCCATGCCGTCATTCCCCTCCAAAACAGATACACCGCCTTGGCGGGAATGACTCACCAGGGGAGGGCAGCACCAGCCAAGTTCAAGGCACCATGGGTGACTCTGCTGCACAGGAGAGCAGGAAAAAGAGTGGGAGAGCTATAGTGGTAGGGGATTCTAGTGTAAGGGGAATAGATAGATGTTTCTGCGGCCGCAATCGAGACTCCAGGATGGTATGTTGCCTCCCTGGTGCAAGGGGCAAGGATGTCTCGGAGCGGCTGCAGGACATTTTGGAGGGGAGGATGAACAGCCAGTTGTCGTGGTGCATATAGGTACCAACGATATAGATAAAAACAGGATAAGGTCCTACAAGCTGAATTTAGGGAGCTAGGAGTTAAATTAAAAAGTAGGACCTCAAAGGTAGTAATCTCAGGACTGCTACCAATGCCACATGCTAGTCAGAGTAGGAATTGCAAGATAGCTCAGATGAATATGTGGCTTGAAGAGTGGTGCAGGAGGGAGGGATTCAAATTCCTGGGACATTGGAACCGGTTCTGGGGGAGGTGGGACCAGTACAAATTGAACGGTCTGCACCTGAGCAGGACCGGAACCAATGTCCTATGGTGAGTGTTTGTTAGTGCTGTTGGGGAGGGGTTAAACTAATATGGCAGGGGGATGGGAACCTATGCAGGGAGACAGAGGGAAGTAGAATGGGGGCAGAAGCAAAAGATAGAAAGAAGAAAAGTAAAAGTGGAGGGCAGAGAAACCCAAGGCAAAAAGCAAAAAGGGCCACATTACAGCAAAATTCTAAAGGGGCAAAGTGTGTTAAAAAGACAAGCCTGAAGGCTCTGTGCCTCAATGCAAGGAGTATTTGTAATAAGGTGGATGAATTAAGTGCGCAGGCAGCTATTAACGAATATGATATATTTGGCATCACGGAGACATGGCTCCAGGGTGACCAAGGCTGGAAACTCAACATCCAAGGGTATTCAGCATTCAGGAAGGATAGACAGAAAGGAAAAGGAGGTGGGGTAGCGTTGCTGGTTAAAGAGGAAATTAACGCAATAGTAAGGAAGGACATTAGCTTGGATGATGTGGAATCTTTATGGGTAGAGCTGCGGAATACCAAAGGGCAGAAAACGCTAGTGGGAGTTGTGTACAGACCACCAAACAGTAGTAGTGAGGTTGGGGACAGCATCAAACAAAAAATTAGGGATGCATCCAATAAAGGTACAGCAGTTATCATGGGCGACTTTAATCGACATATAGATTGGGCTAACCAAACTGGTAGCAATATGGTGGAGGAGGATTTTCTGGAATGTATTAGGGATGGTTTTCTGGACCAATATGTCGAGGAACCAACGAGAGGGTTGGCCATCCTAGACTGGGTGATGTGTAACGAGAAAGGACTAATTAGCAATCTTGTTGTGCGAGGCCCCTTGGGGAAGAGTGACCAGAATATGGTAGAATTCTTTATTAAGATGGAGAGCAACACAGTTAATTCAGAGACTAGGGTTCTGAACTTAAGGAAAGGTAACTTCGATGGTATGAGACGTGAATTGGCTAGAATAGACTGGCGAGTGATACTTAAAGGATTGACGGTGGATAGGCAATGGCAAACATTTAAAGATCACATAGAAACATAGAAACATAGAAAATAGGTGCAGGAGCAGGCCATTCAGCCCTTCTAGCCTGCACCGCCATTCAATGAGTTCATGGCTGAACATGAAACTTCAGTACCCACTTCCTGCTTTCACGCCATACCCCTTGATCCCCCAAGTAGTAAGGACTTCATCTAACTCCCTTTTGAATATATTTAGTGAATTGGCCTCAACTACTTCCTGTGGTAGAGAATTCCACAGGTTCACCACTCTCTGGGTGAAGAAGTTTCTCCTCATCTCGGTCCTAAATGGCTTACCCCTTATCCTTAGACTGTGACCCCTGGTTCTGGACTTCCCCAACATTGGGAACATTCTTCCTGCATCCAACCTGTCCAAACCCGTCAGAATTTTAAACGTTTCTATGAGGTCCCCTCTCACTCTTCTGAACTCCAGTGAATACAAGCCCAGTTGATCCAGTCTTTCTTGATAGGTCAGTCCCACCATCCCGGGAATCAGTCTGGTGAATCTTCGCTGCACTCCCTCAATAGCAAGAATGTCCTTCCTCAAGTTAGGAGACCAAAACTGTACACAATACTCCAGGTGTGGCCTCACCAAGGCCCTGTACAACTGTAGCAACACCTCCCTGCCCCTGTACTCAAATCCCCTCGCTATGAAGGCCAACATGCCATTTGCTTTCTTAACCGCCTGCTGTACCTGCATGCCAACCTTCAATGACTGATGTACCATGACACCCAGGTCTCGTTGCACCTTCCCTTTTCCTAATCTGTCACCATTCAGATAATAGTCTGTCTCTCTGTTTTTACCACCAAAGTGGATAACCTCACATTTATCCACATTATACTTCATCTGCCACGCATTTGCCCACTCACCTAACCTATCCAAGTCACTCTGTAGCCTCATAGCATCCTCCTCGCAGCTCACACTGCCACCCAACTTAGTGTCATCCGCAAATTTGGAGATACTACATTTAATCCCCTCGTCTAAATCATTAATGTACAATGTAAACAGCTGGGGCCCCAGCACAGAACCCTGCGGTACCCCACTAGTCACTGCCTGCCATTCCGAAAAGTACCCATTTACTCCTACTCTTTGCTTCCTGTCTGACAACCAGTTCTCAATCCACGTCAGCACACTACCCCCAATCCCATGTGCTTTAACTTTGTACATTAATCTCCTGTGTGGGACCTTGTCGAAAGCCTTCTGAAAGTCCAAATATACCACATCAACTGGTACACCTTTGTCCACTTTATTGGAAACATCCTCAAAAAATTCCAGAAGATTTGTCAAGCATGATCTCCCTTTCACAAATCCATGCTGACTTGGACCTATCATGTCACCATTTTCCAAATGCGCTGCTATGACATCCTTAATAATTGATTCCATCATTTTACCCACTACTGAGGTCAGGCTGACCGGTCTATAATTCCCTGCTTTCTCTCTCCCTCCTTTTTTAAAAAGTGGGGTTACATTGGCTACCCTCCACTCGATAGGAACTGATCCAGAGTCAATGGAATGTTGGAAAATGACTGTCAATGCATCCGCTATTTCCAAGGCCACCTCCTTAAGTACTCTGGGATGCAGTCCATCAGGCCCTGGGGATTTATCGGCCTTCAATCCCATCAATTTCCCCAACACAATTTCCCGACTAATAGGGATTTCCCTCAGTTCCTCCTCCTTAATAGACCCTCTGACCACTTTTATATCCAGAAGGTTGTTTGTGTCCTCCTTAGTGAATACTGAACCAAAGTACTTGTTCAATTGGTCTGCCATTTCTTTGTTCCCCGTTATGACTTCCCCTGATTCTGACTGCAGGGGACCTACGTTTGTCTTTACTAACCTTTTTCTCTTTACATACCTATAGAAACTTTTGCAATCCGCCTTAATGTTCCCTGCAAGCTTCTTCTCGTACTCCATTTTCCCTGCCCTAATCAAACCCTTTGTCCTCCTCTGCTGAGTTCTAAATTTCTCCCAGTCCCCAGGTTCGCTGCTATTTCTGGCCAATTTGTATGCCATTTCCTTGGCTTTAATACTATCCCTGATTTCCCTAGATAGCCACGGTTGAGCCACCTTCCCTTTTTTATTTTTACGCCAGACAGGAATGTACAATTGTTGTAATTCATCCATGCGGTCTCTAAATGTCTGCCATTGCCCATCCACAGTCAACCCCTTAAGTATCATTAGCCAATCTATCTTAGCCAATTCATGCCTCATACCTTCAAAGTTACCCTTCTTTAAGTTCTGGACCATGGTCTCTGAATTAACTGTTTCATTCTCCATCCTAATGCAGAATTCCACCATATTATGGTCACTCTTCCCCAAGGGGCCTCGCACAATGAGATTGCTAATTAATCCTCTCTCATTACACAACAGTTAGAGCAGCAGTGGGTGAGAGGGGAGCAGCCTATAAAAGGCCCAGCGGGAGATCGAGAGCCAGCGGCAGTTGGTGAGAGGGGAGCAGCCTATAAAAGGCCTAGCGGGAGATCGAGAGCCAGCGGCAGTTGGTGAGAGGGGAGCAGCCTATAAAAGGCCCAGCGGGAGATCGAGAGCCAGCGGCAGTTGGTGAGAGGGGAGCGGCCTATAAAAGGCCCAGCGGGAGATCGAGAGCCAGCGGCAGTTGGTGAGAGGGGAGCGACCTATAAAAGGCCCAGCGGGAGATCGAGAGCCAGCGGCAGTTGGTGAGGTGGGTGCGGCCTATCAAAAGGCCCAGCGGGAGATCGAGAGCCAGCGGCAGTTGGTGAGGTGGGTGCGGCCTATAAAAGGCCCAGCGGGAGATCGAGAGCCAGCGGCAGTTGGTGAGGTGGGTGCGGCCTATAAAAGGCCCAGCGGGAGATCGAGAGCCAGCGGCAGTTGGTGAGGTGGGTGCGGCCTATAAAAGGCCCAGCGGGAGATCGAGAGCCAGCGGCAGTTGGTGAGGTGGGTGTGGCCTATAAAAGGCCCAGCGGGAGATCGAGAGCCAGCGGCAGTTGGTGAGGTGGGTGCGGCCTATAAAAGGCCCAGCAGGAGATCGAGAGCCAGCGGCAGTTGGTGAGAGGGGAGCGACCTGTCAAAAGCCCAGCGGGAGATCGAGAGCCAGCGGCAGTTGGTGAGGTGGGTGCGGCCTATAAAAGGCCCAGCGGGAGATCGAGAGCCAGCGGCAGTTGGTGAGGTGGGTGCGGCCTATCAAAAGCCCAGCGAGAGATCGAGAGCCAGCGGCAGTTGGTGAGGTGGGTGCGGCCTATAAAAGGCCCAGCGGGAGATCGAGAGCCAGCGGCAGTTGGTGAGGTGGGTGCGGCCTATAAAAGGCCCAGCGGGAGATCGAGAGCCAGCGGCAGTTGGTGAGGTGGGTGCGGCCTATATCACATGAATGAACTTCAACAATTGTACATCACTGTCTGGAGTAAAAATAAAACGGGGAAGGTGACTCAACCTTGGCTAACAAGGGAAATAAAGGATCGTGTTAAATCCAAGGAAGAGGCAAATAAATTGGCCAGAAAAAGCAGCAAACCTGAGGACTGGGAGAAATTTAGAGTTCAGCAGAGGAGGACAAAGGGTTTAATTAGGAGGGGGAAAATAGCGTATGAGAGGAAGCTTGCTAAGAACATAAAAACTGACTGCAAAAACTTCTATAGATATGTGAAGAGAAAAAGATTAGTGAAGACAAACGTCGGTCCGTTGCAGTCAGAATCAGATGAATTTATAATGGGGAACAAAGAAATGGCAGACCAATTGAACAAATACTTTGGTTCTGTCTTCACGAAGGAAGACACAAATAACCTTTTGAAAATACTAGGGGATCGAGGGCCTAGCGAGAAGGAGGAACTGATGGAAATCCTTATTAGTCAGGAAATTGTGTTAGGGAAATTGATGGGATTGAAGGCTAATAAATCCCCAGGGCCTGATAGTCTGCATCCCAGAGTATTTAAGGAAGTAGCCTTAGAAATAGTGGATGCATTGGTGATCATTTTCCAACAGTCTATCGACTCTGGATCAGTTCCTATGGACTGGAGGGTAGCTAATGTAACCTCACTTTTTAAGAAAGGAGGGAGAGAGAAAATAGGGAATTATAGACTGGTTAGCCTGACATCAGTAGTGAGGAAAATGTTGGAATCAATTATTAAACATGAAATAGCAGCGCATTTGGAAAGCAGTGACAGGATCGGTCCAAGTCAGCATGGATTTATGAAAGGGAAATCATGCTTGACAAATCTTCTGGAATTTTTTGAGGATGTAACTAGTAGAGTGGACAAGGGAGAACCAGTGGATGTGGTGTATTTGGACTTTCAAAAGGCTTCTGATAAGGTCCGACACGAGAAATTGGTGTGCAAAATTAAAGCACATGGTATTGGGGGTAATGTATTGACGTGGATAGAGAACTGGTTGGCAGACAGGAAGCAGAGAGTCAGGTCCTTTTCAGAATGGCAGGCAGTGACTAGTGGGGTGCCGCAGGGTTCAGTGCTGGGACCCCAGCTATTTACAATATACATCAATGATTTAGATGAAGGAATTGAGTGTAATATCTCCAAGTTTGCAGATGACACTAAGCTGGGTGGCGGTGTGAGCTGTGAGGAGGATGCTAAGAGGCTGCAGGGTAACTTGGACAGGTGAGTTGGCAAATGCATGGCAGATGCAGTGTAATGTGGATAAATGTGAGATTATCCACTTTGGTGGCAAAAACATGAAGGCAAAATATTATCTGAATGGCAGCAGATTAGGAAAAGGGGAGGTGCAACGAGACCTGGATGTCATGATACATCAGTCATTGAAAGTTGGCATGCAGGTACAACAGGCAGTGAAGAGGGCAAATGGTATGTTGGCCTTCATAGCTAGGGGATTTGAATATAGGAGCAGGGAGGTCTTACAGTAGTTGTACAGGGCCTCGGTGAGGCCTCACCTGGAATATTGCGTTCAGTTTTGGTCTCCTAATCTGAGGAAGGACGTTCTTGCTATTGAGGGAGTGCAGCGAAGGTTCACCAGACTGATTCCCAGGATGGCAGGACTGACATATGAGGAGAAACTGGATCGACTGGGCCTGTATTCACTGCAGTTTAGAAGGATGAGAGGGGATCTCATAGAAACATATTACATTCTGATGGGACTGGACAGGTTAGATGCAGGAAGAATGTTCCTGATGTTGGGGAAGTCCAGAACCAGGGGACACAGTCTAAGGATAAGGGGTAAGCCATTTAGGACTGAGATGAGGAGAAACTTCTTCACTCAGAGAGTTGTTAATCTGTGGAATTCTCTACCGCAGAGAGTTGTTGATGCCAGTTCGTTGGATATATTCAAGAGGGAGTTAGATATGGCCCTTACGGCTAAAGGGATCAAGGGGTATGAAGAGAAAACAGAAAAGGGGTACTGAGGTGTATGATCAGCCATGATCTTATCGAACGGTGGTGCAGGCACGAAGGGCCGAATGGCGTACTCCTGCACCTATTTTCTTTGTTTCTATGTTTTTTTCTGTGGCGAGTTTAGTTCATATCTACCACGCATATACAGCAACTTCACGCCATTCAGTGCATTGCAATGGTGAGCCAATCAGTGAGATGCCATTATCGTGAAGCATGTCGGACAGCATCTTTTGGATTTCTGCCTTTAACATAAGAACATAAGAACATAAGAATTAGGAACAGGAGTAGGCCATCTAGCCCCTCGAGCCTGCTCCGCCATTTAAAAAGATCATGGCTGATCTGGCCGTGGACTCAGCTCCATTTACCCGCCCGCTCCCCATAACCCTTAATTCCCTTATTGGTTAAAAATCTATCGATCTGTGATTTGAATACATTCAATGAGCCAGCCTCAACTGCTTCCCTGGGCAGAGAATTCCACAGATTCACAACCCTCTGGGAGAAGAAATTCCTTCTCAACTCGGTTTTAAATTGGCTCCCCCGTATTTTGAGGCTGTGCCCCATAGTTCTAGTCTCCCCGACCAGTGGAAACAACCTCTCTGCCTCTATCTTGTCTATCCCTTTCATTATTTTAAATGTTTCTATAAGATCACCCCTCATCCTTCTGAACTCCAACGAGTAAAGACCCAGTCTACTCAATCTATCATCATAAGGTAAACCCCTCATCTCCGGAATCAGCCTAGTGAATCGTCTCTGTACCCCCTCCAAGGCTAGTATATCCTTCCTTAAGTAAGGTGACCAAAACTGCACGCAGTACTCCAGGTGCGACCTCACCAATACCCTGTACAGTTGCAGTAGGACCTCCCTGCTTTTGTACTCCATCCCTCTTGCAATGAAGGCCAACATTCCATTCGCCTTCCTGATTACCTGCTGTACCTGCAAACTAACTTTTTGGGATTCATGCACAAGGACCCCCAGGTCCCTCTGCACCGCAGCATGTTGTAATTTCTCTCCATTCAAATAATATTCCCTTTTACTGTTTTTTTTTTCCAAGGTGGATGACCTCACATTTTCCGACATTGTATTCCATCTGCCAAACCTTAGCCCATTCGCTTAACCTATCTAAATCTCTTTGCAGCCTCTCTGTGTCCTCTACACAACCCACTTCCCCACTAATCTTTGTGTCATCTGCAAATTTTGTTATACTACACTCTGTCTCCGCCTCCAGGTCATCTATGTATATTTTAAACAGTCGTGGTCCCAGCATCGATCCCTGTGGCACACCACTAACCACCGATTTCCAACCTGAAAAAGACGCATTTATCCCGACTCTCTGCTTTCTGTTAGCCAGCCAATTCTCTATCCATGCTAATACATTTCCGCTGACTCCGCGTACCTTTATCTTCTGCAGTAACCTTTTGTGTGGCACCTTATCGAATGCCTTTTGGAAATCTAAATACACCACATCCATCGGTACACCTCTATCCACCATGCTCGTTATATCCTCAAAGAATTCCAGTAAATTAGTTAAACATTAGTTAAATTTCTAATCTCAAGCACACCACAGCTGGAAAAATTATTTAACCTTCCTTCTGCCCTGGCCTGAAGTTGCTCTAGCTGTGGTGCATAAATAACGGTGAGTGCCCTTATCATCGCTGTTATTTTGACAGCAAATTATGGGTCACTGTTTTTAAAGTCCGTAGTATGGGAAACAACACCATTAACCAAATGCTGAAACAAATTTAACATTGATTACCAAGTGTCAGATCTGACACTGTAGTCCTGCTCTCCCAATATTCTATGCAAATTGACATCCAGGTTTGGAACAGTAAAGGTGAGTTCCAATTGAAGGATGCAACGGGGATTCCACTTTCAATTCCCCATATGACAAATTTCTAATCTCAACCACATCACAGCTGGGATGCATTAGGCAGAAGCCAAACACTTCCTTAAAAGCTGAGGAACAGGAATAAAAAATAAGAAGACACGATACGCAAGTTGTTCTGAGTGCACCTTCTCTGCCTCAGCCATTACCCATCCTCCATATAGATAGCTTAGGTTACCGAAGCATGGAAATCACACTTGCCATATCTATAAATATAAGCATTTGTTGCATGGTTCTTTCCCTTCTATCTTCCACTATTCCTATTCACTTGGTTTAGTAATAATGTGTGGGAAATGTTCTCGGCAAATCTAAAAATGCCTTCATCACTGTAAATGGCTTTTGCCATACACCTCACAAGTGGTACAGCAACAACAACAACTTGTATATATATATATAGCAGCTTTAATGTAGTGAAACGTCCCAAGGTGCTACACAGGAGTATTATGAGACAAAAAATTTGACACCGAGCCACATAAGGAGAAATTAGGGCAAGTAACCAAAAGGTTAGTCAAAGTGAATGGTTTTAATGAGCATCTTGAAGGAGGAAAGAGAGCTAGAGAGGCAGAAAGGTTTAGGCAGGGAATTCCAGCGCTTAGGGCCGAGGCAATAGAAGGCATGGCCACCAATGGTTGAGCAATTATAATCAGGGATGCTCCAGAGGGTAGAATTAGAGGAGCGCAGACATCTCGGGGGGGGGGGTTGTGGGGCTGAAAGAGATTACAGCGACAGGGAGGGGCGAGGCTATTGAAGGTTTGAAAACAAGGATGAGAATTTGGAAGTTGAGGCGTTGCTTAACCAGGAGCCAATGTAGCTCAGCAAACCCAGGGGTGATGGGTGAACAGGACTTGGCGTGAGTTAGGACACAGGCAGCTGAGTTTTGGACCACCTCCAGTTTACGTGGGAGGCCAGCCAGGAGTGCATTGGAATAGTACCCCACTAGTCACTGCCTGCCATTCTGAAAAGTACTCATTTACTCCTACTCTTTGCTTCCTGTCTGACAACCAGTTCTCAATCCAAGTCAGCACACTACCCCCAATCCCATGTGCTTTAACTTTGCACATTAATCTCTTGTGTGGGACCTTGTCGAAAGTCTTCTGAAAGTCCAAATATACCACATCAACTGGTTCTCCCTTGTCCACTCTACTGGAAACATCCTCAAAAAATTCCAGAAGATTTGTCAAGCATGATTTCCCTTTCACAAATCAATGCTGACTTGGACCTATCATGTCACCTCTTTCCAAATGCGCTGCTATGACATCCTTAATAATTGATTCCATCATTTTACCCACTATCGATGTCAGGCTGACCAGTCTATAATTTCCTGTTTTCTCTCTCCCTCCTTTTTTAAAAAGTGGGATTACATTGGCTACCCTCCACTTGATAGGAACTGATCCAGAGTCTATGCAATGTTGGAAAATGACTGTCAATGCATCCGCTATTTCCAAGGCCACCTCCTTAAGTACTCTGGGATGCAGTCCATCAGGCCCTGGGGATTTATCGGCCTTCAATCCCATCAATTTCCCCAACACAATTTCCTGACTAATAAGGATTTCCCTCAGTTCCTCCTTCTTACTAGATCCTCTGACCCCCTTTATATCCGGAAGGTTGTTTGTGACCTCCTTACTGAATACCGAACCAAAGTACTTGTTCAATTGGTCTGCCATTTCTTTGTTCCCCGTTATGACTTCCCCTGATTCTGACTGCAGGGGACCTACGTTTGTCTTTACTACCTTTTTCTCTTTACATATCTATAGAAACTTTTGCAGTCCGTCTGAATGTTCCCTGCAAGCTTCCTCTCGTACTCTATTTTCCCTGCCCTAATCAAACCCTTTGTCCTCCTCTGCTGAGTTCTAAATTTCTCCCAGTCTCCAGGTTCACTGCTATTTCTGGCCAATTTGTATGCCACTTTCTTGGCTTTAATACTATCCCTGATTTCCCTTGATAACCATGGTTGAGCCACCTTCCCTTTTTTATTTTTACGCCAGACACGGATGTACAATTGTTGTAGTTCATCCATGCGGTCTCTAAATGTCTGCCATTGCCCATCCACTGTCAACCCCTTCAGTATAATTCGCCAATCTATCCTCGCCAATTCACGCCTCATACCTTCAACCTTCAAAGTTACCCTTCTTTAAGTTCTGGACCATGGTCTCTGAATTAACTGTTTCCTTCTCCATCCTAATGTAGAATTCCACCATATTGTGGTCACTCTTCCCCAAGGGGCCTTGCACAACGAGATTGCTAATTAATCCTCTCTCATTACACAACACCCAGTCTAAGATGGCCTCCCCCCTAGTTGGTTCCTCGACATATTGGTCCAGAAAACCATCCCTTATGCACTCCAGGAAATCCTCCTCCACCGTATTGCTTCCGGTTTGGTTAGCCCAATCTATATGCATATTAAAGTCACCCATGATAACTGCTGCACCTTTATTGCATGCACCCCTAATTTCCTGTTTGATGCCCTCCCTAACATCATGACTACTGTTTGGAGGTTGGTACACAACTCCCACTAATGTTATTTTGCCCTTTGGTATTCTGCAGCTCTATCCATATAGATTCCACATCAGTGTCTATTCCAATGGCAGGCAGTGACTAGTGGGGTACCGCAAGGTTCTGTGCTGGGGCCCCAGCTGTTTACATTTTACATTAATGATTTAGATGAGGGGATTAAATGTAGTATCTCCAAATTTGCGGATGACACTAAGTTGGGTGGCAGTGTGAGCTGCGAGGAGGATGCTATGAGGCTGCAGAGTGACTTGGATAGGTTAGGTGAGTGGGCAAATGCATGGCAGATGAAGTATAATGTGAATAAATGTGAGGTTATCCACTTTGATGGTAAAAACAGAGAGACAGATTATTATCTGAATGCTGACAGATTAGGAAAAAGGGAGGTGCAATGAGACCTGGGTGTCATGGTACATCAGTCATTGAAGGTTGGCATGCAGGTGCAGCAGGCGGTTAAGAAAGCAAATGGCATGTTGGCCTTCATAGCGAGGGGTTTTGAGTACAGGGGCAGGGAGGTGTTGCTACAGTTGTACAGGGCCTTGGTGAGGCCACACCTGGAGTATTGTGTACAGTTTTGGTCTCCTAACTTGAGGAAGGACATTCTTGCTATTGAGGGAATGCAGTGAAGGTTCACCAGACTGATTCTCGGGATGGCGGGACTGACATATCAAGAAAGACTGGATCAACTGGGCTTGTATTCACTGGAGTTCAGAAGAATGAGAGGGGCTCTCATAGAAATGTTTAAAATTCTGACAGGTTTAGACAGGTTAGATGCAGGAAGAATGTTCCCAATGTTGAGGAAGTCCGGAACCAGGGGTCACAGTCCAAGGATAAGGGGTAAGCCATTTAGGACCAAGATGAGGAGAAACTTCTTCACCCAGAGAGTGGTGAACCTGTGGAATTCTCTACCACAGAAAGTTGTTGAGGCCAATTCACTAAATATATTCAAAAAGGAGTTAGATGTAGTCCTTACTACTCGGGGATCAAGGGGTATGACGAGAAAGCAGGAATGGGGTACTGAAGTTGCATGTTCAGCCATGAACTCATTGAATGGCGGTGCAGGCTCAAAGGGCCGAATGGCCTACTTCTGCACCTATTTTCTATGTTTCTATGTTTCTATGTTTAGTCAAGTCTCGAGGTAACAAAAGTATGAATGAGGGTTTCAGCAGCGGATGAGATGAGGCAAGGGTTACAAAGGTGCATATAAGCGGTCTTAGTTATGCTGCGGATATATGGTCAACAGCTCTTTTCAGGGTCGAATATGACACCAAGGTTGCGAACAGTCTGGTTCAGCCTCAGACAGAAGTTGGGGAGAGTTATGTCGTCAGTGGTTAGGGAACGGAGTTTGTGGCGGGGACCGAAAACAATGGCTTCGGCCTTCCCAATATTCAGTTGGAGAAAATTTCTGTTCATTCTGAACTGGATGTCAGGCAAGCAGTCTGACAATTTAGAGACCGTGGAGGGGTCGAGAGAAGTGGTAGTGAGAGAGAGCTGGGTATCATCAGTGTACATGTGGAAACTGACGCTGTGTTTACGGATGATGTCGCCAAGGGGCAGCATATCGATGAAAAATAGGAGGGGGCCAAGGATAGATCCTTGGGGGACACCAGAGGTAACGATGCGGGGGTGGGAAGAGAATCCGTTGCAGGTCATTCTCTGGCAACAATTAGATAGATAAGAATGGAACCAGGCGAGTGCAGTCCCACCCAGCTGGACGACGGTGGAGAGGCCACGGATAGAGTGGTCAAATAGAGTGGATAGAGTTCTGGAAATCTGGTGTATTTGTCATGCCTGTATAAAAGTTTCATCTGTGACTTATATGCCATGTGGATAATGAATACCAAAGATTGTTTCATTTAGTGCATAGGTTTGCAGATCATTAAAGCCTCATGAAGATATAATTATCAGATTTCAAGAACTAGCTGTATTGGCAGTCTCTATACTGTAGGCCCAGAGAGGGCATCACTATGAACTTGACAAATTAATGATGAAAAAAGAGAAGGAACACCAGGTACTGTAGTTTACTCAGGCACTTAACATTATTAGCTTGAAAGATAATTATTTAAAACCAATCATTCCTTGGTAACAAGCTGTTAACTCAGAGTGCTTGGAATTCAGTTCATGGGCTATATACAGCCTCCCAGCCCTAGTAATCTGTCCCTCGGAACTCAGGCAAATGATTCTTATTTGCATTAATATTTCTTACTTGCAAATTTGCCCTGCTTGAATTTTGTGGTCCTGGGGGTTTGGAAAGGCCTGTTTTAACACAATTGCCTCATTGATGGATATACTCGAATGCAAAGTATTGGTTACGTGGATTTAAACTTTATATATGGCTTTGGCAGGGCAGCCCTACAATTTGCACTATGCAGGCAAAAAGCTTGGACACCCCCGCTGAATTGCATCTCCATGGTCGAAGCAAGACGTCAGTTATGGTGCTCCAATGATACTTGTAACATCTTTCACTACTTTTTCTTATAATCTTCAACTCAATTTTTAATTGAATATTCATCCAGCTCATTTATTTTAAAAAATGAGTTCAATGATACACTTCTACTTTGGTTTTATTCATGTCCTCTAGTTCTGCAATCTTAGTCTTAGTTAAATAATTTCCATGTTATCGATGTGTTTTGCATTCTTAAACCAGAAAATATTAAATGCTTTAAGCTAATCCTCATAATTTACAGCTTCAAAAACTACAGCCACCCTTATTTTCTTTTTTGAGCAGAATATCCATCTTTCAGATGAGACGTTAAACCGAGTCTGCCCTCTCAGTGGATGTAAAAGATCCCATGCCACTATTTCAAAGAAGAGAAGGGGAGTTATCCCTGGTGTCTTGGCCAATATTTATCCCTCAATCAACATAATAAAAACAGATTATCTGGTCAGTATCACATTGCTGTTTGTGGGAGCTTGCTGTGCGCAAATTGGCTGCCGCGTTTCCTACATTACAACAGTGACTACACTCCAAAAGTACTTAATTGGTTATAAAGCGTTTTGAGATGCCCGGTGGTCGTGAAAGGCGCTATATAAATCCAAGTCTTTCTTTTTCTTTTCATCCAGGACTGAAGCATGTTCATTCTGACAGTTGGGTTGACTCCACTGCAAAACTCCACGACTGACCCTGCTGAAGCTTGTAGACTCAGGGAGTGGGGCCTCCAGGAGTAGACTGTCACAAAGCTGGGTTTCGGTATCCTGACAAATATAATAATAACTTTTATTTATATAGCGCCTTTAATGTAGTAAACAAGGATGAGAATTTTGAAATCAAGGCGTTGTTTAACCGGGAGCCAATGTAGGTCAGAAAGAAGAGCAGTTTTGGGTGATTGTAATTTGGTGCAAGTTAGTACACGGGCTGCTGAGTTTTGGATGACATCAAGTTTATGTAGTGTAGAATGTGGGAAACCAGCCAGGAGTGATTTGAATAGTCAAGTCTAGAGGTAACAAAGTCATGAATGAAGGATTCGACAGCAGAAGAGCTGAGGCAGGGGCGGAGGTGGGCAATGTTACGGAGGTGGAAAAAGGCGGTTTTAGTTATGCAGTGGATATGTGGCTGGAAACTGATTTTAGGGTCAAATATGACACCTAGGTTGTGAACTGTCTCAGAGTGATGCCAGGGAGAGGGATAGATTCAGTGGTTAGGGAATGCAGTTTATGGCAGGGACCAAAGATGATAGCTTTAGTCTTCCCAATATTTAACTGGAGAAAATTTCTGCTCATCCTATGCTGGATGTCGGACAAGCAATCTGAGAATTTAGATACCGAGCAGGAGTCGAGAGGAATGGTGGAGAGATAGAGCTGGGTGTCGTCAGTGTACATGTGGAAACTGACTCTGTGTTTTCAGATGATATTTCCAAGGGACAGCATATAGATGCGAACTAAGAGAGGGCCAAGGACAGATCCTTGGGGGACATCAAAGGTAATAATGCGGGAGTGGGAAGAGAAGCCATTGCAGTAGATTTTCTGGCTATGATTAGAGAGATAAAATGGAATGATGTAACAAGCAGGGTGGATAAGGGGGAACCAGTGGATGTGGTGTAGTTGGATTTCCAGAAGGCATTCGATAAGGTGCCACATAACAGGTTACTGCATAAAATAAAAGTTCACGGGGTTGGGGGTAATGTATAAGCATGGATTGAGGATTGGCTAATTAATAGAAAACAGAGAGTTGGGATAAACAGATCATTTTCCGGTTGGCAAACTGTAACTAGTGGGGTGCCATGCGGATCAGTGCTGGGGCCTCAACTATTTACAATTTATATTAATGACTTAGATGAAGGGACCGAGTGTAATGTCGCCAAGTTTGCTGATGATACAAAGATGGGTGGGAAAGTAAATTGTGAAGAGGACACAAAAAAATCTGCAACAGGATATCAACAGGCTAAGTGAGTCGGCAAAAATTTGGCAGATGGAGTACAATGTGGGAAAATGTGAGGTTATCCACTTTGGCAGAAAAAATAGAAAAGCAAATTATAGTTTAAATGGAGAAAAATTGCAAAGTGCTGCAGTACAGAGGGACCTGGGGGTCCTTGTGCATGAAACACAAAATGTTAGCATGCAGGTACAGCAAGTAATCAGGAAGGCAAATGGAATGTTGGCCTTTATTGCAAAGGGGACAGAGTATAAAAGCAGAGAAGTCCTGCTACAACTGTACAGGGTATTGGTGAGACCAAACCTAGAGTACTGCATACAGTTTTGGTCTCCATATTTAAGGAAGGATATACTTGCATTGGAGGCTGTTCAGAGAAGGTTCACTAGATTGATTCTGGAGATGAGAGGATTGACTTATGAAGATAGGTTGAGTAGGTTGGGCCTATACCCATTGGAGTTCAGAAGAATGAGAGGTGATCTTATCAAAACATATAAGATTACGAGGGGGCTCAACAAGGTAGATGCAGAGAGGATTTTTCCATTCATAGGGGAAACTAAAACTAGGGGGCATAGTCTCAGAATAAGGACCCAGCCATTTAAAACTGAGATGAGGAGGAATTTCTTCTCTCTAAGGGTTATAAATATGTGGAATTCTTTGCCCTAGAGAGCTGTGGAGGCTGGGTCATTGAATATATTTAAGGCGAAGATAGACAGATGTTTGAGCGATAAGGGAGTAAAGGGTTATGGGGAGCGGGCAGGGAAGTGGAGCTGAGTCCATGATCAGATCAGTCATGATCTTATTAAATGGCGGAGCAGGTTCGAGGGGTCAAATGACCTACTCCTGCTTCTATTTCTTATGTTCTTATAGAACCAGGCGAGTGCAGTCCCACCTAGCTGGACATTGGTGGAGAGGCGTTGGAGGAGGATGGAGTGGTCAACTGTGTCAAAGACTGCAGACAGGTCCAGAAGGACGAGAAGGGATAGTTTACCTTTGTCACAATCATAACTTTGATGAGAACCACTTCAGTCCTGTGGCAGGGGCGAAAACCAGATTGAAGGGTTTCAAACTTTGAATTCATGGATAGATGGTCATGGATTTGGGGAGCAACAACACGTTCAAGTACTTTGGACAGGAAAGGGAGGTTGGAGATGGAGTGTTAGCCTGCAAGCAAAGTGGGGTCAAGGGTTGATTTTTTTTGAGGAGAGAGGTGATGACAGCAGATTTGAAGGAGAGGGAAACAGTAACTGAGGAGAGAGAACCGTTAACAATGTCGGCTAACATGGGAGCCAAAAAAGGAAGTTGGGTGGTCAGCTGTTTAGTGCGAATAGGGTCAAGAGAGCAGGAAGTGGGTCTCATGGACAAGGTGAGTTTGGAGAGATCATGAGAGTAGATCTAAGAGAAACTAGAGAAATATACGTTTAAGGCTAGGGCAGGTGGGAACCTCAGGTGAAGTGTGGCCCGGTGGGCTAGGTGAAGGAAGGGAATTCGCAGGAGCAGCTGATGGAATGGTCTCAATCTTTGAGACAAAGAAGTCCATGAGCTCCTTACACTTGTTATTGGAGATGAGTATGGTGGAGACAAAGGAGAGGAGTTTAAGGAGACAGCTGTAGAGAATTGTAGCCGGGGGTTATTTTTGCAATCCATAATGATCCTGGAATAGTGAGCAGTTTTTGTAGATAAGGAGTAGGAATCGATAATGCTTTATGTGTTCAAGCCAGATCTGGCGGTGAATGGCTAAACCAGTTGACCGCCACACCCATTCGAGTCTGCGCCCTTTTGACTTGAGGAAGTGAAGATGAGGGCTGTACCAGGGAGAACGACCAGCATGGGAGAGAGTAATCTTTTCCGTGAGTTCCGAGAGGTCGGGAGATCTGAGGAGCAGGAGGCCCGATGGTCGGTGAGGATTTCAATTCTGACGAGTCAGGAACTCGGTGAGTCGGGAGGTCGATGAGTCGGTAAGGTCCTGAGGTCGGCGAGTTGGGAGGTCGGTGAGTCGGTAAGGCCCTGAGGTCGGCGAGTCGGGAGGTCGGCGAGTCGGTAAGGCCCTGAGGTCGGCGAGTCGGGAGGTCGGTGAGGCGGGAGGTCAGCGAGTCGGTAAGGCTCTGAGGTCGGCAAGCTGGTAAGGCCCCGAGGTAGATGAGGTAGAAGGTCGGCGAGTTGGTAAGGCCCCGAGGTCGGTGAGTTGGGAGGTCGGCGAATAGGTAGGGCCTGTGACGTCGGGAGTTCGGAGACCGGGAGTTCGGAGGTCAGTGAGGTGAGTTGATAAGTAGCTCTCTTTTCTCTATTTCTTTTAGGTTGGGAGTTCGGAGGCCGGGAGGCCACAGAGGTCGGTGAGTTCGGGAGGCCGCTGAGGTCGATGAGGGGAGTTGGCAAGTCGCTCTCTTTTCTCTCTTTCTTTTTAAGCAGACTTTAAACTAGATAAGGCTGACTAGAGGGATGACAGTGCAGCTCAGTCCCGTGGAGTGCACATCCTACGACATGTGGGAAATCCTGGATGCTTCGCGCAGCCTAGACAACCATGCATGCAGGAGGTGTCTCCAGCTTCAACTGCTCGAGCTCCGCGTTTCGGAGCTGGAGCAGCGGTTGGAGTCAATAAGGTGCATCCGCGAGGCTGAGAACTACGTGGATAGCACGTTTCAGGAGGTGGTCACCCCACAGCTTAACAGCGTGCAGGTAGAGGGGAAGTGGGTGACCACCAGATGTAGTAAGTGTGCTAGGCAAGTAGCGCAGGTGTCCCCCCGTGAGTCCATCTTGCTTTCAAACCAATATTCACTTCTGAGTATCGGTAAGGATGATGGTGCCTCTGGGGACTGCAGCCAGAGCCAATTCCAAGGGTGGCTCAGCTGCACAGGGGGAGGGACGAAGAACAAAAGAGCCCTAGTGATAGGGGATTCTTTAGTTAGGGGAACAGACAGGTATTTCTGCGGCCGTAGACATGACTCCCGAATGGTTTTGTGCCTCCCTAGTGTCAGGGTCAAGGATGTCACAGAGCAGATGCAGGGCATTCTTTTGGGGGGAGGGTAAACAGCTCGAGGTCGTGGTCCATATCGGGATCAACGACATAGGTAAAATAAGGGATGAGGTTCTACAGGAATAATTCAGGGAGCTAGGAAGAAAATTAAAGGGTAGGACCTCAAAGGTAGTAATCTCCGGGTTACTACCGGTGCCACGTGCTAATAAGTATAAGAATAGAAGGATAGAGAGGATGAACATGTGGCTGGAAAGTTGGTGTAGGAGGGAGGGCTTTAAATTCTTGAAGAATTGGGACCACATCTGGGGGAGATGGGACCTGTACAAACCGAACGGGTTGCACCTTAACAGTGCCGGGATCAATACCCTCGCGGGGAGTTTTGTTAGTGCTGTTGGGGAGAGTTTAAACTAGCTTGGCAGGGGGATGGGAACCTGAGAACGAATTCAAAAGGGAAGGAAGTAAAGCTGAAATTGGATAGCAAGAATCCAGAAAGTGAATCTGTAAGATAGAGGAAACAGGGTTTAGTATGTAGTAAGCAAGGTGGTCTTCCTGTGCTGAATGGTATATACTTTAATGCAAGGAGTATCGCGAATAAGGTGGATGAGCTAAGAGCACAGGTAGACACTTGGGAGTATGACATTATAGCCATTACAGAAACATGAGTGAAAGAGGGGCAGGTTTGACAGATCAATATTCCTGGCTACAGGATTTTTAGACAAGATAGAGCGGGCGGGGGGTAAAAAAAGGGGGGGGGGTGTTGGTTGCGGTACTGATTAAAGAAAATATTACAGCGGTGAGGAGGGATGATATGTTGGAGGGATCATCAAATGAGGCCATATGAGTCGAATTGAAAAATAAAAAAGAGGCGATCACACTGCTGGGTGTGTATTATATTCACCCAAACAGTGGGAGGTAGAGGAGCAAATATGTGGGCAAATTGCTGTGAAGTCCAAAAACCATAGGGTAGTAATAGTAGGGGATTTTAACTATCCAACTATTGATTGGGACAAGTTTAGTGTGAAGGGTATAGAGGGTGCAGAATTCTTGAAATGCATTCAAGAGAACTTTTTTAGTCAGTATGTAGCAAGTCCAACATGAGAGGGGGCAGTCTTGGATTTAGTTTTGGGGAATGAAGCTGGGCAAGTTGAAGGGGTATCAGTGGGGGAGCATTTGGGTGTCAGTGACCATAATTCAGTCAGATTCAAGTTGGTTATGGATAAGGACAAGAATAGGCCTGGAATAAAAGTTCCAAATTGGGGAAAAACTAATTTTGCTCAGTTAAGGAGTGATTTGGCTATGGCGGACTGGGAACAGCTACTTGTGGGTAAATCAGTGTCAGAACAGTGGGAGGCATTTAAGGAGGAGATCCAGAAGGCTCAGGCCAAATGTGTGCCCTTAAAGAAAAAGGCTGGGAAAAATAATTCTAGAGCCTCCTGAGTGTCTAGGGACTTACAGGGGAGAATTAAGAAAAAAAGGGACGCTTATGTCATATATCAACGGCTAAATACGATAGAATCCTTAGAGGAATATAGAAAGTTAAGAGGCAAAATTAGAAAGGATATTAGGAATGCCAAGATAGAACACGAGAACTTCTTGGCCAGTAAAATTAAGGAAAACCCTAAGATGTTCTATAAATATATTAAGAGTAAGAGGGTAACTAAAGAAAGAGTAGGGCCTATTAGAAACTATGAGGATAATCTTTTTGTGGAGGCGGAAAATGTTGGGAGGGTTCTTAACGAATACTTTGCATCTGTTTTCACAAAGGAAAGGGGCAATGCAGATACTGATATCAAGGAGGAGTGTGATATTCTGGATGAAATAAATATAGTGAAAGAGGAAGTATTACGGAGTTTAACTGTTTTGAAAGTAGATAAGTCCCCAGGCCTGGATGAAATGCATCTCAGGCTGTTGAGCAAAGTAAAAGAGGAAATAGCAGAGGCCTTGACCATTATTTTCCAGTCCTCTTTGGATCTGGGCATGGTGCTGGAGGATTGGAGGACTGCTAATGTAGTACCCTTGTTTAAGAAGGGAGAAAGGGATAGGCCAAGTAATTACGAGTAACCTCACTGGTGGGAAAATTATTGGAAAAAATCCTGAAAGACAGGATAAATCCGCATTTGGAAAGGCAAGGATTAATTAGGGACAGTCAGCACGGATTTGTTAAGGGAAGATCGTGTCTAACTAACCTGATTGAATTTTTTGAGGAGGTAACCAAGAGGGTTGATGAGGGTAGTGCATACGATGTAGTATATATGGACTTTAGCAAAGCTTTTGATAAGGTCCCACATGGTAGACTGGTCATGAAGGTTAAAGCCCATGGGATACAGGGCAAAAGTGTCAAGTTGGATCCAAAATTGGCTTGGAGGTAGGAAGCAAAGGGTAATGATTGATGGATGTTTTTGTGACTGGAAGGATGTTTCCAGTGAAGTTCCGCAGGGCTCAGTACTGGGACCCTTGCTTTTTGTGGTATATATCAACGATTCAGATTTGAATATAGGGAGTATGATTAAGAAGTTTGCAGACGACACTAAAATTGGCTGTGTGGTTGATAATGAAGAGGAAAGTCATGGGCTGCAGGAGGATATCAACCTACTGGTCAGGTGGGCAGAGCAGTGGCAAATGGAATTTAATTCAGAGACTTGTGAGGTGATGCACTTTGGGAGGGCTAATAAAGAAAGGGTATACACATTAAGCGGTAAGCCACTTAATAATGTAGATGAACAAAGGGACCTTAGAGTGCTTGTCCACAGATCCCTGAAAGTAGCAGGCCAGGTGGGTATGAAGGCAAACAGAATGCTTGGCTTTATTGGCCGAGGCATAAAATATAAGAGCAGAGAGGTTATGTTTAAATTGTATAATACTTTAGTTCGGCCACAGCTGCAGTATTGCGTGCAGTTCTGGTCACCGTATTATAGGAAGGACGTGATTGCACTAGAGAGAGTGCAGAGAAGATTTCCAGGATGCTGCCTGGAATGAAGAATTTTAGTTATGAAGACAGGTTGGATAGGCTGGATTTGTTCTCATTGGAACAGAGGAGGTTGAGAGGAGACCTTATTGAGGTGTACAAATATTGAGGGGCCTGGACATAGTGGATAGTAAGGGTCTATTTCCATTGGTGGAGGGATCTATTACAGAGGGGCATAGTTTTAAGGTGGCTGGTGGAAGGTTTAGAGGGGATTTGAGGGGGGGGCTTCTTTATGCAGAGGATTATGGGGATCTGGAATTCGCTGCCTAGAAGAGTGGCGGATGCAGAAACCCTCACCATTTTTAAGAGATGGTTGGATGGGCACTTAAAGTGCAGTAACCTGCAGGGTTACGCACCTAGAGCTGGTAATTGGGATTAGACTGGATGACCTTTTTTTGGACGGAGCAGATATAATGGCAAGTACTGCAGGGAATAGAACACGGCCAGGGTGATCTCCTGGATTAGTTTTGATCGCCTGGATGGGTCGGAAGGAATTTTCCCAGATTTTTTCTCCTTTAATTGGCCTGGGTTTTTATCTGGTTTTTGCCTCTCTCAGGAGATCACATGGCTCCGGTTGGGGTGGAGCGTAGAATGTTTTAGTATAAGGGGTGTCGCAGTTGTGGTGAGGCGGATTGGTTGGGCTGGGTGCTCTTTGCCTTTCCGTCATTGATCATAGGTTTATATGTAACCTTCAGGGCTGCTGACCAAGGGCCGTGTGGCTCTTTGTCGGCCGGCGCAGACACAATGGGCCGGAATGGCCTCCTTCTGCTCTGTAGAATTCTATGTTTCTATGTTTCCATTAGGGACTACAGCATCAAAGGTGGTGGTGAGAGTATGGCTGAGCAGATCGGTGGCTGCAGAAACGTCATTGTTAAAAGAGGGCCAAAGGTTTGACCAGTTTTGAGTTGTTAAGTGCAGTTGTAAGAGAGTTTGGAGAGAGTTTTTTCCAGGGGCGGATGCAGAAGGAAGTAGGTTTGGATTGGGGAAAGGGGATGTGGGTCGAGAGTGATACAAGGAAATGGTCAGAGATGGCTTTATCTTTAAGGAATAGCAAGGCCACAAGAGATTGCAAAGTCAAGGGGGTAGCCATGAATATGGGTTGAGGAATTTACATGGAGGGAGAGATTAAGGGAGGACAGGAGGGTAGTGAACTCAAAGGAGAGAGTTATATGGCAAGGTACCAGAGGGCTCTGTACTGGTTAAGATCTGGAATGCACTGCTGGAAAGGGTGGTGGAGGCAGACTCAATCGTGGCTTTCAAAAGGAAATTGGATATGTACCTGAGATTTAAAAAATTGCGGGGCTATGGGGAAAGGGCGGGGGAGTGAGACTAGCTGAAGTGCTTTTGCAGAGAGCTGGCATGGGCTCGATAGGCCGAATGGCCTCCTTCTATGCTGTAACCATTCTACAATTCTATATTCTAAATGATACCTTACTAATGAATTAAGTTAGACAGGTTATAATAACCTAGCAAGGGTGTTTCTCGAGATTATATAATCATAGAATCAGAGCATGGAAGGCTATTTGGCTGGCTGGGCTGGGAGTTGGGTGGGCCGCTTGCTGGGCTGGTCTAGCCACTTAGTTACATTCTCCAAACCCCTACGCCACCCACACACCCACCCATACTGTTTTCTGGTGGAGAATTCCTTGTCCTAACAAAACCTCTCCTAGCTTATCCTTTGCTCTTTTGGTGATGATTGTAAATTCATGCACTCTGGTTACAGATCCACTGACCAATGAAAATAGTTTTCCTTATTCATAAATTTATGATTGTGCATACTTCCAATCCTTGTTTAGTTTTGTTGATAACTAGCCAGGTGCTAATTAGTCATTATGGTTGGGGCCTGACTGACCATTTGAAACTGATTTGTGTGTACAAGGTTGATATTTGGGAGCTTACAGTCAAGCAGAGAATACAAGCTGAGCGAATTGGGAATGCAGTGAGGATGTTTAAAACAGGACTTGGATGAGAGTGGGAATTAAGTGCAGAGGGAGAAGGAGTTGCTAAGTAAATTAACAGGGATTAAAAACAAGGATTCAAGAATTTTAATTGAAGGGAGTTTGGGACCGTAATTGCCCTCCGCCCCAAACGGGGTGCACTTACCGTTTTGTAAATGTTCTGTCCGTCTCAATGCAGGGGGCGGATAATCCGCCGAAATTCAGGACTTAATTTTTTTTTCCGGTCGGATTGGTGTTGCATTTGTCAGCGGGGCAGAGGTGTGGGCAGGTCGGAACGGCTGTCGCTCCAAGTCATCAGCGCCACGTTGATGACGTCAGCGTGACGCGAATGTGCCGCATCTTGCTGACGTGTCACAACGTCCCTCCCCTTCAGTTAAAGGGGAGGGCCGCTGCAAACTCTGCAGCTAATTTAGTGGCAAAAACTGGGCCAACAGCGAGGGTTTCGACCGGGCCAGCGGCCTGGCACCCAAGAGGGGATGCCAGGCTGCCTGTTGGAGGCCCGGCTGAACCTGTGAGCATAATTTTCGGGCCGACCTGGCAGTCGGCTGACAATAAAAAATAACATGGAGTAGCCGGCAGCGCAACCTCTCCTTTTCAGTGCAGTTGCGCTGCCCAGCCACAGGCAGCTCCCCACAGGGGAAAGCTGTCAGTGGCACTGACCGGTTGGGGCCCCACTCCCAGGGGGCAATTCTGCGTGGAGATTGTAAAGGGGATTGTCGCCAGTCGGTAAGGGGTCAACGTGTGCCTGATGCAGCGGGAAAACGGGTGATGAGGTAACCCGTTGATGCCACTTCTGACCCAGGAGCAATTTCAGTCGGGTCAGCCCATCCGTCTGCCCCCGGTCGGTAAGGCCTCTCCACTTCATTCCCGCTTCTTAGAGGCGGTAATGGAGCTTATGGAGGGGGCAATTTCAGCCCCTTTGTCCTTGTCCTTTTTTTCTCACTTTTTAATGTCTTGAATGTTGATTCCCTTTGTTGCACACTATGAAAATGAAAGATAGCATGGAATCCTATTTATGGTTTTCAGTTCGCGGAGTGTCTGACACAAACTTGCTGATTTTTAACTCTTGGGCGGAGGTCACGCATGGAGAGCCCAGGTGATTAGCAAACTGTTCGGCCTAGGAAATTTTAACTTCTGGGTCTCATCTACGTAGCCAGTCTCCTGCCTGAACCCAAAGAAACGATCCCTGGTGCTCATGAAAATGGTTGGGTGTGAGGTCAGGACGGCATCGTGGGAGAGGGAAGTTAGCTTGTGACAGGGAGAAACCAAGACTTATTTGTGGAGCCTGGGGAGCTCTCCCGCTCCTTCTGGCTGACAAGAAATAAAACCAAATTAAATTAACTTGCCTTGTTGGCTTGGGGAGGCTTTGTGGTGGGTGGTAAGTCACTGCAGTCATTTTAATGACCCACACAACCCATTTCTACAAGGTGGGCAGGGTTAAAATAAGACCTAAAGATTTTGAAAATCCCCAAATTAAATGACTGATATATCTACACCTGTATAGTTTCAGTTTGCTCCATAATGAGTACACACTATATCCCTGTATTTAATTGTGATAATTGAAAATTTATCCGAAAATACTCTAAATTACTATTTGTAAGGTGTAACCTTACTATTATTCCTACATTAGAGGGCAAACTGATTTTAAATATACACAGATTTAGTAACAGTTACACTACTGTTTCATGTTATCTTTTAAAATAATTATATAGTCTGTTTCTTTAATTATGATTACATTTCAAAAGATAACTCTGGCCACCAGATGGCAGTTTACGTTTGGCAAAGGGACAACTCCATGGATAAATCTACTTGTGTAACCTTGGTGATCAGCACAGTGCCAAAAGAACTGCAAAAACACTGGACTTCTCTTCTAGTTGGAATTAAATCTGTTACTTTCTGAGTGATTGTTTTTAAAAAGGCGAAAAGACAAGATTGGAGATACAATAACCATATTTGAAAGTAACAGACATGCTGTTGACCTCAATCATACGTCATTTGAAGCTAGAAAGCTCCATTTTGTAATCAGTCTGAAGATATGTAAGCCAAGTGTTGTAATGATATGTTTTCAAAAAATATTCAAGAAACCATAATTTTGTACTCAATCCAGGGAATACTTTGTCATTTTATCTGATTCTGTCCATCCCTCCAATTTCCCATCATTCAGCAAGAGCAATTTGCAGAAATGAATGTTTCACACAACATATAGTGAAAACATACATAATTTTTAAGGTGCAAATGAAATCAAGTATCTGAAAGATTATGAGTAAATAGTTACTCTTTTGCAGTAATTTTGTTCAGAATTTAGACACATTTTAATAAGTTTTTACTGTAATAGTGAAGCCGTGTACCCAATATATAAAGTCAACTTCCAGGGAGTGGAAGGAGCAACGTGGCGGCCTGGCTCAGCAGGCTGAGCAGCCCCTGGCCTGGGAGCACCATCGGAGCAGGCTGGGGAGCGGAAGGAGCAGCGTGGCGGCCTACTCCAGGGAGCAGCACGTGCTGGAGCAGGAGAGCAACGGTAGTGAAAAGGGATGTCACCAAGATTCATGGTCGGTGATTGGAACGTGGGCAGGTACAACAGGAGCGGCGAGGTCAGAGCGAAGGAGCGGCAAGAGATTGTAGAGGGATGTGATCGTGGCCCAGCAGAAACGCGAGTTCGGAGCCCAGAAGAGGCAAGGGCCCAGGGGCAGCACGGGCCAGCTCACACTGCGATATGTGTGCGCATTAGGTCCGTGCAGCAGAGCTGGTCTCCAGTCGTCTTGGTTAATCCTTGCTACTGGACCAAGACCTAGCTCTGTCAAGCCCGTGTGGTGGCTGGTGTGCAACGGCCACCATACGTTAAAAAAATCCACACACAGGCATCTTCCACCCTTCAAGATTTAGTTCGGGACCTGGAATTTTAGATCCATCATTGAAACACCTGTGAACTTTTTGGCATGGAAGCAAGTCATCCTCGATTCGAGGGACTGCCTATGATGATGATGATGTTCCAAAATAATTACCTAAAGTAAACGATGAACCATTCGTACACACATAGGGCCCAAGTTTCCACATGATTTGCACCTGATTTTTAGGAGCAACTGGTGGAGAACGGACTATCTTAGAAATCACAATTCTCCACATTTTTATTCTGCAGTTCTAGTCAGTTAGAACAGTTTTACTTTGGAACAGAATTTTTTCTTCAAAAGGGGGCGTGTCCGGCCACTGACGTCTGATTTCAAAGTTTCCACAGTGAAAACGTACTCCAAACTAACTTAGAATGGAGCAAGTGAAGATTTTTGTAGAACTGAAAAAACCTTGTCCACACATTAAAAAATCAGGCGCAGGTTACAAATTAGGCGTCCAGAACGAGGTGGGGGGGGGGGAAGGGAAGTCATTAAATTCTATAATAAATCCTTATTTATATTTATACAAATAAATCCAACCTGAATAAACATTTATAAGCAAAGAAAAGATTAAATAAACCATCTTCCTACCTGTGTGAAAGTGCTTCAGCCAGGGAGAATGCTGCAGGAAGCCTCACAAGTTGAGGCAGCCGTTCGTTCCCGTGGGGGGGGGGGGGGGAAAGGAGGCAGTCGTTCGTTCCCGCGGGGGGGGGGGGGAGGGAAGCAGCCATTCATTCCCGCGGGGGGGGGGGGGGCGGTGGGCAGTGGAGGAGGAAGCCGTTTGTTCCCGCGGGGGGGGCGGGGGGGGAGGAGGGAAACGGCTGCCTCAACTTTCTGAGGCTTCCTGCAGCCTTCTCACTGCTGCAGGAAGCCTCAGTGCTGATGTGCTGATGGCAATGTGCTTTTATTAAAAAATGTTCAAAAATTAAACAGCTACAAAGAACTACAAAAATGGCCGAGTGCCAATGTTTCCTTCACACTGCGCGTGCGCGAACGCTCCAACGCACACGCGCAGGGTTGCCGGCAGGAAAAAAACTAATTTAAATGGTACCCGCCCCCTCCCACTTACAAAATCGGCGCGAGTGGTAGGCTCCGTCCCCCTGGGCGCCGCGCCAAGCAGACATGGAGCTGCAGGGCGCTCCAGAATCGCGCGATTTTTTTTCCGGCGCCGTTTTCGGCGCGAAAAACGGGCGCTCAGCTCGGAGGGGCGCCCGTTTCTTATCGTGTGGAAACTTGGGCCCATACAAACTGGCTCTGTCGCAGTGCATGAGCAGGCCCACATCTAATTTTACTTTCCTTTCAGACCTTAGCAACTACAACGTGCAGTTTCTCTGTACTGTTTATAGACTTAACAATTTGTCTGGGGATTATTTGCTAGTTGCAGTCATTCACTGGAATGCAGCTATAGTATTGCTTGGAGACATAGAGTAGTGAGGAATAAATTCAAGTAGAACTTCAAGTCTAAATCAATTGGTCTAATATGAGTAAGAACATTTATATATTGATGATTCTCATTCTTTTATGCCTTGTTGCATCACAAAATAGTGTAGATGCAAAGAATAATAATTTCAAACAATTTTGTATCAAATATTTGTACACTTTCATTTTTTGCGTCCTTCTGACTTCAGCAACTTAAATTGAATGACTGTCAGACTACTTTTTTGTGTGATCCATCTGATTTTTGTAGTAGTCTAATCTTAGTTATGTATTTCTGGCACAGGTTTCAACTATGTCCTTTTAGTTATGTATCTGAGGTGCCATTTCCCTGTGAGAGTCTATGGGATATGATTTCAATGGAAAAGAAAACCTGGTGGCGTGTAAAGTGGACTGCTGATTCGCTATCGCCTGTTTTGTGCTACCAGCTAAGACAAATGTATAATGTGATATGTCAGATTCTAAGCCATCTGTTTAATTGACAATCTGGAAGGGTAAAAAGTTAAAATATCCAATGCCATCCTAGGGAATCATTGCCAAAAAGTGTAGGATTATTTTCTCAAACTTTCAAACTGACTGTCCAAACAATGTAGTTTGTCTCTGAATCCATATCTGAACTTTGCATTCTCAGAATTCAATTGACAGCTGAGGTGTATAAAATGATAAAGGGATTTGATGGGATAGATACAGAGAAACGATTTCCTCTTGTGGGGGAATCCAGAATAAGGAACAATCTTAAAATTAGAGCTTGGGCATTCAGGAGTGAAATCAGGAAGCACTTCCTCACAGAAAGGGGAGTGGAAACTGGAACTCTCTTCACAAAAGGCTGTGAATGCTGGGTCAATTGAAATTTTCAAAACTGAGGTCAATAGATTTTTGTTAGGTAAGGGGATCAAAGGTGGGCAAATGGAGTTGAGGTATAGATCAACCATAACCTGATTGAATGGCAGAATAGGCTCAAGAGGCTGGATGGCCTATTCCCGTTCCTATATTTCTATCTGCTAAATCTGTAGTGAGATATCTCAGTGTGAGCTGTTCAAATCTACATTATATTTTCCTTCCCTAAGGTCCACTTCAATGTGACAACTTTCAAATAGTTTCAATATAAAGTTGCAACGTTTATTGTACCTGTCCTTTTTCATCACCTCTGTGCCCAGCTCCTTTTAAGTCAATACTTGTAACGTGCTTGACATTTCTTAAAATTAAAATTATGAATTCATGCACTGAGGTAATTGTGTGTCTTGTGCTTTGATTTGTGGAAAACATTGGCAAATATATTGCAGCTTTGCTCTCATGGATCTTTTTTTATAGAAATGTCAAAACTGATTTAACTTGTCCCAGACAATTCATCGAAATAGAATAGTGGAATTTTTATTTATATATTTTGCTGCCTTTTTTACTAAACTATAATCACTGCAACTAATCCATAGAATGCATTAATTGTTTATCTCTGTTGATTATGATGAGTCTCAGTAGTCTGATAATCAGCAGCATTTTAATATATGGCAGATTTGAGACCAAACATTTCAGAGATATATTAAACAAGTGCCATATAGTGCATGTATTCAGAACATAAAAATGTGCAGAATTGCCGGTTAAGTTATTTAATCATGCTTGACCTTTAATAATTGATTTAATTAGTGCTTTAGTCTTTGTGTCGTCATGCATTAGGGCTGTAACTAGCACCAAAAATGCACGCATGTGGTAATTACACCAAAAATAGGGTTACCAGAATAAAGATACAAAGCACAAATGATATGGTGAGATTGCCATAGGCAGGGCAATTCTACCCATCATTTCCTTAGCATATAGTCCTGGAAGCTTCATGCCTGTTTTTGAATGATGCTAATGACTTTTGTGGCAATTAGAGGTTTATTTTATAGCTATGCAGCTTTGAAAACATCACAGTGAAAAGCATAAACACAACAATTAACCTCACACCATTGCACCTTTTAGCAGTGGAGAAGTAAACAGGAGCAGACAGGAGCTGTTAGTGCCGTCAAGATCTGTAATGACACATTTTAAAGAATGCTCCTGCTCCTTGAGCACCTGTTTGATGACCTCTCCCTGTCAAACTCAGAAATAGGTCTGCAGTATTTACACATGATGCTACTTAATTAACAGGAAAGCTTTTGTTCCACTCTAACCGTAGCAAAGCGGAATAAGCAGAGTGAAACTGAGTATAGTTGCACATAGTAATCAAAGGACATAAACATTTTATTCACATGACACTTTTAAATGCTTCTTTATTGCAACATACTTCCATTAAAAGGGTTCATTTCTGCACATTCCTCCTCCCACATTTTTTAACCAAGGCCACCTTGAGCCCATCTTCTGTGAGGAATGAAAATCCTTTAGGTGGAGGGGGCTGGAACAATTGTTCAGGGGGTTAGGGGATTTGAAGAAAAAGGAAATCTTGGTGCAGTTGGGACTAAAAATCCACAGCCCTTCTGACATGCTGCCACTTTAACTCTGGAATTTCACTAGAAAGGCAGGAAATTAGGCTGGGATCTAGGTGTGCTGAGAACCAGCCTTATGTCGGAAATTCCACTGGCTTTGTAAGGAGTCTCTGCCTACCAATTACAAGTCCAGGATCATTGGAGATAGCTAGATTCCCAACACCAGTAGTTTCCACGGCCCTGGCATAGGACCAGCAGTGGCACGCCTGAGGACAACATGCATACCATGTTGCCAAAGGGCAGAGGTGGGCCACACCTGGGATCATGGCCCGCACATCTGAAGACAAAGAGTGAGTTTAAAAAATGTAAATGCATCCCCGTATAAAGTGGGTCAGTTCTTCCTGTGGGCCAGAGAGCTGGTGTTCTGCCATACATTGTGGCCTCTTTGGTAGGCAGATGCCGCAAATGCATCACTGGTGGCCCAGGCGCCACTAATCCCGTTCAAATTAAGGGATCGCCCTCTGACCCTCCCAATTTTGTCGGGATCTGCAGCAGAGATCCCAAGCTGCTACATCCCGGCTCTTATGCTAGGTTGCATCTCCAGATCCACCATGGACTTTTGGCCCTGTCATTCCTAGCATTTCATAACTCAATTATTATTAATATTTTTCATCTGCAATCCTATGATATTTTTATGAAGAATTATGGGTAATGATGCAATTCTTGTATAAAGACTATGGCCCAGAAAAAAATTACGAAAATACCTGGTGGTCCAGGAGGAACGAATACTTTGGCTCCGAGGCCTAGATGAGCAGCCCAGCGCAGAGGCCCACGCATCCCAGGAGCGTAAGCGCAACCTGGGAGCATGTGGGTCTGGGCCATCAATGAAAATTAATATTCCCATTCATAATATTGGGATTTCCGTACGGAGCTGCCATTACGATGAATGGGAGTACCCTCAAAAACAAAGAAAATATTTTACATAAAATAAAAAACACCTCACTTATTTAAAATTAATGAAAATTGAATTAAATTAAATGTTTTAGAAAAAAAACATTTTTTGAATTAAAAAAAAATGTTTTAATAATTTTAAAAACAAACTTACCTTAATGAACAGGGATTTTAATGTAAAAATTAGTCATAACATTTATTTTTTCTATCTATTAAAACTCTTACATTGGTAAAAGCAGACCTGATCTGTATGATCTGTTAAAATAAATTTTGACAAATGGCAAGTGCCGGGTTTAGGCACATGCGAAGTGCACACCTAAACCCGAAACTTGCGGGGCCTCTTCAGGCTCATGAGCATATCGTACACACCCAAGAGGCCACAATTTATGGCCCTGTACCTCGACATCAATTATCAGGTTTCAATTTATATAAAAAACTTGCTAATATAATTATTCCAGAATTCTTAAGCAGAAAGAAAAGGCGTCATGGTAACCTAAGGATTCATTTATACTACAACTATTAACTTGTGCAGTATAAAGCTGGAGATAAAGCCTGACCTCGTTCTGGAGTGAAGCAGAGACTCTTCTTCAGGGAACTTCACTCAAACCTGGCTTTGGATTTAAGCTGCATTTACACCATAACTATCACATTGGTACAATGTGTTTTAACTACAGTTGCAGTGTAAATACATCATAAGGAACCGAAGTGACTAGTTGGAATACAATGTTGGAAAATGTGAGGTCATCCACCTTGGAAAAAAAAACAGGAAAAGGGAATATTATTTGAATGGGGAGAAATTACAACATGCTGCGGTGCAGAGGGACCTAGGGGTCCTTGTGCATGAATCCCAAAAAGTTAGTTTGCAGGTACAGCAGGTAATCAGGAAGGCGAATAAAATGTTGGCCTTCATTGCGAGAGGGATGGAGAACAAAAGCAGGGAGGTCCTGCTGCAACTGTACAGGGTATTGGTGAGGCCGCACCTGGAATACTGCATGCAGTTTTGGTCACCTTACTTAAGGAAGGATATACTATCTTTGGAGGGGGTACAGAGACGATTCACTAGGCTGATTCCGGAGATGAGGAGGTTACTTTATGATGATAGATTGAGTAGACTGGGTCTTTACTCGTTGGAGTTCAGAAGGATGAGGGGTGATCTTATAGAAACATTTAAAATAATGAAAGGGATCGACAAGATAGAGGCAGAGAGGTTGTTTCCACTGGTCGGGGAGACTAGAACTAGGGGGCACAGCCTCAAAATATGGGGGAGCCAATTTAAAACCGAGTTGAGAAAGAATTTCTTCTCCAGAGGGTTGTGAATCTGTGGAATTCTCTGCCCAAGGAAGCAGTTGAAGCTAGCTCATTGAATGTATTCAAATCACAGATAGATAGATTTTTAACCAATAAGGGAATTAAGGGTTATGGGGAGCGGGCGGGTAAGTGGAGCTGAGTCCACGGCCAGATCAGCCATGATCTTTTTGAATGGCGGAGCAGGCTCGAGGGGCTAGATGGCCTACTCCTGTTCCTAATTTTTATGTTCTTATGTTCTTATGTTCTAGTTACGTGACTGTGACAACTGCATACGAAACCAGTAAATTTTACAGATGTGAATAATATAATGAGAGAAATTGTTTCAATGTCAAGGTGTTCTAATTAATTTAGAAATTTGGGGCTGAAAAGCCTGAATAAATTTCAAAAGATATCAAACACATTTGAAATTAAAAGGTTAAAATTGATTTATTTCCACATATCTCTATGTACTGGGGAATGAGAACAGAGAAAATGATCTGAGTCCAAATTTTATCAAATATTGACAACTTTGAAAGGCAGGATTTTTTGGATGAAAATTACCACAAGGTGAAATGGATGAAATTCTACCTTTTCATCTTCACTGTGGGCCTCCCAATAAATGAAGAATTCATGAGAATTGATAAAACTTAATCAACATACTGGTCAGCGCAATTGTGACCTTGAATTTCCTGAAAACAAGTATCATATTATTGGCGCAACTAAGGTGTACGCCATTAATGTTGTGCAGACTTTACAGGAAATTATGATGTACGTTACTTACACTAGTACGTAAGCCACAGCAACATATCCTGGGGACCTCTGTGCCACTCCACCATTACCCTCCACGAAAAAGTGAGAATTTCATTATTATAACTGTCGCTCCATTAAAATCAATGATGCAAAGTCCTGTCCCCTCATTACAGATTCACACGAGGCATGTAGTGAAGTCAAGGTCACTCTGGACCTGCACCTTTATTTCACAGCTCTGGAATGCTGCACTTGCCTGAGACCTGTCCTTATATACCTGTCTCTTGCAAGTAAACCCCTGGTGGTAAGGTATGCTGGTGGTTACAGGTCATATCTTATTACAGTCATATATAGCATGTTAGGATACAGTTATATATAATAACGTAAGATACATGACATCACCCTCCCCCAAGGTCTTATTGTCTTTATAGGTTCAGTCTCTCAGGTGGTCTACGCTCTCGCGTGGAGCGTCTGAGTTGTGGTTCAGTTGTTTGCCTTGGTGTCTGCTTTTCTTTGGGTGTGGTTGCTAGTATCTCGCCTGGGCTGTCTGTTTCGAATGGTGTGATTGTTGTTGACTCGCCTGGGCTGTCTGTTGAGACTGCCCTTTCCTCAGGTTGTTCCCTCTGTCTGCCCACCAGGTGTGGTGCGAGTTCCACATTGTAGTCTGCCTCTGGTTCCGCAGTGTTGTTGGTAAATCTGCTTTTGACTTGGTCTACAAGCCTCCGGCAGGTTTTGCCATTGTCCATTTGTACTACCAGTAGCCTGTTTCCTTCCTTGCCCGTTACTGTCCCTGCAAGCCATTTAGGGCCCCTGCCATAGTTTAGTACATACACTTTGTCCCCTATCTCATTCCATCGCCCCCTCAAATTTCTGTCATGGTACTCAGTCAGCTTATGGCGCTTTGCCTCAACGATTTCCTGCATGTCTGGGAGGATTAATGAGAGCCTTGTTTTTGAAGTCCTTTTCATCAACAGTTGTGCGGGGGGAGTCCCAGTCAATGAGTGCGGATGAGATCCGTATGCTAGCAGCAGTCGCAACAGGCAACCCTGCAGCGTGGTACCTTGGATTTTAAGCATGCCTTGTTTAATGATTTGCACTGTTCTCTCTGCCTGGCTGTTGGAGGCCGGCTTGAACGCTGCCGTCTTGACGTGATTTATGCCATGGTCAATTATAAAATCTTGGAATTCTGCGCTGGTGAAGCACGAACCATTGTCACTGACCAATATGTCAGGGATTCCGTGCGTTGCAAACATTGTTGCGAGGCTCTCCACAGTGGTGGAGATTGTGCTCGAGTTTAAAATGGTGCATTCGATCCACTTTGAAAATGCATCTACAACTACGAGGAACATTTTGCCCATGAATGGGCCCGCATAGTCTACGTGCACCCGCGACCACGGTTTGGTAGGCCAGGGCCAGGGGCTCAGGGGAGCCTCCCTGGGGGCATTGCTGAGTTGGGCACAAATGGTGCACCTTCGGATGCAGAGCTCCAAGTCCGCGTCAATACCAGGCCACCAGATGTGGGATCTGGCTATGGCCTCCATGAGAACGATCCCCGGGTGCTCGCGGTGGAGCTCCCGGACAAATGCCTCTCTGCCTCGCAGAGGCATGACTACTCGGCTGCCCCACATCAGGCAGTCCGGTTGTAGTGATAGCTCATGCATGTGCCTGTAAAAGGGTTTGAATTCCTCAGGGCAGGCATCGCGAGCCTCTGCCCAGTCACCAGTTAAGACACATCTTTTTACAAAGGATAACGTGGGGTCGCTGGCCGTCCAGGCTCTGATTTGGCGAGCTGTCATGGGTGAACCTGTGGACTCAAAGGCATTGATTGCCATGACTATCTCACAGTCCTGTTCGTCAGACCCTTCCGTGGTCACCAGGGGTAGCCTGCTGAGCACATCGGCACAGTTGTCTGTGCCTGGTCTGTGTCTTATGGTTTTGTCGTAGGACGCCAGCATGAGTGCCCACCGTTGAATTCGCGCCGAAGCGTTGGCGTTTATTGCCTTGCTCTTGGATAGGAGGGACGTGAGGGGCTTGTGGTCGGTTTCTAATGCGAACTTGGCCCCGAAAAGGTATTGGTGCATCTTTTTGACACCATACACGCAAGCGAGTGCCTCCTTCTCTACCATTCCGTACCCGCGCTCCGCCCGCGAAAGTGACCTGGAGGCATAAGCTATGGATTGTAATTTGCCCGCACTATTGACATGTTGTAAAACGCACCTGACCCCATACGCTGATGCATCACATGTGTGAACTAGCTTTTTACCTGGATCAAAGGAAGTCAAAACACTGTTGGAACACAGAAGGTTGCATGCCTTATTGAAGGCGCGTTCCTGGGCGTCTCCCCAAAACCAATCGCACCCCTTCCTGAATAGTACATGGAGAGGCTCCAGCAGCGTGCTTAAGTTCTGCATAAAGTTCCCAAAGTAATTGAGTAGCCCGAGAAAGGCGCGCAGTTCTGAGACATTCCGGGGCCTGGGTGCCAGGCGAATTGCTTCTGTTTTGGACTCTGTTGGGCGGATTCCATCAGCGGCAATCCTTCTGCCCAAAAATTCAACCTTGGGTGCGAGAAACAGGCACTTGGATTTCTTACCTCGTAGTCCTACCCGATCCAATCGCTTTAGTACTTCCTTCAAATTACGGAGATGGGAGTCGGTGTCTCTGCCCGTGATAAGTATGTCATCTTGAAATACACCCGTCCCCGGGGTGGACTTGAGCAGACTCTCCATGTTGCGCTGGAATATGGCAGCTGCCGACCTGATGCCGAATGGGCATCGATTGTACATGAAAAGGCCTCGATGTGTGTTGATGGTGGTGAGTAGCTTGGATTCCTCGGTCAATTCTTGCGTCATATACGCAGATGTGAGGTCTAGTTTTAGAAAAGTTTACCTCCAGCCAATGTGGCAAATAAGTCCTCCGCTCTGGGCAGCGGGTACTGGTCCTGTAGGGAGACTCTGTTTATGGTAGATTTGTAGTCCCCACAGATTCGTACGGATCCATCAGGCTTCATGACTGGGATGATGGGACTTGCCCAGTCGCTAAATTCTACAGGTAATATAATGCCTTCCTGCAGAAGCCTGTCTAGTTCGTGTTCAATCTTTTCCCTCATCACATAGGGTACAGCTCTGACCTTGTGATGGACCAGTCTAGCATCCTGTGTGATGTAGATATTGACTTTGGCACCTGGCTGAAAGAGATGTTCAAATCGCTTTATAACTGTTGAGCAGGAGGTCCGTTCCTCTAATGACATGGCATGAACATCCTCCCATTTCCAGTTTAGTTTTGCCAGCCAGCTTCTCCCCAGCAGTGCTGGAGGGCCTCCGGGGACAATCCACAGGGGAAGTCGGTTCACTGTCCCTTTATGTGTGACGGAGAGCATGGCGCTGCCGAGGACTGGTACGATTTCTTTGGTATAGGTCCTTAGTTTGGTGTCGACCCTTGTGAGTTTTGGTCTGTCTCTTTTATGCGGCCACAATTTTTCAAATTGTTGAGCGCCCATGAGAGATTGATTCGCTCCCGTATCCAGCTCCATGTTGACAGGTATCCCGTTGAGTAGGACCCTCATCATTATAGGAGGCATCTTGTTGTAGGAGCAGCGGCCATTGATCGTGTTGACCCGCTGTACATCGGTGTCCCGGGTACTGTCCCCGTCTTTTGGTCCGCTTTCCAACCCATCCGATTCATATACCAGCCGAGCTGCCGTTTTTTTGCACATGCAGGCCAGATGCCCTGTATATTCACAGTTCCTGCAAACAGCCTGTTGAAATCGACATCCCCTTGACGAGTGCCCACCCCCACACCTCCAGCACAGACCGCTTCCATTGTTTCCAAAGAAAGAGCTGCATCTGGCTGATCTCTCTTGAGCTTCGCACAGTTTGTAGTTGATTGCTCGCATTGTGGGTTGATGAGGTGTGAACGGCCGTTCCTGTGGCCCTTGATGGCTTCTGCCTGCTGTCGAGAGCCTGTTGTCCCGGTTTTGTCTGTGTGTTGGGGTAGCAGCTTGTTTAGTGCTGTGAACTTCTTGTTCCGATATTTCGTTAGTTGTCGTACCTACATTGTAAATCAACCTCGTTTCTTCTTACCCTGCCAAGAATGTCTGTGCAACCAGTGCTGCTGCCTCTCAGGTCAGGTTCTTGGTCTCCATGAGCTTTCGGAATATGTCTGCGTGGCCTATTCCTTCAATGAAAAAGTCTCTCAGCATTTCTCTCCTCAGTTCATCGGAGAACTCACATAAACTAGCCAACCTCCGAAGTTCCGCCACGAAGTCGGGTATGCTCTGGCCCACACAGCGTCTGTTATTGTAGAACCTGTGTCTGGCCATGCGTAGGCTGCTCGCTGGCTTCAGGTGGTCTCTTACCAGTGTGCTCAGTTCTTCAAACGACTTGCTTGCTGGTTTCTCGGGTGCCAGCAGATCCTTCATTAAAGCGTATGTTTTCGAGCCACAGCTGGTCAAGAGATGGGCTCTTCTCTTGTCTGCTTTGTCGTCTCCTAAGCAGTCTTTGGTTACAAAGCTTTGCTGGAGCCTTTCTATAAAGTCCTCCCAATTGTCTCCAGCATTGTACTTTTCATCTAATCTGTTGTTCGCCATTCTGTGGACTCTGTAATCCCGTAACTCGTCGCCACTGTAAAGTCCTGTCCCCTCAATACAGATTCACACGAGGCATGTAGTGAAGTCAAGGTCACTCTGGACCTGCACCTTTATTTCACACTCTGGAATGCTGCACTTGCCTGAGACCTGTCCTTATCTACCTGTCTCTTGCAAGTACATCCCTGGTGGTAAGGTATGCTGGTGGTTCCAGGTCATATCTTATTACAGTCATGTATAGCATGTTAGGATACAGTTATATATAATAATCTAAGATACATGACAAATGACAATTGCCATTTTCCTGCATTTAAGCCCGTTTTCACGCCACTGCCACTTAGACTGAAAAAAAATGGACTAAGTGGCCCGGTAGCCACATGATTAAAGAGTGCTTCTCTTACTGGATTTAACCGAGATGCTAAAATCTGCTTGCTGATCGAGACATTGATTGGAACAATACGTTTGCAACTAATAATAGGAACCTAATCTTATTTAAATTTTTGAAAGTGATTGATCCATTCCTGGGATTCTTGTAGATGGCGAATGTAAATATATCACAAATCATTTAGTCATCTATTCAAGCTCCTGTAATCAAACACCATAGGTCCTCAGAGGGGTTTGTTCCATTGCAATAATCTGATCATGCAAATTGACGAATGTATGATTAATTTTGAATGCAACAAATTACCATTTAAGTTGTCATATTAAAATCAAACTGTACTTTGATTTTTATTATCACTGATTGGTGCCATCTATAAATAAGCCTTAAATTGAATGTGAAGGTTGAGAAACCAGGAAGGAGAGATGAAAATGAAGAGAAGCAACATGATGGAAGCTTACTTTTATTATTAAGACACATTTAACAATAAAATTGTGTAAAATTTTTACAATTGACAAGTCCCAAAGTAAAGATTCTGATCAAAGATATTGATGCATGCATTGTTGACTACTGAAATGTGCATAAAACATAAAAGAAAATTTGATAGGAAACTCATTGCCATTTGTTTTTTTCTGAAAGTGAACAAGATTTGACCAATTTACATAAGAACATAAGAAATAGGAACAGGAGTAGGCCATACGGCCCCTCGAGCCTGCTCCGCCATTCAATACGATCATGGCTGATCTGATCATGGACTCAGCTCCACTTCCCTGCCCGCTTCCCATAACCCCTTATCCCCTTATGTTTTGAGAAACTGTCTATTTCTGTCTTAAATTTATTCAATTTCCCAGCTTCCACAGCTCTCTGAGGCAGCAAATTCTACAGATTTACAACCTTTTGAGAGAAGAAATTTCTCCTCTTCTCTGTTTTAAATGGGCGGCCCCTTATTCTAAGATCATGCCTTCTAGTTCTAGTCTCACCCATCAGTGGAAACATCCTCTCTGCATCCACCTTGTCAAGCCCCCTCATAAGTACATTTCAATAAAATCACCTCTTATTCTTCTGATTTCTAATGAGTAGAGGCCCAACCTACTCAACCCTTCCTCATAAGTCAACCCCCTCATCCCCGGAATCAACCTCGTGAACCTTCTCTGAACTGCCTCCAAAGCAAGTATATCCTTTCGTAAATATGGAAACCAAAACTGCACGCAGTATTCCAGGTGTGGCCTCACCAATACCTTATATAGCTGCAGCAAGACTTCCTTGCTTTTATACTCCATCCCCTTTGCAATAAAGGCCAAGATTGGCCTTCCTGATCACTTGCTGTACCTGCATACTATCCTTTTGCGTTTCATGCACAAGTACCCCCAGGTCTCGCTATACTGCGGCACTTTGCAATCTTTCTCCATTTAAATAATAACTTGCTCTTTGATTTTTTTTCTTTCAAAGTGCATGACCTCATACTTTCCAACATTATACTCCATCTGCTAAATTTTTGTCCACTCACTTAGCCTGCCTTTTGCAGATTTTTTGTGTCCTCCTCAAATATTGCTTTTCCTCCCATCTTTGTATCATCAGCAAACTTAACTACGTTACACTCAGTCCCTTCTTCCAAATCTTTAATATAGATTGTAAAGGGGTATGGAGAGAAAGCAGTAAAGGGGTACTGAGGTGATGATCAGCCATGATATTATTGAATGGTGGTGCAGGTTTGAAGGGCCAAATGACCTACTCCTGCACCTATTTTCTATGTTTCTATGTTTCTATGTAAATAGTTGAGGTCCCAGCACTGATCCCTGTGGAACCCACTTGAACCATTTATTCTGACTCTCTGTTTTCTGTTCGTTAACCAATCCTCTATCCATGCTATTTGAACAGTGTGCCACCCAAGGAAAACAATCTTTAAGGAAACTAACCGTACAAGAAGCCCTGTGAAAGGTGTGTGAGCCCGGAAAGGCATTGGGGGACCCATCTAAAGGAATCTCTGAATCATCAGTGTCCAACAGTATTCAGCATCTGGGGTCAGTGTGTTTATCCATTTTGGCCACTTGCGTCATCTATCAGAGGTGACAGGCTGTAAGAAAGTCATAGCCTGAGTATCACAGCCACAGAAATAAAATAAATAAATTCACCAATTGGTACACAAGAACCTTCCACAACTGGAAAGGGCCTAAGAACACACATGTGTAGAAAGCCTGAATTATTTGCCTAAGACAAAGTTACTTTTTAAGCATTTTGCAGCTCCGCTATCAACTACTCTTTACAATTATATGGATATGTCAGCAAAAAGAACAAGCATGTACTCACTGCCATGGTTAGCCAATCTATTTTTCTTTCCAACTATTAGTGTTCTTAATTTTAAAATAATAACTCCAATTCAGTGACTTTTTTTTACAAAATGTATCTTTTAGTCTATTAGAATTTGCTAATGTGATTCGTGCATGGAGGGTCAGAATGTACAATGGATGGTGGCTGTGGGGCTTCCGATCGCTGCTATGCAGGCAGCGGCGTTTTGCAATTATTTTATCAGCAAATTGAAGTGCAAATTTGCCACTGGATGATCGGGAAGCAGAACGGTCTGATTTTAGTGTACTTTGCCAATATCACCATTGCAGCAAATTCCAGGCCATTATTTGTGACAGTTTATATAGAATCATGCACCTTGAAAGTATTTGGATACACTGTTCAAAATACTTTCCTTCCTCATGCCATGCATTGCTCTCCAGAAGAAGAAGACAGAAGTCAGCATGCCATTCACCTCCTTGGTCTCTTTCTCATTGATACTCTGTAATTAGCCTCAAGAGCAGCACTGGGTGACTCAGTTTTCAATTTTTCACCTATCACTATAGGGAAGGACCTTGCCTTCAACTGGCATCTTCTCCAATGGCTCGACCAAGATGAAGAACTTGGGTGAAGGTAATCACAAGCAGAACCTGCATTCCACTGCTTAGTAGCCTATAAAATTGGTACAACAAAGCACTGTGTCTCTGGATCAGCTCATCAGTTGTGCTTCTAATGATACCAGACTACTCATCCCATATTCATTCACCCTATCTGCTTTGCTCTGCAGGAAGGTTTACGGTAATGGTCGAATGGAGCATTTTGCTTTTGGGAAATTTTTAAGCTTTCCTATCTGCTGTTTTGATATTTTTGACTTGACAGTTGCTGTCGGTTTCAAAGATGAATAAAGTGTCATTTTTGAACAATGTCCACTGTTACTTTTTTAAAGTGCCAAGTTTTTAAAAACATATTTATAACATTTGTATTGTGTATGCAAGTGGTGGGCAAACTACGGCCCGCGGGCCATATCCGACCCGCCAGGTCATTCTATCCGGCCCGCTGGATGGGACAGAAATAGAACGCGAGCCGGATCTCGAGCTGCACATTTGTCTATCCACTTTCACTTCTCATGGGTCAGAGACAGACCTGAACTGCAGCCAAAAAAAAACCATAGTAATACTTCATTTAAATTAATAATTCGCAAAAGCGATTTTCCCTGACCCGATCTTAAAAGGATCCGTTCCGTGATTCTGGGCCCCAGTGGTGAACGATGGCGAATGGTGAGCAGCCATGATTCCATTGCATACTATGCCCTATCCATTTTAGAGTGGAGTCATGGCTGCTCATCTCCAAAACTCTTTTACCAAAGAAAGTGACGGGCGCTGCATCTTTCCTCTCCCGGTATTCAGAGTACGATGGCAGGGGGGTTTTCATCTGGCACCAATTGGGACGGCATTAATAATCTTTGCGGAGGGGCATAAGGATGACTGAGGTGGGGAATTGATGCTGAGCTAAACTCTAAAGAGGGTACAGTTCTATTTCACAGCACTGATTTACAGGGACCAGAAGATACAACCACATTTTCAACTTTGATCTGTGATTTATTTCTCAGCAGTGTCCAATGTTGTGTATATAAGATAGCATCTGATTACTATCTGAATTCATGTTCATGCAATGTTTATGTTTATGCAATGTTCCATGTAATTTTTTTTTCACGCGCGGTCCCTTTAAATGCAGTATCTCTTCCAGCGACAGGAGCTGGGGAGTGGTCTGTGCTGGACTGCGCAATTATTGCATGACCTTGCAGTCACGTGCCTTAGGGGAAACATTGGTGGGTGGCCCACGAGAGTTAAGTGGCCTTCCAGCCCAAATAATAGCTTACCCCGGGTGGATGCCAATCTGCAACGCCAGTTTTCCACCCAGGCCATAAGTTGAAAATCTACCTCAATTACTTTACAAAAGGAAAATTCAGATTGTTCAGGGCTAGAACCTCCACTTTTTTTGCCTGCTTAACGTCCACTCAATGCCCATTTTTATTGTGTTCCAAACACAGATGAGACTGCACACAGGGAGGTTAAAGTAACAGTGACCTCAGTCTTTATTAAGACACTCCAGAGTGAGGAACAGGCTTTAGGGGCCGGCTTATATGCAGTGCTCCCAAGGGATGCTGGGATCCCTTGGGACTTCAGAGGATGCGCTCACTGGTGGCGGAACATGGGAGTGCATGCTTTACAGATACACAACATCACTCCCCCACAAAGTCAAAGTGAAAACTATTTACAAGGTGAGGCGGTCGGGAGCCTTTCTTTCCCTTGTGGGCCGCCTCGGTACAAATGTCTGTTCTGGTGTGTTGGCTGTGCCCTTGGCCCTGCAGGCTGCTGGGCGAACCTGGCCTTACTGGGCTGTTGGGCGTGATGGGTTCAATTTCCTGGTCCGGGGTGGTGTCGTTGATCCTTTGAGTGTGTGTTGTGCGCTTGAAAAAGCTGGTGTCTGCTGTGGGTTGTTCAGGGCAGTCTGTGAACCGCAGCCTCGTTTTGGTCCAGGTGCTTTCAGCAAATTTGTCCATTGTCGAGTTTGACTACAAACACCCTACTCCCTTCTTGGGACCATGTTCATAGTTTAGCACATACACAGGGTCATTCAGATCAATTTCCCGTGACACAGTGGCACGACCATCATTTCCATTTTGTTGCTGCCGCCTGCTCTCTACCTGATCATGCAGGTTGGGGTGAACCAGCGAGAGTCTGGTTTTAAGTGTCCTTTTCATGAATAGCTCAGCGGGGGCACCCCTGTGAGCGAGCAGGGTCTCGTGCGGTAGCTGAGCAGTACTCGGGACAGGCGGGTTTGGAGTGAGCCTTCTGTGACTCGTTTAAGACTCTGTTTGATTGTTTGCACTGCCCGCTCTGCCTGCCCATTGGAGGCTGGTTTAAACGGGGCCGAGGTAACATGTTTGATCCCATTGCGGGTCATGAATTCTTTAAATTCGGCACTGGTGCAACATGGCCCGTTGTCACTGACCAGTATGTCAGACAGGCCGTGGGTGACAAACATGGCCCTCAGGCTTTCAATTGTAGCAGTGGCGGTACTTCCCAACATTATTTCACATTCAATCTATTTTGAAAAAGCATCCACCACCACCAGGAACATTTTACCGAGAAACGGGCCCGCATAGTCGACATGCACCCTCGACCATGGTCTGGAGGGCCAGGACCACAAACTTAGTGGTGCCTCTCTGGGCGCGTTGCTCAACTGAGCACACATGCTGCATTGCCGTACCCAGGACTCTAAGTCAGAGTCAATACCGGGCCACCACACATGGGATCTGGCTATCGCTTTCATCATTACTATACCCGGGTTTGTGCTGTGGAGATCCGAGATGAACGACTTCCTGCCCTTTTTGGGTAGCACTACGCGGTTACCCCACAACAGGCAGTCTGCCTGAATAGACAGCTTGTCCTTTCGCCGCTGCAATGGCTTGATTAGCTCTTGCATTTCAATGGGGATGCTGGCCCAGCTCCCATGCAGCACACAGTTTTTTTTACTAGGGACAGCAGAGGATCTTGGCTGGTCCAAGTACTAATCTGGCGGGCCATGACAGGTGATTTATCATTTTCAAACGCTTCCATGACCATCAACAAGTCTGCGGGCTGCGCCACCATCAACAAGTTTGCAGGCTGCACCATTTCCACCCCCGTGGTGGGCAATGGTAGCTAACTGAGAGCATCCGCACAGTTCTCGGTGCCTGGCCTGTGGCGGATGGTATAGTTATACGCTGATTGCGCGAGTGCCCACCTTTGTATGCGGGCTGAGACATTAGTATTTATCCCCTTGTTTTCAGCGAACAGGGATATGAGGGGCTTGTGATCGGTTTCCAGCTCAAATTTGAGGCCAAACAGGTACTGATGCATTTTCTTTACCCCGATCACACACGCTAATGCCTCTTTCTCAATCATGCTGTAGGCCCTTTCGGCCTTAGACAAGCTCCTGGGGGCATAGGCGACAGGTTGCAATTTCCCAGCAACGTTAGCTTGTTGTAATACACACCCGACTCCGTACAACGACGCAACACAAGCTAGCACAAGTCTTTTACATGGGTTATACAATACAAGCAGCTTGTTGGAGCATAAAATGTTTCTGGCTTTCTCAAAAGCAATTACTTGTTTTTTTCCCCATACCCAGTTCTCACCTTGATGCAATAAAGGCATTGGAACCGGTTCTGGGGGAGGTGGGACCAGTACAAACTGGACGGTCTGCACCGAGGCAGGACCGGAACCAATGTCCTAGGAGGAGTGTTTGCTAGTGCTGTTGGGGAGGAGTTAAACTAATATGGCAGGGGAATGGGAACCTATGCAAGGAGACAGAGGGAAACAAAATGGAGACAGAAGCAAAAGACAGAAAAGAGATGAGTAAAAGTGGAGGGCAGAGAAACCCAAGGCAAAAAACAAAAAGGGCTACTTTGCAGCAAAATTCTAAAGGGTCAAAGTGTGTTAAAAAGGCAAGCCTGAAGGCTCTGTGCCTCAATGCGAGGAGTATTCGGAATAAGGTGGACGAATTAACTATGCAGATAGCAGTTAACGGATACAATGTGGTTGGCATCACGGAGACATGGCTCCAGGGTGACCAAGGCTGGGAACTCAACATCCAGGGGTAGTCAACATTTAGGAAGGATAGACAGAAAGGAAAAGGAGACGGGGTGGCGTTGCTGGTTAAAGAGGAAATTAATGCAATTGTAAGGAAAGACATTAGCTTGGATGATGTGGAATCGGTATGGGTGGAGCTACGGAATACCAAAGGGCAGAAAACGCTAGTGGGAGTTGTGTACAGACCTCCAAACAGTAGTAGTGATGTTGGGCAGGGCATCAAACAGGAAGTTAGGGGTGCATGCAATAAAGGTGCAGCAGTTATCATGGGTGACTTTAATATGCATATAGGTTGGGCTAACCAAACTGGAAACAATACAGTGGAGGAGGATTTCCTGGAGTGCATAAGGGATGGTTTTCTAGACCAATATGTCGAGGAACCAACTAAGGAGGAGGCCATCTTAGACTGGGTGTTGTGTAATGAGAGAGGATTAATTAGCAATCTCATTGTGAGAGGCCCCTTGGGGAAGAGTGACCATAATATGGTGGAATTCTACATTGGGATGGAGAATGATACAGTTAATTCAGAAACCAAGGTTCAGAACTTAAAGAAGGGTAACTTTGAAGGTATAAGGCATGAATTGGCTAGGATAGATTAGCGAATGATACTTAAGGAGTTGACAGTGGATGGGCAACGGCAGACATTTAGAGATTGCATGGATGAACGACAACAATTGTACATCCCTGTCTGGCGTAAAAATAAAAAAGGGAAGGTGGCTCAACTGTGACTATCAAGGGAAATCAGGGATAGTATTAAAGCCAAGGAAGTGGCATACAAATCGGCCAGAAATAGCAGCGAACCTGGGGACTGGGAGAAATTTAGAACTCTGCAGAGGAGGACAAAGGGTTTGATTAGGGCAGGGAAAATAGAATACGAGAGGAAGCTTGCAGGGAACATTAAAATGGACTGCAAAAGCTTCTATAGATATGTAAAGAGAAAAAGGTTAGTAAATACAAACGTAGGTCCCCTGCAGTCAGAATCAGGGGAAGTCATAACTGGGAACAAAGAAATGGCAGACCAATTGAACAAGTACTTTGGTTCGGTATTCATTAAGGAGGACACAAACAACCTTCCGGATATAAAAGGGGTCAGAGGGTCTAGTAAGGGGGAGGAACTGAGGGAAATCCCTATTAGTCGGGAAATTGTGATGGGGAAATTGATGGGATTGAAGGCCGATAAATTCCCAGGGCCTGATGGTCTGCATCCCAGAGTACTTAAGGAGGTGGCCTTGGAAATAGTGGATGCATTGACAGTCATTTTCCAACATTCCATAGACTCTGGATCAGTTCCTATGGAGTGGAGGGTAGTCAATGTAACCCCACTTTTTAAAAAAGGAGGGAGAGAGAAAACAAGGAATTATAGACTGGTCAGCCTGACATCGGTAGTGGGTAAAATGATGGAATCAATTATTAAGGATGTCATAGCAGTGCATTTGGAAAGAGGTAACCTGATAGGTCCAAGTCAGCATGGATTTGTGAAAGGGAAATCATGCTTGACAAATCTTCTGGAATTTTTTGAGGATGTTTCCAGTAGAGTGGACAAGGGGGAAACCAGTTGATATGGTGTATTTGGACTTTTAGAAGGCTTTCGACAAGGCCCCACACAAGGGATTAATGTGCAAAGTTAAAGCACATGGGATTGGGGGTAGTGTGCTGACGTGGATTGAGAACTGGTTGGCAGACAGGAAGCAAAGAGTAGGAGTAAATGGGTACTTTTCAGAATGGGGCAGGCAGCGACTAGTCGGGTACCGCAAGGTTCTGTGCTGGGGCGCCAGCTGTTTACATTGTACATTAATGATTTAGACGAGGGGATTAAATGTAGTATCTCCAAGTTTGCGGATGACACTAAGTTGGGTGGCAGTGTGAGCTGCGAGGAGGATGCTATGAGGCTGCAGACGACTTGGATAGGTTAGGTGAGTGGGCAAATGCATGGCAGATGAAGTATAATGTGGATAAATATGAGGTTATCCACTTTGGTGGTAAAAACAGAGAGACAGATTATTATCTGAATGGTGACAGATTAGGAAAAGGGGAGGTGCAAAGAGACCTGGGTGTCATGGTACATCAGTCATTGAAGGTTGGCATGCAGGTACAGCAGGCGGTTAAGAAAGCAAATGGCATGTTGGCCTTCATAGCAAGGGGATTTGAGCACAGGGGCAGGGAGGTGTTACTACAATTGTACAGGGCCTTGGTGAGGCCACACCTGGAGTATTGTGTACAGTTTTGCTCGCCTAACTTGAGGAAGGACATTCTTGCTATTGAGGGAGTGCAGCGAAGGTTCACCAGACTGATTCCCGGGATGGCGGGACTGACATATCAAGAAAGACTGGATCAACTGGGCTTGTATTCACTGGAGTTCAGAAGAATAAGAGGGGATCTCATCGAAACATTTAAAATTCTGACGTGTTTAGACAGGTTAGATGCAGGAAGAATGTTCCCAATGTTAGGGAAGTCCAGAACCAGGGGTCACAGTCTAAGGATAAGGGGTAAGCCATTTAGGAATGAGATGAGGAGAAACTTCTTCACCCAGAGAGTGGTGAACAGAAAGTTGTTGAGGCCAATTCACTAAATGTATTCAAAAAGGAGTTAGATGTAGTTCTTACTACTAGGGGGATCAAGGGGTATGGTGAGAAAGCAGGAATGGGGTACTGAAGTTGCATGTTCAGCCATGAACTTATTGAATGGCGGTGCAGGCTCGAAGGGCCGAATGGCCTACTCCTGCACCTATTTTCTATGTTTCTATGTTTCTACGTAACACATGTAGGGGCTCTAAGAGGGTGCTTAACCCCGGTGGGAAGTTACCAAAATAGTTGAGGAGCCCCAGGAACGACCGCAGTTCCGTGACGTTCTGTGGCCTGAGCGCATTCCTGATAGCCTCTGTCTTGGCGCCTGTGGGCCAAATACCGTCCGCCGCGATCTTTCTCCCCAAAAGCTTCACTTCTGTTGCCATGAAGAAGCATTTCGACCTCTTCAGCCGCAGCCCTACGCGATCCAGTCGCTGGAGGACCTCCTCCAGGTTTTGTAGGTGCTCGACGGTGTCCCGACAAATAACCAATATGTCGTCCTGAAAAACCACTGTGCGTGGTACCGACTTGAGTAGCCTCTACATGTTTCTTTGGAAAATCGCTGCAGCCGACCAAATTCCAAATGGGCATCTGTTGTAGATGAACAGTTCCTTGTGCATGTTGATGCAGGTGAGGCCCTTTGAAGACTCCTCCAGCTCCTGCATCATGTAGGCCGAAGTCAGGTCGAGCTTGGTGAACGTCTTGCCTCCTGCCAGCGTCGCAAATAGGTCATCTGCCTTCGGTAGCGGTTATTGGTCCTGTAGCGAGAAATGATTAATAGTTACTTTATAATCGCCGCAAATCCTGACCGTGCCATCACTTTTGAGTACTGGAACAATCGGGCTGGCCCACTCGCTGAATTCCACTGGGGAGATGATGCCCTTGCGTTGCAGCCTGTCCAGCTCGATTTCCATTCTCTCCCTCATCATGTGAGGAACCGCTCGCGCCTTGTGTTGAATGGGTCGTGCCTCTGGGACCAAGTGGATCTGCACCTTCGCCCTGGAAAAGTTTCCAATGCCTGGCTCAAAAAGGGAAGGAAATTTGTTCAGAACCTGAGTACATGAGGCCTCATCATCATGTGAAAGCGCTCAGATGTCATCCCAGTTCCAGCGGATTTTGCCCAGCCAATTCCTTCCAAGCAGTGTGGGGCCATCGCCTGGGACAATCCAGAGTGGCAGTTCGTGCACTGTGCCCTCGTAGGTGACCTTGACCATGGCGCTGCCCAGGATAGTGATGAGCTCTTTGGTGTATGTTCTCAGTTTCGTATGGATGGGGCTCAGGGCTGGTCTGAGTGCCTTGTTGCACCACAATCTCTCAGACATCTTTTTACTCATGATGGATTGGCTAGCACCAGTGTCCAGTTCCATGGCTACGGGTAAGCCATTCAATTTTACATTTAGCATTATAGGTGGACATTTCGTTGAAAATGTGTGCACCCCGTATATTTCAGCATCTGCCTCCTCTCTCTGAGGCTCAAAATTGCTTTGATCCACCATGGACTGATCTTCCTCTGCCACGTGATGGTTCGCAGGTTTTGCAGAGCTTGCAGCTCGTCTGCAAGCTCGTTGGAGGTGCCCCATTGTTCCACAGCTCTCGCAAACATATCCTTTGAAGCAGCATGAATAGGCTGAATGGAAGCCTCCACAATGCCAACAAGGAGTGAATTGCCTTGCATTCATCCTTTGTTGCGGACTCTGAGTCATCTGGGTCACCTGAGGCCTGCTGGCAGTTGCAGACTCGTGGTTTCTGCCCTGTACATTTCTGCTCGCAAACACAGTTCCAGTTAATTTATGAGCATTGCTAGCACTTGTTTGCTGAGAGATTTGTTTGGTGTTATCACTGGTGGACATAAACGCCTGTGCTATCGCAATGGCCTTACTGAGGGCCGGTGTCTCTACAGTCAAAAGTTTTCGTAGGATGGTCTCGTGGCCAATGCCCAGTATAAAAAAATCTCTGAGCATTTGCTCCAGGTAGCCATCAAACTCACATTGGCCTGCAAGTCGCCTTAGCTCGGCGACGTAGCTCGCCACTTCCTGACCGTCAGATCGTGTAGAACCGATCCCTCGCCATCAGCACGCTCTCCCTCAGGTTAAGATGCTCCCGAACCAGTATACACAGCTCCTCATATGACTTATCTGTGGGTTTCACCGGAGCCAGAAGATTCTTCATGAGGTTGTAGGTTGGTGCCCCGCAGACCATGAGGAGGAATGCTCTCCTTTTTGTAGCGTTTCCTTCTCCATCCAGCTTGTTGGCTACAAAGTACTGGTCTAGCCGTTCGACATAGGCTTCCCAGTCCTCACCCTCCGAGAACTTCTCCAGGATTCCCACAGTTTGCTGCATGTTTGTGTTGGATTCGTATACTCGTCGCCAGTTATTGTGTTCCTGACACAGATGAGACTGCACACAGGGAGGTTAAAGTAACAGTGACCTCAGTCTTTATTAAGACACTCCAGAGTGAGGAACAGGCCTTCGGGGCCAGCTTATATACCGTGCTCCCAAGGGATGCTGGGATCCCTTGGGACTTCAAGGGATGCACTCCCTGGTGGCGGAACATGGGAGTGCACGCTTTACAGATACACAACACCTTTAGCGCTGGAATACTGCGTACAGTTTTGGTTTCCATATTTACGAAAGGATATACTTGCTTTGGAGGCAGTTCAGAGAAGGTTCACTAGGTCGATTCCAGGGATGAGGGGATTGACTTATGAGGAAAGGTTGAGTAGGTTGGGCCTCTACTCATTGGAATTCTGAAGAATGAGTGGTAATCTTATCGAAACGTATAAGATTATGAGGGGGCTCGACAAGGTAGATGCAGAGCGGATGTTTGCACTGATAGGGGAAACTAGAACTAGAGGTTATAATCTTAGAATAAGGGGCTATCCATTTAAAACTGAGATGAGGAGAAATTTCTTCTCTCAGAGGGTTGTGGATCTGTGGAATTCATTGCCTCAGAGAACTGTGGAAGCTGGGACATTGAATAAATTAAAGACAGAAATAGACAGTTTCTTAAACGATAAGGGAATGCGGGGTTATGGGGAACGGGCAGAGAAGTGGATCTGAGTCCATGATCGGATCAGCCATGATTGTATTAAATGGCGGAGCAGGCCCGAGGGGCCATATGGCCTTCTCCTGCTCCTATTTCTTATGTTCTTATGTTCTTATGAAATTACGTATAAGGCCCATAAATCACCCATTTTGGCACAAGATGGAAACTAGCGGGCATTTTTTGGAAACTTATCGCTGAGAATTACTTTCCCCATGTGCTTAATGGCGAGAAAAAATAGCATTGCACGGCCACTTTTTTGGGGCGGAATCAGCAGAATATCGTCCAGCGTTACTTTCCGCACGGAATTAACGCCGAGATTCAATATTAATGCCCGCCGACTGTTTTTTGTCGTAAAGAGCATATTTACCCAAACTAGCGGCCATGGAGATCACCCATCATCAATTTCACCACCTCGCACACATTTCGCTCACAATATCGCTCGCTCAAAAAACCGCCCACAAAAAGTGGAACTAACCAGAACGAATCACAGCGTTATGGACGCCATGTTTTAGATCACATGCCACGTCCTTTAAAAGGCTGCTGTGCTTCAACCTCAGCGGAGTTCGGATGTACTCTGCAGGTCGTTGGAATTGATGTGAACATCTCTAAAAACATCTTGACCACACTGTGACCGATTGGAATTGAAGAGGTGTGTTCGTCGGGACATTCCTTGTTTGTGTGCAATTGGTGGAAAACAGAAAGCTACTGCAATGGGGCCTGTCCTTTCTCACCCTCTCTTGGTGACCAAATATATGCAGCAGACTTGACATCGCCAAAGGAACGCTGCACTGCATTATGTGCCCAATGTACGAAGTGACAGACAAATGAGGAGGACCAGACATTACACCCCCCGCAAGTACAAGTAGAAGCATTCTTACTTCGACTTGCCTGACACTACCTGCCTTCTGAGACTGCGCTTCCACAAAGCGGTTATCACTGAGGTATGCCAGCTGATAAGGGCAGATCTGCAGCCTGCCAGCACCATTAGAACTGCATTGTCCGTTGAGGTCAAAGTCACCGTGGCACTGTCGTTCTATGCCTCGGGTTCTTTTCAAGCCACAGCTGGCAACATTTGCGGACTTTCTCAGCATGCCACACATTGCTGCATTAGACAGGTCACTGAAGCCCTGTACACATGCAGGAGGGACTTGATCAGCTTCCCTATGACCAGGGAGGCACAGAGTGAGAGGGCTCTCAGATTCTCCAGAATTGCAAACTTCCCCAAGGTGCAGGGAGCAATAGACTGTATGCACGTCGCGATGCGGACACCTTTTCAGGATGCTGAGGTTTACAGGAACTGCAAGGGATTCTACTCCCTGAAAGTCCAGCTGGTTGTCGACCACCAGCAAATTATACTGGCAGTGAATGCTCAATTTCCGGGCAGCATTCATGATGCGCACATCCTGCGTGAGAGCACTATATCTGACTTGTTTAACAAGGAGCCACAAGATCAATGCTGGATGCTTGGGGACAAAGGATATGGCCTCCCCACCTGGCTGATGACCCCCCCTGCGTGTTACCCACACCGAGGCCGAGAGGCGATACAACAAGAGCCACAGAGCAACTCGCAATATCGCGGAGAAAACCATTGGAGTGCTGAAATAGCGCTTCAGATGCCTGGACCACTCAGGAGGCGAGCTCTAATACCATCCTGAGCAGGTAGCTCAATTCGTGGTGGTCTGCGCCATGCTACACAACTTGGCTATCAGGAGGGGACAAGAATTGCCTGATGAGTCTGAAAGTCCACCTCATCAGAGAGAGGAAGAGGAGGATGAGGAGGCGGATGCTGACATTGGGCCAGACAATCAGGCTGATGCTGAAGCCACGCAACCGCCCCCCTGTAGACTGCATGAAAGGGCCCATGGTGGCATGATAGCTGCAAGAGACTTATGTCAGAAGGGCATCAATGATCGCTTTGCCCGAAAGAATGTTGGTGTTATTTACAAGGCTGACACACTGCTGGGTGTACAGGTTATACATCAATGGTGGGCATCACCTTGGTGACAGTTAAAGTTTAAGTTGATTGAAGTTAAGTGTGATTGTACCCTTTGATGTTAAGAAATCACCAGCGTGTAATGGTGCAGCTATCTTGAGCCAATGTGCTGCAAGATTTTGTTAAATAAAAAACATTTAAACCGAACATTAGCCTGAAATCATCAGCATTTCTGTACAAACCAACCCTTCCCCACACCCTCCCTGCGCCCCCACCCCCCCGCTTCCTCTCCCCACCTCTACCCCTTACCCGCCTGACTCCAAGCCGCCTGGCCGAGGAGGTCCTCAGGCGATGCTTCATTGGTTGGCGGGGGGGGGAGGTGGTGGTGGTGACGACCGACGTGCTGCTTGGACGGATACAGGAGAGGATGGTCCAGAGGTGGGAGCGTGCTCCGAGCCATAAGCAAGATGTTGCTGCTGGCTCTCATGTGTGGTTGCCAATGGGGATGCATCACCTTGGGGTGCAGTGCGGCGCTCCGGGACCACTGGGAGCCTTCTGCCACCAGTTGTTCCTGGCTACCAGCTCCAGGGCCTCTTCCATCCCTTCCATTTTATATGTTATTTGTTGAGCAAAAACTCGGTGACAACTATGTTCTTGGTGCTTAGTGGGCTTTTTGCTGCTGGGGAATCTCTGTCATTCCTCCCACAATAGCCAAACAAGCACACACCACAGCCACACATGCTTTCAGTGCCTCTGAGCTCCCTCTCGCACTGTCTCCTCTTCTGTGCATGTCATGATGACCCTTGACCTCCTGAATCGCGGGAATCGAGTGTTGCCATGCTGTTGCTAAGGATGGCCACACTTTATACGGTGGAAGGTCAGAAAAATTTAACACTACCGCCCATTTGATATCGCTCACGGCAATGCCCATTTTCAAAAATGTAAACTAGGTGTTTTGAGAATGGGCGAGAAGCCGACGATTTGAAAACCCTTTCTAATGCCCACGCCGGAAATAACGCCCATTTTTGGGCGATAAGCTCAAAAGTGGAGGTTCTAGCCCAGGGTATTTACAAAAGCATGACTTACAACAATGAATTGCAGACGTTGCCTGAAATTTAATTTTTCATACTTATTTACTAAAAACAAAGAGTTGTTATATCCATATTGCCATAGAACTGAATGCATCATGTTGCAAAAAATAATTGCAAAGTTTTAGAACGCAAAATCCACAAAGCACCATTAAAATGATGTGCTTAAAACAGTAACAATTTTCCCCAAAGCATTTTTTGGGTGTACTTCAAGAGTTACGCCAGATTTTTTTGGGGCCTAAGTATGCCAAAAAAAATATTCTAAGTTTTCCAGTTGGATTTTTTCATTTTGGCATGGCATAACCCGACTGTTGATTTGGGGGTGGAGCCAAAAAGATCAGGCTGCCATGGCAACCAGGGACACAATGCGAGTTGAGGCTGCAAAGTGAAGCATAAAGCCAGCTCCCAGCACATTAAAAGAAGTAAAAAAACACATAGCAGCAACTTACCTCCAACCCCATCCGAAGGGCTTGCCGGTCTGGTCCCATCCTCGGTCCCCATTTTCCCAGTCCAGTTCCATTCTCGGTCCCCGGATTCATTCATTCATGTATGTATGTAAGTATTTATTTATTTATTTTCTCTTTCTCTCTCTCTCTCTCTGACCGTGAATGGTACCGGTCTGTGTTTGTGAACCGGGATCTGAGAATGGGACCGGACAGCCTTCGGGCGGGGTTGGAGGTAAGTTGCTGCTATGTGTTTTTCAATTCTTTCAGTGTGTCTGGGCATCTGCTGCGCCGATTTCCTTATCCGTGCCGATTTCCTTAACTCTCCAGGTTTTTCTACAGAGGCCACATATGCTGGCCTAAGCACAACTGGAGTAACTCTCAGCTGGCCAAACTTCCCTAAATGGCCAGAATTGGCATAGGTGGCTGCTTATGTCCCCTTTGGCTAAAAAAAAAACTGACCCAAAAAAATCGTAACTGAGTTACACTGGTGCAAATTGATTGAGAAAACTGTGATTTTTCAACTTAGGCCAAAAAGAGCAGCTGCTCCAAAAAAACGGTGCAAATCACTGGGGAAAATTGAGCCCTGTGAAAGCAGCAAAAAAACCTCCATTTGCTTGTCTGCACCCCCTAAGCCATCATGAGTTGAAGATATCGAGTGTAATTGCAGTTCAGGTTGCAGTTAGAGTGAATGAGGCAACCATAATTAAATCTATCAATGCATAGTCTGGAGTGAATTCCAGATGTAAGGCTGGGATTGCTTTTCATGCATAAGACCCTAAAACCAGCGTGGGGCCCCATACACATCTGTGATTAATCCTTGACCATCCTTTCATGTTTAATAACCTAATGATGTTTTTTTTTTGCTTGTCTAACTTTTGATAATCATAGGTAGTATATTTACAGTAGTCATCTGATATTGGAGGTGCTTAATTACAAAAAAATCATGGGGTAATTTTAACCCCCAAGAAGGATGGTTAGTTAAAATAAGTTCATTTTAATTTGTGACCATAACCTGGCTCCAATATGCCCACTTCGGGGTTTAATAGAGTCTCATTTAGATGCCAGCGAGTAATCTACTCACTGAAGTCGGGACCTTAATTAGCGCAGGCAGGCGGGTACTTTTTGCAGCAATTAATGTCCTTAGACGACCTTAATGAGGTCTTTTTTAATTGAATTTGAATTACCTTTAAATTTAACATCTCCAACACACGTTTCCTGGGGCTCGGTAAACTGACCAGTGAAACAAAGGCGAGATTGAGTTGCAGTTCAGGTGGGTATATAAATTTGTGATTGCCCCATTTTAATAAAAGCTTATTTATGACAGCTGATGTCTCACTCCCCTCTGGCAAACATTTGGCAAAGAATTTTTGTGTTGATACAGCTTTCTCTGAACTGTTGAGGCTTTTAAACTGACACGATTAGGATGGGAGGTACGTTGGATGTGTTTAACAGGACATCAGAAGACCATCACCATCCACGGCAGCGACATGTGCTGTGGTGGGAACAGCATGTGCCCAGGAGACAGGTGCACAGGACAGGGGCTGAGGTCGCAGGAAACACTACCCATATAACGGGGTTTGCAGACAAAGGCTCCGCTTCCTTGACCTCTCGGAAGAGCAGTGCTCCTGCAGGCTGTGCTTGTCACATCAGGTAGTGGCAGACACCTGCAGCCTCCGAGAAGAAGACTTGCTACCTGCTGGACCTGGCGGCTCCGTGTCACCAGTGGCTGTGTCAGTTTCTGCTTCTGATTCCTTCCAGGGTGCTCCCGGAGACATCTCGAAGGTCTCGCAGTCCGCTGCACATAAATGCATTAGGCTGGTGACGGATGGATTGTTTGCCAGGGCTGGGAGTTATATAAGCTTCCCCTGTGATGAAAATAGCCAGAATGAGCGGGCACTTGCATTCACCTCTCCGGCTGGATTCCGACATGTACAGTGTGCCATTGATTGCATGCATGTGGCAATCTGAGCACTACCATAGCAACCAGGAATTCTTATAAACCGCAAGAAACATTATTTCATCAATGCGCAGCTGGTCTGCAACCACAAGAAGATGCTCATGCAGGTGTGCGGCAGATTCCCTGGGAGCTGTTATGATGCATTCATACTGTGGCAGTCCAACATTCCAATCCTTTTTGTTCCAGGAAGAAGACTTAAGAGCTGGCTCATAGGGGACATAAAATACCCCCTTCAAACTTGGCTTATGACTGTTGTGAGGAACCCCACCAATGAGGCGCAGGAGCGCTACAATGAGAGCTACATGACCACCAGGTGTGTCATAGAGCAAGCTGGCTGAGGGGGAGTCAATAGGTGAAAAGTAGGAGCACTTTGAGTGGAGTTCCCACTTCCGTGTCCCCTTTTGCCATCATCGCTCTCCTGGGCCAGTGCAACATCACCCCTACCACTCTGCTGCAAACTAGATTGAGGGAGATCAGTGACGCATTGTAAGTCCACGGATAGGGAATCTGTCATTCTGTTTAAGGCAGCAGATATGTTGGGATTCAAAGACTGAATGGCCGTGGTCATGGCCCACAGGGACTCATTTGAGCGCCATGCTTGAAGCTCCATGGAGGCAGCCACTCTCTCCATGGCAGACATTCTCACAATTCTCTGCTCCAACAATCCCCTAATAATCGAGTTGGGCTCCTCCATCCTCTCCACTATTGTGGAGAGTGTGCGTGTAACACTGTCAGTACCTGGCTAAGTTGCTGATGTACCTCTAGCACTCACCTTCTCAATGATAGCCCACTGCTTTCAGCATCTGTGTCCAGCTGAGCGGAGCTTGGAGAGGATTGCGCCCGTTGACGCGGAATCTCTACAGCTATCCCTGCCACCAGTGCCTGCTCGTGCTCACTTGTGAGGTGTGAATCATTAGGTGAAAACCCAACTAAATGTCTAAGCAGCCCTACTGAAGTGCAAATATTTCTGCTGGTGCATGGCTGTACGTCTTGTGACAGTGCACCCTCACAAGGAATGAAGTTCTCTAAGGAATCGTCCTCATGGATGTCCAGCAACACCTGCTGTATATGTGAAGGCCCTGGAAGACAAAGGGAAGGGATATGATTTAGCTTTGGTAAAGTTACAAACTTGACGATCACCATACTCAGTCTTCTCATTGTTCTATCATTGATGAAATAAAGTCAACATATGTGTGTCAGGAATATTTGTAATTCTGTCACCAGCTATCTGCACGTTCCACGTTCCCTGTCTTTCCATCTCCGATTGAGAGGGATGCTGATGTGCCACTTATCTCCATGCCATCCTCCTCTGCATCTGTACTATTTGTGGCACTCCACCTCCAGTCCTCTCCCTCTCCCTTGCGTTTTGTGCTCTCTTCTCTTACAAGAGGCAAATAGACAGACCTGTGAGTGAGTGAAAGTCAGGTATTTATCCAATGGATGCAGTGCATTTGGTGAGGGTGACTATGAGACAGATGCATCATATTGCATAAGGATTGGGATGAGTGGCAATGGAGGATGGATAAATGGGTAAGTGATGAAGCGCAAAGAAAGTGAAGGCTGGGTGCTGTTGAAATTTGAATGGGTTTGAGGAGTGATGTGATGGAGTACGCTTGGCAAGACGAAGTGAAAGATTGGGCGTGGGGGAGGGGGCGGGGAGGTGGGGACGGAATCAGCAAATGTATTTATTTTTCCTGACCTGGTTAGGTCATTAAAGGGCTTCCTGTACTGCATCGAAGACCGGGGGCACAGTGCTCCTGCTGCTCAACTCCTCAGCTACCTCCAATCATGCCTTCTTGGTGCAAGCCGTATGTTTCTTCCTCCCATTGCTAGGGAAACGTATGCCCCTCTTGCTCCTGACTGCACCCAGCTGTAATTCCAGTGATGTGTCATTGAATTTGGGTGCTGCCCTTGCTTTACGTGCATCCATCATAAACACCTTTTGGCTTCTCCAAATTCCAATTATACATTGTCCCTTTAAATAGAGCTGAGATTGTGTCATACGGGTGCACAGCACACCCGCTGCACAGCTTGGAGATGCGGAACACAGTGCAGCTCACAAAGCATTAATATAGTGCCAACTCTCCTTCTCTACCGCTTCTAAAACAAAATATACAATATTATCATGGGAATATTTTACATGTGGTTGAATATTCCTGCAGCAATAGAGCTTTACGTCCAGCTAATTTAACTTTGCAATCTCTTTGACAACAATGTACAAATACTGCCCTTTTTTGTTAAACATAACTGAGAACATAGTGCTTATGTTATTAATTTGAATTTGTAAACAGAAACCTTTGATCTACATCTGTCGCTTGCTTCTTACAAAGTTGTACAGAATTTACTTTCATCATAATACGTTACTGACTCACTAGCTGGGCTTGAGTCTGGTTCACAGTTTGCTGATAGAGCTCTGCACGTCTAACATGTCACCACTAGCTAAAATTAGCTTTGCTCATGTTTGCTCTCACTGCATGACTCCAATTTGCATCAGCTGTCCACAGATACATTTCTTTAAGCCTATAATTTGGAAGGTACATTGAAAATTTATTGTATGATGGCATTTATTGGCCAATAAAGAATAATGGCCACAAAAATTAGCATCCCTTCCACCATACTCCTGCCATAACTTTGGCAGGAGTGCACCGAAAGGGCAGAAAATGAGGTCGGGACCCAAGTACGCCAAATATGTTTTGTTGAACTTTCTGGATGGGCTTGAGGGGACAGAGACTGTGCCCGCCTCTGCCCCTTATAAGGCCATCATTGTGGAAGGGAGTGGGGTTAGCAATGGGGACTCTCTATATTGAGAATTCCTACTTCCTTAGTTTTCACTGGGACCAAGCATAAGATTGGCTAAGACACATCTGGTCAAACCAGGCATACCTCACCAACCCTGGCTCGAAATGAAGACCATCTGTGTCCAGGCTGAGACCAAGGTGTGGATCTATGAAGAGAATCATATTTTTAAAAATTAAGTATGTCCTCCTTCCCTGGCCTGGACCCTATCCCCCAGCCTCCCACTTCCCCACCACCCCCCCCCCCCTTCATGGGGCCCATTTATGCCCTCTGAAGATTGGTATGCCTTATATCACTTGGTGTACTGGTCTCCCGTCTTAAGCTGGGCCTGTTATGGTCTAAGGAAGTGGGAACTCCAGCATAAGGATTCCCCGTTCCAGCTCTGCACCCTCTGACATGGCTGTTGTATCTGGGTCTCAACCTTTTTCCAAGTGGTTCCAGACTCAGGACCACCCAAGTGCTCGCAGACCCCAGAATGCCACTTTCCAAGGCTCTCAACCTACAGAACTTACCCCAGTGCTGCAAGACCCCAGACTCCACTCAAATGCTCCTGGGCCTCAGAAAGCCTCTTTCCAAGACTCCCAACCAACGGGACCAGCTCCAATGTTCTAAGACCCCAAGCTTCACTCCAGTGCTCTCAGACATCAGAATCTGAGGTATTGCTGAGCCCACTGGAGGCGGATGTGTTGTCTGGAGGGATTTCTGGCTCCTATGGTTGGGGCAGTGGTGCGGTGGCAGGGTACAGGATCTCCTTCTGTTAACAGCCTGGACCAGAGCCTCCAAAGCGGCATTAGAGAACCTGGCGTCCCAATCTATAGGATTTTCAGCCATTTTTTTCTTCATAAGCATTCCCTGCTATCTGCATCTCCGCTTTAGGAAGTGTGGGCTGTCTTTAAGTGGCGTCAGTGCAGCCCGATTTCCCGCCACTCCAAACAGGCACACAGCCAATGAATGGCACTGACTGCACACCTGAATCATTATACTGAGCTGGCAGCAACAGTCCCTGCAATAACCATTTTCAGCTGCAATTGAGTTTCTAGCCATAGGATTGCTGCCACCTAAACAGTTCACCATTTAAAAAAAACCTCCACATTAAACATCGTAGGAACTGAGCTACATTCAAGGAAAGTTAATCAGCCTCATATACAAAATTTCAACCCTTTGGCCTACTTTTTACAGTCCAGTTGGTATCTTCACCTTTTTGTGAACCTATATTTAATTAATAACACTTCAAAAAGATCTTTGCTGATAGGGCAGATTTAAGGTATACAGAACTGTGCTATCAGAAAACTCCTGATTAAGTGGAACATGGAACACCAGTTTAAAATAGCTCAGTGTAAAAAAAGACTGTATGTGCGCTATGAAAGAACCCACTCCTGTGAGACATGTCATACACAATGAGAGGAACCAGTCACTTAATCTATTTATTTTAGGAATAGCATAAAATATAGCTCTGTGATTGCATGTCTATAATCCTGTAAATCTTTTGCATGTTTCTAGATTTCATTCTTCAGTTTCTATTTGTTAAAACCAACATTTACTAATGTGTCCATGTGAAATGACAAATCATCTATGGTGTTTTATAATTCTAAGCAGTTCTTTAGAGGAGGCAAGCTAAGATAGTGGTGTAACAATAAAATTAGACATTGCCATCTTGATCAGAATTATTCCATATTATTATGTACAGAATATTGGGCTGGATTTTGCAGGGCCAATGAAGGCATACGCTATCCTAAGTCCTCAGAATGGTCCCGCAAGTTCCGGGTTTCTGCATACGCTGTGCATGCACGAAAAACCAGAACTTACAATCTGTTAAGTTTCTCCTTGACAGATCGCCCGCATGCGCCCCAAAAACACTTTCACTGGCACAGAGTTGGGGTACTTACCCAACTACTGCCTAGGGAATGCCCACAAAACTCTTACGCCTGGTAAAAGCAGGCCCTAAAAGCAGGCGTAGGGCCTGCTTTTACCAGCATAAGGATTAAAATAAATGTTAAATTAAAACATTTTAAATGATTAAAGTATACAAACACATTTAAAATTAGTTCATGTAAATTTTGAGCCAGAATAAAACGTTTTGATTATTTTACAAAAAATTTAATTTTTATTTTAAATGCTTGACTAAAGGGACTTTTATTTAATTTTGAATATGGGAATATTTATTTTTATTAGAATTGTGTTTTATTTGGGGATTTCTCAAGAGCATATGGGGATTCTGAAATGAAATCCCCATAAGCTTACGAGGAATCTCCCTTTCTAATTGGTTGGCCTGATGCATGTGTTCCCAGGGAGACTTCTGAACCATCTTGCAAGAATTCTTTGCCGATGTAATGAACAGGGTGGATAAAGGGGAACCAGTGGATGTAGTGTATTTGGACTTCCATAAGGCATTTGACAAGGTGCAACATAAAAGGTTACTGCACAAGATAAAAGTTCACGGGGTTGGGGGTAATATATTAGCATGGATAGAGGATTGGCTAATGAACAGAAAACAGAGAGTAGGGATAAATGGTTCATTCTTGGGTTGGCAATCAGTAACCAGTGAGGTGCCGCAGGGATTAGTGCTGGGACCCCAAATATTTACAATTTATATAAATGAATTGGAAGAAGGGACTGAGTGTAACGTAACCAAGTTTGCCGACGATACAAAGATGGGAGGTAAAGCAATGTGTGAGGAGGACACAAAAAATCTGCAAAAGGACATAATCAGACTAAGTGAGTGGGCAGAAATTTGGCAGATGGAGTATAATGTTGGAAAGTGTGAGGTCATGCACTTTGAAAGAAAAGATCAAAGAGCAAGTTATTATTTAAATGGAGAAAGATTGCAAAGTGCTACATTAACAGCGGGACCTGAGGTACCTGTGCATGAAACACAAAAGGTTAGTATGCAGAGACAGCAAGTGATCAGGAATCTTGGCCCTTATTGCAAAGGGGATGGAGTATAAAAGCAGGGAAGTCTTGCTACAGTTGTACAGGGTATTGGTGAGGCCACACCTTGAATACTGCGTGCAGTTTTTGGTTTCCATATTTACGAAAGGATATACTTGCTTTGGAGATAGTTCAGAGAAGGTTCACAAGGTTGATTCCAGAAGTGAGGGGGTTGACTTATGAGGAAAGGTTGAGTAGTTTGGGTCTCTACTCATTGGAATTCTGAAGAATGAAAGGTGATCTTATCGAAACGTATAAGATTATGAGGGGGCTTGACAAGGTGGATGCAGAAAGGATGTTTCCACTGATAGGGGAGACTAGAACTAGAGGGCATAATCTTAGAATAAGGGGCCGCCCATTTAAAACTGAGATGAGGAGAAATTTCTTCTCTGAGGGTTGTGGATCTGTGGAATTCGCTGTCTCAGAGAGCTATGGAAGCTGGGACATTGAATAAATTTAAGACAGAAATAGACAGTTTCTTAAACAATAAGGGAATAAGGGGTTATGGAGAGCGGACAGGGAAGTGGACCTGAATCCATGATTGGATCAGCCATGATGGTCTTAAATAGTGGAGCAGGCTCGAGGGGCTGTATGGCCTACTCCTGCTCCTATTTCTTATGTTCTTATGTTCTTATGTTCTTATGTGTGCGTCCCTGGGATCCATGGGCCTTTACACAGGTGTATGCCTGGAAGCACGGGACCCGAAGGCTCTGAAGCTCCGGACACACCAGGTATTTTTGGATTTATTTTTTGGGTCGGAGGTGTACTCCGGAGGTACGCCTCTGACCACAAATTCAGGGCTAATAGTTATCTTACAATACAATGTATTGCAGATCCCTATCTATCTCAGTAATCTCTGTTCCTCAGCAGCAATGCATTATAAAATGCTCCCTTTTATCTATTTTTAAAATTCCCAAATGTCATGCATACCACCTACCACAAGCCCCATCACAGATTCAGGAACCCTGGACGATTTAGATGGTGAGGTTAAGCAGCGGACACTAGGTGAAGTACAGGTCATAGGTGACGAGAAACAAGTGGAGAAGAAGTGCAGCAGAAGAAAAGCAAATAACTGCCCATGCTTCCAGCCTGAGGCATTCCTCAACTGCATGTGGACACTGATACCCTACTGAGCCTGCATTCAGAATACAGTTAATCAATGATCAATAGATTTTTATGGTATCCTTTCGAGTCGTGCTGTACACCTTGGAAGAGTTGTTGGTGAATGTGCAGAAGTGCACCTCCCGATCTCTCCTCAGCAATGTAACGAGTGGCTGCATCATGAGCAGTTGCAAGAGACCCCTAGAGTGCAGAGGAATTAGGTTCATTCAGTTCACATGTCCAGTGAAGTTATAGCGACAGCGGCAGAGTGGGAGCAGCTCCAAGATTCCAGCCATATATCTTTGTACCACTTAGTCAAGAAGCTGAGTAATGTAACGCATTGAAAATTAATTTAGTCTTGACAGTAGATTATTAAACTTTGTTTAACTTTTTTTGTACATGTAAATCAACATTTTAAAAGAGAGAGAATACTCTTTCCTATAGGACAGACGGCAATATGATACAGCACTACGCTTCACAGATCAGGAAGGTGCCACTTTCTATTCTTGATCTGGGCTGTCTGGCAAGATGGATCAGTGGGAACTCTGGGATCCAATCCTCAAAACACTAATGAAAACCCTGTAATCCTTCAATATTAAAAACGGAACCACAATCCAACTGATCTAATTATAAATGGAAAGAACTATGGATAGTAGCATCGTATTCATTTTTTGAATTGGTCTCGGGATGTGGGCGATGCTGGCAAAGCACACTGACTGTTGCTGCAGTCCGTGAGCTGGTGATGCTCCTACGATAGTGTTAGGTAGAGAACTCCTGGATATTGGTTCAGTGATGATGAAATAATGGCAATATATGTCTAAGTCAAGATGGTGCATGATTTTGGGCCAATCAATGACAATTGCTTTGCTGTACTTCCTTGTTCCAGTTTCCTCTTTCTCCATGCCCCCTTAATCAGTCTTGGTCATGCCTTGCCTGAAGTTAGACCAATGCACCCAATGTTGTCATTATTTTGCTGATGTCAAGTTATGCCCAGGTATCCTTCCAATCACATTATTATATGCCCGAACTTAAAATGATTGTAAATCAACGTAAAATATTGGGGTCCAAATAAGGCCGAACAGCAATATATTTCTTCTTTGACTTGTAAGTTTAAATTTCAACTGATTTAACCATCTTTTATACATATCAGGCACAGCATGTTTAAAAACCTGCATTCAGGAAACCTTTTCAGTTTTTATTGTGACTTGTACTTATGCAATAAATTGCATTAAAAGAAACAAAATGTACAGGGCAGGTCTCAGTAACAATCACATTTTTTTTAAAACATCCAAAAGATTTTAATTAATAGACTAGAAAAATGATATTATTTCGCGTTATGTCTTAAAATCTTGTCGCAATGTTGAGAGACCCCCAAACAAACGCAATTGGAGGATACTCATATTTGAAAGTCAGGGTGTGGCCAGTTTTGTAGGTGGAGATTTGTTCAGACAGAGGGTTTAATGGACCAATGTAAAAGATTGAGGAGATGTGGGTGTATTGTAGTAATGCAGGTAACTCACTTATGCCCCAAATTCACAATCTGTCAAACCATGGGTGTATCTGAGCACAAATACAAAGGAAATTTTAGGCCAGAATATCCTTGGAATAAGTTCTAGCATAAAACACAAGGGGCTAGAACCTCCACTTTTTTTGCCTGCTTAACGGCCACTTAACGTCCATTTTACTGCTGAAATGACTTATAACACCCATTTTGGCACAAAATGGAAACTGACGGGCATTTTTAGGAAACTTAGCGCCAAGCGTTACTTTCCCCATGTGCTTAACGCCGGGAAAAAATATTACTGCCCGCCCACTTTTTTGGGGCGGAATCAGCAGAATGGGCAAAATCAACACCCATAATATCGCCCAGCATTACTTTCCGCACGGAATTAACGCCGAGATTCAATATTAACGCCCGCCCACTGTTTTTTGTCATTAGAAGAATATTTACCCAAACTAGCAGCCATGAGATCGCCCAGTGTCAATTTTGCCACCTCGCACACATATCACCCACAATATCACTTGCTCAAAAAACCGCCCACAAAAAGTGGAACTAACCGGAACGAACGCCAGCGGTGTAGCTGGCATTTGTTAAATCCCACTCTTACGTGAGGAGCTGATATCTGAAAGATTTGCTTGAAAGAGCGCTGATGTGAGTGACAACGCTGACGCACTGCTGTTTGTGTGCAGCTCAGACATCAATGGTTCCCATCACCTTGGTGCCAGTTAGTTTACGTTGATTGGTGTTAAGTTGTATTTAACCCTTTCATGGTAAGGAATGGCCTGTGTGTAACAATCCAGCTATCTGAGACAATGCGCAACAAGGTTATGTTCAATAACAAAAATTCAATACCAACATTGGTCTGAAATCATAAGTATCACAGCCAATAATACCCAACCACCGCCCACACCCCAATTTTTCCACCATTGACGTAAATCACATGTTCAATATGACCAGCAACACAGAATACAAAGACAAAGCAGGAGTGTGGTCCCCAGACCCCATACATTGCAAAAAATTGCATACACTCAAATAAAGATGTAACACAGCTATCATCTGCAGACATGCACCTCACTTTCCTTCGCCCCTTATTCTCCCCACCTCTATCTCTTTCCCTCCTCGCTCCATGGTGCCTGGCCAAGGAGCTCCTCAGGCAGTGCCTCATTGCGGACGGATGAAGGCAGATGCGGTCATTGCAGGGGTACGGGAGCGGGAGGGTTCAGAGGGGGCAACATTCACTGATGCAGAAGCAGGATCTTGGTCCTTGCTCTCATCTGTCATTCGCAGTTCTGGTGCGGAACCTAGGGGTGGAGTGCCGCGCTCAGGGACCACTGGGAGACCTGTGGCAGCAGTGTTCCTGGCTATCGCATCCAGGGCCTCCACCATGCGTGGAATGTACTCGGTCATGGTGGCCAGCTGTCAGGATATGCCCCCCCTAATGCTTCGATGAGCTGGTCACCAATATCTACAGTCCTCCTGGATAACTGTACCGTCTTTCCGCTCTCATGTAGCGCTCGTGGAACAGACCTGCCGTGTCCATGAGGCCTCCGCGGGGTCGGCGCCATACTGGGGACAAAGGGGTGCCCTGTGGAGAGGTGCTTGGGGCCGGCACCTCCAGAGTGGAGGCGGGAATAACCAGAGGACCACTAGATGGCCTTGGGGTGGAATGGCTTCTGGAGCGTGGTGATGCAGGTTCTTTAAAGTCCGCACTCTATCCATGGAGAACAGACCCAGCGGATTGATGGGTGACAATCGGAGCTCCTCAGCACCAGATGTAGTAGTATCGTCCACCAACTCCTGCCCTGCGCCCCCACCTTCTGGCCTCTGTGGTCTTGCCTGGGGCCATGCTGCTGGCTGAGCTGCCAAACACAAATGAGGTTATTAGAGGAGAAGTGGGTGCTAGGGTGACAAGGTGAGTCCAGCGCTACACACAGCATATGTACGACAAAAACACCACCGCTATCAAAATCATCACAGACATCATATTTCATGACCATCAACACATTGCGCATTGCAATGATTTTCATTAGGCCAGCATTATTTCTATGACAATTTTAGAAATCATCTATCATATATGATTGTTTGGATATGAGTGAGTGTGGCATCTATAGATTTTACATTACACAATGGTGTAAGCTTTACTCATATGGCTTCAGGGTCTGCAGATGCATCCGTGGCTGTCCGGGGGTGCTTCCCCATGAGTGCAAGTACCCGCTCCTCCACGTCAGTGATGTAGCTGGGGACTGCTGGCCCCCACCCGTTCGCCTCTGCACGGATCTCATCGTCGATAGCTTCTTCTGTAAAAGGTGACAAGACGACATGGATTGAGATCATTGTGTGACATCATTGCTATGTACTGTCACAGAGACTGATACAACACATAATCGACAGATGTAAGCATAATTATTATGATAATTATCATTCTTTACCTAAAGATGTACACCGTGACCGCAGGCTTTGAGTAAAACATTCCCGGTAAAAGTGCAAGACCTCACACCTGCTGATAATCACTCATGACTGTTACAAATCCAATTATATAACTACATAAGTACATGTAAATCAATGTAATCTTACTCTTACGAATTCCACAAGGTCGTTCCATCGTTTGCGGCATAGGTTGCCTTCACGCACCTCGTTGGTCGCCAACGAGACCATCTCTGCTATCTCGGTCCATATCTTCTGGTAGGCCTTTGGGATAGGCTTCCCACACCCTCCCTGTGTCAAATCACCCCAGCGTAACTCGACCTCCGATAGGAGGGAGACATTTGCCTCGTCCAAGAACCTCCTGCTCTTTTGCGCCTTCCAATGTGCTCCTCTCCCAGCTCACTGCTCTCTCCAGAGTCAGTCTCCACAGCGTGCTGTGATGCCTCCTCCTTTCTTTCCATTATAGGCCAAATTCGGTCAAATATGTAGCTGGTAACACCTACTTTTTGTTTGCCTACTTGTTATGAAGTTCTAAAGTTTCCCTCCTTCCTCCCAAAGCAGCCACACCACACCCAGCCATGCCTTCAGTCCCTCTCTCTCTGTCTCCTCTTCTGCGCATGTCATGGTGACCCTTGACCTCCAGTATCGCGGGAATTGAGCGTTGCGATGCCGTTGCTAAGGATAGCCACACTTTACGGCAGAAGATCAGAAAAATTTAACGCTACCGCCCGTTTTATATCGCTCGTGGTAATGCCCATTTTCAAAAGTGGAGACGAGATAGTTTGAGAATGGGCGAGCAGCCAGCGATCTGAAAACCCTTTTTTACCGTCCATGCCAGAAATATCTCCCATTTTTAGATGATAACCACAAAAGTGGAGGTTCTAGCCCAAGATCAGAGCCTATTCCAAAAGCAAAATACTGCGGATGCTGGAAATTTGAAATAAAAACAGAAAATGCCGGAAATACTCATCAGGTCAGGCAGCATCTGTGGAGAGAGAAACAGAGTTAACGTTTCAGGTCGATGATCTTTTGTCAGAACTGGGAAAAGTTAGAGATATAACTGGTTTTAAGCAAGTGCAGAGGCAGGGAAAGGGGGAGGGGAGGAAAGAACAAAGGGAAGGTCTGTGAGAGATTAAATGACAAAAGGGATGATGGTGCAAGGCAAAAGGAGATGCGAATGGGACAGGTAAAGAAACAAAAGATGGGTCTAGAGGAGGTGTAAATAGCAGAATCATCAGCGACAGTTGTCATCTGAAAAAATGGGGCAGGAATTATGGTCTGAAATTGTTGAAAATGTTGAGTCCGGAAGGCTATAAAGTGCCTAATCGAAAGATGAGGTGCTGTTCCTCGAGCTTACGTTGAGCTTCGTTGGAACAGTGTAGGAGGCTGAGGATGGAGAGGTCACAGCAGGATTGAGGTGGAAAATTAAAAGGACAGGCGACAGGAAGCTCAGGGTCACACTTGTGGACTGAATGGAGGTGTTCCGCAAAGCGGTCACTCAATCTGCATTTGGTCTTCCTAAAATAGAGGAGACCACATTGTGAGCAGCAAAAACAGTATACTAAATTGAAAAAAGTACATGTAATTCGCTGTTTCACCTGGAAGGAGCGTTTGGGGTCCTGGGTCGTGGGAAGGGAGGAGATAAAAGGGCAGGTGTTGCATCTCCTGCACTTGCACAGGAATGTGCCGTGGGAAGGGGAGGGGGTGTCGGGGGTGATTGAGGAGTGGACCAGGAAATCGCAGAGGAAATGGTCCCTTCAGAATGCTGAAAGGGGAGGGGAGAGCAAGATGAGTTTGGTGGTGAGATCACGCTGGATGTGGCAGAAATGGCAGTGGATGATCTGTTGAATGTGGAGGCTCATGGGGTGGAAGGTGAGGACAAGGAGAACCCTAGCATGGTCAGAGTCTATTCAGTGGACACAGTGCAGAAACTGTTATAAATTAAACATTTGGGGTGTATTATCTAAATGAGTATGCTCTCTGAGCAGGGGAAGTATTAGGGAAGTAAAGGTCAACTTGAGACCTAACTATGCAAACTCAACCCTTCATGGAACTGACATGAAATTCAAATAATATTCTTGTACTTCTGATATTATGAAGTGGCAAGGCATACAAATCAAGCAAATATTGTTAAATATGGCTAAAGAAAACAAAAATTAGTATAAAGAAACAATTTATAAGTGAGCATCTCTTTATCTACTCTTGCTTCAGCTGTGTATACAGAAAGCATGCAAGTTATAATAACCATTTGGATATGTTACTTAGTATTGTGTTAAATATTTAATTAAACAATACTGTTAAAGAAATAAAAGTGGGAACACAATGGAAAGGATTGAAGGCTATAGCCTACACTTTTGCCCAGTGCATATAAATGATTAATAACTGAATAAAGTTTCTAAATAGAAGTAGGTTTTCACAAATTGGTCTATCAGTAAGTCACTGTTACTAACTGATCCCATAATTGGTATGTGGAGGTAATGAATTGTCCATTAGTCATGTGGGTGTATCTCTGCATCCTCTTGTCTGTACCAGCCACTCTGTCTAGCTATACATTTTAAAGTATAAAGATCTGTCAATCTTTGTCCAATCTCTAACTCCATGCTGCCTTGCACGTAGCTTTTCCTCATTAATTATGTGTAGCTGACACACAAACTGGGCCTAATTCTAACATTGTTGTGCCCACTTTACAGACTACAAATACAAATTCAGCAGTGAGAATGCCTGGCACCCGGGCCATTAGTAAATTTGATAGAACCTTCAGCGTTCGCTTGCATGCCGCGGAAGTAAGCAAGAGTTTTTAACTTTCCTTACTTTGGAGTCAGGAGAGGGAGCTCACCCCATACCGATCATGCAACCCCAGCCTACGACTCACCTGTGGGTTTGGCAGGCATCTGTGCCAAGCGAGTTGGTCAGGCATTGAATTCTTGTCGCCATATTATAGGAAGGACGTGATTGCACTGGAGAGAGTGCAGAAGAGATTTACGAGGATGCTGCCTGGAATGGAGAATCTTAGCAATGGGGACAGATTGGATAGGCTGGGTTTGTTCTCCTTGGAACAGAGGAGGCTGAGGGGAGACCTCATTAAGTGTATAAAATTTGGGGGGGCTTGGATATAGTAGATAGCAAGGACCTATTTCCCTTAGTGGAGGGGTCAATTACGAGGGGGCATAGGTTTAAGGTGGTTGGTGGAAGCTTTAGAGGGGATTTGAGGGGAAGCTTCTTCACGTTGAAGTGACTGGATGGGTAATTAATATGATGAAGTCCTCAGGTCACTCTATTCTGACATTTCTTGGCAGCGTGCAGTACATGCCAGTTTCAGCCCAGGTTCATTGTGTGACTTTATGGTGTCATCATCCCTACTGCACTGCTCTCCTCAACCAGCAAGTCTTCTGGCTGATGAGGAGTAGATTCAGATTTGGATGTAGATTGGAAGATTCAAATCCAAATTCTGGTCTCAGTTGCAAATGGGTGTAGACCTCTGAAGTTTAAATTTGGATTATCAAACACCCAAAGTGTTTGAATACATCTATCAAAGGTATATCAGAAAGCTAATTTCCAAAGCTCAGCCCCGATACTCTGGCCGGGATTTTCTGGGGTGCTAGTGGACGCGATCGGTGGCAGGTCGGGTGGGAAAGTTGTTATTTTTGACAGTGGGTCAGGAACTCGCTCTTAATTTGTTCCCATGCGCCTTTCCCCCAGGCATGTCTGTCATCACGGAGCCAACCCGACCGATGGCAGTGGGCGACCCAATTGACATAATTATCAGGTAGTTTACAGGCATTTAAAAGCCTTTTTCACTTACTTTTTAAATTTCCCTGCATGGCCACAGGATTCACGCAGCTCGGGAATCATGTCTGTTAACAGGTGGGAGTTCCGTGTCATTGCTCCAGCTGATTACTTGACAGCTTCAAATGTATAGTAAAAGCTCCCACCTGATGGATGATCACTTTCCTAAGGCAGAAGCTGTTGCTCAGTCCATTTCCAGCACAGATTCTGCAGACTGCAAGTCTCCAGCAAAGTCTCCATCGAGTGTCATCTCATTGGAAAAAGTCTCTCACCATTGACAGAATGCTTCTATCATCTGTACTTCACCTGCCATCTATTCCATCAACATGGGTGCTGTTTATACTTTCTCACCTTGAATCGGACCATGACGAACCCCAATATCAGCAGCACCAGGCACACCAGCAGCAAGAACAACAACACCAACCTTCTCGGCAATCACCTGATGCTGCACACTGATGGACACAGAGCATCAGCACCCTTTGCTGCCTGGGAGGCCAGGGATGGCCTCAACATGGCCAGATTTAGTTAACTTTACTCTGTACACCCATATGGCTGCTACATGCTGTGCCAGGTTGACATCACCCTGGACCAATACCATAAAGCAGCCCCCACAATGACCAAGCAATTCCTTTCATACTCATTATCACTGTGGGGGGGTACCATTATGTTTCACCTTTCACTGCAAAGCACTAAGCCACTTTGTCCGTCCTGACCTCGGGACTTCTCCGGAGAGGTCCGGACAGATGAGGTCCAGAGGTCGGGACCGGCGATGTCTGGAGATCGGAAGCGGGGAAGAGAGGATGGACGAGGCATGGAGGAGCGAAGAGGTCAGAGCCCAGAGGTGGAGCAGCGTGGACAAGACCAAGGGAAGATGCAGCACGGGTCAATAGCGAGGCTGTGAGGTCGTGAGGCTCACATTGCGTACTATGAATTCCACGTAGAAAGAGGTCCTGTGGGAAGGAGGAAGGAAGGAGGACAGTAGGAGTATGTTTGAGTTTGTGTGTATGTATTGGCACATGCGGCGGAGCCTGGTCTCCAGCTGTCTTGGATCTGCTTGCCACTGGACCAATACCTTGCTTCGTCAAGCCCATGTGGTGGCTGGTGTGCAACGGCCACCCCACATTAAAAGAATTTACGCACTGGCATCTTCCATCGTTGAAAATGAGTTCATCAGTCACCTGAGTTCTAATTTTTAGCGTGGAAGCAAGTCATCCTCGACCCCGAGGGACTGCCTATGATGATGATAAAACTACTTCCAAAGGTGCACACAAATCTGTCCAAGACCAGAAAGTGTTGAAAATAAATATTTTTATGTTTGACATCACATTAACAGAAACTTTACATGAACATTGCATAAAACATTCAAGTTGTTAGTTGGTATGATTGTACTAGGATAAGGTTGAATGTGAGGGGCGGCTAGTGAATTGGGGATGTGATAATGTAGATAGAGAGAGGGATGAGTGGAGGTGCAAGGTATGTTGTTGTGAGTAAGGATGTGCAGGAGTAGGGAAGGGAAGGCAGAGTGATGGGGATGTGATGGGGATGTGATGAGAGACACAGCAGGATGCAGTTGAGTACTTTGTACTAACATTTCCTGATCTACTGAGGTAATTGAAAGCTTTGAGGCACTGCAGCCAGGTCCTCCTTAACACATCCCTGCTTGTGACCTCCTCTCAAATCTGCAACCAAGTTGTCTTGGTGTCCTGGGAAGGTCTCTTCCACCTATCGAAAGGGAAGAGGAGCTCCCTGCGTGCTCTATGGAGGGAGTCATCGGAGAACCTAGGTGCAGCCCTCTGCCTTTATGCAGTCACTATCAGTGTTTGCAGCATTCCAATGCTGTAGTGCACCGACAGCACTCTTTTAGGTAAAACATCGAATGTAATGTGGCCATGGTCCCTTGAAAGATCCTGGCTGTAAACGTGCCATGAATGACGTCACCAGACCCGCTCTATCTCATTGGGCCGGGTAACGCGCTAGGCGGGCTCAATAGGCCCCATTCGGGTAAATTAATTTTCAACAGCGGGATGGAGCCAGCAGCAGGGTGGCGACCTACCACATACACTGGCTGCACCCAGGTAGGTAAAATTCCAGTCTCTACCTTCTGGATTTGGCAGCAAAAGGACCTGCGTTCAGCAGCTGGTAGCACTTTGGAGGGCAGGGTGGGGGGCGTGGCGGGTGAGGAGATGCTTCAGGAAGACCAAATATGCTAATATTTACCACTGCTGCTTGCATCATGAGAGAACTTTGCCCTTCAAATAACCAGCCACAGCAGCTCGTGATGTCACCTGCTGCTGCTACAGCTCAGTGACGTCAGCCCCAACCCCCTCCCCCCCACACCCACTGTCGTAGAGACCTGGTTCCCGTTTAGGGGTGGCCGGTATGGGACTGGCTGCCAGAAAAATAGCTGGGTGTCTGGGATGGGAGAGAGTGAGAGAGATGCCCCCCACACCCGTAACCTTCCGAAACCCACTGGGTGTTAAAATCAACCAATATCTATTTGAACGAATGAAACATCCAATGGAACCAAGGAACATTTATTAATCAGTAGTGTTTTGGAATAATCTAATACAGTGTAGTCATTTTGCATTTGCAGAAATTAAGCAGTAATCTTCAGAATAATGGCATTTACTCTAATTGTCTAATTTTCCTGCAGAAGTCCTTCAAATCATAAACATAGCTTTTAAATAAAACGGTGTTATTTTCATAGAATGTACAGCACAGAAACAGGCTATTTGACCCAACTGGACTATGCCAGTGGCACTGCTCCACACGAGCCTCCTACCATCCCTCTTCATCTAACCCTATCCCTTATATGTTTATCTAGCTTCGCCTTAAATGAATCTATGCTATTTGCATCAACTGCTCTTTGTGGTAACGAGTTCCACATTCTAACCACTTTCTGGGTACGTTTCTCCTGAATTCCCAATTGGATTTATTAGTGATTATCTTAAATATTTTCACACAGTATACATGAAAATAAGAAGTAAAACAGTACACAAAAATAATTTGAATCTAATTATATATTTTTTTTCAAATATAATATATATATGTTTGCATGCATGTATGTTTGAGTGGTTCCGTCATCTGTAAACACCCTTTAAAAAGCATGTCTGATTTATGGATTTTGCTTATCACCGTCTGAATTATACTTGACCCAAATGGAACTTACTTGGCACTTGATAGACATTCACAGATGGAAACTGCCTCATATCAGGCAAGTGAGAAGGTCACAGCTATGCTTGCTGATATTAAATGTCTTGTGACTTTACATCACTTCATTGAATGCTCAGCTTTCCAAAGCAGAAATCCATGCAAAATAGATATCGCATCTTGTGCTCCCCTTATTCTTGCCTTAGAGTGTTTACCAATTCTTAAAGTGGAATATTGTTCTTGGATGTGGGTATTTCTTTTAATGTGAAGTATTTTCCTTCCAAGAACGGCCTTTAAAATTATTTATAACATTTCCTACTGCATAAGAGATACTAGCAGTTGTGTCAGATTGAAAGCAGCTTCATGGGAATCTGTTAGGTTTTCTGAAAAGTAAAATATTTGCATGGATGATGGATCTGATGAATCTACCTTCTACCAGCTCTCAACATTGTTACTGCTGATTGAAGTAATCTGGAAAGTCGGGTGACATATCTTTTTGAACTCTGATAGTCCATAAAATCAATGTATGTAGATAATCTTAGTCCCAGTCAGATAGTCATTGTGCACTCATATTTCCTTGTGGAGGAAGGTAGCCACAATTTCCGAGTTTTCTGGTGGAGGACGTGTTTGTATAACTTAGTGATCTTTGAGTGCTAATGTGGCATCTTGTAATAAAGCACTAGTTTAGGCTTTCTGAATAATGAGCTTATAGGATCTCAGGCCACCTCCCAGCTCCTTATTATAATAGAATATTGCTCACAGCCAAGGGTAAAGGCCGGGCAAAGCAGCAGAATTTGTCACTGTAATTCATTGTACAATAACATTAGAAAAAAACTCAGCTCCATCTGCTCCTGTCAAGTAACTTGACACTCTCTTTTTTGATGGAGAAGGAACTTCTTGGAGGTCATTTGGCCATGTGTGTCCATGTCTGGGGATTACAACGGGTGATTTAGAGCACATGTTTTGGATTGGTGGATGACACTGGGTCATCCATTTTGAAAACTAAAATATGAAAAGATTGTGCTTGCAAAAAATATACATTTAACAGTGATTTATTTTTATGGTAGTCAAACTTTATATAAAAGCATTTAGATAATCGTAACATTCAAAATGTGCATGTTTAATATGTAGTATAACCGCATCAGAATGAATGTCATTAAAAGTAGCACTTGAGAATTGTATTGAACTATAGATCAAAACATTCTCCTAAATGTTTTTAAAGGAAAGTGTTTTCCCCTTTTTAATAAATGTTGGTCCTGCCCATGGTACCAACCATCAATCACCCCCCACCCCCGCCGCCCCCACTCCAGCCACACACACACACACACACACACACACACTCCATACATTTCACTGGCCAAGAAGTAGACAATCTATCTATCTCTGTGATGTCCTTGAACTCACGAACAGGGAGACATAAAAGAGACCAGTGGATACTCACCAGTTGACTCTTTTCATTCTTCCCATGTGAACAACTCGACTCTGCCTGCCCCTGATGGCACTGCGAAGATTTGAACCTTCCATGTGATGAATCAGGGGTATGAACCCAAATCTGAACATGGGAGTGTGAGCTAAATGCCCATGTTTTGTAGTTATTTGTCACTCTGAAAGGGAGCCTTGTTTATATTGTAGTGCTGTTTTTGTAATCTCCAAAACTTTGGGATCTGACTGAATTGCTTGGTTTTAAAATTTAAATAAATGTTTCTATAGTCACATATTTTGTAATTTAAGGTATTTTCATTAGCTTAGCTTATGTAGCATGATGAGGTGCACTGTAAAATTCTTAAAATCTACTTAGACTGGCACTGAGCATTCCACTTAATTGTATATTGTAGCTAATTATTTGTGTTCAATTGATGCCAGTTTTAAGTAAATCCTTGGGCTCAATTTTCCCCAGTGATTTGCGCCGTTTTTTTGGCTTGCGCTGTTTTTTTTGGCCTAAATTTTAAAATCCAAGTTTCCCCAATCTTTGTGTGCCAGCATAACTTAGTTAGTTCTGATTTTTTTAGGTTAGTTTTTTTTTTGCATCTGTGTCAGTTTTTCACAATTATGGAAGTTTGGCCAATTTAAATTTCTCCCAGAACAGCATATGTGACCACTCCCGAAAAACATTCTAGGCACTTAAGAGAAACCAACGCACAGCACATTAAAAAATCGCCGCAGAAAGACGCCATTGTTATTATGTGAAGTTTTAGAGGGAGTCAAGAACACATAAATATCCATAATCAAGCTTAAATTTTTAAAACTTAAAACACATGAAATGGAACTTTAATGGAATTCTTTAAGTTTAAATTTTTTTTAAACTGACAAGTCATCACCGAAAGTCTCCAAACTGGGCTCGAGGGTCAGTCCAATGAAGCCCAGGGGTTTCCCGATAATTGCGCCTGCTCAGACCTGGGTGTGGTCCACACTAGGGCGTCGACCTTGGGGAGAGAGAACAAAGAACCTGTCCTGCCTGCCGTTTTCAGCTTCTTGCAAAGGTACAATTTAATCATGGGGCAATACTGACAATGCCATGCCTTGTGCAAGCCTTCTGAATGATGGTGCTGTGGAGGAGACAATTGATTCGACATCATCGCATGAGGAACCTCAGAGTATGTAGGATGATGAGCAAGAAGCCTTACCCATGGCGGGTATATCGAGACAGGTGTTCGTACATGCACCTGAGTGATGCAGATGGTGTCAGAAGGCTGCGTTTCCGCAAAGAAGTTGTAACTGAGATCTGTGAGTTAGTAAAAGCAGACCTGCAACCTAGAAGCGTCAGGAGGACTGCTTTGTCAGTTGAAGTGAAGGTTACAGCTGCACTTTCATTCTATGCATCTGGATCATTCCAGGCTACAACTGGGGATGTGTGCGCCATTTCTCAACATGCAACACATATCTGCATGACTGCTGCACCATATGCCTGGAGGAATGACGACATAAAGTTCCTCATGACCGCCCAGACAATGCATGAAAGGGCTGTGGGCTTCTCCAGGATTGCTGGCTTCCCAAAGGTACAGGGCTGCACTGATTGTATCCACATCGCCTTGCGAGCACATTTGGAGGATTCCGAGATGTACAGGAACAGAAATGGCTTCCACTTCATTAATGTGCAGCTCGTGTGTGACAACATGCATCGCATAATGTCAATTGATGCAAGATACCCTGAGAGCACCCATGATGCGTTCATCCTACGCGAGAGCGTTATATCTGCCATGTTTTAGCAGCCAGCCAGAATCAAAGTTCTCATACACAACTTTAAAAATTACTGAATGCAGATCGGGAGCTGTACTTGGCATGCACCCCCATAGGAATCATCTCAAAAACGTCCTTTTTTTTCGCGCATTCGCAGAAGGGGTGGCATCATTTTTTCGGCGCAGACACCCTCCAAGGCTACAAGACAGGCTGCGTGGCACCAATTTCAAAAAATAGAACAGGGAAGCTTGCTAGTTTTTATTTTTGGAGTAGTTGGGACCAAGAAAAATGGGGAAAATTGAGCCCATATGTTTTCAGATTCATCTGATGGTGCAATGCTTTGGAGCCTTGCCATCCTGCATCGTGAAGTGGTGTGACATGAGTTTAAGCATGAAACCATTAGGACAATGAATTACTGATCTCAGCAATGCCACCATAGAAACGCAGTGAGTGGAAGTAATGGATTCCTTGGCAACAGGAGGAAAAAGCAAAAGAAAAACCCTCCTTCTATTCTTATGCACGTCCTTGTGACCTGCTTCAAAACAGTATTGGCAGAAGTCTGAGAAGGTTGCCTTCCCGCTCTCACAGCCAGAGATACTACTACAGGTTGCAGGCAAACCCGAGAAAGGGAAGAATATAACTTTAAAAGGGAATCTCACTCTCAAATAAACAAGTAAACCAATTCGCTGCTATAGTAGATTTCATGAAGATGCTGATTTGCATTTATATCAATTTAACAGCAAGCAAATCCTCTAATAAATCAACTGGCCTGTCAGCCTTCATGTCCGATATCTTTATGTATTAATCTTGCATATGCAGATAGTAATGCAAATTTGCACAACTGAGACAAATCATTTAGGATGCACCTTTGAAATAATCTCACTGCAAGAAAGTAAAGAAGCTGAGCAAATCAATATTACAGATTTGAGTTCTGTGGTTAGGTTATGGTGCTCGGCCTCAATCTAAATATGCTATTAATTTACTGCCTGGTCAGAGGTCAAACTTGTATTGAACTTTTATAGGCCTGGCAGCAATCTTTGTTTCCCTTCATTGGAACAGTGACTACATTTCAAGAAGTACTTCATTGGCTGTAAAGAACTTTGGGACTTACTGAGATAATGGAAGGTGCGATATAAATGCAGATTCTTTCTCCTTAACCAACAGCGAGATTTTGTCATGCGATTAAACTGCAGTGTTGACAGGTTCTGTGCATTTTACTAAAGGCTTGAGAAACAGAAACATAGAAAATGGGTGCAGGAATAGGCCATTCGGCCCTTCGAGCCTGCACAGCCATTCAATAAGATCCTGGCTGATCATTCTCTCAGTACCCCTTTCCTGCTTTCTCTCCATACCCCTTGACCCCCTGAGCCGTAAGGGCCATATCTAACTCCCGCTTGAATATATCCAATGAACTGGCATCAACAACTCTCTGCGGCAGGGAATTCCATAGGTTAACAAATCTCTGAGTGAAGAAGTTTCTCCTCATCTCAGTGCTAAATGGCCTACCCCTTATCCTAAGACTATGTCCCCTGGTTCTGGACTTCCCCAACATCGGGAACATTCTTCCCGCATCTAATCTGTACAGTCCCGTCAGAATCTTATTCGTTTCTATGAGATCCCCTCTCATCCTTCTAAACTCCAGTGAATAAAGGCCCAGTTGATTCAAGCTCTCCTCATATGACAGCCCAGCCATCCCTGGAATTTGTCTGGTGAACCTTCGCTGCACTCCCTCAATCTGTCCTTCTGCAGATTAGGAGACCAAAACTGAACACAATATTCTAGGTGAGGCTTCACTAAGGCCCTGTACAACTGCAGTAAGACCTCCCTGCTCCTATACTCAAATCCCCGAGCTATGAAGGCCAACATACTATTTGCCTTCTTCACCGCCTGCTGTACCTGCATGCCCACTTTCAGTGACTGATGAATCATGACACCCAAGTCTCGTTGCACCTCCCCTTTTCCAAATCTGCCGCCATCCAGATAATATTCTGTCTTCGTGTTTTTGCCCCCAAAATGGATAACCTCACATTTATCCACATTATACTGCATCTGCCATGCATTTGCCCACTCACCTAACCTGTCCAAGTCACCCTGCAGCCTCTTAGCGTCCTCCTCACAACTCACACCGCCATCTAGTTTAGTGTCATCCGCAAACTTGGAGATATTACACTCAATTCCTTCATCTAAATCGTTAATGTATATCGTAAAGAGCTGAGGTCCCAGCACTGAGCCCTGCGGCACTCCACTAGTCACTGCCTGCCATTCTGAAAAGGACCCGCTTATCCCGACCCTCTGCTTCCTGTCTGCCAACCAGTTCTCTATCCACGTCAGTACATTACCCCCAATACCATGCGCTTTGATTTTGCACACCAATCCCTTGTCAAAAGCCTTTTGAAAGTCCAAATACACCACATCCACTGGTTCTCCCTTGTTCACTCTGCTAATTACATACTCAAAAAATTCCAGAAGATTTGTCAAGCATGATTTCTCTTTCATAAATCCATGCTGACTTGGTCCAATCTTGTCACTGCTTTCCAAATGCGCTGCTATTTCATCCTTAATGATTGATTCCAACATTTTCTCCACTACTGATGTCAGGTTAACCGGTCTATAATTACCTGTTTTCTCTCTCCCTCCTTTTTTAAAAAGTGGTGCTACATTAGCAACCCTCCAGTCCATAGGAACTGATCCAGAGTCAATAGACTGTTGGAAAATGATCACCAATGCATCCACTATTTCTAGGGCCACTTCCTTAAGTACTCTGGGATGCAGACTATCAGGCCCCGGGGAGTAATCGGCCTTCAATCCCATCAATTTCCCGAACACAATTTCCCGCCTGATAAGGATATCCTTCAGTTCCACCTTCTCACTAGACCTACTGTCCCCTCGTACATTCGGAAGGTTATTTGTGTCATCCTTCGTGAAGGCAGAACTGAAGTATTTGTTCAATTGGTCTGCCATTTCTTTGTTCCCCATTATAAATTCACCTGAATTCAACTGCAAGGGACCTACGTTTGTCTTCAATAATCCTTTTCTCTTCACATATTTATAGAAGCTTTTGCAGTCAGTTTTTATGTCCCCTGCTAGCTTCCTTTCATACTCTATTTTCCCCCTCTTAATTAAACCGTTATTCTTCCTCTGTTGAATTCTAAATTTCTCCCAGTCCTCAGGTTTGTTGCTTTTTCTAGCCAAATTATATGCCTCTTCCTTGGCTTCAACATTATCCTTAATTTCCCTTGTTAGCCATGGTTGAGCCACCTTCCCCGTTTTATTTTTACTCCAGACAGGGGTGTACAATTGCTGAAGTTCATTTATGTGATCTTTAAATGTTTGCCATTGCTTATCCACCGTCAACCCTTTAAATATCCTTTGCCAGTCTATTCTAGCCAATTCACGCCTCATACCGTCAAAGTTACCTTTCCTTAAGTTCAGGACCCTAGTTTCCGAATTAACTGTATCACTCTCCATCTTAATAAAGAATTCTACCATATTATGGTCACTCTTCCCCAAGGGGCCTCGCACAACTAGATTGCTAATTAGTCCCTTCTCATTACACATCACCCAGTCTAGGATGGCCAGCTCTCTAGTTGGTTCCTCGACATTTTGGTCTAGAAAACCATCCCTAATACACTCCAGGAAATCCTCCTCCACCGCATTGCTACCAGTTAGGTTAGCCCAATCAATATGTAGATTAAAGTCACCCATGATAACTGCTGTACCTTTATTGCACATATCCCTTATTTCTTGTTTGATGCTGTCCCCAACCTCACGACTACTGTTTGGTGGTCTGTACACAACTCCCACTAGCGTTTTCTGCCCTTTGGAATTCCGCAGCTCCACCCATACCGATTCCACATCATCCAGGCTAATGCCCCTCCTTACTATTGCATTAATTTCCTCTTTAACCAGTAACGCCACCCCGCCTCCTTTCCCTTTCTGTCTATCCTTCCCAAATGCTGAATACCCTTGGGTGTTGAGTTCCCAGCCTTGGTCACCCTGGAGCCATGTCTCCGTGATGCCAATTACATCATACCCATAAACTGCTAACTGCGCTGTTAATTCGTCCACCTTATTCCAAATACTCCTCGCATTGAGGCAAGGAGCCTTCAGGCTTGTCTTTTTATCACACTTTGCCCCTTTAGAATTTTGCTGTAATGTGGCCCTTTTTGTTTTTTGCCTTAGGTTGCTCTGCCCTCAACTTTAGCTATTCTCCTTTCTATCTTTTGCTTCTGACTCCATTTTTTTCCCTCTGTCTCCCTGCATAGGTTCCCATCCCCCTGCCACATTAGTTTAACTCCTCCCCAACAGCACTAGCAAACACTCCCCCGATGACATTGGTTCCGGTCCTGCCCAGGTGCAGACTGTCCGGTTTGTACTGGTCCCACCTGCCCCAGAACCGGTTCCAATGTCCCGGGAATTTGAATCCGTCCCTTCTGCACCACTGCTCAAGCCACGTATTCATCTGAGCTATCCTGCAGTTCCTACTCTGACTAGCACGTGGCACTGGTAGCAATCCTGAGATTACTACTTTTGAGGTCCTACTTTTAAATTCGTCTTAGAGGACCTCATCCCGTTTTTTACCTATACCGTAGGTACCTATATGCACCACGACAACTGGCTGTTCACCCTCCCTTTTCAGAATGTCCTGCACCCGCTCCGAGACATCCTTGACCCTTGCACCAGGGAGGCAACATACCATCCTGGAGTCTCGGTTGCAGCTGCAGAAACGCCTATCTATTCCCCTTACAATTGAATCCCCTATCACTATCGCTCTCCCACTCTTTTTCCTGCCCTCCTGTGCAGCAGAGTCACCCACGGTGCCATGAACTTGGCTGCTGCTGCTCCCCGCTGATGAGTCATCCCCCCCAACAGTACTCAAAGCGGTGTATCTGTTTTGCAGGGGGATGACCGCAGGGGATCCCTGCACTACCTTCCTTGCACTACTCTTCCTGTTGGCCTTAAAAAGTCCTGTCCGCTCAGTACAGATTCACACGAGGCATGTAGTGAAGTCAAGGTCACTCCGTACCTGCACCTTTATTTCACAGCTCTGGAATGCTGCACTTGCCTGAGACCTGACCTTATATTCCTGTCTCTTGCAAGTGTACCCCTGGTGGTAAGGTATGCTGGTGGTTACAGGTCATATCTTATTACAGTCATGTATAGCATGTTAGGATACAGTTATATATAATAATGTCAGATACATGAAATCACCCTCCCCCAAGGTCTTATTGTCTTTATACGTTCAGTCTCTCAGGTGGTCTATGCTCTCGCGTGGAGCGTCTGAGTTGTGGTTCAGTTGTTTGCCTTGGTGTCTGTTTTTCTTTGGGTGTGGTTGCTAGTATCTCGCCTGGGCTGTCTGTTTCGATTGGCGTGATTGTTGTTGACTCGCCTGGGCTGTCTGTTGAGACTGCCCTTTCCTCAGGTTGTTCCCTCTGTCTGCCCACCAGGTGTGGTGCGAGTTCCACATTGTAGTCTGCCTCTGGTTCCGCAGTGTTGTTAGTAAATCTGCTTTTGACTTGGTCTACATGCCTCCGGCAGGTTTTGCCATTGTCCATTTGTACTACCAGTAGCCTGTTTCCTTCCTTGCCCATTACTGTCCCTGCAAGCCATTTAGGAAACCTGCCATAGTTTAGTACAAACACTTTGTCCCCTATCTCATTCCATCTCCCCCTCGAATTTTTGTCATGGTACTCAGTCAGCTTCCGGCACTTTGCCTCAATGATTTTGTGCATGTCTGGGAGGATTAATGAGAGCCTTGTTTTTGAAGTACTTTTCATCAACAGTTGCGTGGGGGGAGTCCCAGTCAATGAGTGCGGACGAGATCTGTATGCCAGCAGCAGTCGCGACAGGCGACCCTGCAGCGTGGGACCTTGGATTTTAAGCACGCCTTGTTTAATGATTTGCACTGCTCTCTCTGCCTGGCCATTGGAGGCCAGCTTGAACGGTGCCGTCTTGATGTGATTTATGTCATGGTCAATTATAAAATCTTGGAATTCTGCACTGGTGAAGCATGGACCATTGTCACTGACCAATATATCAGGGATTCCGTGCGTTGCAAACATGGTGGAGGCTGTGCTCTACTTTACAATGGTGCATTTGATCCACTTTGAAAATGCATCTACAACTACGAGGAACATTTTGCCCATGAATGGGCCCGCATAGTCTACGTGCACCCGTGACCACGGTTTGGTAGGCCAGGGCCAGCGGCTCAGGGGAGCCTCCCTGGGGGCATTGCTGGGTTGGGCACAAATGGTGCACCGTCGGACGCAGAGCTTCAAGTCCGCGTCAATACCAGGCCACCAGACGTAGGATCTGGCTATGGCCTTCATGAGAACAATCCCCGGGTGCTCGCGGTGGAGCTCCCGGACAAATGCCTCTCTGCCTCGAAGAGGCATGACTACTCGGCTGCCCCACATCAGGCAGTCTGTTTTCCTTTGGTTGTGATTGTTGTTGACTCGCCTGGGCTGTCTGTTGAGACTGCCCTTTCCTCAGGTTGTTCCCTCTGTCTGCCCACCAGGTGTGGTGCGAGTTCCACATTGGAGTCCGCAGTGTTGTTGGTAAATCTGCTTTTGACTTGGTCTACATGCCTCCGGCACGTTTTACCATTGTCCATTTGTACTACCAGTAGCCTGTTTCCTTCCTTGCCCGTTACTGTCCCTGCAAGCCATTTGGGACCCCTGCCATAGTTTAGTACAAACATTTTGTCCCCGATCTCATTCCATCTCCCCCTCGAATTTCTGTCATGGTACTCAGTCAGCTTACGGCACTTTGCCTCAATGATTTCGTGCATGTCTGGGAGGATTAATGAGAGCCTTGTTTTTAAAGTCCTTTTCATCAACAATTGCGCAGGGGGTATCCCAGTCAGTGAGTGCGGACGAGATCTGTATGCCAGCAGCAGTCGCGACAGGCGACCCTGCAGCGTGGGACCTTGGATTTTAAGCGTGCCTTGTTCAATGATTTGCACTGCTCTCTCCGCCTGGCCGTTGGAGGCCGGCTTGAACGGTGCCGTCTTGACGTGATTTATGTCATGGTCAATTATAAAGTCTTGGAATTCTGCGCTGGTGAAGCACGGACCATTGTCACTAACCAATATGTCAGGGATTCCGTGCATTGCAAACATGGTTGCGAGGCTCTCCACAGTGGTGGAGGTTGTGCTCGAGTTTAAAATGGTGCATTCGATCCACTTTGAAAATACATCTCCAACTACGAGGAACATTTTGCCCATGAATGGGCCCACATAGTCTACGTGCCCCCGCGATCACGGTTTGGGAGGCCAGGGCCAGGGGCTCAGTGGAGCCTCCCTGGGGGCATTGCTGAGTTGGGCACAAATGGTGCACCTTCGGACGCAGAGCTCCAAGTCCTCGTCAATACCAGGCCACCAGACGTGGGATCTGGCTATGGCCTTCATGAGAACGATCCCCGGGTGCTCGCGGTAGAGCTCCCGGACAAATGCCTCTCTGCCTCGAAGAGGCATGACTACTCGGCTGCCCCACATCAGGCAGTCTGCTTGTCGTGATAGCTCATGCATGCGCCTGTGAAAGGGTTTTAATTCCTCGGGACAGGCATCACGAGCCTCTGCCCAGTCACCGGTTAGGACACATCTTTTTACTAAGGATAACGTGGGATCGCTGACCGTCCAGGCTCTGATTTGGCGAGCCGTCATGGGCGAACCTGTATACTCAAAGGCATGAATTGCCATGACTATCTCACAGTCCTGTTCGTCAGACCCTTCCGTGGTCGCCAGGGCTAGCCTGCTGAGCACGTCGGCACAGTTGCCTGTGCCTGGTCTGTGCCTTATGGTATAGTCATAGGACGCCAGCATGAGTGCCCACCGTTGAATTCGCGCCGAGGCGTTGGCGTTTTTTGCCTTGCTCTCGGATAGGAGGGACTTGAGGGGCTTGTGGTCAGTTTCTAATGCGAACTTGGCCCCGAAAAAGTATCGGCGCATCTTTTTGATACCGTACACGCACGCGAGCGCCTCCTTCTCTACCATTCCGTACCCGCGCTCCGCCCGCGAAAGTGACCTGGAGGCATAAGCTATGGGTTGTAATTTGTCCGCACTATTGACATGTTGCAAAACGCACCCGACCCCATACGCTGACACATCGCATGTGAGAACTAGCTTTTTACCTAGGTCAAAGAAAGTCAAAATACTGTTGGAACACAGAAGGTTGCGTGCCTTATTGAAGGCGCGTTCCTGGGCGTCCCCCCAAAACCAATCGCACCCCTTCCTGAGTAGCACGTGGAGAGGCTCCAGCAGCGTGCTTAAGTTCTGCATAAAGTTCCCAAGGTAATTGATTAGCCCGAGAAAGGCGCGCAGTTCTGAGACATTCCGGGGCCTGGGTGCCAGGCGAATTGCTTCTGTTTTGGACTCTGTTGGGCGGATTCCATCAGCAGCAATCCTTCTGCCCAAAAATTCAACCTCGGGTGCGAGAAACAGGCACTTGGATTTCTTGACTCGTAGGCCTACCTGATCCAACCGCTTTAGTACTTCCTCCAAATTACGGAGATGGGAGTCGGTGTCCCTGCCCGTGATAAGTATGTCGTCTTGAAATACAACCGGGATGGACTTGAGCAGACTCTCCATGTTGCGCTGGAATATGGCAGCTGCCGACCTGATGCCGAATGTGCATCGATTGCACATGAAAAGGTCTCGATGTGTGTTGATGGTGGTGAGTAGCTTGGATTCCTCGGTCAATTCATGCGTCATATACGCAGATGTGAGGTCTAATTTTGAGAAAAGTTTACCTCCAGCCAATGTGGCAAATAAGTCCTCCGCTCTGGGCAGCGGGTACTGGTCCTGTAGGGAGACTCTGTTTTTGGTAGATTTGTAGTCCCCACAGATTCGTACGGATCCATCAGGCTTCATGACTGGGACGATGGGACTTGCCCAGTCGCTAAATTCCACAGGTGATATAATGCCTTCCCACAGAAGCCTGTCTAGTTCGTGTTCAATCTTTTCCCTCATCACATAGGGTACAGCTCTGGCCTTGTGATGGACCGGTCTAGCATCATGTGTGATGTAGATTTTGACTTTGAAAGTGCCCACACCAGGCTGAAAGAGATATTCAAATCGCTTTATAACTGTTGAGCAGGAGGTCCGTTCCTCTAATGACATGACATGGACATCCTCCCATTTCCAGTTTAGTTTTGCCAGCCAGCTTCTCCCCAGCAGTGCTGGGGGGTCTCCGGGGACAATCCACAGGGGAAGTCCCTTTGTGTGTGACAGAGAGCATGGCGTGCCGAGGACTGGTACGATTTCTTTAGTATAGGCCCTTAGTTTGGTGTCGACCCTTGTGAGTTTTGGTCTGTCTCTTTTATGCGGCCACAGTTGTTCAAATTGTTGAGCGCCCATGAGAGATTGACTCGCTCCCGTATCCAGCTCCATGTTGACAGATATCCCGTTGAGTAGGACCTTCATCATTATAGGAGGCGTTCTGTTGTAGGAGCAGCGGCCATTGATCGTGCTGACCCGCTGTACATCGGTGTCCCGGTTACTATCCCCACCATCTTCTGGTCCGCTTTCCGACCCATCTGATTCGTATACCAGCCGAGCTGCTGTTTTTTTGCACATGCGGGCCAAATGCCCTGTATATTCACAATTGCTGCAAACAGCCTGCTGAAATCGACATCCCCTTGATGAGTGCCCATCCCCACACCTCCAGCACAGACCTGTTCCATTGTTCAAAGTGTTCCCAAAGATTGAGCTGCGTCTGGCTGATCTCTCTTGAGCATCTCTCAGTTTGTAGTTGATTGCTCGCATTGTGGGTTGATGAGGTGTGAACGGCCGTTCCTGTGGCCCTTGATGGCTTCTGCCTGCTGTCGAGAGCCTGTTGTCCCGGTTTTGTCTGTGTGTGGGGGTAGCAGCTTGTTTAGTGCTGTGAACTTCTTGTTCCGATATTTCGTTAGTTGTCGTACCTACATTGTAAATCAACCTCGTTTCTTCTTACCCTGCCAAGAATGTCTGTGCAACCAGTGCTGCTGCCTCTCAGGTCAGGTTCTTGGTCTCCATGAGCTTTCGGAATATGTCTGCGTGGCCTATTCCTTCAATGAAAAAGTCTCTCAGCATTTCTCTCCTCAGTTCATCGGAGAACTCACATAAACTAGCCAACCTCCGAAGTTCCGCCACGAAGTCGGGTATGCTCTGGCCCACACAGCGTCTGTAGTTGTAGAACCTGTGTCTGGCCATGTGTAGGCTGCTCGCTGGCTTCAAGTGGTCTCTTACCAGTGTGCTTAATTCTTCAAACGACTTGCTTGCTAGTTTCTCGGGTGCCAACAGATCCTTCATTAAAGCAGTTTTCGAGCCACAGCTGGTCAAGAGATGGGCTCTTCTCTTGTCTGCCTTATCATCGCCTAACCAGTCTTTGGTTACAAAGCTTTGCTGGAGTCTTTCTGTAAAGTCCTCCCAATTGTCTCCCGCATTGTACTTTTCATCTGATCCGTTATTCGCCATTCTGTGGATTCTGTAATCCCGTAACTCATCGCCACTGTAAAGTCCTGTCCCCTCAGTACAGATTCACACGAGGCATGTAGTGAAGTCAAGGTCACTCTGGACCTGCACCTTTATTTCACAGCTCTGGAATGCTGCACTTGCCTGAGACCTGTCCTTATATACCTGTCTCTTGCAAGTGCACCCCTGGTGATCAGGTATGCTGGTGGTTACAGGTCATATCTTATTACAGTCATGTATAGCATGTTAGGATACAGTTATATATAATAATTTAAGGTAAATGACAGGCCTTCCATTCCATATCTGGCTGTGGACCCTTTACCTGCGGTAAGACCAACTCACTAATTGTGCTATTCACATCATTCTCAGCATCGTGGATGCTCCAGAGTGAATCCACCCACAGCTCCAGTTCCGCAACACGGTCCGTCAGGAGCTGGAGGCAGATACACTTCCCGCACACGTAGTCGTCAGGGACACTGGAGGCATCCCTGACTTCCCACATAGTACAAGAGGAGCATAACATGTGCCCGAGCTCTCCTGCCATGACTTAACCCATAGATACACTTAAATTGGCAACAACAATGCTAAAGGTTACTAACTGATAAAGAAAAACTACTCAGCAATCACCAGCCAATCACTTACCCCCTTGGCTGTGACGTCACCTTTCGATTTCTTTCTACTTCTTTTTTGCCTCCCTGCTGCAGCTGCACCAGTCGGCCTCACCAGCGAACTCCCGACTGCCGCTCTGCCTCAGACGACGCTGCTCCCCGGACTCCCTGCTGTGCCTTTTGTAGGCCTCACCAGCGAACTCCCGACTGCCGCCCGCCTCCGATGACACTGCTCCCCGGACTCCCTGCTGTGCCTTTTGTAGGCCTCACCAGCGAACTCCTGACTGCCGCTCCGCCTCAGACGACGCTGCTCCCCGGACTCCCTGCTGTGCCTTTTGTAGGCCTCACCAGCGAACTCCATTTCTATCAGATCTACCATTTTGAGAGCCTGACATTACATCTAGGATCGAATAAATTTGCCTGTAAAATGGCACGAATCTAAACCAAACTTGGTTGGTTTTTTTTGGCTTTGTATTCTGGAGAAAAATATTTCTGTAATGGAATCTACAAAATCTGAATAAATATCTAAACTTAGTTAGTTTGAAGAACTGACTTAAATCCTAGCTTTGTTACATTTTGGCTCAAATTGTATTTTTGTCTGTGGTAAAATCAAATCCAGGAGCTGAATCAAGAAAGCATGCCCCTATTTCACTAGAGAAGGGAAGAGCAGTGTTAATAGTCTGGATTTGGCCTGGATTAGATAGAAAGCCTTTTAATCATCTCTATGGTAACAGAGCGGCTGTGGAAAAGGGTAACAACAGAGGAAAAGGACAGCATTGTGTTATGTTACTGAGTGCTTCATTAAGGGGAAAAGTCTATTCCATAGAGATTTTGCTCCATATCCGAGGGTGTTGTTTTAGAGATCTACCATTTTGAGAGCCCGACATTACATCTAGGATTGAATAAATTTGCCTGTAAAATGGCACGAATCCAAACCAAACTTGGTTGGATTTTTTGGCTTTCTCAATAAAATTACTTATCTCTACTGCATTTGGTGAGTACAATAAATACAACAAAATCTAACCCAGCTTGTAATAAAAATCTCTAATGTAGAAAGCAAAAATAAATTTAAATTTAAAAAAATTAAAAAAAACAATAACCAGAACACAGTGGACTGCAAGAAATGATTAATATCACGCTTGCAACCACTAGATCTAAAGCTGTTACACTGATCTTACCCATCATGATTTCTTACAACAGTGGGATTCAGTTACCTTGTTCTGAAATAAAAGAATGGTCAATTTAAATAGAATGTTTGGTTTTATTCTGAATTAAGCTAAAATTGTTGGTTGGTAAGCAGGAAATAACTTACATTTATATACCACATTCTCAGGGCTTCATAATCAATATTATTTTTGAAATGCAGTCACTGCTGTTTTGTGAGAAAATATTATTGGCACAAAGCAAGGTGCCACAAACAGCAGTGAGATGAATGGCCATGACATTCGGAGAACTCTCTGCACTTCTCCATAAAAGTGCCAGGGGATCTTTTACACCCAAATGAACAGGCAATTAGAGACATGGGGAAAAGTTCGGGTCGTTTGCGCCTCCTGTTCGAGTCCCCAGGCACCTTTTCACCCAGGCGCGGCACCACTACAGACTCCCACGGGAGTTTAGCGGCGGCGCTAACTGGTAGCGCCCCGGGCCGCTGTGCAGGCCGCGGGCTTTGCCCACCACAGTTTTGCGATATGCGTACAGGGCTTTAGGGTGAAAATTAAAGGAGAGGTGCAGCGCTGAACATTTTTTAACTGGTCAACTTACCAGTCACAGCCTTCTCAACTTCAAATCGCGGGGTCCGTGCCACAATGTTGCAGCCTGGCACTCCGCTTCTGTGCCGGACTGCTGCCACGCACCCCGCTCATTGGTAGTCCAGCGGTGGCACCTTCTCCCTCCTGCAGAGTCAGCAGCATGGCCCTCCGCTTTAATGGAAGAGGAGGGCCCAGTGTTCCTGCCAGCATTACCCGCCTCTCCACGTAGCTCTGGAAAATGTGTGTTGGTTAGCGCCCCAGACCCGCCCCCGGGAGGAGGTGGAGCACGAGACTTTGCGCCCCACTTCCTCTCGGGAGCGGTAAGCCCAATTTAGCTCGCGGGGCGGGACTTCTGCGCCTGGCAGCTGTTATCGCCACAATTTCAGGGCATTAGTTTAGTGTCTCATCTGAAAGACATCATATATCTGACAATGCAGCATTCCCTCAGCACTGCAATGAAACATCAGCTTAGATTAGGTGTTCAAGTCTTGGAATGGGGCATTTGACTCAGAAGAAAGATTCAAGGCTGCGATATGGTTGGCATTAGTTTTAGAGGAGTAAAGACAGGAGACTTTGAAGAACCATGCAAAACAAGAGAGATTGTGAGGGACAGAATATATTGAGGTACTTACAACAATCACCTTATCCTTGGAGAGAAACATAGCGAGCCACTGCCCTACCGTGACCCTTCTGATGAGGTCAGTGATCTTTTTTCAGCACTGAGGTTAAGTGGGGAAAAATATTGAAAAAAAATGACACATAGCTGGCTGTTTTGGGCTAAATCTACAATTATTACTGATTTTTGTCTAATTTGGGTTGTTTTAAATGAAGTAGAGACTATCATGTTTTAGAATTTTTGACCATTTTATTCTTCATGGAAAGGAGGTAGGATTGAGTATTGTTTAAGCTTAGCATTTTAAAACAAAGAGAAATTGCACAGGTTTTGCTTAAATACCACAGACTGCAGCTATTAAAAATGAGATTTGCAGTCGGATAAACCAGTTTGTGGGAAGTTATAGTTCAGTCTATTTCAAATTCACAAAATTAAAGCCATCTCAGGCCCATTAGCCAGGATGGTCGGGGAAGTTAAGCAATTTACTATGTCATCTCAGCAGCTCACGTGTTATGTGAGAACAATTCTACTTATGTGGACACTGCTGCTCTACGTCTTGAGGTCAGAATTAAAATTAAGATAAAAACTCATGTTTGTGGGTCGGTTGGGTTTAAAACAAGGTGTAGACTTGGGAACTGGATGTGGAACATCTAGAACTAGTCCTGAAGGAAAAGTAATTCCACAAACAAGTAAGACTGCCCACAAAATGAACAAGCCACATGGTTTCTTACTACTTCCAGTTTTTCAAGAAGAGAAGAAAGATTGATTGAGTTTACTTTGACAGTTAGTCTCTAGGCTCACTTGTCATCTGTGAAATAATGCAGTTTAACTGTTCTTATCTGGCCTCCTCACACCAAATCTTTCTTGCTCCACCTTCAAAAAGATTGGAAAAGCGCTTATCAGGGAACTTGCAAATGACACAATGAGGGAGACCTGCTGAATGAACTGGTAATGTGTAGTTTGATTGTTAAACCTTTGCTAATAAACCAACTAGTTCTTAATAGCAATGTGTTGCTATGAATTCTTAAGTAAAGAACCCATGAAGCAAATACATTACAGTATACACCAGTGCCACTTTCTTCAGACAATGGGCCCAAGTTTCCACAAGAAAAAAAACGGGCACCCCTCCGAGCTGGGCGCCCGTTTTTCGCGCCTAAAACGGCGCCTAAAAAAATCCTCGGTATTCTCCACCTACTTACAGGTCCTCTGGCCCTCGGCGCAGCCAGCACGAGCTGTGGGGGGGGCGGAGCCAGGTCCCGGCGCTGAAAACAGTGCTGGGACCTCTGCACATGCGCGCTACAGTTGGCACGCAAGTGCAGTAGCTCCAGGCGCCGAACTGTGTGGGAGGGGCCCGAAGCACGCAGCCCCTAGCCCTGGCTGAATGGCCTCACTGGGGCTGCGTGAATAAGGCTCCTCCCACGGCCAGCTCCTGCTCCCCACCCCTGACAAGACCCGACACCCGCTCCCCCCCCCCGCCGACCAGACCCAACCCGACACCCGCTCCCCCGCCGACCAGACACCCGCTCCCCCGCCCCCCCCGACTGACCCGACCCGCGCTCCTGTTCCCCGACCCGCCCCGCCCCCCCCCCCCCCCCACTGGACCCGACTCCCGACTCCCGGACTGGATCCGATCTGACCTGACCTCTTCCTTCCCCCCCCCTCTCTCTCCTTCCCCCCGGCTCTCTCTCTCTCCCTCCCTCTCCCTCTCTCTCTCTCCCTCCCTCCCCCTCTCTCTCTCTCCCTCCCTCCCCTCTCTCTCTCTCTCTCTCCCTCCCTCCCCTTCTCTCTCTCTCTCCCTCCCTCCCCCTCTCTCTCTCTCCCTCCCTCCCCCTCTCTCTCTCTCCCTCCCTCCCCCTCTCTCTCTCTCCCTCCCTCTCTCTCTCTCCCTCCCTCCCTCTCTCTCTCTCTCTCTCTCTCTCCCCCTCCCTCTCTCTCTCTCTCTCTCTCCCCCTCCCTCCCTCCCCCTCTCTATCTCTCCCTCCCTCCCCCTCTCTCTCTCTCTCCCTCCCTCCCCCCCCCTCTCTCCCCCTCCCTCCCCCCCCTCTCTCTCCCTCCCTCCCCTCTCTCTCTCTCCCTCCCTCCCCCCCCCTCTCTCTCCCTCCCTCCCCCCCTCTCTCTCTCTCCCCTCTCTCCCTCCCTCTCTCTCTCTCTCTCTCTCTCTCCCCCCCCCCCCCCCGCTCAGCGACACGAACGGCTGCAGAATTCTCCCTGGCTGAAGCACTTTTACACAGGTAGGAAGATGGTTTATTTAATCTTTTCTTGGCTTATAAATGTTTATTCAGGTTGGATTTATTTGTATAATATTTGTAGAAGTATAAATAAGGATTCATTGTCGAATTTAATGAGTTCCCTTCCCCCCCCCCTCCCCCCACCTCGTTCTGGACGCCTAATTTGTAACCTGCGCCTGATTTTTTAATGTGTAGAACAGGTTTTTTCAGTTCTACAAAAATCTTCACTGGCTCCATTCTACTTTAGTTTGGAGTACATTTTCACTGTGGAAACTTTCAAATCAGGTGTCAGTGGCTGGACACGCCCCCTTTTGAAGAAAAAATTCTGTTCTAAACTAGAACTGCTCTACCTGACTAGAACTGCAGAAAAAAAAATGTGGAGAATTGCAATTTCTAAGATAGTCCGTTCTCCACCAGTTGCTCCTAAAAATCAGGCGCGAATCATGTGGAAACTTGGGCCCATTGAGAGGCTGAACCAGCCATCCATAAAGTGATCACTAGAGAACTCGCCTGAAGGGTAAGTTTTTACATTTTTTAAGATTTTTGTGGACCTCATCTGGACCCAACAAAAATCTTCCAGAGCAGTGCTGTCCCAATCTTGCTGACCCAATCTTGTACCACCCCCACCGCAACCCCCCCTCCCCCTCCCCCCCCCCCGCCCCAAACTTCTGCTGCTCTCCCCCAACAGGCCTTACCTGCCGTCCAGCTGCATAGAGTAGCCAGACGATTTTTTTTCTCGCCAGTCTGGCGAGCTGCAGTGGGGCGCTCATTTGATGCTCGCGGCTCACTGAGAAAATGTTAATGAGGCCAATCCTGAAAGTGGAACCCAAGAGATAATATAAAGCACACTCAAAACTTATAATGCGGACAGTTTTCTTCATCGATATTCCAATTTTCCCTGTTAGTTTCCTATTATTAAGGTAAGCAGTAGGTGAACTGCTGCTGTCTATAATTTGTTACAGTGGGTTTAATGTTTGATTCCCCCAACAAGACAAATAAAGTATTGGATTCCTGACACTTTACTGGTGGGATGTGCAGCCATTTTGCTTGATGATATATTAGGGGAAATATGATTATTACTCTTAATTGCATTACCAGTCTGATTGTTCTGGGTTAAGGTTGTCTGTGATCAATGCATGCTTAGTGATGAATAGAAATTTATTTTCAGTAGTAGTAAATTGTCTGGGGATTATCTATGACAGTGATCTAGACTTAGCTTGCAAAACTCAGATTTCAGTTCTGTCTTTATAAACAACTAACTTTTTATAGACTTTAAAGCTAAAGACAAAACCCGACCATGGTAATACCCAAATAACTGGCTCTCATTCACTTTTTGAAACGTAGTCTACTCCAGTTTAAAAGAAAATGACTGTTCTGTTTCCTGGGACCCAGATGTCTGCCGATGCTGCTTTGTAACTGGCCACTAAAAGGTACACCAAATGATTTTTCCCTTTCTTCCTGTGGAGAAGCACTTTGCCTTCACTCAGCACTGCTGTTGGTAGCACAGATGATATCAGGAAACTCACTATGTGGAAAATTATGAACTACAACCTACAATTCTACAGTCTGTTTATAGAACTAGCTTTCTTGGTATTTATTTTTTTATTAGTTAGTCTAAAATCTCCAGCCAAAACATTCCTGCAAGTCGGCACAACCATTTATAGTCAGGAAAATGGTTCTTCTCAACTGGGAAATATCCAAATGCAAAACATTTGGGGGGGAAGATTATTTGAACTCTGTGGGAAATAGTTGTAACACGATTTTATTCAAGTGCATAGCCTATTGGAGCTTTGGTGACATCACAGAAGAAAAATTAATGTGAGCTATTCTGAGCATTGTACACACAGAGGATTTCATACATGCTTTCAATCTTTCTGGAAAATCACAATCCATATGGTAATAATGATCATAATCCATGTTATAACCAGATTTTATTAATTCATTTGAAATTTTACAAAATGGTTGCCTGTTACAGAAGTGTGTGATAATTTCTGCTAATTCTTAGTTAAGTGATAGTAAAATAAGCAAAATAAGCAAATCATGAGTTTAAAAGAGATGAACGTATTATTACATTATGAATGCAATTTGGCATGCAAATATTTCCAATGTGCGTGAGGGAGAGAGCGAGAATGAGAGATATCATCATTCTGATATAAAAACGTGGCAATGAATGGATGAATTGATGAACCTATATCCAAGGTAGAAATATGTTAATTGACACAATATCAAGAGTATTGCCATTTCCTTCGCACATTAATATATATATGGTGAAAAGCTGAGGTCCCAGTACAGATCCCTGGGGAACACCACTTGTCACATCTTGCCAATCAAAGAACGAACCCTTTACTCTTACTCTCTGTTTCTTCTCTCTCAACCAATTACCGATACCATGCCACTTTATTATTGTTTCCAAAATGATTTTTCACTTTTCTTTTTCTTCATGCCTTCCTGCACCAAGCACTATTGCCTTGTTAACCTACTTTTGGATGAAACGTTAAATCCCGTTTGCTCTCTCAAATGGACGTAAAAGATTCCATGGCACTATTTTGAAGCAGAGTAGGGGAGTTATCCCCACTGTCCTGGCCAATATTTATCCCACAATCAACATCACATAAAAACAGATTATCTGGTCATTATCACAATGCTGTTTGTGGGAGCTTGCTTGTGTCCAAATTGGCTGCCGCGTTTCCCACATTGCAACAGTGACTACACTCCAAAAGTACTTCATTGGCTGTAAAGCACTTTGAGACGTCCGGTGGTCGTGAAAAGCGCGATATAAATCCAAGTCTTTCTCACTTAAATGTCCTTGTCAATGCTGCTCTGTGAATGGCTGTGCAAGAGGGACATATAAGGGCTGGATTTTGCTCCACAATCCCATCTGAAATCGGGCAAGACCGCAACACAAAAAAAAGGGGGAAAATGGGCCAGTGAGCTTTACCACCGTCTCCCCACCCTTACCTTATTTTCCTTACCCCGACCCCACCAGAACCACTGCTGGCCGTCCCATCCCCTCTAGCAAGGAAGCTTAGATGGGTTCCTGATCCATTTCTTCCTTGTCCATCAGTGTTACTGCCATTCCCCAAGACCAGCAATCTTTGGGGTAGTGGTGGTAAGACCCTGAAGTCCCAGATAGAGGTAAAGGGCTTGGTAATAGCTTCCTCTCTCTACAAACAACTATCTCTATAGGCTTCAGTTGAGACCTACTAAAATTTAACTTACGTTCTTTTTTGGGGCTCTTCTGCCTCCCACATGTTTCTCCACCTCTTTTGGTTCAGCGATAGTTGCACCACAGTATCACCACGATTTTCCTCCCATCAGTGGCAGGCTTCCTCTTAGTGGCGGGAATCCCCTCGAGACCTCACCCTGCATGCTGTAAACCCCAACCCAGGAAAATCAGTCCATGTCACAGCAAAGTTTGATGGCCTAGTTGGAAGTCCTGCCCCAGTGCAACCCAACCCAAGATAAGTTGTCGTCCACTCATCTTTCACTGTGAGAGAAACATCAGAGCATCTCAACTGTTGCGGCTATAAATTCACTTGGGAATTGCAGATGCAAACATGCATTCAACTATGCAGTGGTATGAATGCTCCAATGCAGCACTATCATCCCACCTAATGTTAATTTTTTTAAAGGACATTTTTCAACTGCCAGCTTTTATTAAGACACTTTAATAACTTTGTAACCATCCACAAGAACATTATCAGTGACGTAGAAATTTCACAATGCCAATGATTAAGTCCGTTCCTTAAAATGGGGGTAAATTTCAATGGGGGTCCTGCCATTCAACATACGAACAGGAGTAGACCATTCAGCCCCTCGAGCCAGTTCCACTATTCAATGAGATCATGTTTGATCTGTTTTTTAATTCCATCAGCCTACCTTAGCTCCATATCCTTTTATATCCTTATCTAGCAAAAATCTATTGATCTCAATTTATTAATTGAGCTACCATGTATTGCTTTTTGTGGGAGAGAGTTCCACACTTTCACCATCTTTTGTGTAAAGAAGTGTTTCCTAACTTCTCTCCTGAATGGCCTAGCTCTGATTTTAAGATTACATCCCCTTGTCCTAGACTCCCCCACAGGGGAAAACGTTTTTCTCTATTTACCCGATCACTTCCTTTCAAAATTCTAAAAAGCTCAATCAAATCACCCCTTAACCTTCTATATTCCAGGGAATACAAATCTAATTTATGTAATCTCTCCACATAATCTAACCCTTAGAGCCCTAGTAACTTTCTGGTGAATCTGCGCTGCACTCCCTCCGAAGCCAATATTTCCTTTTGAAGGTGCCATGCCCAGAACTTCAGATGTGGTCTAACCAGGGCTTTGTATAGCTGCAACAAAACTTGCTCCCCTTTATATTCTAGACCTCTTGTTATAAAGGCTAACTTTCTATTAGCCTTTTTGATTTTTTTTGTAAATGACGACTACATTTTTGTGATCTGTGTAATGATCCTGTAAATCACTTTGGACCGCCATTGTTTTAGTTTTTCACCATTTAAATAGTACTCAGATCTTTCCTTTTTTGGTCCAAAATGGATGAACTCACACATAACTGCATTGAAATCCATTTGCCATAATTTTATCTTCTCACTTAATCTATCAATGTCTCTTTGTAATTTTATGTTCCCATCTTGACGAGTTACTATATCACCAATCTTTATGTCATCAGCAAACTTGGATATATGGCTCTCGATTGTGCTATCGAAGTCATTAATAAATATAGTGAATAGTTGGGGACCCCAGAACATATCCTTGTAGGACACCACCAGTCACATCCTTCCAAATCGAGTACATACCCATTATCCCTACTCTCTGTCTTCCACCAGTTAACCAATCTCCTGGGTGATTTTAACCTCCATATTGATTGGACAAATCAAATTGGTCAGGGTAGCCTTGAGGAGGAGTTCACAGAGTGCATAAGGGATGGGTTCCTTGAGCAGTATGTAACGGAACCAACCAGGGGGCAGGCTATCTTAGATCTGGTCCGATGTAATGAGACAGGATTAATAAACAATCTCCTAGTAAAGGATCATAGAAACATAGAAACATAGAAAATAGGTGCAAGAGTAGGCCATTCGGCCCTTCGAGCCTGCACCACCATTCAATAAGATCATGGCTGATCATTCATCTCAGTACCCCTTTCCTGCTTTCTCTCCATACCCCTTGATCCCTTTAGCTGTAAGGGCCATATCTAACTCCCTCTTGAAAATATCCAATGAACTGGCATCAACAACTCTCTGCGGTAGGGAATTCCACAGGTTAACAACTCTCTGAGTGAAGAAGTTTCTCTTCATCTCAGTCCTAAATGGCCTACCCCTTATCCTTAGACTATGTCCCCTGGTTCTGGACTGCCCCAACATCGGGAACATTCTTCCTGCATCTAACCTGTCCAGTCCCATCAGATTTTTATATGTTTCTATGAGATTCCGTCTCATCCTTCTAAACTCCAGTGAATACAGGCCCAGTCGATCCAGTCTCTCCTCATATGTAAGTCCTGCTATCCCGGGAATCAGTCTGGTGAACCTTAGCTGCACTCCCTCAATAGCAAGAACGTCCTTCCTCAGATTAGGAGACCAAAACTCAACACAATATTCCAGGTGAGGCCTCACTAAGGCCCTGTAAAACTGCAGTAAGACCTCCCTGCTCCTATACTCAAATCGCCTTGCTATGAAGGCCAACATACCATTGCCTTCTTCACCGCCTACTGTACCTGCATGCCAACTTTCAATGACTGATGTACCATGACACCCAGGTCTCGTTGCACCTCCCCTTTTCCTAATCTGCCACCTTTCAGATAATATTCTACCTTCGTGTTTTTGCCACAAAAGTGGATAACCTCATATTTATCCACATTATACTGCATCTGCTATGCATTTGCCCACTCACCTAACCTGTCCAAGTCACCCTGCAGCCTCTTAGCATCCTCCTCACAGCTCACACCGCCACCCAGCTTAGTGTCATCTGCAAACTTGGAGATATTACACTCAATTCCTTCACCTAAATCATTAATATATATTGTCAATAGCTGGGGTCCCAGCATTGAGCCCTGCGGCACCCTACTAGTAACTGCCTGCCATTCTGAAAAGGACCCGTTTCTCCCGACTCTCTGCTTCCTGTCTGCCAACCAGTTCTCTATCCACGTCAGTATATTACCCCCAATACCATGTGCTTTAATTTTGCACACCAATCTCTTGCATGGGACCTTGTCAAAAGCTTTTTGAAAGTCCAAATACACCACATCCACTGGTTCTCCCTTGTCCACTCTACTAGTTACATCCTCAAAAAATTCTAGAAGATTTGTCAAGCATGATTTCTCTTTCATAAATCCATGCTGACTTGGACCGATCCTGTCACTGCTTTCCTAATGCGCTGCTATTTCATGTTTAATAATTGATTCCAACATTTTCCCCATTACTGATGTCAGGCTAACCGGTCTATAATTATACATTTTCTCTCTTCCTCCTTTCTTAATAGTGGTGTTACATTAGCTACCCTCCAGTCCATAGGCACTGATCCAGAGTCAATAGACTGTTGGAAAATGACCACCAATGCATCCACTATTTCTTGGGCCACTTCCTTAAGTACTCTGGGATGCAGACTATCAGGCCATGTGGATTTATTGGATTTCAATCCCATCAATTTCACTAACACAATTTCCTGCCTAATAAGGATTTCCTTCAGTTTCTCCTTCTCACTAGACCCTCGATCCCCTAGTATTTCTGGAAGGTTATTTGTGTCTTCCTTCGTGAAGACAGAACCAAAGTATTTGTTTAACTGGTCCACCATTTCGTTGTTCCCCATTATAAATTCACCTGAATCTGACTGCAAGGGACCTACGTTTGTCTTCACTAATCTTTTTCTTTTCACATATCTATAGAAGTTTTTGCAGTCAGTTCTTATGTTCCCAGCAAGCTTCCTCTCATACTCTATTTTCCCTCTCCTAATTAAACCCTTTGTCCTCTTCTGCTGAATTATAAAATTCTCCCAGTCCTCAGCTTTGCTGCTTTTTCTGGCCAATTTATATGCCTCTTCCTTGGATTTAAGACTATCCTTAATTTACCTTGTTAGCCATGGTTGAGCCACCTTCCCCATTTTATTTTTACTCCAGACAGGGATGTACAATTGTTGAAGTTCATCCATGTGATTTTTAAATGTTTGCCATTGCCTATCCACCGTCAACCCTTAAGTATCACTCGCCAGTCTATTCTAGCCAATTCACGTCTCATACCATCGAAGTTTCTTTTTCTTAAGTTCAGAACCCTAGTCTCTGAATTAACTGTGTCATTCTCCATCTTAATAAAGAATTCTACCATATTATGGTCACTCTTCCCCAAGGGGCCTCACACAACAAGATTGCTAATTAGTCCTTTTTCATTAGACATCACCCAGTCTAGGACGGCCAGACCTCTAGTTGGTTCCTCAACATATTGGTCTAGAAAACCATCCCTAATACACTCCAGGAAATCCTCCTCCACTGCATTGCTACCAGTTTGGTGAACCCAATCAATATGTAGATTAAAGTCACCCATGATAATTGTTGCACCTTTATTGCACGCATCCCTAATTTCTTGTTTGATGCTGTCCCCAACTTCATTACTACTGTTTGGTGGTCTGTACACAATTCCCACTAGCATTTTCTGCCCTTTGGTATTCCATAGCTCCACCCATGCTGATTCCACATCTTCCAAACTAATGTCCTTCCTTACTATTACGTTAATTTCCTCTTTAACCAGCAACGCCACTCCACCTCCTTTTCCTTTCTGTCTATCCTTCCTGAATGTTGAATACCGCTGGATGTTGAGTTCCCAGCCTTGATCACCCTGGAGCCATGTCTGCGTGATACCAATTACATCATATCTGTTAACAGCTATCTGCGCAGTTAATTCGTCCACCTTATTATGAATACTCCTCACATTGAGGCACAGAGCATTCAGGCTTGTCTTTTTAACACACTTTGCCCCTTTAGAATTTTGCTGTAATGTGGCCCTTTTTCTTTTGCCTTGGGTTTCTCTGCCCTCCACTTTTACTTTTCTTCTTTCTATCTTTTGCTTCTGCCCCCATTCTACTTCCCTCTGTCTCCCTGCATAGGTTCCCATCCCCCTGCTATATTAGTTTAACCCCTCTTCAACAGCTCTAGCAAACACTCCCCCTAGGACATTGGTTCCGGTCCTGCCCAGGTGCAGACCGTCCGGTTTGTACTGGTCCCACCTCCCCCAGAACCGGTTCCAATGACCCAGGAATTTGAATCCCTCCCTTCTGCACCACTCTTGAAGCCACGTATTCATCTGAGCCATCCTGTGATTCCTACTCTGACTAGCACATGGCACTGGTAGCAATCCTGAGATTACTATTTTGAGCGACCCTCGGAATGAGTGATCATAGCATGATTGAATTTCAAATTCAGATGGAGGGTGAGAATGTTGGATCTCTAACTACTAAGCTTAAATAAAGGAGACTGTGAAGGTTTGAGGGCAGAGTTGGGTAAAGTGGACTGGGAAAATAGATTAAAGTGTAGGACGGTTGATGAACAGTGGTGTACATTTAAGGAGATATTTCACAACTGTCGAGAAAAATATATTCCAGTGAGGAGGAAAGGGTGTAAGAGAAAAAATCCATGGGTAACTAAAGAAATAAAGGACTGTATCCAAATAAAAACAAGGACATACAAAGGGCCAAAACTAGTGGGAGGACAGAAGACTGGGAAGCTTTTAAAAGCCAGCAAAGAACAACTAAAAAAATGATTAAGAAAGGGAAGATAGACTATGAAAGTAAACTAGCACAAAATATAAAAACAGATAGCAAAAGTTTTTATCGGTAGATAAAAAGGAAAAGAGTGGCTAAAGTAGTTGTGGGTCCCTTCGAGGACGAGACCGGGAATTAGTAATGGGGAACATGGAGATGGCAGAAGTTCTGAACAAATATTTTGTATCAGTCTTTACGGTAGAGGACACTAACAATAACCCAATTGTGGATAGTCAAGGGACTATAGAGGGGGAGGAACTTAACACAATCACAATCACTAAGGAGGTGGGGCTCAGTAAGGTAATGGGACTAAAGGCAGATAAATTTCCTGGACTTGATGGCTTGCATCCTCGGGTCTTAAGAGTAGTGGCAGGGATAGTGGATGCATTGGTTGTAATTTACTAAAATTCCCTGGATTCTGGGGAGGTCCGAGCAGATTCGAAAACTGCAAATGTAACGCCCCTATTTAAAAAAGGAGGCAGACAAAAAGCAGGAAACTATAGTCCAGTTAACATAACATCTGTGGTTGGGAAAATGTTGGAGTCCATTATTAAAGAAGCAGTAACAGGACATTTGGAAAAGCAAAATTCGGTCAGGCAGAGTCAGCATGGATTTACGAAGAGGAATTCCTGTTTGACAAATTTGTTGGAATTCTTTGAGGATGTAATGAACAGGGGAACCAGTGGATGTAGTGTATTTGGATTTCCAGAAGGCATTTGACAAGATGCCACGTAAAAGGTTACTGCACAAGATAAAAGTTCACGGGGTTGGGGGTAATATATTAGCATGGATAGAGGATTGGCTAATTTACAGAGAACAGAGAGTGGGATAAATGGTTCATTCTCTGGTTGGCAACCAGTAACTAGTGGGGTACCGCAGGGATCAGTGCTGGGACCCCAATTATTTACAATCTAGATTAATGACTTGGAAGAAGGGACTGAGTGTAACGTAGCCAAGTTTGCTGATGATACAAAGATGGGAGGAAAAGCAATGTGTGAGGAGGACACACAAAATCTGCAAAAGGACATAGACAGGCTAAGTGAGTGGGCAGAAATTTGACAGATGGAGTATAATGTTGGAAAGTGTGAGGTCATGTACTTTGGCAGAAAAAATCAAAGAGCAAGTTATTATTTAAATGGAGAAAGATTGCAAAGTGCCACAATACAGCGGAACCTGGGGGTACTTGTGCATGAAACACAAAAGGATAGTGTGCAGGTACAGCAAGTGATCAGGAAGGCCAATGGTATCTTGGCCTTTATTGCAAAGGGGATGGAGTATAAAAGCAGGGAAGTCCTGCTGCAGCTATATACGGTTTTGGTGTGGCGACACCTGGAATACTGCGTGCAATTTTGGTTTCCATATTTATGAAAGGATATACTTGCTTTGGAGGCAGTTCAGAGAAGGTTCACGAGGTTGATTCCGGGGATGAGGGGGTTGACTTGTGAGGAAAGGTTGAGTAGGTTGGGCCTCTACTCATTGGAGTTCAGAAGAATGAGAGGTGATCTTATCAAAATGTATAAGATTATGAGGGGGCTTGACAAGGTGGATGCAGAGAGAATGTTTCCAATGATGGGGGAGTCGAGAACTAGAAGTCATGATCTTAGAATAAGGGGCCGCCCATTTAAAACAGAGATGAGGAGAAAGTTCTTCTCTCAGAGGGTTGTAAATCTGTGGAATTCACTGCCTCAGAGAGCTGTGGAAGCTGGGACATTGAATAAATTAAAGACAGAAATAGACAGTTTCTTAAACGATAAGGGGATAAGGGGTTATGGGGAATGGGCGGGGAAGTGGAGCTGAGTCCATGATCAGATCAGCCATGATCTTATTGAATGGTGGAGCAGGCTCGAGGGGCCGTATGGCCGACTCCTATTCCTATTTCTTGTGTTCTTATGTTCTAACCAGGTCAATAGTTGTAATTTTAGCTAACAGTCTCTTACCAAATGCCTTCTGGAAGTCCATATAAGCTACATCCATAGACATTACCCTGTCTACTACTTTAGTTACTTCTTCAAAAAATGTGTTAACCATGACCTTTTCAAACCTAACATTGAATTTGATCATATTATGATCACTGTTACTTAAATGTTCCTTTACTGTTAGATTATTAACTAAATCTGTCTCATTACTCATTACTAAATCTAGTATGGCCTGCCCTCTTGTTCGTTCTAGAATGTATTGCTCCAGAAAACTATTTTGATGCACTCAAGAAATTCACTCCTTTCTGACTTAAGAACATACAAAAGAAATAGGAGCAGGAGTAGGCCATTTGACCCCTCGAGCCTGTTCCGCCATTAAATAAGATCATGGCTGATCTGATCTTGGGCTCAGCTCCACTTCCCTGCCCGTTCCTCATAACCCTTTACTCCCTCATCGCTTAAAAATCTGTCTATCTCCACCTTAAATATATTCAATGATCCAGCCTCCACAGCTCTCTGGGGCAGAGAATTCCATAGATTTACAACCATCTGAGAGAAGAAATTCCTCTTCATCTAAGTTTTAAATGAGCGACCCCTTATTCTAAAACTATGTCCCCTACTTTTCGTTTCCCCTTTGAGTGGAAGTATCTTCTCTGCACCACCTTGCCGAGCACCCTCATTATCTTATGTTTCAATAAGATCACCTCTCATTCTTCTGAATGTGTATGGGCCCAACCTACTCAACCTATTCTCATAATTCAACCTGGAATCAACCTAGTGAGCCTTCTCTGAACAGCCTCCAATGTAAGTATATCTTTCCTTAAATACGAAGACCAAAACTGTACGCAGTACTCCAGGTGTGGCCTCACCAATACCCTGTACAGTTGCAGCAGGACATTGCTGCTTTTGTACTCTATCCCCCTTGCAATAAATGCCAACATTCCATTTGCCTTCCTGATTATTTGCTGTAACTGTGTACTAACTTTTTGTGTTTCATGCACAAGGACCTCCAGATCTCTCTTACTGCAGCACTTTGCAATTTTTCTCCATTTAAATTATAATTTGCTTTTCTATTATTTCTGCCAAAGTGGATAACCTCTCATTTTCCCACAGTATGGGCCCAAGTTTCCACATGATTTGCGCCTGATTTTTAGGAGCAACTGGTGGAGAACGGATTATCTTAGAAATCGCAATTCTCCACATTTTTTTTTCTGCAGTTCTAGTCAGTTAGAACAGTTTCACTTTGGAACAGAATTTTTTCTTCAAAAGGGGGCGTGTCCGGCCACTGACGCCTGATTTCAAAGTTTCCACAGTGAAAACGTACTCCAAACTAACTTAGAATGGAGCAAGTGAAGATTTTTGTAGAACTGAAAAAACCTGTTCTACACATTAAAAAATCAGGCGCAGGTTATAAATTAGGCGTCCAGAACGAGGTGGGGGGGGGAGGGGGCGGGGGGGGGAAGGGAAGTCATTAAATTCTATAATAAATCCTTATTTATACTTATACAAATAAATCCAACCTGAATAAACATTTATAAGCAAAGAAAAGATTAAATAAACCATCTTCCTACCTGTGTGAAAGTGCTTCAGCCAGGGAGAATGCTGCAGGAAGCCTCACAAGTTGAGGCAGCCATTCGTTCCCGCGGGGGGGAGGAGGCAGCCATTCGTTCCCGCGGGGGGGTGGAGGAGGCAGCCGTTCCTTCCCGTGGGGGGTGGAGGAGAAAGCCGTTCCAGACGGCGGGCGGGGGGAGGGGGGGGGGGAAGGAGACAGTGAGAAGGCTGCAGGAAGCCTCACAAGTTCAGCAGCCATTTCCCGACGGCCTCCCCGCCCTGCCGTCAGGAAACGACTGCCTCAACTTTCTGAGGCTTCCTGCAGCCTTCTCACTGCTGCAAGAAGCCTCAGTGCTGATGTGCTGATGGCAATGTGCTTTTATTAAAAAATGTTCAAAAATTAAACAGCTACAAAGAACTACAAAAATGGCCGAGTGCCAATGTTTCCTTCACACTGCGCGTGCGCGAACGCTCCAACGCACACGCGCAGGGTTGCCGGCAGGAAAAAAACTAATTGAAATGGTACCCGCCCCCTCCCACTTACAAAATCGGCGCGAGTGGTCAGCTCCGCCCCCCTGGGCGCCGCGCCAAGCAGACATGGAGCTGCAGGGCGCTCCAGAATCGCGCGTTTTTTTTCCGGCGCCGTTTTCGGTGCGAAAAATGGGCGCCCAGCTTGGAGGGGCGCCCGTTTTTTATCGTGTGGAAACTTGGGGCCTATATTCCATCTGCAAAATTTTTGCCTACTCACTGCCTGTCCATATCCCTTTGCAGATTTTGTGTGTCATTCTCACAATTTGCTTTCCCACCCATCTTTGTATCTTCAGCAACCTTGGCTGCATTACACTCGGTCCCTTCATCCAAGTCATTAATATAGATTGTAAATAGTTGAGGACCCAACACAGATCCCTGCGGCACCCCACAAGTCACTGTTTCCCGACTCTCTGTTTTCTGTTAGTTAGCCAATCCTCTATCCATGCTCATATATTACCCCCAACCCTGTAAGCTTTTATGTTGTGCAGTAACCTCTTAGGTGGCACCTTAGCGAATGTCTTACGGAAATACAAATACACCACATCCACTGGTTCCTCCTTATCCACCCTGCTTGTTACATCCTCAAAGAATTACAGCAAATTTGTCAAACATGATTTCCCTTTCATAAAACCATGCTGACTCTGCTTGATTGAATCATGCTTTTCCTGATGTCCAACTATTGCTTCCTTAATAATGGACTCCAGCATTTTCCCAACGACAGATGTTAGGCTAGCTGGTTTATAGTTTCCTGCTTTTTGTCTGCCTCCTTTTTAAAATCGGGGCGTTACATTTGTGGTTTTCAAATCCGCTGGGACCGTCCCAGAATCCAGATAATCCATGCACCCACCATCTCTGCTATCACTTCTCTTAAGACTCTAGTATGTAAGTAGGATCTTGTGGAGACATCATTGGTGGTATTTCTCCATAGACTTGAGGTGTCTACTGTACATGGTCCATGTCTCTGAGCCATGCAGGAGCGCGGGTATTACTATAGCACTGTAGACCATGAGCTTGGTGGCAAATCTCCTGGGAGGATGCACCGACAGTAGCGTCCTCGACCAGATCAACATCCCTAGCATTGAAGCCCTGACCACACTTGATCAACTCCGCTGGGCAGGCCACATTGTCCGCATGCCAGACACAAGACTCCCAAAGCAAGCGCTCTACTCGGAACTCCTTCATGCAAATGAGCCAAAGGTGGGCAGAGGAAACATTACAAGGCACCCTCAAAGCCTCCCTGATAAAGTGTAATATCCCCACCGACACCTGGGAGTCCCTAGCCAAAGACCGCCCTAAGTGGAGGAAGTACATCCGGGAGGGTGCTGAGCACCTCGAGTCTCATCAGCGAGAGCATGCAGAAATCAAGTGCAGGCAGCGGAAAGGGCGTGCGGCAAATCTGTCCCACCCTCTCTTACCCTCAACAACTATCTCTCCCACCTGTGGCAGGGACTGTGGCTTTCGTATTGGACTGTTCAGCCACATAAGGACTAATTTCAAGAGTGGAAGCAAGTCTTCCTCGATTCTGAGGGACTGCCTATAATGATGATGATGATGAGGAGGGTGAAAGCCATCAGGTCTAGGGGACTTGTCCGCCCTTAGTCCCATTATTTTACCTCGTACTACTTCATTAATGATAGTGATAATATTGGCCCTTGATTATCCACTATTGGGATGTTTTTAGTGTCTTCTACCGTGAAGACTGATAAAAAATATTTGTTCAATGTCTCTGCCATTTCCCTGTTCTCTATTATTAATTTCCCAGTCTCATCCTCCAGGGGACCAACATTTACTTTAGCCACTCTTTTCCTTTTTATATACCTGTGGAAACTCTTACTATCTGTTTTTATATTTCATGCTAGTTTCCTTTCATAAACTATCTTCCCTCTTTTAATCATATTTTTAGTCGTTCTCTGCTGGCTTTTAAAAATTTCCCAATCCTCTGTCCTCCCACTAGTCTTAGCAACATTGTATGCCTTTATTTTCAATTTGATACCCTCCCTTATTTCCTTAGTTAGCCCCGGATGGTTATCCCTTCTCTAATTTATATGAACAGCAAAGTCTCCCAATAAAATAACTCTGGTTTTCTACAAGCCTTTCTAATCTCTGAATTAATACATTGGGGCCAAAAATCACCTACCGATCCTGAAGTGTTTTTCCGCTGCATCGGATGAGATCGCCTCTTTCGCAAAATTCAGCTCTTTGTCCTTTTTTTTAAGCAGCCTGGAATCAGTCATAACAGGGGCGGAACTGGAGGCAGGACAGAGTCATCGCCGCTGTCAATCATCAGTGGAGCGATGATGACAACGTGACGTGTGTGCGTCACCACGTCTCTCCCCTTCACTTAAAGGGGCGAGACACTGTGATTTTTTAGGTTAGGTCCACTGGGCCACTAGGGAGAGTTTTGGCTGGGCCAGTGGCCTGGAACCCGAGGGCATAATTGGCCAGCTGATCTGGAAGTCGGTTGGGAAAAAAAATTAAATGGCGGCCGCCGCAGTGGGCCCTCGCCTTTAATGGCTGCTACACAGCCAAGTCCCACATACAGAAAACACAGAAAAAGCTGTCGGGACACAGCTCGGCAGATGGAAGATTCTTAAAGCTGAATTTCACTGGAGGTGCGGGAGATCGGCGGTGCACACTTTGATTACGCACTTAGGACCAGTCGGCAGCAGTGGGGCGGAGGTAGGGACTGCCAGAAAAATCCCTGAGCTGAATTTCGCTGGCGGCAGCCATTGAACCGGATGTCAGCGGCCACTCGACCCCGCCGCTTGGCCGCCGCTTGCTGATGGTAAGCAGCCTTTTTGGGGCGCTGTATTTCACCCCATTCTGTTATTTCATTGCTGCTATCAGGAGGCCTGTAGACAACTCCCATTACAGATTTAAGTCCTCTCTTATTCCTCAATTGTCTTCTTCTTAAGCAGTTCCCCGGAGTCGAGGATGACTTACGTCCACACTCAAATGAGTTCTAAGGTGACTGATGAGACCAATGCAGGATCTACAGTCTCTGTCACAGGTGGGGCAGACGGTAGTTGGAGAGACGGGTGCATGGGGTGCTTGATTTGTCGTACGCTCCTTCCACTTTTTGTGCCTGGCTTCCGCGTGCTCGCGGCAAAGAGACTCAGAGTGCTTGATGCCTTCTCGGTTGCACCTCTTCCATTTTGAGCGGTCTTGGGCCAAGTATTCCCAATTATCAGTAGGGATGTTGCATTTTTTCAAGGAGGCTTTGAGCATATCCTTGAAGCGTTTTCTCTGACCTCCTGGGGCTCACCTGCCATGACGTAGCTCGGAGAAGAGTGCTTGTTTCGGGAGTCTAGAATCGGGCATACGGACAATGTGGCCCACTCACCGGAGCTGATCGAGCGTGGTCAATGCCTTGATGCTAGGGATTGGCCTGAGAGAGAATGCTGATGTTGGTGTGCCTATCCTACATAAGAACATAGGAAATAGGAGCAGGAGTAGGCCATACGGCCCCTCTAGCCTCCTCCGCCATTTAATACGATCATGGCTGATCTGATCATGGACTCAGGTCCACTTGCCTGCCTGCTCCCCATAACCCCTTATTCCCTTATCGTTTAAGAAACTGTCTATTTCTGTCTTAAATTTATTCAATGATCCAGCTTCCACAGCTCTCTGAGGCAGCGAATTCCACAGACGTGCAACACTCTGAGAGAAGAAATTACTCCTCATCTCAGTTTTAAATGGACGGCCCCTTATTCTAAGATTATGCTCCCTAGTTCTAGTCTCCCCTATCAGTGGAAGCATCCTCTCTGCATCCACCTTGTCAAGCCCCCTCATAATCTTATACATTTCGATAAGATCACCTCTTATTCTTCTGAATCCAATGAGTAGAGGCCCAACCTACTCAAGCTTTCCTCAAAAGTCAATCCCCTCATCTCTGGAATCAACCTCGTGAACCTTCTCGGAACTGCCTCCAAACCAAGTATATCCTTCCTTAAATATGGAAACCAAAACTGTACGCAGTATTCCAGGTGTGGCCTCACCAAAACCCTGTATAACTGCAGCAAGACTTCCTTGCTTTTATTTGCAGGATTTTGCGGAGGCAGCGTTGGTAGTACTTCTTCAGTGCTTTGAGGTACCTACTATACATAGTCCATGTCTCTGAAGCATATAGGATGGCTCTGTAGACCATGAGCTTGGTGCTGGGTTTGAGATCCTGGTCTTCAAATACTCTTTTCCTCAGGTGGCTGACAGTTGCACAGGCACACTGAAGGTGGCGTTGGACTTTGTCATCGATAACTACCCTTGCTGATAGTAGGCTCCCAAGGTATGGGAAGTGGTCCACATCGTCCAAGGTCTCATCGTGGATCTTGATAACTGAGAAGCAGTACTGTATGCCAGGAGCAGGTTGGTAGAGGACCTTTGTCTAACTGATGTTTATTGTGAGGCCCAGACTCTCATACGCTTCAGTGAAGGTGTGAATGATGGTGTGGTGTTCGGGCTCCAAGTGTGCACAAATACAAGCGTCATCTGCATATTGTAATTCAATGACAGAGGTTGGAGCAAAGTCTTCAATTCTAACCATAGAGTCTCCACTGATTGCTTTCCCTTACCTATATCCTCTCTAACTAATGATGTAATAGTACCTTTAACCTCTTCCAGTTTCCCAATTCCATTCTAAAAACCTCAGAACCTGGAATACTTAACTCCCAATCATGACTAGCTTGCAGCAATGACTCAGTCATGACCACCATGCCATATCCTCTAAGCTGTATTTGAGCCTCTAATTCACTCAATTTATTTCTTATACTCCATGTGTTTGTATATAAAACTCTTCTTTGGGCGTCTGCCCTGATGCTGTTTTTCTCACACCTTTTAACTTAATACATTTTTTATTTATCTCGCCTGCTGCAACTACATTAGGGGGCCGAAATTCATCGTCCCCAAAGGGACGGCTACCACGGGGTTTTGGCGGCCAATCGGGAAAAAAAATCGATTGGCCGCCATATCGCTCGGCTGCTGTGGTCGGGTACTTTTCCCTCCCCGAGCTATATTCAGCTCAGTGGGGTTTTGAGCGGTGCTCACTTCCGCCAGAAATGGCGGGGTGAAGCCAAAGTAAAGGATCATTTTCAGTGGCGAGGGAAGCAGTGGGCAGGCCGCTGGAAAACAGCCACCACAGCGATTTTCAACTATAAAAAGGTAGGACTTCTTCAGGCAGTGCCCCCCGCGAGGTATTCGAGTCGGTTCTCAAACGTGACACTGCTGGAATTTTGACACGATCGGAGCCCTTTGCCAAGAAAATAGTTTCATTAAGTTTTCATTTTAATTTAAAGTGCAATAAGTTGTATTAATTGTTTTGGTTTCATTAAACTTGCTGAGTGCTGCTCAGAGGTTTTGACAGACTTTTGTAGGACTTTCACTTCTGACTGTTTAGTGGCAGCATGTAGGCTTCAATATGGACTGCAGAGACCCGCTTGGCATCGTTCACCCAGAGGATGGGAGGAGTGTTGGGAGGAGGATACCTTGTACACTTGGTGAGAAGCAGGGTGGCACGCAGGAGAAGGCATCGCCGTCAGCAGCGTGCAGAGAGGCAGCGGGCAAGGGAGGCAGCAGCCATGACTGCACAACCGAGAGAAGGGCGTGCAGATGTGCACAGACCTGCAGCTAGAGAGGGTGTCCAGGAGGGAGTAGGCATCAGGAAGAAGGTGAGGGATGCTGCCCACCCCCCTCCAAATACTAGGAGAGAAGCCTTTCCAGCAAGAACCTCCAGAGGAGCCCAATAATGAGGAGGAAATGCAGGGAGATGGCCAGCAGGCAGTTGCCAGGGGAGGTGGCCAATGCAGACATGGGGGAAGGAGGCCCTACCCTCAAAGGGTCTACGGACCTCAGTTCTCCTTCCTCTGGTTCACTGATGAGCAATGCCTGCGAAGACTATGATTTCGGACAGAAGTACTGAGGGAGCTCTGCACTGTCCTGCGAGAAGATCTGCAGCCTCAAACACGCCTCAGGACTGCCATCACCGTGGAGACCAAGGTCACCATCGCTTTAAATTTTTATGCAACGCAGTCTTTTCAGTCTGCTACTGCAGACATTGGCAACATCTCCCAATTCTCGTCACATCGGTGCATCCGCCAGGTCACAGGTGTACTGTACAGGAGAAATGTCCAGTACATCTCCTTCCCGATGTCAAGGGACAAACAGGTGGAGCGCAGGCCGGATTTGCCCGAATGGCAGGCTTCCCGAGGGTGCAGGGTGCCATTGTCTGCACACACATTGGGCTGAGGGTGCACATCATCACCCCGAGATCTTTGTGAACCCCAAAGGCTTCCACTCGCTGAATGTGCAGCTCGTGTGTGACCACCAGCGTCGGATCCTGGCAGTTGATGCGAGGTACCCAGGCAGCAGCCATGATTCGTTCATTCTGCACCAGACCAGTGAGCCCGCCCTCTTCACCGGCCTGAATCAGGATTGCAGTTGGCAGCTTGGGGACAAGGGATATCCCCTGTCCACTTGGCTGCTCACTCCATTGTGGAACCCCAGGACAGCGCCAGAGTATGCATACAATGCTGCTCATTGTGCCACCAGGTGCATCATCGAACAGTGCATATGCATCCTTAAGCAGAGGTTCCGCTGCCTGGACCGGTCTGGTGGTACCTTGTAGCACTCTCCTCAATGGGTCTCCATAATCGTCGTGTTCTGCTTCATGTTTCACAACCTGGCCATCATGAGGGGACAGCCGCTGGAGGTAGAGCCAGCAGTACCACCTGAGGAGGAGGAGGAGGAGGAGGCACAGGAGGAGGAGGAGGATCCCTGTCGCCCCAGAGCTCGGAGGCGTCGCCCCCATCACAACCCTGGAAGGGAGGTGCAGCTACGTCTCATAGCTGCTCGCTTCAGATAATCTCATCCACACATGACCCTTCAGCTTCCACTTTCAATGGCCATCGCAATGAGTCCCTTAACACAGAATGGCCCACTCCAAAATTAAACACCTGGCCAGATATATGTGCCAAAAATAAAGATTTATCCAATTATCCAAATCACTGCAAAAACAGACCATAAAAACAATATAATAATACTGTAATCATTTTTTACCCCTGTACATCTCACTATAACACCTGTTATGCATGACTACCCTAACACTATGCCTAACTACCAACCCTGTGGCTGCATCATGGGTCCAGGAAGGCTGCTATGGTTGTTATCTGGAACCTACAGCTGTCCTTCTAGGACACTCTGGAACACCTCTGGGCCTGGAAGGGCGGGGTGCAGAGTGGCCAGCACCCTCCTGGGGTGGTGCGTCCTCACATATATGGAGGTGCCTGACACCTCACTTGCAATCTCCCTCCATGCATTATGTACTGGCAGTCTGCCAAGTCTCCCCACATCAGGAAACAGTATTCTTCTTCTGTCCTCCACACCGTGGAGGCAACAAACTCTTCAAGACTCTCAATCGTGACCGCAGAGGATGCCATCTACTCCCCTAATTATTGTATCCCCTATAACTTCTACATTTCTATTCTGTTCCTCCACCCTTTGGACAGCCTCCTGCTCCACAGTGGCTTGGGCCGGAATTTCCCCCGAAAAAAACAGGTATGTTTAGAACGTGGGGACAGTATAATTGTTAAAAATGGGATTTCTGACCTGATCCCGCCTCTAACCCACCCACTTGCAGTTTCAGTGATGGTGGGGGGGGAGCGAGGAGACCAACTCACTCCTAGGGGGAAGAACGGAAATTTGAATATTATGAGGCTGGAAGCCTCTTTTTTAACCTCCATTTTGAATGTATCGGCATGTGGATGGGTTTCACACAATTCGTGGAACCCAGCAGTTAAAGCGAGGTGGGGACTGTTGTATCCAGGAGGTAAGTGGCTTTATACCTACATCATGGATGCAGGTTCCCTACCTAACCCACCCTCGCGATTGAAGACCCGCTCTTGAGGCGTTGATCACCTTCACAAGCCTCCGATCCCCACCATGAGGCCTCCCCCCACCCCACTGATGATGCCGAAGCCAGCAACAATCCTCTGGTGGCCGACCCCGATCCTCTCTTTCCTCCTCCCACCCCTCTACTGAACCCTGGCCACCACCTTCCCCCACACCGATCCCCAATCCTCCGGCTGACCCCCGAACCCTGGACAACTCACCATTCGACCCCAATTCCCACCTGACTTCCCCCGCTCCCCACTCCCCAACCATGTCCGTTCCCCCCCCACCTACCCGCCCCAAGATCCCTGACCGACCTGACATCCCCACCCCATCCTTTCCCCAGACCAAACCCTCCCTCTCTCTCTGCAGTTGCAGGCTTACCTGCCTGCAGCCAGCCTGCCTCTCCATCTGGCTGACTGCGGGCAGGAAACCGAGGTCTCACAGGCAAATCAGGGCCAACTGTTAAAGTCGGCAGGGCCTGCGGGAAACCCGGCCTCCCTGCCCCCATCCCTCCCATCTCCAGAAATGCCAGCCTAGGTTTGCATTGTGGCTGTCTTCCCTGCAGTCTTTCTCCTTATCCTGACAGGTTGCAAGCACAGTGTACCTGTTGGACAGGATCAGTGCTGAGGGGACCTCCTCCTCCAACTGTCCTCTGTTGCCCCTACCCTGCTGACTGAGAGTCACACTCTCCCCTTCCTGCACCTGGGCTTTCCTCTGCAGTGTGACTGTACTCCAGAGAAAACTATCCAGAAATGTCTCCCCCTCCTTATGTGTCGGATGTTATCTGCCATAAAACCACCCTGGTTCAAAAGGTATGGCAGACGTGCAGAACAATCACATGGAAATTCACCCCCAATTTTTTAACTTAATGAAAATTCTCAAAGGAATCCAAATTAAACAATTTCAAGAGTCAACACCAAAGTATTTGCTGTATTACAAACTGACCCCAAAAGAAAGTTTTAGAGGTATTCCTGCTGCTCCTGGAATTTTCCTGCTGAAAACTCATTAGAATCATAGAATAGTACTGTTATATATGCAAACTTGTATTTACTCTGTACAACTACCAGAGGGCTCATCCCCTGGAGTCCTAAGGGATCCCATAATCCCTTGGGAGCACAGGTATTTAAGGAGGCTTCACAGGTTGGAAGGCACTCTGGAGACCTGCAATAAAAGACTATGGCCACACTTTACTTTGAGCTCACAGTGTTCAGTCTGACTTTTTCTCCATACACTACAACTGGCGATGAGATACAGATAGCGAACCCAAAGATGCGGAGAACAATGAGCATCCTGGAGAAATTTTCAGAGGGAAATGATTGAGAAACTTTTGTGGAGCGACTCGACCAATACTTCGCGGCCAACGAGATAGATGGGGAAGAGAGTGCTGCCAAACGAAGGGCGATCTTCCTCACCGTCTGTGGGGTATCAACGTATGGCCTCATGAAGAATCTGCTCACTCCAGCGAAACCCATGGAAAAATCGTACGATGGTTTGTGCACACTGGTCCGAGGGCATTTGAACCCGTAGGAAAGCGTTCTGATGGTGAGGTACTGGTTCTACACTGACAAAAGGTCTGAAGGCCAGGAAGTGGAGCGTTATGTCGCCGAGCTAAGACGCCTTGTAGGACATTGCGAATTTGAAGGACATTTGGAGCACATGCTCGGAGACTTTTTCATACTTGGCACTGGTCACAAAACCATACTTCGCAAACTTTTGATTGTAGAGACTCCAACCTTGAGTACAGCCATAGCAATAGCCCAGGCGTTCATTGCCACCAGTGACAATACGAAGCAAATCTCTCAGCACACAAGTGCTGCTACAAATACTGTGAACAAAGTGATGTTGTTTTCGAATCATAACATGCACGGCAGGTCACACATGCCTGCAGCTACACGTCCGCAGATGTCTCAGAGTCCACCATCGAGGGTGATGAATGCAAGGCCATTAACACCTTGTTGGCGCTGCGGGGGTGATCATCGTTTCCATTCATGCCGATTCAAAGAGTGCGTTTGCAAGGGCTGTGGAACAATGGAACACCTCCAACAAGTGTGCAGGCGAGCTGCAAAGCCTGTTAAAGCTGAAAACCACCATGTTGCAGAGGAGGAAAGATCCATGGAGGATCACGACGAACCAGAGCCTCAGACCGAGGAGGCAGAGGCATATGGGGTGCACACATTCACCACGAATTTTCCCCCGATAATGCTGAATGTTGAACTAAATGGACTCCCGGTGTCAATGGAGCTGGACACGGGCACAAGCCAGTCCATCATGGGCAAAAAGACTATCGAAAGGTTGTGATTCAACAAGGCTTCAAGGCCAGTCTTAACTCCAGTTCGCACGAAACTAAGAACTTACACGAAAGAACAGATTCCTGTAATCGGCAGTGCTACCTTAAAAGTCTCCTACGATGGAGCGGTGCACAAGCTACCACTCTGGGTGGTACCAGGTGATGGTGCCATGTTGCCCAGCGGGAGCTGGCTGGGTAAGATACGCTGGAACTGGGACGACGTCCGAGCGCTATCGCACGCTGACGACACTTCGTGTGCCCAGGTCTTAAACAAATTTCCTTTGCTGTTCGAACCAGGTATCAGGAAATTCCAAGGAGCAAAAGTGCAGATCCACCAAATTCCGGGGGCGCGACCCATCCATCACAAGGCGAGAGCAATACCGTACATGATGAGAGAAAGGGTAGAGATCGAGCTAGACCGGCTGCAAAGAGAGGGCATCATTTCCTCGATCGAGTTCAACGAGTGGGCTAGTCCTATCATCCCAGTCCTCAAAGGAGACGACACCGTCAGAATCTGTGGCGATTACAAAGTAACTATCAATCGTTTCTCCCTGCAGGACCAATACCCACTACCAAAGGCCGATGACCTCTTTGCAACGCTGGCGGGAGGAAAGACATTCACGAAGCTGGATCTGACTTCAGTCTACATGACGCAGGAACTAGAGGAATCATCGAAGGCCCTCACCTGCATCAACATGCACAAAGGTCTCTTTGTTTATAACAGATGCCCGTTTGGAATCCGATTAGTGGCGGTGATATTCCAGAGAAACATGGAAAGCTTACTGAAGTCGGTCCCGCACACCATGGTCTTCCAGGACGACATCTTGGTCACAGTCGAGCATCTGCAGAACCTGGAGGAGGTTCTTCGTCGACTCAACCGCGTCGGGCTCAGGTTAAAATGCTCGAAGTGCATTTTCCTGGCACCTGAAGTTGAGTTCCTGGGAAGGAGGATTGCGGCGGACGGCATCAGGCCCACCAACGCGAAGACGGAGGCAATCGAGAACGCACTGAGGCCACAGAACGTGACGAAGCTGCGGTCATTTCTGGGACTCCTGAATTACTTTGGTAACTTTTTACCGGGTCTCAGCACACTGTTAGAACCACTACATGTCTTACTATGAAAAGGGGATGAATGAGTTTGGGGCAAAAGCCAAGAAAATGCCTTTGTAAAAGTGAGAAAATTGTTATGCTCAAACAAATTGCTTGTGTTGTATGATCCATGTAAGCATTTGGTACTAGCATGTGATGCGTCGTCATATGTCGTCGGGTGCGGATTGCAACAAGCAAATGATTTCGGGAAACTGCAACCGGTTGCTTATTCATCCAGGAGTTTGTCTAAAGCTGAGAGAGCCTACAGCATGATTGAGAAAGAAGCGTTAGCGTGTGTCTATGGGGTAAAGAAAATGCATCAATGCCTGTTTGGGCTAAAATTCGAATTGGAAACTGACCATAAGCCACTTATATCCCTGTTCTCCGAGAGTAAAGGGATAAATACCAACGCATCGGCCCGCATCCAGAGATGGGCGCGCATGTTGTCCGCATACAACTACGCCATCCGTCACAGGCCAGGCACAGAAAATTGCGCCGATGCTCTCAGTAGGCTGCCATTGCCCACCATGGGGGTGGAAATGGCGCAGCCCGCAGATCTAGCCATGGTTATGAAAGCATTTGAAAGTGAGAAATCACCCGTTACTGCCTGGCAGATCAAAACCTGGACAAGTCAGGACCCCTTAGTAGCTCTAGTCAAAAGCTGTGTGCTTCACGGGAGCTAGTCCTGTGTCCCAGTGGAAATGCAGGAAGAGATAAAGCCGTTCCAGCGGCGCAAAGATGAAATGTCTATATAGGCAGACTGCCTTCTGTGGGGCAATCGAATAGTGGTCCCCAAGAAGGGTAGAGACAGCTTCATCAATGACCTCCACAGTACCCACCCAGGCATCGTAATGATGAAAGCGATAGCCAGATCACACGTGTGGTGGCCCGGTATCGATGTGGACTTAGAGTCCTGCGATCACAGATATAATATATGCTCGCAGTTAAGCAATGTACCCAGGGAGGCGCCGCTAAGTTTATGGTCTTGGCCCTCAAAACCATGGTGTAGGGTACACGTTGACTATGCAGGCCCATTCTTGGGTAAAATGTTCCTTGTGGTTGTCGACGCGTACTCCAAGTGGATTGAGTGTGAGATAATGTCGGCTAGCATGTCTGCTGCCACGACTGAAAGCCTGCGGGCCATGTTTGCCACACATGACCTGCCCGATATCCTGGTGAGCGACAACGGGCCATGTGTTACCAGTGCTGAGTTCAAAAAATTCATGACCAGTAACGGGATCAAACATGTCACATCGGCCCCGTTTAAACCAGCGTCCAATGGTCAGGCAGAGAGAGCAGTGCAAACCATCAAGCAAGGCTTGAAGAGAGTAACTGAAGGCTCACTGGAGACTCGCCTATCCCGAGTCCTGCTTAGCTACCGCACGAGACCACACTCACTCACTGGGATCCCACCTGCTGAACTACTCATGAAAAGAGCTCTTAAGACAAGGCTCTCCCTGATCTACATGAACAGGTAGAGAGCAGGCGGCTTCAACAAAGTGCATACCATGATAGCGCAAATGTGTCATGAGAGATTGAAATCAATGATCCTGTATTTGTATTAAATTATGAACAAGGTCCCAAGTGGCTTCCCGGCACTGTCTTGGCCAAAGAGGGGAGCAGGGTGTTTCGGGTCAAACTTTCAAATGGACTCATTCACCGGAAACACTTGGACAAAATCAAACTCAGATTCATGGACTATCTGAGCAACCCACCTTGGACCCTACCTTTTTTAATCCCCCAACATACACACCAGTGGCAGCCAGCACCACGGTTGACCACGAAGCAGAACCCATCATCAACAGCAGCCCAGCAGGGCCCAACACACCAGGCAGTCCAGCAAGGCCAGCTGCATAGCAGCCCAGAGAGGGCCCAACAAATGATTCAACAACACCAGCTTTCATACCGAGATGATGAACCAGGGCAAGAAGGGCCCCAGATCGTCTCACATTGTGAATAGTTACACTATTGACTTTGGTGGGGGGGGGGGGGAAGTTTTGTTATATATGTAAACTTGTATTTACTCTGTACAGCCACCAGAGGGCTCATCCCCTGGAGTCCCAAGAGATCCCATAATCCCTTGGGAGCACAAGTATTTAAGGAGGCTTCACAGATTGGAGAGACACCCTGGAGACCTGCAATAAAAGACTACGGTCACATTTTACTTTGAGCTCACAGTGTTCAGTCGGACTCTTTCTCCATACATTACAAGTACAACACAGAAGGAGACCATTTGACCCATTGAGTCTGTGCCGGCTCTTTCAAAGAGCAATACTGTTAGTCCCAGTCCCTCACTCTGCCCATATCCCTGATATTTTTTTTCCTTCAAGTCTTTATCCAATTCCCTTTTGAAGGCTGCTATTGAATCTGTACATACGCCGCAAGATCCTACAAATCCCCTGGGAGGACAGACGCACCAACATTACCATCCTCGACCAGGCCAACATCCCGAGCATTGAAGCAGTGACCACACTTGACCAGCTCCGCTGGGCAGGCCACATAGTTCACATGCCAGACACGAGACTCCCAAAGCAAGTGCTCTACTTGGAACTCCTTCACGGCAAACGAGTCAAAGGTGGGCAGCGGAAGCTTTACAAGGACACCCTCAAAGCCTTCTTGATAAAGTGCAACATCCCCACTGACACCTGGAAGTCCCTGATCAAAGACCACCCTAAGTGGAGGAAATGCATCTGGGAGGGCGCTGAGCACCTCGAGTCTCATTGCTGAAAGCATGCAGAAATCAAGCGCAGGCAGTGGAAAGAGCATGCGGCAAACCTGTCCCACTCACCCCTTCACTCGACGACTATCTGTCCCACCTGTGACAGAGTCTGTGGCTCTCGTATTGAACTGTTCAGCCACCTAAGAACTCATTTTAAGAGTCGAAGCAAGTCTTCCTCGATTCCGAGGGGCTGCCTATGATGATGATGACATACCAAATCCTAACCACTTGTTGAGTAAAAATGCTTTTTCTCGTGTCGCCTCTGTTTCTTTTGTTAATCACCTTAAATCTGTGCTCTCTCGTTATCAACACTGCAGCCATTGGAAACAGTTCTTCTTCATTTACTCTGTCTAAATCCTTCATGATTTTAAGCAACTCTATTAAATTTCCTCTTAGCCTTTGCTCAAAGGAGAACAATCACAGCTTCGCTAGTTTATCCAGTCTCATCATCCAAATAGCAATGAATTAGGAAGAGGTAGGAAAAAAAAGCAATTGCTTTTCAAGAAAATTACTTAAAAAAAAACATTTGTTCATGGGATGTGGGCGTTGCTGGCAAGGCCAGCATTTATTGCCCATCCCTAATTTCCCTTGAGAAGGTCAGGCCGCCCTCTTGAACCGCTGCAGTCCGCATGTGAAGGTACTCCCATAGTGCTGTTCGGGAGGGATGTTGAACCAGCGAATACTGCTAATAAAAGCAGATTAATCAAAGTCCATAAAAAATCATTATAGTGTTTGCTGATGACAGCCACACATTCAAAAAGAGTCATGCTGGCTAACATTTTAATTCTTGTCAGGAAAAGGATTTACACAATGGGAAAAATCTGAATATTACTGTTTGCAGGTTGTTCTGAAGCTTAAAGTATTGGCAAAGCATGATGCTGGGTAACACAATGGTGTCAGAATGCTGTCCTGATACAAGGTTATTAAACAAAGTAGTTAAGTAAGAATTAACTTGCCTTCTGACATGCTGTAAAATTTGCAATAAATTAAAAATGATCACGAAGATCTGCATATAGTTGTCTGAGGCCAAGATATGTCTACATTTTGGAACTTCTTTCATCGAACATATTCCTAATTGTTATTGAACAGTATCAATCATCTTGGGAACCTAGTTGCAACCTTGGCAAAGCTGATTTTTTTTTTCTGTTTCTGGCATATGCTAAGGTTTCTAGATATATGGGGGTCCAGCTGTGTTAACTATGTTTCATGGATGAATCCAGGAGCCCTATTCAATGAAAGAAAGACTTGCAATTTTATAACACCTTTCACAATCTCGACCTCAGGATGTCCAAACGTGCATTGCAGCCAATTAAATACTTTATGAAGTCTAGTCACTGTTGTAGTGCAGAATACATGACAGCTAATTTGCATACAGCTAGGCCTCACAAATAGCACTGAGAAAATGTAAGAACTCACCTGTCCTTCTTCAAATAGTCCATGGACTCTTTTACATTCACCTGAGAGAGACGATGTCTCATCCGGAAGACATATCTCCAACAGCTAGTTTCAGCACAAAACTACATTATAGCCCCTTCAAATAATCTTATGATAGTTTTATTTTATGTTTTAATTTAATTTGTCTTGAAAGCTTAATTTATGTAAGCAAAAGAAATATAATAAAGTGCCGGTAAAAGTCACATATTTCGCTCTTTCTTAGGAGAGGTTCATCCTTTTTTTAATTGCTGCACTTGCAACTATATAATGAGACACTTTGGGATTAAATTTGAATCCCTGTATGTATCATTTGAATTTCCCATATTCATTTAAATAACCTATTTTATCTTTTATTTATATATGTTTCTATGGGCCCAAGTTTCCACATGATTCGCGCCTGATTTTTAGGAGCAACTGGTGGAGAACGGACTATTTTAGAAATCGCAATTCTCCACATTTTTTTTTCTGCAGTTCTAGTCAGGTAGAACAGTTCTAGTTTAGAACAGAATTTTTTCTTCAAAAGGGGGCGTGTCTGGCCACTGACGCCTGATTTGAAAGTTTCCACAGTGAAAATGTACTCCAAACTAAAGTAGAATGGAGCCAGTGAAGATTTTTGTAGAACTGAAAAAACCTGTTCTACACATTAAAAAATCAGGCGCAGGTTACAAATTAGGCGTCCAGAACGAGGTGGGGGGGAAGGGAACTCATTAAATTCGACAATAAATCCTTATTTATACTTCTACAAATATTATACAAATAAATCCAACCTGAATAAACATTTATAAGCCACGAAAAGATTAAATAAACCATCTTCCTACCTGTGTGAAAGTGCTTCAGCCAGGGAGAATTCTGCAGCCGTTCATGCCGCTGAGTGGGAGGGGGAGAGAGGGAGAGGGAGGGAGGGAGGGAGCGAGAGAGAGGGAGGGGGAGAGAGAGGAGAGAGAGTGAGGGAGGGAGGGGGAGAGAGAGAGAGAGGGAGGGAGGGGGAGAGAGAGAGAGAGAGAGTGAGGGAGGGAGGGGGAGAGAGAGAGAGAGAGAGAGAGGGAGGGAGAGAGAGAGAGGGGGGGCGTCGGGTCGGGGAACAGGAGCGCGGGTTGGGTCAGTCGGGGGGGGGGAGCGGGTCTCGGGTCTCGGGTCGGTGTGGGGGGGGGAGCGGGTCTCGGGGCGGGGGAGCGGGTGTCGGGTGTCGGGTCTCGGGGGGGGTGTCGGGTCTGGTCGGCGGGGGGGCGGGGGGTGGGAGAGCGAGTGTCGGGTCTGGTCAGGCGGGGAGCAGGAGCTGGCCGTGGGAGGAGCCCCAGTGAGGCCATTGGGCCAGGGCTAGGGGCTGCGTGCTTCGGGCCCCTCCCACACAGTTCGGCACCTGGAGCTACTGCATTTGCGTGTCGACTGTAGCGCGCATGTGCAGAGGTCCCGGCACTGTTTTCAGTGCCGGGACCTGGCTCCGCCCCCCCACAGCTCGTGCTGACTGCGCCAAGGGCCAGAGGACCTGTAAGTAGGTGCAGACTACCGAGGATTTTTTTAGGCGCCGTTTTAGGCGCGAAAAACGGGCGCCCAGCTCGGAGGGGCCCCCGTTTTTTTTCTTGTGGAAACTTGGGCCCTATGAAACTATCAACCAAACTGTTTAGAATTCATGCAATGAAAGGAAAGGTTGCATTTTGGGCAGGTCCTAAAAGACAAAAACTAATGTTAGCATAAATGGATCTCTGTTAGTTATTTAAAATTATATATAGATTATGGTCCTCTGCTCCAAATAGGTTTTAAAAGGCTTGTATCTCTTTAAAATATAAAACATTTTGTGTCTAGCATGCATTTCCTGTGTGGCATACTTCCTAATGTCACACTTTTGCAGTCAGATTTTTGCCATTATATTTTTGCTATAACACTTTGTTGATTAACTTAAAGTAAAACTGCATAAATCAGCGTGTAATAGCATTGTGCCTATGGTGCTGAACTCGTAATTAAGAGAAGTCATGAGTTAAATTTTCATCATGGTAAGTTGTGAAACTGAATTCAATAAATGTGGTAAAGGATGGGCAGGCACCATAGAAAAGAAAATAGATCAGGAAATCTGTCAGATTGCTGTAAAACCCAAACCCGCTCACACAACCAGTCTGGTCTTTACATAACGCTATCTCTACACTACTTGTTTAACTCTTCATGCCCTCATGCTAACTAGGGATGGATAATAAATTCTGCCTTGCGAGTTGCCCACATCCCAGGAACAAATAAAAATAGATCAGAACTTAAGAAGTCAAAAGTAGGGAAGGAGCTACAAAACTTCTGGTGAGAAACTACTAAGGCTTGTTAAAAACAACCAATCTTTATTGACCAATTAGGAAAACTTAACAAAAATGAAATCTGCTCCTCAATTTTTCACAGTAATTGATATTTTTACTGTCCAATATAAGCTTTTAAATATAAAATCATAAAATTAAATTCACTAATAATATTATCAAATATAGGCATTAATTATTTAATACCTTTATTAAAGTTTTTACTTCAAGGCATAAACCTCGGCCTCTCCAAAAAAGCTTTGTTTGGACTTGATAAAGCAGATTTTCCTCTTTTGCACCTGGTCACAAATAATCACCTGGGTGGATCATGTAGAGGAAAATCAAGTGGAGAGGGTTGCATACCTATAACAAAGCACATCAAATTTCACATCCATGGATTGCCCAGGCAATTATTTATATATAGGCGTGAAAGAGAAAAATCTCTCCTGGTAATTTTGCCGACCATGGTGACTCAAAGCTATAGGCAGATCCTCTATATTGTGCAGCGTGTACAATTTCCCAGAATGTATCAGTAACATTTAGTTAGCCCAATTGATAAAATGCCTCTCTTCAGTCTCCGACACTATCTTTTTGGAAGCTTTTCAATATTAATTGAAGAATTGTTTAAGAACAAATTTCTAAAGCTCCAATCGGGTAAAAGACTTTCTATTTGGGTGAAGTATATACTGAATATATTTTTAGAACAGAGATGGTGTGTGTGTGTGTAGGAAATGTAACAAATTGGGAGAGAAAGAGACAGAAAGAAATGGACAAAGAAAAACAGAATTTAAAAAAAATTAAGACAAGATTCCACAGGAGGTTTTCTGGGTGTAGATCTGGAGCAGAGCTAAACTCCCATCCACCTTGTCCCAAAGTCCTGGTGTCAGGGGTGTTTGCATAGTGTGGCAGGGTGCCTGCATCACTTTTGATGCGAGTGAACCTGTACCTCAAGTTGTGGGGGTAGCGGAGGGGGACTGCGGTGACGGGATTTTACTGTGCAACCTTGTCACAGTATATGCTGGCCTGTGGGGCAGTGGGAAGATAATAAAAAATGAATTAAAAAATGTTTACTTCCTGCCAAGTTTGGAAATGCAATTGATTGCTCTGGGATCAATTTCCCTTGACAGCAATTAGCATAAGAACATAAGAAACGGGAGCAGGAGTAGGCCATTTGGCCTCTCGAGCCTGCTCTGCCATTCAAAAAGATCATGGCTGATCTGATCTTGGCCTCAACTCCACTTCCCTGCCTGTTCCCCATAACCCTTGACTCCCTTATCGTTCAAAATTCTGTCTATCCCCACCTTAAATATATTCAATGACCCAGCCTCCACAGCTCTCTTGGGTAGAGAATTGCAAAGATTCATGATCCTCTGAGAGAAGAAATTCCTCCTCATTTCCATTTTAAATGAGCAACCCCTTATTCTGAAACTATGCCCCCTAATTGTAGATTCCCCCACGAGGGGAACCACCCTCTCTGCATCTACCCGGTCAAGCTCCCTCAGAATCTTATATGTTTCAATAAGATCACCTCTCATTCTTCTAAACTCCTATGAGTATAGGCCCAACCTTTCTTCATAAGACAATCCCTTCATCTCAGGAATCAACCTTGTGAACCTTCTCTGAACTACCTCCAATGCAAGTATATCCCTCCTTAAATAAGGAGATCAAAACTGTATGCAGTACTCCAGGTGTGGTTTCACCATCACACTGTACAGTTGTAGCAGGACTTTCCTACTTTTATACTCCATTCCCTTTGCAATAAAGGCCAACATTCCATTTGACTTCCGAATTACTTGCTGTACCTGCATGCTAACTTTTTGTGTTTCATGTTGGAAAGTGTGAGGTCATGCACTTTGGCAGAAAAAAAATCAAAGAGCTGGTTGTTATTTGAATAGAGAAAGATTGCAAAGTGTCGCAGTACAGTGGGACCTGGGGGTACATGTGTATGAAACACAAAAATATAGTATGCAGGTACAACAAGTAATCAGGAAGGCCAATGGTATCTTGGCCTTTATTGCAAAGGGAATGGAGTATAAAAGCAGGGAAGTCTTGCTACAGCTATATAAGGTATTGGTGAGGCCACACCTGGAATACTGCGTGCAGTTTTGGTTTCCATATTTACGAAAGGATATACTTGCTTTGGAGGTAGTTCAGAGAAGGTTCACAAGGTCGATTCCAGGGATGAGGGGGTTGACTTATGAGGAAAGGTTGAGTAGGTTGGGCCTCTACTCATTGGAATTTAGAAGAATAAGAGGTGATCTTATCGACATGTATAAGATTATGAGGGGGCTTGACAAGATGGATGCAGAGAGGATGTTTCCACTGACGGGGGAGACTAGAACTAGAGGTCATGATCTTAGAATAAGGGGCCGCCCATTTAAAACAGAGATGAGGAGAATTTTCTTCTCTCAGAGGGTTGTTAATCTGTGAAATTCACTGCCTCAGAGCGCTGTCGAAACTGGGACATTGAATAAATTTAAGACAGAAATAGACAGTTTGTTAAATGATGAGGGGATAAGGGGCTATGGGGAGCAGGCGGGGAAGTGGAAATGAGTCCATGATCAGATCAGCCATGATGTTATTAAATGGCGGAGCAGGCTCAAGGGGCCGTATGGCCTACTCCTGCTCCTATTTCTTATGTTCTTATATTCTTATGTACAATGACCCTCAGTTCCATCAGTACCGCAGCATTTTGTAATCTCTCCCCATTTAAGTAATAATTTGCTTTTTTATTTTTCCTACCAAAGTGGATAGCCTCACATCTTCCCACATTGTACTCCATCTGCCAAATTTTTGCCCACTCAATTAGCCTATCTATATCCCTTTTCAGATTCTTTGCGTCCTCCTCACAACTTGTTTTCCCACCTATCTTTGTATCAGCAAATTTGGCTACATTTCCCTCGGTCCCTTCATCCAAGTCATTAATGTAGATTGTAAATAGTTGAGTCTCCAGCATTGATCCCTGTGGCACCCCACTAGTTACAGTTTGCCAACCTGAAAATGACCCATTTATCCCAACTCTGTTTTCTGTTAGTTAGCCAATCCTCTATCCATGCTAATATATTACCCGCAACCCCGTGAGCTCTTATCTTGTGCAGTAACCTTTCATGTGGCAGCTTATCGAATGCCTTTATCCATCCTGCTCACTACATCCTCAAAGAACTCCAACAAATTTGTCAAACATGATTTCCCTTTCATAAAACCATGCTGACTCTGCTTGACTGCATCATGATTTTCTAAATGTTCTGCTACTCTACTTCCTTAATAATGGACTCCAGCATTTTCCTAGCGATGTTAGGCTAACCGGTGTATAGTTTCCTGCTTTCTGTCTCCCTCCTTTCATTGGGCCCAACTTTGGCCAAGAGTTGCTCCGTTTTTTTTGGAGCAACTTGATTTTTCTCGAGTATCTTAAAAATCCCCATTCTGCACATTTAATTTGTGCCAGTGTAAGTGAGTTAGTTAAGATTTTTTTTAGTTTCGTTTTTTTTTTCAAAAGTGGCGTTACCAGCCACCCACAGCTGTTTTGGCCATTTAAGGCAGTTTGGACAGCTAATAGTTGCTCCAAACTAATTTAGGCCAGCGTATGTGGCCACTTGTGGCCCAAACAAAAAACCTTTGCAGAGAGTTAAGAAATCAGCGCAGGTAAGTACATTCTAAAGCACCAAGCACTAAACAAAGCACAAAAATAAGCATTCAATAACAAATAAAAAATACAAGGAAGCTGAGAGGACCTGCACCTAGCACCAAGACTTACAAAGCACTAAACAAAGCACAAAAAGTAATAAGCAATTAATTAACAAATAAAAAATAGAAGGAACCCTGCACCTAAAGCACCAGGACCAAAGTAATAAGCAATCAATCAATCAATAACAAATAAAAAAATAGAAGTCCTACAAAAACACGGCCCAGGAAGGCAGCGGGCCGCCGATGAGGGAACCCATTCAGCCAGGGCTAGGGGCGGCACGCTTTGGCCCCTCCCACACAGCCTGCAGCACACTCTCACAGATTCTGGGGGCGAGGAGCTACTGCGCATATGCGCACAATCTAACGCGCATGTGCAAAGGTCCCGGCACTGTTTTCAGCGCCAGGACTTGGCTCCGCCCCCGAATCCAGTTGCCACGCTACGTCACCATTGAGGAGAGACAGGTGAGTTGGCCAAACTCGGCCCGAAGATTTTTGGCACCCTTGGAGTTCCACAAAAGTGGCGCACCTCTGTTGAGTGCACCAGAAATCTGCACTGGCCAATTTTGGGCCCTTAAGTAGGGGCATTACATTTGCAGTTCTCCAATCCATTGGGACCTCTCCAGAATCTAGGGAATTTTGGTAGATTACAACTGATGCATCCACTATCTCTGCAGCCACTTCTTTTCAGACCCTAATTGCAGGCCATCAGGTCCAGGCAACTTGTCCACCTTTAGTCCCATTAGTTTGTCAAGTACTTTTTCTCTAGTGATAGTGATTGTTTTAAGTTCCCCCTCCCAATAGCCCCTTGATTATCAATTATTGGGATGCTTTTAGTTTCTTGTACCGTGAAGACCGATACAAAATATTTGTTCAAAATCTCTGCCATTTCCCTGTTTCCCATTATTAATTCTCCAGTCTCATCCTCTAAGGGACCAACATTTACTTTAGCTACTCGTTTCCTTTTTATATACCTGTAGAAGCTCTTACTGTCTGTTTTTATATTGCTTGCTAGTTTACTCTCATAAGCTATGTTCTCTCTCTTTATCATTTTTTTTAGTCGTCCTTTGCTGGTTTCTAAAAATTTCCCAGTTCTCTGGCCTTCCGCTAATCTTCGCAACATTGTATGCCTTTGTTTTCAATTTGATACCATCTTTTACTTCCTCAGTTAGCCACAGATGGTTTATCCTTCTCTTAGAGTCTTTCTTTCTCACTGGAATATATCTTTGCTGAGAGTTATGAAATATCTCCTTAAATGTCTGCCATGGCTTATCTATCATCTCACACTTTAATCTATTTTCCCACTTCACTTTAGCCAACTCTGCCTGCACACCTTTGTAATTGCCTTTATTTAAATCAGCACACGAGTTTGAGACATAACTTTCTCACCCTCAAACTGAACTTGAAATTCTACCATGCTATGATCACTCTTCCCAAGAGGATACTTTACTATGAGATCACGAATTAATCCGGTCTCATTACACATTACCAGATACAAAATAGTCTGCTCCCTGGTTGGTTCCACAATGTATTGTTCTAAGAAACCATCCCGAATATACTCTATGAACTCTTCATCAAGACTATCTTTGCAAATATGAAGATTAAAATCGTCCATGATTATTGCCGTACCTTCCTTTCAAACCTCTATTATTTCTTGGAGAATTTGAGTGCCAAGATTGTCAGCAACTTGGTAAGTTGCTGGTGCACACCTAGCATTCTCCTTCTCAATGATAGCCCATGAGGTTCAGCATCTGTGTCCAGCTGAGCAGAGCTTTGAGAGGATTGTGCCCCCCGGTGCGGACTCTCCACAGCTATCCCTGCCACCAGTGTCTGCTTATGCTCACTTGTGAGTTGTGAATCACCAGGTCAAAACCCAACTCTCTAACTGGACCCACCGAAGTGCGAGTATTTGCGCTGGTGTATGGCTGCAGGTCCTGTGACGATTCAGAAGGAATGAGGCCCTCGAAGAAATTGTCCTGATGCATGTCCAATGATACTTGCTGTACATGTGAAGGCCCTGGAAAACAAAGGGAAGGGATATGATTTGTCGTGGCAAAGTAACAATTTTGACAATCACCAGACTCGGTCTTCTCATCAGTCAGTCATTGATGAAATAAAGTCAGCATGTGTGTCAGAGATTTTGTAATTCCGTCACCAGCTATGTGCAAGTTCCCTGTCTTTCCATCTCCAATTGAGAGGGATGCTGATGTGCTATTTATCGCCATGGCCTCCTCCTCCGCATCTTTGTGGCAACCCACCTCCAGTCCTCTCCCTCTCACTTACATTTTGTGCTCTCTTATCCTTCAAGGGGCCAAAAAAACAGATTTGTGAGTAAGTGGCAGTTGGGTATTTACCTGATGGATGCAATGCATTTGGTGATGGTGACTATGAGATAGATGCATCTCATTGCATAAGGATTGGGGTGAATGGCAATGGTGGATGGATAAATGGGGAAGCGATGAAGTGAATAGGAAGTGATGGCTGGGTGCTGCTGAAATTTGAATGGTTGTGAGGAATGATATGATGGAGTATTCTTGGCAAGATAGAGTGAAGGCGGGAGGGGGGCGGCATGGGCTTCAATCATGGGATGCAAGTCAATCAGCAAATGTACTCACCTTTTCTGACCTGGGTTCGGTCATTAAATTGCTTCCTGCATTGTATCCAAGACCAGGGCACAATCATAGAATCAGAGAATCGTGGAATGATACAAACACAGAAGGAGGCCAATTGGCTGATCGTGACTGTGCTGCATCTTTGCTAGAGCTATCCAATTAATCTCAGTCCCCTGCTCTTTCCCCAAAGTGCTGTAATTTTTTTTCTCCCTTCAAGTATTTATCCAATTCTCTTTTTGCTAAGTCCTGACTCTAATGTACTGACTGACACGAGACACATGCTGAAGTCAAGGTCACTCAGGACCTGCATCTTTAATTCCAGCTCTCCAGTGCTGCAATTGCCTGAGACCTCCCTTTATATACCTCAGTGGGACAGGTATGGAGTGTCTCCTGCAAGTGCACCCCTGGTGGTAAGGTATGCTTATTGTTACAGGTCATATCCAGTTACAGTCATGTATAGCATGGTAAGATACAGTTATGTACAGTAATGTGAGATACATGACATCACCCTCCCCCAAAGTATTATTGCCTTTATAGATTCAGTCTCTCAAGTGGTCTGCGCTCTAGCGTGGAGCGTCTTAGTTGTGGTTCAGTTGTTTGACTTGGTGCCTGTTTTTCGTTCGGTGTGATTGCTGGTATCTCGCCTGGGCTATCTGTTTTGTTCGATGTGATTGCTGGTATCTTGCCTGGGCTATCTGTTGAGACTGCCCTTTACTCAGGTTGTTCCACCTGTCTGTCCACCAGGTGTGGTGTGAGTTCCACATTGTAGTCTGCCTCTGGTTCTTCAGTGTTATCAGTGAATCTACTTTTTACTTGGTCTACATGCCTCCGGCAGGTTTGGCCATTGTCCATTTGTACAACCAATAGCCTGTTTCCCTCTTTGTCTGTTACTGTCCCTGCAAGCCATTTGGGACCCCGGCCATAGTTTAGCACAAACACTTTGTCCCCTATCTCATTCCACCTCCCCCTCGAATTTCGGTCATGGTACTCAGTTAGCTTTTGACGCTTAGCCTCAACAATTTCATGCATGTCTGGGAGGATTAACGAGAGCCTGGTCTTTAAGGTTCGTTTCATCAATAGTTGCGCGGGGGGAATCCCAGTCAACGAATGCGGACGAGATCTGTATGCCAGCAGCAGTCGCGACAGGCGGCTCTGCAGCATGGGACCTTGGATTCTGAGCATGCCTTGTTTAATGATCTGCACTGCTCGCTCCGCCTGGCCATTGGAGGCCGGCTTGAAAGGTGTCATCTTAACATGATTTATACCATGGTCAACTATAAAATCGTGAAATTCTGTGCTGGTGAAGCACGGACCATTATCACTGACCAATATGTTAGGGATGCCGTGCGTTGCAAACATGGTTCTAAGGCTCTCCACATGGTGGAGGTGGTGCTCAAGTTTAAAATGGTGCACTCGATCCATTTTGAAAATGCATCGACGACTACGAGGAACATTTTGCCCATGAATGGGCCCGCATAGTCTACATGCACCCGCGACCACGGTTTGGTGGGCCAGGGCCAGGGGCTTAGGGGGGCTTCCCTGGGGGCATTACAGGTGCAAATTGGGTACAATTGGTGCACCGATGGACGCAGAGCTCCAAGTCCGCGTCAATGCAAGGCCACCAGCCTTGAGATCTGGCTATGGCCTTCATAATGACGATCCCCGGGTGCTCGCGGTGGAGCTCCCCGACAAACGCCTCCCTGCCTTGTAAGGGCATAACTACTCGGCTGCCCCACATCAGCCAGTCTGCCTGCAGTGAGAGTTCATGCATGCGCCTATGGAAGGGTTTGACCTCCTCGGGGCAGGCATCGCGAGCCTCTGCCCAGTCACCGGTTAAAACGCATCTTTTAACTGGAGATAACGTGGGATCGCTGGTCGTTCAGGCTCTGATTTGGCGAGCTGTCATGGGCGAACCTGTGGATTCAAAGGCATTGATTGCCATGATCATCTCACAGTTCTGTTCGTCGGATCCTTCTGTGGTCGCCAGGGATAGCCTGCTAAGCGCGTCGGCACAGTTGTCTGTGCCTGGTCTGTGCCTTATCGTGTAGTCATAAGCCGCCAGCATGAGTGTCCATCACTGAATGCGCGCCGAGGCGTTGACGTTGATTGCCTTGCACTCAGATAGTAGGGACGTGAGGGGTTTGTGGTCGGTTTCTAATGCAAACTTGGCCCCGAAAAGGTATTGGTGCATCTTTTTGACACGGTACACGCACGCGAGCGCCTCCTTCTTAACCATAACGTACCCGCGCTCCGCCCACGAAAGTGACCTGGAGGCATAAGCAACGGGCTGCAATTTACCCGCATCATTGACGTGCTGTAAAACGCACCCGACCCCATACGCTGACACATCACACGTAAGGACTAACTTTTTACCTGGGTCAAAAAAAGCTAAAACACTCTTGGAACATAGAAGGTTGCGTGCCTTATTGAAGGCGCATTCTTGGGTGTCCCCCCAAAACCAATCGCACCCCTTTCTGAGTAGCACGTGGAGAGGCTCCAGCAGCGTGCTCAAGTTCTGCATAAAGTTCCCAAAGTAATTGAGTAGCCCGAGAAAGGTGCGCAGTTCCGAGACATTCCGGGGCCTGGGTGCCAGGCGAATCGCTTCAGTTTTGAATTCAGTTGGGCGGATTCCATCAGCGACAATCCTTCTGCCCAAAAATTCAACCTCAGGCACGAGAAACAGACACTTGGATTTCTTAAGCCTACCCGATCCAATCGACTTAGTACTTCCTCAAGATTGCGGAGATGAGAGTCGGTGTCCCTGCCTGTGATGAGTATGTCATCTTGAAACACAACCGTCCCTGGGATGGACTTGAGCAGACTTTCCATGTTGTGCTGGAATATAGCAGCTGCCGACCTGATGCCAAATGGGCATCGATTGTACACAAAAAGGCCTTGATGTGTGTTGATGGTGGTGAGTAGCTTAGACTCTTCGGTCAGTTCTTGCGTCATATACGCAGATGTGAGGTCAAGTTTCGCAAAAAGTTTTCCTCCAGCCAACGTGGCAAATAGATCCTCCGCTCTGGGCAGCAGTTATTGGTCCTGTAGGGAGACTCTGTTTATGGTAGACTTGTAATCCCCACAGATTCGACGGATCCATCAGGCTTCATGACAGAGACGATGGGGCTTGCCCAGTTTCTGAATTCCACGAGAGAAATTATGCCTTCCCGCAGAAGCCGGTCCAGTTAATTTTCAATCTTTTCCCTCATCACGTAAGGCACAGCTTTAGCCTTGTGATGGACCGGGCTGGCTATCTGTGTGATGTAGATTCTAACATTAGCCCCTTTGAAGGTGTCCGCACCTGGCTGAAAGAGATGTTTAAAACAGCTTCAAACTGTTGAGCAGGAGGTCCGTTCCTCTGATGACATGGCGTGAACATCATCCCATTTCCAATTAAGTTCTGCTAACCAGCTTCTCCCCAACAGGGCTGGGAGATCCCCGGGGACAATCCACAGGGAAAATTGGTGCACCATCCCTTTGTGTGTGACTGAGAGCATGGCGCTGCCAAGGACTGGGACGATTTCTTTAGTATAGGTCCTTAGTTTGGTGTCGATCTTTGTGAGTTTTGGTCTGTTGCTTTTGTGCGGCCACAGCTGTTCAAATTGTTGAACACTCATGAGGGATTGACTGGCCCCCATGTCCAGTTCCATGTTGACGGGTATCCCGTTGAGTAGAACCCTCATCATAATTGGAGGCGTCTTGGTGTAAGAACAGTGGACATCGATCGTGTTAACCCGCTGTACCTCGGCGTCCCGTGCACTGTTCCAACCGTCTTCTGGTCCGCTTTCCGACCCTTCCGATTCGTATACCAGCCGAGCTGCTGTTTTTCTGCACGTGCGAGCCGGATGCCCTGTGTAGTTGCAGTTTCTGCAAACGGCATGCTGAAATCGACACACCCTGGTTGAGTGCCTTTCTCCACATCTCCAACACAGACCGTTTCCATTGTTTCCGAAGGATGAGCTGCATCTGGCTGATCTCCCTTGAGCTTCTCTCAATCTGTTGTTGATTGCACGCATTGTGGGTTGATGAGGTGTGATCGGCCGTTCATGTAGCCCTTGATTTTGATGGCTTCTGGCGCCACTGTCTGCTGTTGAAAGCCTGCTCTCCTGCCTTTGTCTGTGTGTGGGGGTAGCCATTTGTTTCACAATGTGAACCCCTTGTTCCGATGCCTCGTTGGTTGTCGTACCCGAAGTATAGATCAGCCTCATTTCTTCTTCGCCTGCCAAGAACATCTGTGCGACCAGTGCTGCTGCCTCTAGAGTCAAGTTCTTCGTCTCGATAAGCTTTCAGAATATGCCTGCGGGGCCTATTCCTTCAATAAAAAAGTCTCTCAGTACTTCTCTACTTAGTTCATCGGGGAACTCACATGAACTAGCCAGCCTCCGAAGTTCCGCCACGAAGTCGGGTATGCTTTGGCCCACACAGCGTCTGTAGTTGTAGAAACTGTGTCTGGCCATGTGTAGGCTGCTCGCTGGCTTCAGCTGATCTCTCACCAGTGTGCTCAACTCCTCAAACGATTTGTTTGCTGGTTTCTCTGGTGCCAGCAGGTCTTTCATTAAAGCGTATGTTTTCGAGCCACAGCTGGTCAAGAGAAGGGCTCTTCTCTTGTCTGCCTTATCGTCGCCCAACCAGTCTTTGGTCACAAAGCTTTGCTGGAGCCTTTCTATAAAGTCATCCCAATTGTCTCCAGCATTGTATTTCTCATCTGAGCTGTTGGTAGCCATTATGTGGATTCTGTGATCCCATAACTCGTCGCCACTGTTACGTCCTGACTCTAATGTACTGACTTAGACGAGACACATGCTGAAGTCAAGGTCACTCAGGACCTGCACCTTTAATTCCAGTTCTCCAGTGCTGCACTTGCCTAAGACCTCCCTTTATATACGACAGTGGGACAGGTATGGAGTGTCTCCTGCAAGTGCACCCCTGGTGGTAAGGTATGCTTATTGTTACAGGTCATATCCAGTTACAGTCATGTATAGCATGGTAAGATATTGTTATATACAGTAATGTGAGAGACACATGACACTTTTGAATGTAAATATTGAATCAGTTTCCATCACCCTTTCAGGCAGTGCATTCCAGAACACAACAACTCACTGTATAAAAAAATATTTCTTCATGTCGCCTATCACCTTAAATCTGTGTCCTTTGGTTACCTACTCTTCTGCTTCTGTAAACAGTTTGGGACCGAAATTGCCCCTTCCCTTAAGGCCTGTTACCGCCAGAAATCAGCGACCACACTGAGGAATGCAATGGCCGCTGATTTTTCATGTAATGGCCACCATTTTAAAATTCCGCTCCTGTGGTATCCTGGCGGTCACCCGCTCACCCCCTACCGTTCCGCTGCTGCCGATCCATCCTAAGTGCATCATCAGAGCACGTACCGCCGATGATTCCCCCCCCCCCACCCCCGATGGTGAAATTCCGCCAAAAAAATCTTGCTCCCGCCACGCAGTGCCAAAAGCTGCTTTTTTCTGCTGGTGCAGTGAGGGGGTAGTCCTTCTAAAATGGCGGTGAAGCTCCCATTAAAGGGGAGGACCTAACTGCTGTTGCTGGCATGTTTTTTTTTGTCGGCCGACTGCCAGGTCGGCCCTACAATTATGCCCCCGGGTTCGGCTGGGCCACCAGCAGGCAGCCTGGCACCCCCTCTTGGGTGCCAGGCCGCTGGCCTGGACAAAACCCTCCCTGGTGGCCCGGTGGACTGAACTTAAAAGAAATCACACTGGCTCTTTCCTTTAAGTGAAGGGGGGAGCCGTGGTGATGCGGCGCCATGATGATGTCATCAGCGCTACGCCGATGACCGACAGCTGTGGCCACTACACTCGCCCTCAACTTCTGTCCCTCGAAACTGCGAACTTCCTCTCACCGCCCCACAACTTCCTTGATTATGACCGACTTCCAGTCCGCTGAAAAAAAAGCCAAAGGGCGGAATTTTGCTCAAGAGACCACCGCGCCGGTAAATACAACAGAAACAGGGTAGGTGTGCCCCTTTTCAATGGTGGGCAATTTCGGTCCCTTTCTCTTTATTTACTCTATCAAAACCATTCCTGATTTTGAACGCCTCCATCACATCTCCTTTTAACCTATTCTGCACGAAGGAGAATGACCCTAACTTCTCCAGTCTCTCCACATCTCTAAAGTCCCTCATCCTTGGCACCATTCTAGTAAAAACAAATGCAAAATACTGTGGATGCTGGAAATCTGAAATAAAAACAGGAAATGCTGGAAATACTCAGCCGGTCAGGCAGCATCTGTGGAGAGAGAAAAAGAGTTAACTTTTCAGATTGATGACCTTTCATCAGAAACCATTCTAGTAAATCTCTAAGGCCTTGACATCCTTCCTAAAGTGTCGTGCCCAGAATTGAACACAATACTCCAGCTGAAGCCTAACCAATGTTTTATAAAGGTTTAGCATAACTTCCTTGCTTTTGTACTCTATTCCTCTATTAATAAAGTCATAGATCACTTCTGCTTTTTTAACAGCTTACTCAAGTTGTCCTGCCACCTTCAAAGATTATGTACATACACCCCCAGATCTCTCATTTCCTGCACCCCCTTTAAAATTGTACCATTTAGTTCATATTGCCTCTCCTCATTCTTCCTACCAAATATCACTTCACACTTCTCTGCATTAAATTTCATCTCCCCTGTTTCTGCCCAGTTCATCAGTCTGTCTATGCCCTCCTGTAATCCACGTTGTTTACTATATTTCGTATCATCTGCAAACTTAGAAATTATGCCCTGTAACCCAAGCCCTGGTCAATAATTTATATTAAAAAGAGCAGTGGTCCCAATACAATGCTCCAGTTGCTCACCTCAGCTCCCTCCAACCATTCGTTCTTGGTGACAGCTGCAGGTTTCTTCCTCCTATTGCTCGGAAAAAAGATGCCCCTCCTGCTCCTGACTGCACCCAGCAGTAATTCCAAGGATGCATCATTAAATATGAGTGCTGCCCTCGCTCTCTGTGCATCCATTCTGAACACCTCCTGGCTTCTCCAAATTCCACTTCTACATTGTACAGCTTTGAGACGCCAAACCCGGAAGTCAAAATGTATTGCCTGATTGAAGCTGAAATCCGAGAAGCCGACGTGCTGACTTGACTTCTGGGTTTCGCCCACGCAATTCTGCCACCTCCCCCATCCCCTCCACACAGAAGCCGCCTTCACATTAATAGTGCCAAAGAGACACATAAAGACAGAGTGACAGAAGTACACAAATGCAGAGACACAGGTCCAGGAACCAGTCACAAAGAACTGAATTTAATGTTTGCAAAGATCTTTTAGAAACTCACAAACCAGTGCTGCCAGACTTGGGACTCTCTTGTCCCGTCAGGCCTGTGTGCTCACCCTCTTCTTACTGCTAGATTCCACGTGAGCCAAAATGCACATTCCACCTCTGGCTTTGCCAAACCTAAGGATCCCCCTCTACAGTGATGGTGGATCAGTGATTCCGCCCGCCACCCAACCTCACCAAAGTACTGCCAAACCTGAAGACCATCCGCTACATTTGTCTGCTCATAGGCCATTGCTAATGCTCCAACTCTACACCCACTCTGGGATTTCACTCCACACCGCCTTCCCACCCCACCCTCAATTAAGCCCGGTTCTGAGTACTCGTGTATCTGCTCTCTGCTCCGGTGCTCCACTCCCCAATAGAACAACTGACAATCTCCTGTCCGAAATCTTCACCTCTCATGCCTAGCTTTGTAGGGGGTTTTTGCTCTGCCCAATTACGGGGGTCTTTGGTGGCTGTTGGTGTATTGGGCCTCTCTGTCCCTTCTAGGGGACGGTCCAGCAGCTTATGGCTCGCTGACCACTAAACTGGCGGTTTCGAAGCGCTCTAGCACCCCTATCTGGTTCTAACCTCAGAATTTTGGTGGATTATGAGCTTCCACAAGGGAAAACAAAACACTCAGAGACAAGTGGTCCTTGGAACGAAAAGAACGGGCAAGTCCAATTTATTAACCACGGTGTTTCCAACAAGGTCAAACTTCATCAAACACATATGTGACACACACTTATAAACTATGAAAATCTATGGGAAGAAACGGACACAACGAAAACCTTACACAATTTTATCTTTACAAGACATTTCCAACACCACCCCAACCCCCTTTTTACCTGACTGACCTAGGCTGACAGTTGGGAAAAGAAACCCCAGGATAATACTTACGATCCCTTTAAACAGTTATTTATTTTAGCCTTAGGATGGTTGGTTTACGGGGTAGCTGAGTGAATGTTGCCTCTCCCAGTTACTTCGGTCTCCGGTTCTTCAGCTGGTTGGCCTCGGAGCGTTGTTCGGTGTGCGGCTCGGATTCTTGAGACGATGTTGGGCCTCTCGATAGTTGGGTTGTATATTCTGCACACAAGTCGAGTCCAGGGCCCGTTCAATGGTAGGTTTCCCAGCCGGTAACAGTCCGTCTCCATTCTCTCTCGGTTTCTGTCTGTCTGTTACTGCTACTGCTCCTCGACTCCTTCTCCTACTGCTCCAGCTGCTTCTCCCTGCCCCCAGTGGTTCCGTAGGTCCTATATTTGTATCCAATTTAGTTCTGGCCTTTTCGCGCCCAAACTCAGTTGGTGGTCCATTGTGTAAGTTTGGGCGGGGAGATAGCTTTGAATATTTAATCAGAAGATGTCACAGGTACAGGTAGGTGTGAGGACAGGGGTATTGTTTCAGTGCACATTGATGCCTCAAAGTCTGCTGGTCCATTGTAACAGTCCTGGGAGTCAATCGGTTTGGGCCTCCCCTTTGATGAGCTATTACCGCAGTGATCTCAGGACTATTGTCCACTGTCCATATTAATTAGGTAAATGATGGTCCACATTCATAGTTTGATTAGGGGTGAGTCATATTTTCGAACTGGGCCGGGTAGTCCTCATTGGTTGAGGATTTCCTCGCTTCAGGCCTGACTCGACCCCTGATTGGCCTGCCAGAATGCACTTTTCCCCCATTGGCCAGTGCCTCTGTCTCGCTTGTGAGCCAGACTCCACAATGTCTGTATCCGCCCACACGTTTCCCAGCCTGCCTGGTCTGAGGATTTTACTTGGCCAAAAATGTTCATTTAAAATGTATAGGACGATCCCATCTTGGTTTTCTTGTCCTTACGGTGTTCCAATAAAATGCGGCTGTGGATTTTCGAACCTTACAGCTTCCAATGCTGGAACAGTGAGTAATGAGGGCATTTAAAAAAATTAAAACTCTGCAGCAATTTCTGAAAGAAAATATGCAAATTATGAGGATTCACAATGAAAATATCTCGAACTGCTCTTTCAATGCCTTCTGGACTCCAGCTTTGTACTTGGCACTCCTGTATCTTATGATCAAGCCCGTTCCCCAGGCTTAGCCCCCTCTTTTGACCTGGTGCAGCCCCAGTCTCACCACCCTGCCTGCATGTACTCTCCAACAACAGTACCAAGGAAGAAGCTATTACTCAATGGTTTCACTCGGAGGTACATGCACGATCGCTGTAAATGAAATAAATTATCTATTCAAAGTGATAATTTATTACCACGGTGTTTAAAGGAGCTATAAATTAATAACAGCTTCTAACTAGCTCAAACATTCCTCAGGTAAGCATTCTGAATTGGTCATAGAACTATATTCTGCAGCAACGCGATCAGATATTGGAGGTAAGTTATGTATTGTGCATTATTTAAAACCCTGCATTTATGATTTTTATTCATTCATGTAACTAAATCAACTATGTAGTTAGAGTGAATGGACAGGTGATGCAAATATGATTATAATTCACTGCTGAACTGGTCACCAATTAATATGTAAACTAGCTGTGTCATATAATTGAAACCCTAGCTCCTTTCTAGAAGTATGCTTGTTTCAGTAAGCGAAAATCACTTGCACATAAAAGTAACTCCTACACACATTTAAGAGGAATACTAACTCACCCGTCCTAGTGGGAATTGGGTGGGTACACAGTTAAAGCAGCAGGAAAGACTTACCACCCCATTCTTGCTTTATTCTCATTCGCTGTCATCTTAGCTGGCTCCTGGTCGGCCTCCCACATTCTACCCTACATAAACTTGAGGTCATCCAAAGCTTGGCTGCCCATGTCCTAATTTGCCCCAAGTCCCGTTCACCCATCACCCCTGTGGTTGCTGACCGACATTGGCTCCCGGTTAAGCAATGCCTCGATTTCAGAATTCTCATTCTCGTTTTCGAATCCCTCCATGGCCTCGCCCCTCCCTATCTTTGTAATCTCCTTCAGTAACCCCCCACCCCGAGATATCTGCGCTCCTCTAATACTGCCCTCGAGTATCCCTGATTATAGTCGCTCAACCATTGGTGGCCGTGCCTTCTGTTGCCTAGGCCCAAACTCTGGAATTCCCTCCCTAAACCGCTCTGCACCTCTACCTCTCTTTCCTCCTTTAAGACGCTCATTAAAATCTACCACTTTGACCAGGCTTTTAGTCATCTGCCCTAATTTCCCCTTATGTGGCTCGGTGGCACATGTTTTGACTTATAATGCTCCCTTGAGGCGCCTTGGGACATTTTACTCTGTTAAAGGCACTATATAATACAAGTTGTTGTTAACTGGGCTTTTTTTTTTAGGTGGCTAATGGGGGGTCCTCTGATGTCTAAGAGTCACAGGCATCCTACTCAGTAAAATCTGGCTAGTGAGAAAAGAAAAACCTCTAAGGCAAGTCAAAAACAAGGACAATCTTGGCCTCTGCTGCCCAGGGCTCCCCCCCCCCACCCCACTCCCCCCGCCTTTCTCACCTGTGAAATGGCCCCAATTAGAAGACAAACAAAGGTGCCATCTTAAAGAGAACAACTAATCCTTATTGGCAACATTCAATGAGGGAAGAGTCAGTAGCTAATTGCACATGAAATTGTTACCATGACCACCAACCTAAACTCTGGAGTAAGAAGATAAAACCAAAGTTGCACATTTGATCAGGCCACCTATATGATTTATTCTATAGCCACCTGTTAGAACAAAACAAATCAGATTCAATAGCTTATCTGTAAAGCGCATAGCAGAAACTTTCATTAATCCAAACTACTTGCGATATAACGATGAGAATATTGGATACTGCAATAAGAAACATTGTCCCCTGGAGAATCTGTTGTCTGGTGTTTTAGCTGCTGCTCCGGATTCAAGTTCCATCACCTCGCTCTCTCCCTTTTTCCCCTTTCTTCATTACCTTCCCCCAACCTTCATGCCTCCTTTACTTTCTCTGCCATCATGTTCTCTACCCTCACTAACCCCTATTCTCCACTACTCATCATCCTTCCTGCTCTCCTGCCGCCGCTCAAGGATTGACTCCCTCGTAAATAATTCCACAGCTTCCCTCTGTCCCTCTCTTGGCATTCTTCGAAAGACCCAACCAGGCACTCGACGCTGCCTCTTAGCTAGTAGCAACCCAAATATCTTACTTTCTCCCCGTCCTCCTCACCCTAAGCGCCTACTGTGAGCTAATCTTGCGAACCTTTTCCCCATCCCTCCCTGCTCTGCTTCTCTGGACAACGCAAGTAATTTAGGTATCGTCGCCCTTCTCTGCATTTCCCTTCAAAATGTATGTTTACTTGTAAATAAGGACCTTGCCATCCATGACCTTATTGTAGACATCCAAATTGACATCATGGCATTGACGGAGACATGGTTGAGAGGTGATGACACTTTTCCCTCTTGATGAAGCTTCCCCACCTGGCTATAATTTCCACCATATCCCAAGCCCAAACCGCCGTAGTAGTGGTGTAGCCCTTATATCTAAATCACACCTTGGTCTGTCTCCCTACTCCTCTGGCAACTTCTCCTCCTTTGAGCATTTCACCTTGTTCCACCCCTCATGTCTCCCTTTAAAATTCCTTATTTTGTACCGCCCACCCAAATACTGCACCAGTTTTCTCAATTATATATCTTCTCTGCTTTCCTTCCTCTGCCTCTGCACCAAGCGGCTTCTCATCCTTGGTGATTTCAACCTTAATCTCAACTCATCTCCCTCCCTCTCCACTGTGTTCACTGCCCTCCTTTTCTCCCTGAATCTCTCCCTTCATGTCAACTCCCCCACCCATACACACGGCCACCCCCTTGATCTTAACATCTCATGTGGCCTCGCTATCCATTCCGTAACCATTACCGGCAATCTCCAACCATTTCCTTGTATCACTCTCTACCCATATTCCCCTTCACCCTCCTAAACCCACTTCTTTTTGTATTTGACCCTGAAAAAACTCCCCAAAGTCCCTTACCACTGCACTTTCTAATTTCTAACTGTCTAGCTTTTGGCCTACTATTCTCCATGACATCTCTGCAGTTACTGACTTACTAAATCACAATCCCTCCACCTCCTTTAATGCCCTTGTCCACACTAAAATCATTACACTCTCTCACCCTAGTTGCCAAAAAGAGCAGTAAGCCTGAGGATTGGAAGGATTTTGGAATTCAGGAAAGGAGGACCAAGAAATTGATAAAGAAAGGGAAACTAGAATATGAGAGTAAACTAGCGAGAGACATGAAAACAGACTGTAAAAGCTTCCATAGGCATGTAAAAAGGAAAAGATTAGCAAAAGTAAATGCTGAGACAGGAGAAATTATAATGGAGAATAAGGAAATGGCAGAGAAATTAAATAAATACTTTGTGTCTTCTTCACGGAAGACACAAAAAACCTCCGGAAATAGTGGAGTATCAAAGGTCGATCTAGCGAGAATGAGGAACTGAAAGAAACTAGTATTAGTAAAAAAATAGCATTGGAGAATGAATGGGACTGAAAGCTGATAAATCCCCTCGATCCGATGGCCTGCATCCTAGGGTTTTGGAAGAGGTGGCTATAGAGATAGTGGATACATTGGTTGTCATCTTCCAAAATTCTATAGATGCTAGAACGGTTCCAGCAGATTGAAAGGTAGCCAAGAAAACCCCGCTATTTAATAAAGGTGGGAGAGAGAAAACGGGGAATGAAGGACCAGTTAGCCTGACATCAGTATTAGGGAAAATGCTAGAATCTATTATTAAGGAGGTGGTAACAGGGCACTTAGAAAATAATAATAGGATTGGGCAGTTAACATGAATTTATGGAAGGGAAATCATGTTTGACAAATCCGTTAACAGTTTTTTGAGGTTGTAACTAGCAGAATAGATAAGGGGGACCAGTGGATGTGTTGTATTGGGATTTTCAGGAGGCATTCGATAAGGTGCCACACAAGAGGTTATTAAACAAAAGTAGGGCTCCTGGGATTGGGGGTAATATACTAGCATGATTGAGGATTGGTTAATGGAGAGAAAACAAAGAGTAGGAATAAACGGGTCATTTTCGGGTTGGCATGCTGTGGGGTGCCGCAAGGATCGGTGCTTGGGCCCCAGCTATTCACAATCAATATCAATGATTTAGATGAGGGGACCAAATGTAATTTATCCAAGTTTGCTGATGATATAAAGCTATGTGGGAATGTAAGTTGTAAGGAGGATGCAAAGAGACTTCAAGGAGATATAGACAGGCTAAGTGAGTGGGCAAGAATATGGCAAATGGAATATAATGTGGAGAAATGTGAAATTATCCACTTTGGTAAGAAAAATAGAAAAGCAGAATATTTTTTTTAAATGGTGAGAGATTGGGAAATGTTGGTGTTCAGAGGGACCTGGGTGTCCTTGTACACGAATCACTGAAAGTTAACATGCAGGCAAAGCAAGCAATGAAGAAAGCAAATGGTATGTTGGCCTTTATTACAAGAGGATTTGAGTATAAGAGTAAAGACGTATTACTGCAATTATATAGGGCCCTAGTGATACCGTACCTGGAGTATTATGTAGAGTTTTGGTCTCCTTACATAAGGAAGGATATATTTGCCATTGGGGGAGTGCAACAAAGGTTCACCAGACTGATTCCTGGGATGGGGGGATTGTCCTCTGAGGAGAGATTGAGTAGACTAGGCCTATATTCTCTAGAGTTTAGAAGAATGAGAGGTGATCTCATTGAAACATACAAAATTCTTACAGGACTTGACAGGGAGGATGTTTCCTCTGGCTGAAGAGTCTAGAACCAGGGGTCACAGTCTCAGAATAAGGGGTCAGTCATTTAGGACTGAGATGAGGTGAAGTTTCTTCATTCAGAGGTGAATCTTTGCAATTCTCTACCCCAGAGGGCTTAATCGTTGAGTATATTCAAGACAGAGATCGATAGATTTTTGGATATTAAGGGAATCAAGGCTTAGGGGGATAGTGCAGGTGGATCAGACATGATCTCATTGAATGGCGGAGCTGGCTCGAGGGGCCGAATGGCCTACTCCTGCTCCTAATTCTTATGTTCTTATGTCTCCTCCTGGTATACCCCTCATCTCCGCTCCCTTAAGTCCAAGGGACACAGACTTGAATGGCTTTGGCGGACAACTGGTACAATCATCTATCACCAGATTTGGCTAAACTATATAAAGCATTACTGGGTTTGCTCTGCATCACTAAAACCATCCACTATTCGGAGATCATCCAGGACGGCAAAAATAACACCAGGCTTCTCTTCTCCTCCACTAACCATCTTCTCAAAGCACACTCCTTTGCCTCCTCCTTCCTCAACTCCAATGAATGTGAGGAGCTTATGGACTTCATTGCTAAAAAGATCAACAACATCCATTCAACTGCTTCTGCTTCCAATTCGCTCCCTTTCCCAGCCCATCGGACTTTACTTCCTCTCCATTTACTCCCCCCACCTGCCCTAACCCTAAGTTGGCATACTTCTCTCATTTCTCTCCTGTCTCACCCTTGCAGTTTCAAAGCTCATTTTCTCAATGAGAGCGACCTCCTGCTCTCGACCCTATTCCTAGCAATTGCTGATAATCCAACTTTCCTTCCTGACTCCGGTGTTAGCGGATATGGTTAATGGTTCTTTCTCCTCCGGTATTGTCCCCCTTTCCTTCAAATCTGCCATCACCACCCCTCTCCTCAAAGAAAACAACCCTTGACCCCTATGTCCTTGCAAACTATCACCTCATCTCCAACCTCCCTTTCATCTCCAATGTTCTTGAATGTGTTATGCCCAGTTTTTCCAGAACTCCTTGTTTGAATCCCTCCAATCAGGCTTCTACCCCTGCCACAGTACTGAAACTGCTCTTACCAAGGTCACAAATAACATCCTAATTGACTGCGACAAAGATAATCTATTCCTTCTCATCCTTCTGGACCTGTCTGCAGCCTTTGACACTGTTGACCACAAAATTCTGCTGGATGGGACTGCACTCACCTGGTTTAATTCCTATCTTTCCAACTGTAATCATAGAATCACCTGCAAAGGCTTCTCTTCCTGATCCCACACTGTCACCTCTTGTGTCCTCTAAGGATCTATCCTTGGCCCCCTCCTATTTCTCATCTACATGCTGCCCCATGTGAACATGCAAGCTAATGATACCCATCTCTACCTCTCCACCACCTCTCTGGAACCCTCCACCATCTCTATACAACAGATGGCTTGTCTGACATCCACCAGTGGATGAGTAGAAATTTCCTCCAATTAAATATCAGGAAGATCGAAGCCATTATATTCGGTTCACATCACAGACTCCATTCCCTTTTCACTGATTCTATCGCTCTCCCCGGCAACTGTCTTAGGCTGACCAAGTGTGTTTGCAATCTTTGTGTCATACTTGATCACAAATTGAGCATCCTACCTTGTATCCATTCTATCACCTTCGTAATATCATCTGTCTCTGCCCCTAGCTCAACATAGCTGCTGCTGAAACCCTCATCCATGCCTTTGGTCACCTCTAAACTTGACTGTTTCAATTCACCCCTTGTTCTACCCTCCGTAAACTTGTCATTCAAAACATTGCCGCCCATGTGCTAGCTCGCACCAAGTCCCGCTCACCCATTTCCCCTGAGCTTGCTGACCAACACTGGCTCCCAGTTAAGCAACGCCTCTTTTAAAATTCTCATTCTTCTTTTCAAATCCCTCCATTGCCTCGTCCCTCCTTATCTCTAATCTCCTCCAGTCCTATAATCCCTCTTGAACTCTGCTCTCCGCCTATTCTGGACTTTTGAACATCCCGATTTTAAATGCTCCACCATTGGTGGTCGTGCCTTCAGCTGCCTAGGTCCTAAGCTCTGGAATTCCCTCCCTAAACCTCTCTGCCTCTTTACTTCTTGTTCCTCCTTTAAGACTCTCCTTAAAACCTACCTCTTCACCCAAACTTTTGGTCTCCTGCTTTAACACCTTCTTATATGACTCAGTGCAACATTTTTTTTTGGTAACACTCCTGTGAAGTGCCTTAGGATATTTAATTACGTTAAAGGAGCTACATAAATATAAGTTGTTTTGTTATTGTTGTTAAATCATGAGATCTCCACTTCTACTTCTAGTCAAAGAGAGACCAGATGGCTGGGTAGCTAAGGCAAGTTGATTTAGCCAGGATTCAATTCAGTACCAACATGACATTGAGAGCAAAAGCCTCATCTCAACTGAAGAGAAAGTCAGTGGCATGTTTTGCAAGCAAGATGCAACCAGAAAATGCAACAATGGGGACCCCAGAAAGCCCCTCTTCACAAACTACATATCAATCAAGAAGTGGTCTGTCGACGCTTCATCAAAATTATGAGATTACCAGCAATCCAGATCAAAGAGTTTATCACAAGCATTTGATTAGAAACATAGAAACATAGAAACATAGAAAATAGGTGCAGGAGTAGGCCATTCGGCCCTTCTAGCCAACAGCCAGTTGTCGTGGTGCACGTTGGTACCAATGACATAGGTAAAAAAAGGGATGAGTTCCTACGAAATGAATTTAAGGAGCTAGGAGCTAAATTAAAAAGTAGGACCTCAAAAGTAGTAATCTCGGGATTGCTACCAGTGCCACGTGCTAGTCAGAGTAGGAATCGCAGGATAGCTCAGATGAATACGTGGCTTGAGCAATGGTGCAGCAGGGAGGGATTCAAATTCCTGGGGCATTGGAACCGGTTCTGGGGGAGGTGGGACCAGTACAATCCGGACGGTCTGCACCTGGGCAGAATCGGAACCAATGTCCTCGGGGGAGTGTTTGCTAGTGCTGTTGGGGAGGAGTTAAACTAATATGGCAGGGGGATGGGAACCAATGCAGGGAGATAGAGGGAAACAAAAAGGAGGCAAAAACAAAAGACAGAAAGGAGATGAGGAAAAGTGGAGGGCAGAGAAACCCAAGGCAAAGAACAAAAAGGGCCATTGTACAGCAAAATTCTAAAAGGACAGAGGGTGTTAAAAAAACAAGCCTAAAGGCTTTGTGTCTTAATGCAAGGAGTATCCGCAATAAGGTGGATGAATTAACTGTGCAAATAGATGTTAACAAATATGATGTGATTGGGATTACGGAGACGTGGCTCCAGGATGAGCAGGGCTGGGAACTCAACATCCAGGGGTATTCAACATTCAGGAAGGATAGAATAAAAGGAAAAGGAGGTGGGGTAGCATTGCTGGTTAAGGAGGAGATTAAGGCAATAGTTAGGAAGGACATTAGCTTGGATGATGTGGAATCTATATGGGTAGAGCTGCAGAACACCAAAGGGCAAAAAACGTTAGTGGGAGTTGTGTACAGACCTCCAAACAGTAGTAGTGATGTTGGGGAGGGCATCAAACAGGAAATTAGGGGTGCGTGCAATAAAGGTGCAGCAGTTATAATGGGTGACTTTAATATGCACATAGATTGGGCTAACCAAACTGGAAGCAATACGGTGGAGGAGGATTTTCTGGAGTGCATAAGGGATGGTTTTTTAGACCAATATGTCGAGGAACCAACTAGGGGGGAGGCCATCTTAGACTGGGTGTTAGGTAATGAGAAAGGATTAATTAGCAATCTCGTTGTGCGAGGCCCCTTGGGGAAGAGTGACCATAATATGGTGGAATTCTGCATTAGGATGGAGAATGAAACAGTTAATTCAGAGACCATGGTCCAGAACTTAAAGAAGGCTAACTTTGAAGGTATGAGGCGTGAATTGGCTGAGATGGATTGGCGAATGATACTTAAGGGGTTGACTGTGGATGGGCAATGGCAGACATTTAGAGACCGCATGGATGAACTACAACAATTGTACATTCCTGTCTGGCATAGAAATAAAAAAGGGAAGGTGGTTCAACCGTGGCTATCAAGGGAAATCAGGGATAGTATTAAAGCCAAGGAAGTGGCATACAAATTGGCCAGAAATAGCAGCGAACCTGGGGACTGGGAGAAATTTAGAACTCAGCAGAGGAGGACAAAGGGTTTGATTAGGGCAGGGAAAATGGAGTATGAGAAGAAGCTTGCAGGGAACATTAAGACGGATTGCAAAAGTTTCTATAGATATGTAAAGAGAAAAAGGTTAGTAAAGACAAATGTAGGTCCCCTGCAGTCAGAATCAGGGGAAGTCATAACGGGGAACAAAGAAATGGCGGACCAATTGAACCAGTACTTTGGTTCGGTATTCACGAAGGAGGACACGAACAACCTTCCGGTTATAAAAGGGGTCGGGGGGTCTAGTAAGGAGGAGGAACTGAGGGAAATCCTTATTAGCCGGGAAATTGTGTTGGGGAAATTGATGGGATTGAAGGCCGATAAATCCCCAGGGCCTGATGGACTGCATCCCAGAGTACTTAAGGAGGTGGCCTTGGAAATAGTGGATGCGTTGACAGTCATTTTCCAACATTCCATTGACTCTGGATCAGTGCCTATGGAGTGGAGGGTAGCCAATGTAACCCCACTTTTTAAAAAAGGAGGGAGAGAGAAAACAGGGAATTATAGACCGGTCAGCCTGACATCGGTAGTGGGTAAAATGATGGAATCAATTATTAAGGATGTCATCGCAGTGCATTTGGAAAGAGGTGACATGATAGGTCCAAGTCAGCATGGATTTGTGAAAGGGAAATCATGCTTGACAAATCTTCTGGAATTTTTTGAGGATGTTTCCAGTAGAGTGGATAAGGGAGAACCAGTTGATGTGGTATATTTGGACTTTCAGAAGGCGTTCGACAAGGTCCCACACAAGAGATTGATGTGCAAAGTTAGAGCACATGGGATTGGGGGTAGTGTACTGACATGGATTGAGAACTGGTTGTCAGACAGGAAGCAAAGAGTAGGAGTAAATGGGTACTTTTCAGAATGGCAGGCAGTGACTAGTGAGGTACCGCAAGGTTCTGTGCTGGGGCCCCAGCTGTTTACACTGTACATTAATGATTTAGATGAGGGGATTAAATGTAGTATCTCCAAATTTGCGGATGACACTAAGTTGGGTGGCAGTGTGAGCTGCGAGGAGGATGCTGTGAGGCTGCAGAGCGACTTGGATAGGTTAGGTGAGTGGGCAAATGCATGGCAGATGAAGTATAATGTGGATAAATGTGAGGTTATCCACTTTGGTGGTAAAAACAGAGAGACAGACTATTATCTGAATGGTGACAGATTAGGAAAAGGGGAGGTGCAAAGAGACCTGGGTGTCATGGTACATCAGTCATTGAAGGTTGGCATGCAGGTGCAGCAGGCGGTTAAGAAAGCAAATGGCATGTTGGCCTTCATAGCAAGGGGATTTGAGTACAGGGGCAGGGATGTGTTGCTACAGTTGTACAGGGCATTGGTGAGGCCACACCTGGAGTATTGTGTACAGTTTTGGTCTCCTAACCTGAGGAAGGACATTCTTGCTATTGAGGGAGTGCAGCGAAGGTTCACCAGACTGATTCCCGGGATGGCGGGACTGACCTATCAAGAAAGACTGGATCAACTGGGCTTGTATTCACTGGAGTTCAGAAGAATGAGAGGGGACCTCATAGAAACATATAAAATTCTGACGGGGTTAGACAGGTTAGATGCAGGAAGAATGTTCCCAATGTTGGGGAAGTCCAGAACCAGGGGTCACAGTCTAAGGATAAGGGGTAAGCCATTTAGGACCGAGATGCGGAGGAACTTCTTCACCCAGAGAGTGGTGAACCTGTGGAATTCTCTACCACAGAAAGTTGTTGAGGCCAATTCACTAAATATATTCAAAAAGGAGTTAGATGAGGTCCTTACTGCTAAGGGGATCAAGGGGTATGGCGAGAAAGCAGGAATGGGGTACTGAAGTTGAATGTTCAGCCATGAACTCATTGAATGGCGGTGCAGGCTAGAAGGGCCGAATGGCCTACTCCTGCACCTATTTTCTATGTTTCTATGACTGAACATGCAACTTCAGTACCCCATTCCTGCTTTCTCACCATACCCCTTGATTCCCCTAGTAGTAAGGACTTCATCTAACTCCTTTTTGAATATATTTAGTGAATTGGCCTCAACAACTTTCTGTGGTAGAGAATTCCACAGGTTCACCACTCTCTGGGTGAAGAAATTCCTCCTCATCTCGGTCCTAAATGGCTTCCCCCTTATCCTTAGACTGTGTCCCCTGGTTCTGGACTTCCTCAACATTGGGAACATTCTTCCTGCATCTAACCTGTCTAACCCCGTCAGAATTTTAAACGTTTCTATGAGGTCCCCTCTCATTCTTCTGAACTCCAGTGAATACAAGCCCAGTTGATCCAGTCTTTCTTGATAGGTCAGTCCCGCCATCCCGGGAATCAGTCTGGTGAACCTTCGCTGCACTCCCTCAATAGCAAGAATGTCCTTCCTCAAGTTAGGAGACCAAAACTGTACACAATACTCCAGGTGTGGCCTCACCAAGGCCCTGTACAATTGTAGCAACACCTCCCTGCCCTTGTACTCAAATCCCCTCGCTATGAAGGCCAACATGCCATTTGCTTTCTTAACCGCCTGCTGTACCTGCATGCCAACCTTCAATGACTGATGTACCATGACACCCAGGTCTCTTTGCACCTGCCCCTTTCCTAATCTGTCACCATTCAGATAATAGTCTGTCTCTCTGTTTTTACCACCAAAGTGGATAACCTCACATTTATCCACATTATACTTCATCTGCCATGCATTTGCCCACTCACCCAACCTATCCAAGTCGCTCTGCAGCCTCATAGAATCCTCCTTGCAGCTCACACTGCCACCCAACTTAGTGTCATCCGCAAATTTGGAGATACTACATTTAATCTCCTCGTCTAAATCATTAATGTACAGTGTAAACAGCTGGGGCCCCAGCACAGAACCTTGCGGTACCCCACTAGTCACTGCCTGCCATTCTGAAAAGTCCCCATTTACTCCTACTCTTTGCTTCCTGTCTGACAACCAGTTCTCAATCCATGTCAGCACACTACCCCCAATCCCATGTGCTTTAACTTTGCACATTAATCTCTTGTGTGGGACCTTGTCGAAAGCCTTCTGAAAGTCCAAATATACCACATCAACTGGTTCTCCCTTATCCACTCTACTGGAAACATCCTCAAAAAATTCCAGAAGATTTGTCAAGCATGATTTCCCTTTCACAAATCCATGCTGACTTGGACCTATCATATTACCTCTTTCCAAATGCACTGCGATGACATCCTTAATAATTGATTCCATCATTTTACCCACTACCGATGTCAGGCTGACCGGTCTGTAATTCCCTGTTTTCTCTCTCCCTCCTTTTTTAAAAAGTGGGGTTACATTGGCTACCCTGCACTCCATAGGAACTGATCCAGAGTCAATGGAATGTTGGAAAATGACTGTCAATGCATCCACTATTTCCAAGGCCACCTCCTTAAGTACTCTGGGATGCAGTCCATCAGGCCCTGGGGATTTATCGGCCTTCAATCCCATCAATTTCCCCAACACAATTTCCCGACTAATAAGGATTTCCCTCAGTTCCTCCTCCTTACTAGACCCTCCGACCCCTTTTATATCCGGAAGGTTGTTTGTGTCCTCCTCAGTGAATACCAAACCAAAGTACTTGTTCAATTGGTCCGCCATTTCTTTGTTCCCCGTTATGACTTCCCCTGATTCTGACTGCAGGGGACCTACGTTTGTCTTTACTAACCTTTTTCTCTTTACATATCTATGGAAACTTTTGCAATCCGTCTTAATGTTCCCTGCAAGCTTCTTCTCGTACTCCATTTTCCCTGCCCTAATCAAACCCTTTGTCCTCCTCTGCTGAGTTCTAAATTTCTCCCAGTCCCCGGGTTCTCTGCTATTTCTGGCCAATTTGTATGCCACTTCCTTGGCTTTAATGCTATCCCTGATTTCCCTTGATAGCCACGGTTGAGCCACCTTCCCTTTTTTATTTTTACGACAGACAGGAATGTACAATTGTTGTAGTTCATCCATGCGGTCTCTAAATGTCTGCCATTGCCCATCCACAGTCAACCCCTTCAGTATCATTCGCCAATCTATCCTAGCCAATTCACGCCTCATACCTTCAAAGTTACCCTTCTTTAAGTTCTGGACCATGGTCTCTGAATTAACTGTTTCATTCTCCATCCTAATGCAGAATTCCACCATATTATGGTCACTCTTCCCCAAGGGGCCTCGCACAACGAGATTGCTAATTAATCCTCTCTCATTACACAACACCCAGTCTAAGATGGCCTCCCCCCTAGTTGGTTCCTCGACATATTGGTCTAAAAAACCATCCCTTATGCACTCCAGGAAATCCTCCTCTACCGTATTGCTTCCAGTTTGGTTAACCCAATCTATGTGCATATTAAAGTCACCCATTATAACTGCTGCACCTTTATTGCACGCACCCCTAATTTCATGTTTGATGCCCTCCCCAACATCACTACTACTGTTTGGAGGTCTGTACACAACTCCCACTAACGTTTTTTGTCCTTTGGTATTCTGCAGCTCTACCCATATAGATTCCACATCATCCAAGCTAATGTCCTTCCGAACTATTGCCTTAATTTGCTCCTTAACCAGCAATGCTACCCCACCTCCTTTTCCTTTTATTCTATCTTTCCTGAATGTTGAATACCCCTGGATGTTGAGTTCCCAGCCCTGATCATCCTGGAGCCACGTCTCCGTAATCCCAATCACATCATATTTGTTAACATCTATTTGCACAGTTAATTCATCCACTTTATTGCGGATACTCCTTGCATTAAGACACAAAGCCTTCAGTTTTGTTCTTTTAACACCCTTTGTCCTTTTAGAATTTTGCTGTACAGTGGCCCTTTTTGTTCTTTGCCTTGGGTTTCTCTGCTTTTCCTCATCTCCTTTCTGTCTTTTGCTTTTGCCTCCTTTTTGTTTCCCTCTGTCTCCCTGCATTGGTTCCCATCCCCCTGCCATATCAGTTTAAATCCTCCCCAACAGCACTAGCAAACACTCCCCCTAGGACATTGGTTCCGGTCCTGCCCAGGTGCAGACCGTCCGGTTTGTACTGGTCCCACCTCCCCCAGAACCGGTTCCAATGCCCCAGGAATTTAAATCCCTCCCTGTTGCACCACTGCTCAAGCCACGTATTCATCTGCGCTATCCTGCGATTCCTACTCTGACTATCACGTGGCACTGGTAGCAATCCCGAGATTACTACTTTTGAGGTCCTACTTTTTAATTTAGCTCCTAGCTCCTTAAATTCGTTTCGTAGGACCTCATCCCTCTTTTTACCTATGTCGTTGGTACCAATGTGCACCACGACAACTGGCTGTTCTTCCTCCCTTTTTAGAATGTCCTGCACCTGCTCCGAGACATCCTTGACCCTTGCACCAGGGAGGCAACATACTATCGTGGAGTCTCGGTTGCGGCCGCAGAAACGCCTATCTATTCCCCTCACCATTGAATCCCCAATCACTATTGCTCTCCCACTCTTTTTCCTGCCCTCCTGTGCAGCAGAGCCAGCCACGGTGCCATGAACTTGGCTGCTGCTGCCCTCCCCTGATGAGTCATCCCCCTCAACAGTACCCAAAGCTGTGTATCTGTTTTGCAGGGGGATGACCACAGGGGACTCCTGCACTACCTTCCTTGCACTGCTCTTCCTGTTGGTCTTCCATTCCCTATCTGGCTGTGGACCCTTTCCCTGTGGTACGACCAACTCGCTACACGTGATACTCACGTCATTCTCAGCATCGTGGATGCTCCAGAGTGAATCCACCCTCAGCTCCAACTCCGCAACGCGGTCTGTCAGGAGTTGGAGGCGGATACACTTCCCGCACACGTAATCGTCAGGGACACCGGAAGTGTCCCTGAGTTCCCACATGGTACAGGAGGAGCATAACACCCGACCGAGCTCTCCTGCCATGACTTAACCCTTATATACACTTAAATTGGCAACAACAATGTTAAAAGTTACTCACTGATATAGAAGAGAAAAAAGAAAAACTACACACCAATCACCAGCCAATCACTTACCCTCTTGGCTGTGACGTCACCTTTTGATTTCTTTCTACTTCTTTTTTGCCTTCTCCCTGTAGCTGCACAAGTAGGCCTTTTATAGGCCTCACCACGCACCTCCTCGACGCTGGGCCCCGGACTCCCTGCTGTGCCTTTTATAGGCCGCTCCACGCACCTCCTCGACGCTGCTCCCGACTGCCGCCGACGCTGGGCCCCGGACTCCCTGCTGTGCCTTTTATAGGCCGCTCCACGCACCTCCTCGACGCTGCTCCCGACTGCTGCCGACGCTAGCCCCGGACTCCCTGCTGTGCCTTTTATAGGCCGCTCCACGCACCTCCTCGACGCTGCTCCCGACTGCCGCCGACGCTGGGCCCCGGACTCCCTGCTGTGCCTTTTATAGGCCGCTCCACGCACCTCCTCGACGCTGCTCCCGACTGCCGCCAACGCAGCTCCAGTGATACACATGCGCTCAGTTGCCAACCTGCCAATCCCTGCGCTGGAACGGGTAAACCCAAGGCAAACCTGATATTGGGCCTCGGATCTCGTTTATATGAGAGCGGCAAGCTGCGGACACCTGCTGGGCGCCCCGGGCAGCTCATTGGCAAAGTCAATTTCAATTTTGGGCTGCTGAGTCACCAGGCAGACCAACTTCAGGAAGGCAACCAGTTTCAGGCGGGGTCCTGGACGCCTCTTTTTCTGCCTTCATTGATATGACAAGCAATGCATTTTCGCACAGAATGTGCATATGCATGCCACCCACCAAATTGGATGTTTACGCTTGTAAAACATACGTGATTTCAACCAATTTCTAGGCCAAAATATTCATGATACCTGTAGTTCTGTGAATTTTGTTACCACTAGATTGGTACACACCACTCTAATTGTCCTCTTCAGAAATCTTTAGCTGGAGGATCGAATTCATGAACTAGTGTTTCCGCCCACAACTATTATTACCCACCAGGTATTCTTTTACATTCTTAATATATCTGGAACAATCTATGATTCTAATATTAAATTAGAGGTGTGACAGAATCCAGAATCCAAATCCAATACATGTGTAATTTGGCATTGCGCATTGCAAACCAGTTGTCTACAGATTGAGTGGGTCCCTTTCAGTTCCTAGAATTCATTCAAAAAAGTTTCTTACAGTTTAATCTATTGCTCTTAGGATCCTGTAAAAATCTCAAATGGATGTAATTGCTTTTTGAGTTGCTCTTGCTCCTCTGGGGTCAAATAGAAGAAAAACTGATGATCAGCCTGACTGATCAATGTAGCCATGACTTGACTAATGGTGTTACACATGACAGACTAGCTGATACTTGCAGAATGAGTGCCTGAAACAAGCCAGTGGCATAAAAGTTGTGCACTGTGGTCACTTTCAAAAAACTAACATAACAATAGCAATGACAAACTCACCTTCTCAATGTTGCTGCAAATAAATCCCCACATAAATCAAGCACAGCTCCTGTCTGTGCAAAATGTCCTTCATGTTCTTTTCCAGAAGGGCCAACAATTGATCTTCTCGGTCTATACACTATCAGAGAAAGTGCTGCATTTCCCGACATGCTTCTACTGCTGCCTCCACTCTTGGGTGCCCCTGGAGTATGGTGGCATAGTGGTATTGTTACTGAACTAATAATCCAGAGGCCTAGACTAATAATCCAGAGACACTAGTTCAAATCCCACCGCAGGTGTTTTTTATTTAAAAAAAGCTAGTATCAGTAATGATACTACTGATACATGAAACTGCCAGATTGTCACTAATGTCCTTTATGGAAGGAAATCTGCCATCCTTATACGGTCTGGCCTATATTTGACTCCAGACCTGGACTCTTAACTGCCCTCTGAACTCAATTGTACCAAACCGCTGCAACAAAGCCAGCACTGTGGGAGTCACTACACGGACTGCAGCAGTTCACCACCACCACCTTCTTAAGGGCAATTCGGAATGGGCAATAAATGCCAGCCTTGCCAGCAATGTCTACATCCCGTGAATGAATAAATTCTTTAAAAAAGAGGTTGAAAATAGGCAAAATTTGAGTGAAATTAATATTGCACTGCCACAGCTTGTGTGCTCCAAGTTGAACATTTTTCCTGTGTTTTGGTACCCTTTTCCATGTGTATTATTCAAGGCGACACACACTTTAGCCATAAAGAATTTTAAGCTAGGTAAAAATATTTTTTATTTTATTGTTTTTAAATACATGTAATTTTCTCTAACTGGTTAACACCATAATCTATGGACAACTATACAGTCCTAAAGAATGAAACAAAAACCATCTTTGACCAGTGCCTCTTGGAGCCATTTAATAATGTTTCAGCCACCTGTACTCAGTGATTATCTTGAATAATGCCTTGGCAATCAAATTATATCATTCTGCAGCTGTAAAGTGTATTGATACTACTCCCACACAGAGTGCCCTTCAGAAGACAGATAAGAAAATCAACATTAGGCACTAGTTTCAAGAATTAGCAATACCTAACAATGCCTTTGTTTGCCATACTTTGTGTACAGTATTTCAACCCACCAACGTTATCTAACAGGAAGATTGTACAATGATATAATGCTGTCTCATGGCACTGAAAATGAGGTTTTACGCATCACTTTATTTGCAAAAACTAAGATGTAATGATCCTTACTAATTTAATATTGTGAGTCTATCAAAGTTCATTGTGAAGTTACTAGGTGAGATTACTGCTAATTTGTTGAATTACATTTAACCTTAACTCTAATATTAGTTATTTACTTCAGAAAAATGGTTCTGTATTATTTAGTGCAGGGTTTCATAAATTCCACCATTTTCACACCGCGTGACGAAGGCAAGAGCACTCAATCTTCCATTTTAAGGGAAATACTGGTGAAATTTAGGGATTTATTGTACTAACAGTGATGACATTTGTGCAAAACTCCTTTCTCCTCTAGCAAGATTACATCAGCTTATACTAGTGTAATTTGAAAAATGGTGCTGGCTATATTAAAGCTATACACTACTGCTCCTGTTATTACTCCCAGCTTACTCATTGCCAATCCAAGTTGAAGATATCCTCAAAAGTAAAGGAAATCTCCAAATCATCTGGACTTGTAGATAGTTATGAGCCTGGTGATTTTTATTATGGTTCTAGTATTGGCATAACCCATCATTCCTACGTACTGCTGGGAGAGCGCGATGTTTTTTAAAAATCATGTTATTGTAGTTACTGAATGTCTTTACTTAATGTTTTGTAGCTGTTAACCAGGCTCATTCTTGGAGATAATTATTTTCACTTTGTAATTCTGAGGGGGGAATGTGATATGTAAGGTACTTGGACAACAAAACTCGACGGCCCCTGATGTAAGTAAGCACATTTTAGCAATTACGCTCCAATGTCTTCTCTTGTATTACTTTGTTATTCTTCGGCAGAATATTCTGGAGGGTCTGGAAATAAAAGCAGCTAGTTCTTTCCACATCAATTTGAGTGTTTATTTGGACACAACAATAATGAAGAGAGCCCAGACCTGCAGCCGGCAGAAGGATGGGAGCATGCAGGAGGGCCTTACACCATGCAGATCTTCGCAACCAAATTTCCTACTTCACCTTCAGTGAGGAGCAGTGTGGTCAGCAGCTCTGTTTCATCAACGTGGCCATGACAGATTTATGTCACTTCAGTGGTGGGGAAAATGTTGGAATCAATTATTAAGAATGAAATAGCAGCGCATTTGGAAAGCAGTGACAGGATCGAACCAAGTCAGCATGGATTTATGAAAGGGAAATCATACTTGACAAATCTTCTGGAATTTTTTGAGGATGTAACTAGTAGAGTGGACAAGGGAGAACCAGTGGATGTGATGTATTTGGACTTTCAAAAGGCTTTTGACAAGGTCCCACACAAGAGATTGGTGTGCAAAATCAAAGCACATGGTATTGGGGGTAATATACTGACGTGGATAGAGAACTGGTTGGCAGACAGGAAGCAGAGAGTCGGGATAAACGGGTCCTTTTCAGAATGGCAGGCAGTGACTAGTGGGGTGCCGCAGGGCTCAGTGCTGAGACCCCAGCTCTTTACAATATACATCAATGATTTGGATGAAGGAATTGAGTGTAATATCTCCAAGTTTGCAGATGACACTAAACTGGGTGGCGGTGAGAGCTGTGAGGGGGACATTAAGAGGCTGCAGGGTGACTTCGACAGGTTAGGTGAGTGGGCAAATGCATGGCAGATGCAGTATAATGTGGATAAATGTGAGGTTACTTTGGGGACAAAAACACAAAGACAGAATATTATCTGAATGGTGGCAGATTAGGAAAAGGGGAGGTGCAACGAGACCTGGGTGTCATGGTTCATCAGTCATTGAAAGTTGGCATACAGGTACAGCAGGCGGTGAAGAAGGCAAATGGTATGTTGGCCTTCATAGCTAGGGGATTTGAATATAGGAGCAGGGAGGTCTTACTGCAGTTGTACAGGGCCTTGGTGAGGCTTCACCTGGAATATTGTGTTCAGTTTTGGTCTCCTAATCTGAGGAAGGACGTTCTTGCTATTGAGGGAGTGCAGTGAAGGTTCACCAGACTGATTCCAGGGATGGCTGGACTGACATATGAGGAGAGACTGGATCAACTGGGCTTTTATACACTGGAGTTTAGAAGGATGAGAGGAGATTTCATAGAAACATACAAGATTCTGACGGGATGGGACAGGTTAGATGCGGGTAGATTGTTCCCAATGTTGGGGACGTCCAGAACCAGGGAACACCATCTTAGGATAAGGGGTAGGCCATTTAGGACTGAGATGAGGAGAAATTTCTTCACTCAGAGAGTTGTTAACCTGTGGAATTCCCTGCCGCAGAGAGTTGTTGATGCCAGTTCATTGGATATATTCAAGAGGGAGTTAGATATGGCCCTTATGGCTAAAGGAATCAAGGGGTGTGGAGAGAAAGCAGGAAAGGGGTACTGAGGGAATTATCAGCCATGATCTTATCGAATGGCGGTGCAGGCTCGAAGGGCCGAATGGCCTATTACTGCACGTATTTTTTATGTTTCTATGTTGCAGCACCAGGTCATGTGCAACTCTGCCTGTTGCTATAAAGGTCACTGTGGCTCTCAATTTCTACACCTCCAAAGCATTCGAAGCCAAAACTTGTGACATTAGCAATATCATTCAATTTGTTGTGCATTGCTGCATAAGGCAGGTTATAGATGCCCTCTCTGAAAAGCACAATCAATTTATCACCCTTCCAATGGATGCAACTAAACAAGAGGGAAACGCATAACTTTCCACTCATTTCCTGCCCACGTGGATTTATGTCATCAGCAAATCTCATACTTCTTGACTCCATATTCCATATCATTCAGAAATATTTTAATATCAGGAGTAAAAAAGAGGGGGAAATATTAGAGGTTTTTGAAGGCAGGGGGGAGAGAGACCCAAGATGGAGGTGATTGGGGGTGGGGGGGGGGGCGGGGGGGGAGGTTGTAGGGCATTCCATAGGCCAAAGCATAATGCCTGAAGAAACAGTTACTTATGGTGCAGCAAAAGTTACATTTCTTAACAAAATTATACATAAGATAGTGAAAACAAATACGAAATAATACCAGGTAAACCTTCTCTAGTGTGTACTGACACAGTTTAGACAGTCTGCTAACAGGGAAGTAAAACTAAAGGTGTACCTCAAAAGAACATCATACAACAGAATGAAGGAAAAACAAAATGGCAAACAGTTGCACAAATGTCGAAGAGACAGAGACCATTGGTGATTAATTTCTCCTGGGTGATAGAAATTTAGCATCAGTGAGATCACACTGTCCCAAACTGTTTCACTTAAAAGAGCAACATTTTTGACAGTGTACTTCAGTATAAAGTTTTCCATCTATATAGGTATTATATGAAAAAAATATTATAATTCTGATCTGTTTCTCCCCCCTCTCCCAGGATATCCTCTACTTCATGTCTCCACATACAACTGGAAGCCATTTGAGTAGCATCAGGAACAAAGGAAAGCCCATAAACCAACATCTGGGGCAGTCCTGAATGTTAATTGGAAGACATCAAATATAGATATTAACACAAGAAATAAAAGATGTTTTTTTTTAAAACCATTTGTAACAACTTTAATGTTTTTCCATTTAGAAAACCAATCTAGATTTACATTGACTGTAATCGGGCAAAAGTTAAATGACTTGACGTATACAATAAATGTTGGGCTAGCTAATAATGACAGAAAAAAAATTTGGTCTGAAATTATTGTCTAAAATGTTACTTTGCACTCAAATGAGAGAAAAGAAATGGTCATATAATTTCACAAAAACATTTTTAAGCCAAGTTTCTGTAATAAGTAAATAGGCCAAAATTAATTTTCTGTAAGGTTATCTCTCCTAGGCACTGTTTTGTTTTGACATTTTGTGAGTAAGGCATTTTGCAAGTATTGTTATCACATTCACTGTCTAACCTTTTGAGGACTACAATATTGTTTCACATCATAATCAAGAATAAAACAGGCTACAATTATTTTGGTTTAATACAAGAATGCTATGAATTATTAAATATTACATGTTTTGAAAATGTGATTAGTTCTACAATGTAATATTGTTAGAAATGTAGGTAATCATTTTGTAGATATGTGAAACAAAAGATGTATGCATTCTGAACAGCAATGGTTATTTCAGTACTCAAATGGTTATCGATTCTATGAACCAATTTCAGTTCTTCATAAAATGCAACCATTGCCTTTCCTTACATCATTCAGTAAAAATTCAAACACCTGTATCAGTCCTTTCTGACAGAATCACTGTTTGTTTCTCCTTCACAATACAACCAATACAATGAAAATACGTAAAGTGCAAAACATCCTATAAAATCATAATGATAAATAGTAACTAGAAACACAACAAACAAAACAAAATAGCAAACTTTCCATACCGTGTTTTTTAAAGTAATTTCATCTGCAAATGGCTCACTCCGTAACCATAATTCCTCACTTTCAACATTACTATCACAAGCTTCACTTGCCTGCTCATTCTCGACAGTTTTCTCATTACATTCTTCTGATTCTAACCCTTCAGAATATGGATGGATATTACGAGCGACATCAATGTTGGTTTCCTTTTCCTCATCCTCTTCAACTGGTGAACTAATCAAAATGACTGGACCTAAGGGTTTGTGATGGCTACGTGGCTCAGAATTCTGTGGCAGGGTGGTAACTCTATTTTCCTCCCCTCTTGTATCACTTGAAGTGTATGGGGCTGAGCCTAGCATTGTAATATTTTTAGGCCTTACTGCATTTTGATTTCTGCTCTCATTTGTTTGCATCTGTTGAGAATCATAAAGCATTTCTACCTTTTCAAGACTATGGGCACCTATTGATTCAGAAAATGTATCAGTTGTTTCTCTTTCACTGTCCATAATAGCTTCATTGTCTGTCCCACATTTTTGCTTATCGACTACCTCATACGCTAAACTTGTTTCATGACCTGCTTCATCTTCTGCTATCTGTTCAGGAGCAGACACAACTTCCTTTAAAGTTTGAGATACAATAGTAACAATATGTAACTGGGTATATCCCAGTGATCTTGATTCATCTGTTCCACCATAGTGTTGCAATATGTTTTTTATACTCGATGCTTCTCCTCCCTTAAGACCTGCTTTTCCCACCTCTGTATACTCCTTAACATCTGGTACACTGTAGTTATGTTTAAAATCCATTTCTGAAACATTACAATTCTGTGTAAAGTCTATATCCTTCCCATTCTCTTTCTCACTGTAATGCACATTTTCTTCTCGGAGCTCCGCGAGTTTAGTAGCCAACTGTTTTCCAACCTCTGAGCGCACTTCATGATTGTCTGTTATTTTAAGTTCCACAGATTCAAAAATATTTTCAGGAATCCTTTCATTTGTATCAGTGACTTGACAAGAGATTATTTCTTCTGCTTCCTCCTGAAGATCAGGAACTATCTTCATTGAATCAGCAAGACCTTTCTCAACATCTGCAGTAATTCTGACTTCACTTTGATTCTCGACAACCACTTGAAAATCAGCAATCACTTTTTCTGCAACTTCTGAAGATTGTATGCAACTACAACATACATCTGGATATTTTATATCTTCTGAAATTGGTATTGATGTCCTTATATCCAGACTTATTGTAGGAGTTGCTTCTTCCTCTATGTTCTTTTGAGGAGCATCAGATGCATCCTTTTCCATCTGTACACACACTGTGCTAGCTTCAGTTGTATGTTCACCAAACTGTGAAACACTTTTTGCAATTTGTTCATGAGTAATGGTGATTTTTGAAGGTTGTTCATGCTTTGATGTTAAGTGAAAAGCTGTGGTCACCTCCTGGATCGACTCTGAAAATTGTACATTACTTGGCGAATGCTGTATGGCTTTTCCTTTTTGTGATACAGATGTGGTAGCTCTTCCATCATCTCCAGTAATTTCAAACAAAGCTGCTTCTATTGCTTCCTTTACTATTGCATTAGCTAACGTACGCGATGGAGCACTAATGCACTGCTCTGCAATTTGTGTGGCTGCTATTTCATTTTCTTTTTCTTCATTAGCACTATCCTTTGAATGTTTTGAATCAACATCTGGAATTTGTGTCAGAATCTTATTCATTTCACAAGGGTCTTGATATATTTCTTCTTCTAAAGATCCCTGCAGAGTAGGGATTTCTGTAGTCATTGCTGTAGTCTCAATATTTGGCACATTTGTAACTTCCAGCTGTTTATCTGATGTGGGTTGAAGACAAGTCCCAAACTCCATTCCTGCATTTTGATACTTTCCACTATCTGAAGCACTCTGCGTATTTGTACATTGCAAGAATTCTGTGACATCTGCGGTGTCTGTTGCAATTCTTCTGTCATTTGAGTACATATCACAAGAACTTTCTTCTTTTGGAGCAACTTGAAATGCAATGGCTATTTCTTTTCCATTCTCTGAATGGTTTGTAACTTCGAAAGGATCACTAAATCTTTTTTTTGCACTAACCTTGGGAGCTTTTTTAGTTGGATTTTGCTCTTGCATTCTTTCTGCTCCCTTGATTGGTAAATTAAGTTTTTCAGAAAAATCATTTTCTTTCTTTACATCTTCCAAATTTTCAGCTTCAATGTAATATTGGGGTGGTTCTTGTGTCTCATTTATTTTTGCACGGAAAACCTTTTTTTCCTCTGATGAGGTTGATCTGTGGAATGAAGAATTGATTCTATCTGACTCAAATTCTGAGTCGGTGTTGGTGCATACTGCAGAAACAGGGATGGACTCTGATTCACTGATAGTTAATGTATCGCCAATTAAATAACCATATTCACCACTTTGATTTTCAGCATCTGTGTTCTCTTGTAGTAAATTTACAGTGTTTGGTGTATTACTGTGGAGCTCATCACATCCATCTGTAACCCCCTGAATGATTACTAAGTTATCCAGCATATCATTAGCAGAGACACTGTCTGTGCTGTTTTCTGAGAAACTATTTATTTCTTGTTCCGGTTTAGTTGATGTATCAATTACATGCGATGTAACAGCTTTATTCCTTCTCTGAGAGAGAGGAAATCTGCCTTCATGTAATAAATGTGCTTCATTCATACAAAACAAATCAGAAGCTTGGGTCATTATGTTGCCCTTGCTTGTTACATTAGCACTATCTGTTTGTACTGTTGCATTGATACTTCCCTTGTGATTTTGAATTGACAGATTGGAAGTGTTTCTGTTACTGTCTAAGAAGATTCCAACCCACTCAGATTCATTCTCTTGCTTTACCTTGTTCTCGGTGAAGCTGTTTACACTTGTAATCTTGATGTGTTCAACTTCTAATTCATTCTGATGATTAATTGGTGATTCACTGACTGGAGTAGCAGTCTTCTCATTTTCTTCTTCAACTTGAGACTGTGATCCATCCATCAGTGTTGAGTTCTTTTCCTGTCCTCTTGGGGTAGTCAGTGAAATGTGCAATGGAAGATGTACCTGTGAAAATAAATAATTAATAGAAAATTACCTGAACACATTATGCCTTCATCAAAACTATTTACATACATTTAATAATAATATTTAACACTTGTGAATACCCACAAGCATAGCCATGAAAACAAAAATCTCATGAAATAAATGACCACTTAAATCAAATACTGGATCAGCTTACTATGGAAATGTAAGCTCTCCCCAGTTCAAAAAGGTAATAGATTTGGGAGCTTTAAATCTGCAGTCCCAAGCAAAATATACTCAATACCCATATTACTGACTACATAAACTAAATGACCCTGTGCTCCATACCAGGTGCAAGCTATTAATCAGACCCCAACCAAAGAGTTCTTTAAACTCTGTCCATAACTGCTTCATCTGGGAAGAGTTAGGAATACAAGAAGAAAAAGTTCCCTCGCTATGATATCTAAGTAATATATGATAAACTGTGGCTCAGTGAGAAAATCAACTTCGGCTAATGGGCTTGAAAGAAACACTTTGATAAAGTACATCAGGAAATGTCAAAATAAGTTAGAAATTCCTTTTTATTACAAAGAATAAAAAAGGTAGAGAGTGGTTTGAAGCATCAATTTGCTCCACAGAATGCTTGATTAAAAACCAAATGGTCGAATTTAATGCCAAGCAGGTTTTAGGTGGGCGGGAGTGGGGTGAGTCCAAAACATACTTACTGGGCTTGGCTCTTTTAACTCCCAGGCCTCATCTACATGCCGCTGGTCAGCTGCCCACATGAAATGGGCAGAAAGCGGCAGCTGGCCAGCAGCTAGGAGAGGAAGTTCAGGCAGCTGGAACAAAGATGGTCATCTAAGTTGTGTTTCGCATGGTCTTGCTGGGGGGCAGTGGGGAGAGAGAGTGGTATCCAGGGCAGGGGAGGCTGTGACTTTCCTGTGGGGCCCAGGGAAACACTCCTGCTCTTTCGCGTTCCACAAAAGAAAGATTTACTTATGCCTTGCGAGGGCCTCTTCTGTCTGCAGCTAAGTCACAGAAGCTTCCCCACCCACACCCTAGTTACAATGCAATCAGGGTCTCATTAACTAAATAGCATCATGGTTTGCATAAATTCATGAGGTGCCTCTTCCACCAACAGAACCCTGCAGGTTAAACGGTTAAGTAACCGGCTCGTTTTTAACTGCACCTTTTTCTTTTCCCCTCTCTCCAACAGTAATGTTGTATCTCTTCCTCTCCTCCTCTCTCTCAAGTTGTTGATCCAGCAGACCTCTTCCTCCTCTCCTGGAGACTCACTGGTTGCAGGCAGGCAGGCAGACAGCAGTTGCAGCACTTCCTTCCACCAGGCTCACAGTTCCCAAGTGGCTAAACCACTCCAACTCAACAGCTCCACAACTATTTTTAGTTGAAACTATAAATCAAGTGCCCCCTTATTAAAGGGGCACCAAAACCGACAAATTTAACAAATTTAACTTTTAACATTAGTGGATCAAATTAAAATTTGGTTGCTGGGGGTGATGATGGACTCCAGTCCCTCAGAGGCCCACCTCTCGCGGAAGGCTGCGAGCGTGCTGGTGGATACCGTGTGCTCCATGAATGGAGAAATTGAACGCAGGAGGGAGAAGCGAATAGTTTGTTGATTGGTTGACAGCAGTGTGAATGTTGCGAGCAGTCTGTGGTGGCAGCAAATGTTTACAACACCTGGTATTCCCAGTTGGTCTCCCTTCCAAATATTTAACCAAGCCTTATTCTGCTTAGCATCTAAAAGCAGGCTTTTTCAGAGTAGCATGGCCATAGGTTATTTTTAACTAGACTCCTGACCTGTTTCTACCAGGTGGGTAGGGTTAAAATTGACCCCCCAAGAGTAGATTTCAAAAGTGGAAAGATTGAGTAGATTATTAGAAAACCAATTAGACACAATGGTATACAATTGAGTTGATTGATCAATCATTTATGCCTCAATTTAATTGAACAAAATCATCTAGCTAAGTATTAACTCATAGCTCATCCAACAATTTTCTTTGTTACTTGGTGAAAAATCTGATTTTGTGATTGGTCAAACTGGATAATGTATAGAATCCGATATTTGTTAAAATTACAGAATGTTTGTTGTAATTGTTAAATTAAACGATGTTTTTATGTCCACTTGCCCAGCTCAATATTCTATAAGAAAGGAAAAACTTGCATTTATATAGCGCCTTTCATGATCACAGGACACCCAAAGCACTTCATAATTAAGTACTTTTGAAGTATAGTCACTGTTGTAATGTAGGGATATGTGGCAGTCAATTTATGTACAGCAAGATCCCATAAAAAGAGACAAAATAAGAGTCTTACTAACACGCCATGGCACACCATCTTGCCAACCAGAGGAGGCGGGGGTCCCCAATGGAGTGCTCTCTACGCGGGAGTCCTCCCTTTATTTATTGGGGATTTGGCCTCAAATTTCTGCGGTCTGGAAGAGTCCGTGTTCCATGTTTTTATGGAGTGTGTCAGGTTGCAGCCCCTGTTCCAATATTTGAAGAGGCTGCTCCTCAAATTCTGGTTGCACTTCAGCCCCACACTCCTGATCTTTGGGCATCATGTGCGGAGGGGAGTGGGCAGGTCAGAAGGCCACATCGTAGGACTGCTCCTGGGCATGGTCAAGGTGGCCATTAACCGGTCCAGGCAGCGGGCGGTCAAGGAGGTCGTTTAGCCCGACTGCCTGCCTCTCTTCCGAGGTGGACGCCAGAGGGACTGGAGTGCATCATCACCCCCGGCAACCAAATTTTAATTTGATTTAAGGTTTTGTTAAAGTTTAAAATTGTTAATTTTTGGGTTCTAGTGCCCTTGTCAAAAGGGGGCATTTGATTTAAGTTTCAACAAAAATAGTTGTGGAGCTGTTGCACTGTGAGTGGCTTAGCCAGTCACATGATGTTCACAAGACTCAATTTAAAAAAAATTAAAGAAAGAGTCTTACTCAAACAGTTTTAGTGATATTGGTTGAGGGATAAATATTAGCCAATAAAACAGGGAAAACTCTCCTGCTCTTTTTCAAATAGTGCCATGGGATCAAGAAGGAAGGTGGGATTTCAGTTTAATGTCTCATCTGAAAAATAACACCTCTGACAGTAAAGCACTCCCATAGCACAGCACTGTAGTGTCAACTGTGATTAAGTCCTGAAATGGGCCTTGAACCAACAACCTTCTGACACAAAGGTGAGAATTCTGCCACTGCACAAAGGCTAAAGTGTGCTTTCATGGTATTTAAATGGCTGTTTAATAAACTTCAAATTTTGCATGTTTATAAAAGATTGAAGACAGAAAGAATTAGCTATTTTAGTGGTTTAACTAGTTAACCTATTGTTTTGCAGCAAACACTTAAAAAAATGCAAACAAAACAAAATATAAAATTATTGCATTATTTAGTATTAGCTGAAAGTCACATTTAAGACAGACAGAAATTTGCATAGCTAATATATTATTTATAATTTCAATACGAAAAGAGGATTTAAAAGGCCATTTCACATAAGATGTGCCATTTTATCTGACAGATTCATAAGAGTGAAAACTTTTAATCAACACACTTTACTCATTTTTATTTGGAATCAAATCTTCACACACGTAGGGCCCAAGTTTCGGCCTCAGTTGCTCCTGATTTTTTTGGAGCAACTGGTGTAGAACGGAGTATCTTAGAAATTCTAATTCTCGGCATTTAGTTTGCTCCAGTTCTAGTCAGTTAGAACAGTTTCACTTTGGAACAGAATTTTTTTTTCAAAAGGGGGCGTGTCCGGCCACTGTTTTCAAAGTTTCGGCAGTGAAAACTTACTCCAAACTAACTTAGAATGGAGTAAGTGAAGATTTTTGTATGCTCGAAAAAACCTTGTCTACACTTTAGAAAATCAGGCGTAGGTTACAAATCAGGCGTAGGGAATGGGGGGGGGGGGTGTTTAAAGGGAAGTTTACAAACATTAAACACTTCAGTTTTACAAATAAAGAGCCATCATCAATAATAAATGATAAAAACATGAATAAATCAACCAATAAATCAATCAAAAAAAATTAATAAAAAATATATTTTTTTAAATCAATAAATAAAACATTTTCTACTTACCGACTGCAGCACTGGGAGCCCTCCAACAGCGTGCTGGGATGCCCCCCCCCCGCCAGTATGTCTCTGTCAGTGTCTCTATCTGTCTGTCTGTCTGTCTGTGTGTGTCTCTCACTCTCTGTCTGTCAGTGTCTGTGTTTCTGACAGCGAGGGGAGGGGGAGGAGGGGGGTAGAGGGAGAGGGGAGGGATGGGGAGAAGGAGGGGAGGAGGGAAGGGGGAGGAGGAGGAAGGGGGGGAGGGGGAGATGGGGGAGGGGAGATGGGGGAGGGGGGAGGGGGGAGGGAGAGAAGGGCGGAGGGAGAGAAGGGGGGGAGAAGGGGGAGAGGAGAAGGGGGAGGAGAGGGGAAGGGGGGAGGAGAGGGGAGGAGAGGGGAGGAGGAAGGGGGGAGGAGGAAGGGGGGAGGAGAAGGGGAGGGGGGAGAGGAGAAGGGGGGAAAGGGGAAGGGGGGAGGGGAGAGGAGATGGGGGGAAAGGGGAAGGGGGGAGGGGAGAGGAGAAGGGGGAGAGGAGAGGAGAGGGGGGGAGAGGAGGAAAAGGAGGAGAAGGGGGAAAGGGGGGGAAAGGGAAAGGGAAGGGGGGAGGAGAAGGGAAGGGGGAGGAGAAGGGAAGGGGGGAGGAGAAGGGTGAGGAGAAGGGGGAGGAGAAGTTGGAGGAGAAGGGGAGGGGAGAGGAGAGGGGGGAGAGGGGAGGGGGGAGAGGGGAAGGGGAAGGGGAGAGGAGAGGGAGGGGAAGGGGGGAGGGGAGAGGAGAGGGAGGGGAGAGGAGAAGGAGGGGAGAGGAGGAGAAGGGGGGAAAGGAGGAGAAGGGGGAAAGGAGGAGAAGGGGGCAAAGGAGGAGAAGGGGGGAAAGGAGGAGAAGGGGGGAAAGGAGGAGAAGGTGGGGAAAGGAGAAGGGGGAGAGGGGAAGGGGGGAAAGGGGGGGAAAGGAGGAGGGGGGGAAAGGAGGAGGGGGGGAAAGGAGAAGGGGGGAAGGAGAAGAGGGGGGGGAGGCTGAACGGGCCGGGCCCGGCCGGGCCCAAGACTTCGGGCAGGGCCCGTCCCCAGCACCAGATTTACTGGTAGATGGCGTTGGGTCGGGTTGGGTCCGGGGTCCGGGGTCGGGAGCGCAGGTCGGGTCGGGGGGGGCGGAGGGAGATCGGTTTGGATCGGGTCAGAGGGAGGGAGGGAGGGAGAGGGAGGTCAGGTCGGGTGGGGGGGGGGAGCGCGGGTCGGGTTGGGTCGGGTCGGAGGGAGGGAGGGAGGGAGAGGGAGGTCAGGTCGGGTGGGGTGGGGAGGGTAGCGTGGGTTGGCTTGGGTCGGGTCGGGTCCGGTCTGAGTGGGGGGGGTGGGGGTCGGGAGCGCGAGTCGGGTCGGGGGGGGGGTGGTGGGAGGGAGGGAGGGAGAGAGGTGAGGTGAGGTGAGGTCGGGTGGGGGGGGAGCACGGGTCGGATCCAGTCCGGGGGGGGGTGAGGCGGGAGTCGAGTCGGGTCGGGAGGAAGCAGGAGCTGGGCATGGGAGGCAGCCTTAAGCACGCAGCCCCAGTGAGGCCATCCGGCCAGGGCTAGGGGCTGCGTGCTTCGGGCCCCTCCCACACAGTTTTGAGCACCTGGAGCTACTGCACATGCGCGCCCACTGTAGCGCGCATGTGCAGAAGTCCCGGCACTGTTTTCAGCGCAGGGACCTAGCTCCGCCCCCAACTGTTCGTGCTGCGCCGCACCTGACTCAAGAGGACCAGCAGGGAGCCGGAGAATCTGTACGTTTTTTTTAGGCGCACTTTGTGGCGCGAAAAACGGGCGTCCAGGTTGGGGCTGCGCCGTTCTAGGCGTGGCCCGAAACTTGGGCCCGTAGTGAGGAAGTTAAATTACCATGTAATAGAAATTGACAGTATTCTATGTTCCATTGAATAGCATACCCCTGACGAACAATGCATACTATCTTATAAAAATCAAGTACAATTATAATAATGGTTGTACTTTGTATATAAACAATTGATTACAGTAGACAATGTGGGATCTCTATATAAGGTCCCAGCTTTGGTTCATAAGAGACTTGGACTGCTTATGGAAACTGCCAAAAAACTGGAACAGCCAATTTGAAATGTTAATGAATATGAATTGACAGTGGAGCAAACAATTCTACTCCTTCTTAAAACCAGACAATTGGGGAAACCATTATGGGACAAAACATCATCCATGATATGGAGGAAATAGCTAATATCCAGGCATTAATATCTCATTTCAAAAGGTGTAAGATCTATTAAAATCTCATTTTATGGGTCTAAAACGGGCATAGCAATAATAAATTTAGTAGGACAGAATCCTGCAGCTGACCGGCATGGGCATTTGGGCCACTACTAAATTAGTCGAGGCCTTTTTTAGGCGGCAATGCACAAGCTCAGATTGGTATTTCTGGGTCTGGATCAGCCTAACCAATGGTTCTTAAGCGAACCGTTGGAGGTCATTCCGAAGAAGGCACAAAAACTTCCAGGAATATGGTATTTGTTGAGTTGGAAGGAACAGGAGTGCTTCTCCTGGCTCCACAAAACAACTGCAGGCCCCAGCGGTCTGCCCTTGACCCCTCCCAATCATTTTCCCTCCTCCCAGACTTACTTGTGGGCCTCAGCGCAGGGCGAAGTTGGTAAGGCCCTGACAAACTAGTTGCTTTGGGGTGCCTGATTGACACCAGTATCTCACCTAAATTATTATGATAAAGCCCAAAAGGTGAATTTAATTCGATCCTCTCAATTCCAGCACACTGTTGCACCATGTCACTGGAATGGCACCTAGTTTGGGGTGCTAGCAAATTTAGGCCCCACAATTTCTAAAAATTGATTACCCCCTCTGGACTGAACCTTCACAGTGTTTTTGCTGATGAGCATCTCACTGTGTCTTTAGCTTATATATATATATTACTTAACCTATAAATAAATGTGATAAAGTAGTTTTAACCAGCGCACATTAGTCTGATAGCGTGACAGTAGTTATTTTGAAAAGAATGGACATTCAGCATATTCTTCAGAAAGCAATATACTCCCATTAGATGTTAATTGCTAGACTTGGGCATGCTAATCCATAAACGGCACGTATAAGGTCACAGGTTTTGGTTCGCAGAACACATGGACTTCTTATGGAAACTTCCATCTAGCCATGACACAAGTTAAAAATGTGGTCAAAAGCTTAAATGCCAATAATCACCTGCCAATCCAGTGATGGACAGTGAGGGAAAGAAAAAGATGAATATGTGTTGCCTAGTAGTGTAATAGGAGAATGTCTCTGTGGAATGAGTTTATATTAAATTCCTTCCAATTTTTTGATGAGGTATCCAAACATATCTGATCTCCTAAACCTATAATTCACTTGCTTGTTTTCACACCTCAAATTGGGGGTGGTCTGACTTCCAATTTCATATTCTACACCCCCAATTTAGCACATTACAAATTAAGAAGTCAATAAAAATACATAGAATTGCAGTCCAAAACACTATTAGCAGAATTCCCTCCCTATTTAAAAAATTTCACAAAATCTGCATCCAAAAATAAAATAAGGTATATTGCATTTCATTCTAAAATATCTTCCATGTGCTTTTCTTTTATCCTTGTTTCTTATTTCCATAATTTAATTAGTCACATGCTGCTATTACCCACTCAGCCCCAAATGGGTCATTGCCTGCTATTATAAGGCTTGTTTTAATTCAGGCAATCCAGCACTTAATTGGCCAGATAATAGAAAACAGAGGGTAGTTATCAATGATAATTGTTCTAATTGGTAACCAGTGACCAGTGAAGTCCCCAGTGATCAGGCCTTGGACCCTGGTTGTTAAGATCTTGATGAGATTATTGTAAGCATACTGTCTAAGTTTGAGGATGGCACAACTTTGTCTGGGTAAGCAGTATGTTCCACTGAACGTAATAACATTCAAAGCAATCTATAAATACCTAGCAGTTTGAGCCGATTAATTCCAGATGACATTTCATATTGAGAAACATAAGGTTATCCATTTGCTTTTAAAAATAAAAAGTATGATCACACATTAAAGGATATTTTGTTATTAAGATGCAACAGGACTAAGAACTAGGAGTGCGGGTTCACCAAATGTTGAAAGTTTGATCAGAACTGGTCAGGGTAGCCATGAGGAAGAGTTCATAGAGTGCATAAGGGATAGGTTCCTTGAGCAGTATGTAACGGAACCAACCAAGGGGCAGGCTATCTTAGATCTGGTCCTGTGCAATAGAAACATAGAAAATAGGTGCAGGAATAGGCCATTCGGCCCTTCGAGCCTGCACCGCCATTCAATGAGTTCATGGCTGAACATGCAACTTCAGTACCGCATTCCTGCTTTCTCGCCATACCCCTTGATCCCCCTAGTAGTAAGGACTACATCGAACTCCTTTTTGAATATATTTAGTGAATTGACCTCAACAACTTTCTGTAGTAGAGAATTCCACAGGATTAATTAACAATCTCCTAGTAAAGGATTCCCTTGGAATGAATGATCATAGCATGATTGAATTTCAAATTCAGATGGAAGGTGAGAAAATTGGATCTCTAACCATCGTACTAAGCTTAAATAAAGGAGACTAAGAAGGTATGAGGGCTGAGTGGGCTAAAGTGGACTGGGAAAATAGATTAAAGTGTAGGACGGTTGATGAACAGTGGTGTACATTTAAGGAGATATTTCACAACTCTCAAGAAAAATATATTCCAGTGAGGAGGAAAGAGCATAAGAGAAAAGATAGCCATCCGTGGCTAGCTAAAGAAATAAAGGACGGTATCCAATTAAAAACAAGGGCATACAATGTGGCCAAAACTAGTGGGAGGACAGAAGATTGGGAAGCATTTAAAAGCCAACAAAGAATGACTAAAAAAATGATTAAGAAAGGGAAGATAGACTATGAAAGTAAACTAGCACGAAATATAAAAACAGATAGCAAGAGTTTCTATAGGTATATAAAAAGGAAAAGAGTGGCTAGAGTAAATGTTGGTCCCTTGGAGGACGAGACTGGGGAATTAGTAATGGGGATCATTGAGATGGCAGAAACACTGAACAAATATTTTGTATCAGTCTTTATGGTAGAGGACACTAATAATATTCCGGCAGTGGATAGTCAAGGGGCTATAGTGGGGGAGGAACTTAACACAATCACAATCACTAAGGAGGTGGTACTCAGTAAGATAATGGGACTAAAGGCAGGTCCCCTGGACCTGATGGCTTGCATCCTAGGGTCTTAAGAGAAGTAGCAGCAGGGATTGTGTGCATTGGTTGTAATTTACCAAAATTCCCAGGATTCCGGGGAGGATCCAGCAGATTGGAAAACTGTAAATGTAACACCCCTATTTTAAAAAGGAGGCAGACAAAAAGCAGGAAACTATAGACCAGTTAGCCTAACATCTGTGGTTGGGAAGATGTTGGAGTCCATTATTAAAGAAACAGTAGCAGGACATTTGGAAAAGCAAAGTTCGGTCAGACAGAGTCAGCATGGATTTATGAAGGGGAAGTCATGTTTGACAAATTTGCTGGAATTCTTTGAGGATGTAACGAACAGGGTGGATAAAGAGGAACCAGTGGATGTAGTGCATTTGGACTTCCAGAAGGCATTTGACAAGATGCCACAGAAAAGGTTACTACACAAGATAAAAAATCACGGGGTTCAGGGTAATATATTAGCATGAAACATAGAAACATAGAAAATAGGTGCAGGAGTAGGCCATCCGGCCCTTTGAGCCTGCACCACCATTCAATAAGATCATGGCTGATCATTCCTTCAGTACCCTGTTCCTGCTTTCTCTCCATACCCCTTGATCCCTTTAGCCGCAAGGCCCATATCTAATTCCCTCTTGAATATATCCAATGAACTGGCATCAACAACTCTCTGCCGTAGGGAATTCCATAGGTTAACAACTCTCTGAGTGAAGAAGTTTCTCCTCATCTCAGTAGTAAATGGCTTACCCCTTATCCTAAGGCTATGTCCCCTGGTCCTGGACTTCCCCAACATCGGAAACATTCTTCCTGCATCTAACCTGTCCCGTCCCATCATAATTTTATATGTTTCTATGACATCCCATCTCAGCCTTCTAAACTCCAGTGAATACAGGCCCAGTCGATCCAGTCTCTCCTCATATGTCAGTCCTGCCATCCCAAGAATCAGTCTGGTGAACCTTCGCTGCACTCCCTCAATAGCAAGAACATCCTTCCTCAGATTAGGAGACCAAAACTGAACACAATATTCCAGGTGGGGCCCCACCAAGACCCTGTACAACTGCAGTAAGACCTCCCTGCTCCTATACTCTCATCTCCTTGCTATGAAGGCCAACATACCATTTGCCTTCTTCACCACCTGCTGTACCTGCATGCCAACCTTCAGTGACTGATGAATCATGACACCCAGGTCTCGCTGCACCTCCCCTTTTCCTAATCTGCCGCCATTCAGATATTCTGCCTTCATGTTTTTGCCCCCAAAATGGATAACCTCACATTTATCTACATTATACTGCATCTGCCATGTATTTGCCCACTCGCCTAACATGTCCAAATCACCCTGCAGCCTCTTAATGTCCTCCTCACAGCTCACATCGCCACCCAGTTTAGTGTCATCTGCAAACTTGGAGATATTACATTCAATTTCATCATCCAGATCATTAATATATATTGTAAAGAGCTGGGGTCCCAGCACTGAGCCCTGCGGCACTCCACTAGTCACTGCCTGCCATTCTGAAAAGGATCCGTTAATCCCGACCCTCTGCTTCCTGTCTGCCAACCAGTTCTCTATCCACGTCAGTACATTACCCCCAATACCATGCACTTTGATTTTGCACAACAATCCCTTGTGTGGGACCTTGTCAAACGCCTTTTGAAAGTCCAAATACACCACATCCACTGGTTCTCCCCTGTCCACTCTACTAGTTACATCCTCAAAAAATTCCAGAAGATTTGTCAAGCATGATTTCCCCTTCATAAATCCATGCTGACTTGGACCAATTCTGTCACTGCTTTCCAAATGTGCTGCTATTTCATCCTTAATGATTGGTTTCAACATTTTCCCCACTACTGATGTCAGGCTAACTGGTCTATAATTACCTGTTTTCTCTCTATCTCCATTTTTAAAAAGTGGTGTTACATTAGCAACCCTGCAATCCATAGGAACTGATCCAGTGTCGATAGACTGTTGAAAAATTATCACCAATGCATCCACTATTTCTAGGGCCACTTCCTTAAGTACTCTGGGATGTAGATTATCAGGCCCTGACAGAATTGACAGGCCTTCAATCCTGTCAATTTCCCTAACACAATTTTCCGCCGAATAAGGATATCCTTCAGTTCCTCCTTCTCACTAGACCTTCGGACTCCTAGTACATTGGGAAGGTTATTTGTGTCTTCCTTTGTGAAGACAGAACCAATGTACTTGTTCAATTGGTCTGCCATTTCTTTGTTCCCCATTATAAATTCACCCGAATCCGACTGCAAGGGACCAACATTTGTCTTCACTAATCTTTTTCTCTTGACATATCTATAGAAGCTTTTGCAGTCAGTTTTTATGTTTCCGGCAAGCTTCCTCTCGTACTCTATTTTCCCTCTCTTAATTAAACCCTTTGTCCTCCTCTGCTGTATTCTAAATTTCTCCCAGTCCTCCGGCTTGCTACTTTTTCTGGCTAATTTGTATGCCTCTTCCTTGGATTTAACACTATCCTTAATTTCCCTTGTTAGCCACGGTTAAGCCACCTTCCCCATTTTACTTTTACTCCAGACAGAGATGTACAATTGTTTAAGTTCGTCCATATGATCTTTAAAGGTTTGCCATTGCCTATCCACCGTCAACCCTTTCAGTATCATTTGCCAATCTAATCTCGCCAATTCGCGCCTCATACCATCAAAGTTACCTTTCCTTAAGTTCAGGACCCTAGTTTCTGAATTAACTTTGTCACTCTCCATCTTAATAAGGGGCGTCGCACAACAAGATTGCTAATTAGTCCCTTCTCATTACACATCACCCAGTCTAGAATGGCCAGCTCTCTGGTTGGTTCCTTGACATATTGGTCTAGAAATCCATCCCTAATACACTCCAGGAAATCCTCCTCCACTGCATTGCTACCGGTTAGGTTAGTCCAATTAATATGTAGATTAAAGTCGCCCATGATTACTGCTGTACCTTTATGGCACACATCCCTTATTTCTTGTTTGATGCTGTCCCCAACCTCACTATTACTATTTAGTGGCCTGTACACAACTCCCACTAGCGTTTTCTGCCCTTTTGGCTAACAAACAGAAAACAGAGAGTAGGGATAAATGATTCATTCTCGGGCTGGCAATCAGTAACCAGTGGGGTGCCACAGGGATCAGTGCTGGGACCCCAAGTATTTACAATCTATATTAACGACTTGGAGGAAGAGACTGAGTGTAACGTAGCCAAGTTTGCCGATGATACAAAGATGGGAGGAAAAGCAATGTGTGCGGAGGACACACAAAATCTGCAAAAGGACATAGACAGGCTAAGTGAGTGGGCAGAAATTTGGCAGATAGAGTATAATGTTGGAAAGTGTGAGGTCATGCACTTTGGCAGAAAAAAAATCAAAGAGCAAGTTATTATTTAAATAGAGAAAGATTGCAAAATGCTGCAGTACAGCGGGACCTGGGTTACTTGTGCATGAAACACAAAAGGATAGTGTGCAGGTACAGCAAGTGATCAGGAAGGCCAATGGTATCTTGGCCTTTATTGCAAAGGGGATGGAGTATAAAAGCAGGGAAGTCTTGCTACAGTTGTACAGGGTATTGGTGAGGCCACACCTGGAATACTGCGTGCAGTTTTGGTTTCCATATTTACGAAAGGATATACTTGCTTTGGAGACAGTTCAGAGAAGGTTCACAAGGTTAATTCCAGAGATGAGGGGGTTGATTTATGAGGAAAGGTTGAGTAGGTTGGGCCTCTACTCATTGTAATTCTGAAGAATGAGAGGTGATCTTATCGAAACGTATAAGATTATGAGGGAGCTTGACAAGGTGGATGCAGAGAGGTTGTTTCCACTGATGGGGGAGACTAGAACTAGAGAACATAATCTTAGAATAGGGGGCCACCCATTTAAAACTGAAATGAGGAGAAATTTCTTCTCTCAGAGGGTTGTAGATCTGTGGAATTCACTGCCTCAGAGAGCTGTGGAAGCTGGAACACTGAATAAATTAAAGACAGAAATAGACAGTTTCTTAAACGATAAGGGAATAAGGGGTTATAGAGAGCGGGCAGGGTAGTGGACCTGAGTCCATGATCTGATCAGTGATGATCGTATTAAATGGCGGAGCAGGCTCCGAGGGGCCGTATGGCCTACTCCTGCTCCTATTTCTTATGTACTTATGTTCTTATTATCTCGTGACAATTGTCAGGACTTCTGAGTCCATATTCAGTGTGTTATTAGACAATTAAAACTGTAAGTTATTGGAACCATATTATTGTCAGAACCCATCAGAAACCTTAAAATCAGACAACTACAAAGTTCAATATACAGAAACTTCTATAGTTAAGCCTTTTTTATCACAATATTTATTATGAACCTCTTATAATAACGAGTTTATGTAATGGCAATTTTACCAGTCATATCTGTGAAAGAATCTCAGTCGTATTGATGTGGTGAATTATTTGTGGTCTCCACAAATTTTAAGTATGTAGTGCCAATATAAATGAAAAAGTCATTAAATGCAGAAACCCTATTTTTTTTTAAAACAACCTACACTTTCAAAAAATTAATTTGGTGAATTGCTGTGCTGACAAAAGAGAACGACCCTGATGCTAAGGAATGGGGAATTTTCAATTTGTTGCACACAATGTCAACATCAAGCATTCCCTCAACATGGTTAATCTATAAGGAAAATTCCCTCTACTCTACCTCATCATTAAATCTCAAACCAGCTTTAGAAACACATGCCTACTATGCCAGTCTGACATTTCTATTTCCCACATTAACCAATTCTTTTTGAATCAAAGAAGGCCAATTTTCAAAATGTGTGCTCCCAGTAGGAGTACAGATTTAGAAAATTGGTCTTAGAGTGTCTGCTTAATATCTGACAGTTTTCTACAATAGACTCATATGTTTTAGAAATTGGGTTACAACTGAGCAAAATCATTTTACTTAGGAGCAGAACGGTTGACAGAGACTGATGATTTTGCTTCATCTAACTAGGATGAATTTGAACCAAGGTATATCCACCCTTCACATGCACACTTTTCAATCCAAAACTGAAATGCTAACATGAGCCCACAATTCAGAATCACAGTAGTTAGACACTTGTTTCATAATTCTTTGCTTAAGGTTTGAAGAGCTAGGATTTACCACCTATGCTTGAGTTTGATTATTTCTTTTTTTATTTACATTTTGTTTGCAGGATATGGGCGTCGCTGGCAAGACTGGCATTTATTGCCCATCCCTAATTGTCCTTGAGAAGATGGTGGTGAGCCGCCTTCTTGAACCCCTGCAGTCCGTGTGGTGAAGGTACTCCAACAGTGCTGACTTTGTCGCAGCGGTTTGTTGCAACTGAGTGGCTTGCTCGGCCATTTTAGAGGGCAGTTAAAAGTCAACCACATTTCTGTGGGTCTGAAGTCACATAAAAAGACCAGGTAAGGATGGCAGATTTCCTTCCCGAAAGAATATTAGTGTAACAGATGGGTTTTTAACGACAATCCAGTAGTTTAATGGTCACCATTGCTGACTTTTTAATTCCAGATTTAAAAAAAAAATTAATTGAATTTAAATCTCCCAGCTACCATGATGGGATTTGAACTCACGTCGCTGGATTATTACTCCTATAATGAACATACATCTTCACAGTCTTGGGGACTGAGGATAGGCAGATCATTTGAAGGACAAGATCTTGGCTGCATTACGAGTCCAGTAACATAACCACTATGCTACTGTTCCCCATAGGTAGGTTTCAAAGCAATGGATTGCTTAAATTAAAATGGAGGAAAAAACATGCCACTTTGTTATTTAAAGACTTGGCGGGCCGAAATTCATCAGCCCACTCCCCGCTGCCACCGACATTCCTCCTGAAGATCCGCCCAGTGCCACTTTCAGGGTGGCCTGGAGCGGACGGGAGGGGAGAGCCGCCATGAACCGCCCGCTGACATCAATGGACGGCCGAGTGGCGCAACTGAGCTCCCGCCCGCCAAGCTCCCAGATTCCTGTGGGCGGGAGTCGGCGGGACTCAGCGGCACAACGGGGGTGGATTGTTGTGTGGAGGCTGGTCTGTCCCCGATGGTGAGTATGAAGAACCTGAAAAAAGGTAAGTGAACATTTTAAAAACATTTTTCAACAGCGACTAACCTGCATTGGGTCCCCTGAAGGTCTTCCAATAGTTTTTTTATTTTGTGTTGGTGATTTTTTTTTCAGGTCTTCGACCCTCCGTGGGCCCGACTCCATCCTCGGCGGTACTTGGGCAGCAAGCGCCTCTGCTGCCGAGAATGAGACCTCCCGCCCGCTGCCACCCAGGTTGGTGGCATACATCACCCATTTTCCACCCGCCGACGTTCGAGGGACCTCAGCCATGAATATCCCGTCGAAAGCACCGTTCGGTACCTCGGCAGCCATCGGTGGGACATTGGGCGGCACTTGGGCGGGCGGTGGCCTTGATGAAAATTAGTGTAGAAGTAGTTGAGGAATTTATGACTCCTTTGCCAACCTTCCCAGCTGAAGGCAACAGACCGTGTTTGGGGTAAGGGGAAAAGGGAAATTGTAAAATGGGGTCAAAATGTAAATACAAAACATTATTTACAATGAGCAATAAATAAATATTCCTTACCTGGGTGTCTAGTTGTTGTTTACATTTTGCTTCTTTTTGTTTTGTATTTTCATCAAACAGGCTTTCAGTATTCCATTGCGTGATTGTGTTCGTTTCCAAAGTCTTCTCTCTATTTTCCTGTTGGGCTGTGTTTGGGTAAATTCAGAAACAATATCAACAACACGAGGAGATTTTTTACCAATATTAAATGAAATGCGTATACAGTTTAAAATGGAGCAATTTATACCTTCAGTACTTGGTAGCATCATAGGGATATCATCATCAGATGTTTCCAGGATCTCTTTGCTTAAAAAAAACATATGATACAATTTGTAAGAGCTATACAAGATAAAGCTTCTTGGATAAAGTTTAAAAAGACAATACTTTAATGTAGGAATGTTACTTAAGCTAGAGTTTCGAGGGAATTCTAGATTTCCCTTTGTAATCCCATCTGATATCAGGCAGGATCTCCGTGCTCTATTTCTCTTGTCCTGTCCCCACGAGGACCACTGCTGGCTGCTCCCTCCCTGCCAACTGCATGTAAATTCCAGCAAAGAGGACAGGACCCAGCATCCCATTTTCCTCCCATCTTCCCCTCTTACTGCTACTCCGCAGAACCACTTGGTAGAAAGTGACAGTAGACTGGCTTTGCTGGTGGGAAGGCCCCAAATTCTGTCAATGGAGGATGAGGGCCTAGTCAAGGCTTTCTCTCTCTCCAAATGGGGCACCATATACTTACCTATGTAAGCCATGGTTTCTGCCAAGGCCTACAAAACGACTATGTTTCTGCATCTTTAAGGTACCTTGCCATTACTTTTGATACTGTAGCACTGCTCTGCGCCACCACCCCGCCCCATCCTCCCAATTTCCATGACTTGCAATGGCAGGCTCCTTCTTGGTGGCAGAACTCCTGCCAAGAACTTGTCAAGAACCTGCCTTCTATGTGAAATAACCTCCAGCCCAGGAAAATGGATTGGGGTTATGACAGGGTCAAATGAGCAGGCAGTAGTCCAGTCCTACTGCTACTCTGTCCTGCAGAGACGAAAATCCCATCCACGATGTCCAAGAATATTATTGAACCTAAATTACTACTTGCAGCAAGTCTAAATAAATACCTTACTTGTAAGTCTCAATGCAGTTTAAACTGTATTGCAAGTATTAGGGAGGTCTAATTGGCTTAGGGGTCAATGTAACAGACTTGAAATTGATTTCCACCTTTCATGAATACCAAGCAGGGTATTGCAATAGTTACTGATGATATTAAAATTAAATGTATCCAGGATGCAGATAAACTGTCATCCACATACTCTCTAAATTTCAGTTAAACCTCTTCCACTGATCAAGTCTCAATTGTCTCTTCAACTTTCTGTTACCAATTGTCAGGTGAGACAATATTAACTTTAAAGCTTGCTGCAAGTCAGCTTGTCAAAATATAATGGACTTTCAATTAGCCAAATCATGGGGGAGACACAGATTCAGCCTGGATCTTTGAGAGGCTGCTTCTATTTAACAGTGATGTAGCATATCCTCAGTGCAGTGCCAAATGATGTGAAGTGATTTATATTTTTCCCCTTTGTAATATCATTACTGTAGAAGTGTAAAAATACAAGTAATAATGAACATACATCTTCACAGTCTTGGGGACTGAGGATAGGCAGATCATTTGAAGGACAAGGTCTCTGGCTGTCCTTCAACTAGACTCCTGCTTTGATTTCCCCATACAGGACAGATGGAATCCATTACTATTTTTCATTCATGCTGCATTTATATAACAACAGTCACTGCACTTCAAAGTAATTCATTGCATTGAAGCGCTGTGACACATTTCTGAGAGACATGATCAGGTGCTTTATAAAGGTAAATGTATTTAATTGTATACTGATAGATCCACTGCCTAGTACTCTTCTGTCTTTTGCAGCATTCAAACATTGCTGTCTGGCCTCACAGTGGCCCCAAGTTTCCCCAACGCCTGTTTCCAGCGCACTTAGCTGTGGTGCGCCGACCTTCTACTCCAAAAACGGCGCCAAATTCTCCCCGCTCCGTGGTACCGTCCTCGAGCTTGGCGATGGCGTGGCAAAAGTAGTGGGAGGTGGAGCTACAGCCCTGTGCCGAAAATAGTGCCAGCAGTTGTCCGCATGCGCAGTCTAGTCTTCTCGCCTTCCCAGCGCGTCCTGCTGGCTCGCCGTCCCGAGCCCTGGCTGAAGGGCTTGCCGGTGCGTTCTCCTGCCGGTGCGTTCTGTGAGTTCTCCTGCCTGCCTGCCTGCCGCGTTCTGTGAGTTCTCTCTCCTGCCTGCCTGCCGTGTTCTGTGAGTTCTCTCTCCTGCCTACTTGCAACGTTCTGTGCATTCTCTCTCCTGCCTGCCTGCCACATTCTGTGAGTTCTCTCTCCTGCCTGCCTGCCACATTCTGTGAGTTCTCCTGCCTGCCTGCCTGCCGCGTTCTGTGAGTTCTCTCTCCTGCCTGCCTGCCGTGTTCTGTGAGTTCTCCTGCCTGCCTGCCTGCCATGTTCTGTGAGTTCTCTCTCCTGCCTGCCTGCCGCGTTCTGTGAGTTCTCTCTCCTGCCTGCTTGCAACGTTCTGTGCGTTCTCTCTCCTGCCTGCCTGCCACATTCTGTGAGTTCTCTCTTCTGCCTGCCTGCCTGCCATGTTCTGTGAGTTCTCTCTCCTGCCTGCCTGCCGCATTCTGTGAGTTCTGCCTGCCTGCCTGCCTGCCTGCCACGTTCTGTGAGTTCTCTCTCCTGCCTGCCTGCCGTGTTCTGTGAGTTCTCCTGCCTGCCTGCCTGCCACGTTCTGTGAGTTCTCTCTCCTGCCTGCCCGCCGGTTTGTTCTCCTGGGTGAGTTCTCCCACCCCTATCCCCAGCTGAGTGGCCTCTCAGCCCACTGACTTCCCCGGCCCAGTATGAAGGTAGGACTTAAGTTTTATTTTTTTTTTAATTATTATTGATGGTTTTACTGCTTCATGAATGTTGTTGAGAATGTGTTTAGTGCTTTGCAAGGTCTTCTGTGCTTCCCTCCCTCCCTCCCCCACCCAATCGCTGGCTATCTGTGCTGATTTCTTAACTCTCCTTAAGATTTTTCTGTGCGGACAAAGTGGCCACATACGCTAGCCTAAGTTAGTTTTGAGCAACTATTAGCTAGCCAAACTGGCTTAAATGGCCAAAACAGGCGTAGGTGGCTGGTAATGCCCCCTTTTGAATAAAATTAAACTAAACTAAAAAAATTCCTGACTAACTCACTTACACTGGAGCAAATTAAATGTGCAGAATTGCGACTTTTAAGATACTCCAGAAAAACCAAGTTGCTCCAAAAATAATGGAGCAACTCCTGGGGAAACTTGGGCCTAATGTAACAAAGGCTGTATGTTGCCATTTGTACAATGACAGGACTGATTGGCTGAAGCTTGCATTAAGCATCTCGTGAGGGTATCCGCAATATCATGGTTAAATTGGGATATAGATTTTTCTTGGACGGTAGCATCAAATGGGTGATAGCGAATTGACAACCTGTTTTGCGCTCTGACCCAATTTTTTTCCATTGACTTCAATGATTTAGACAGAGGTGTGGATTCAAAATTTAATCCGCAAAGCACCATTAAAATCACAGATTATTAGTCAATAAAAATAGTGTTTGACATGTTATCCCCTATAAGGCATGAATACCATTATCATTCTAAAGTAACCTATCCTCCAACTCATGAAGAGCAACGCCATTGGAGATCTGATAGTACTCTACAATAAGTAAATAACCATAGAGCAAAAAAATACACACATATATATATATATATATAAAATGTTAAATATTGCTGTATTACTAGTACTGGAACACAAGGGCTGATTTTAACCCTATCTGCCAGACGGGAACCAAACGGACGGACAGTAAAATCGGTCGGTCGACTTAGGTGCCGATGTTCCGCATAGATTCCATTGTGCTCAATTTTACAAGGACACCCACCTAAAATCAGTGCAGTCCATCATTAAATATGCAGATCGGGGTCCGTTAATGTCAGCTGGCCATGGCTGCAATATTAACTGTGGCCTGAGTGGGGAAGTCATTGTCACTTTCCCGTTGGGTGACGACAGCAAGAAGAGGATCAAGGAGCAGAAGAGGCCATTTAAGGTTAAGTTTGTTTAACTTTCATTGTTGGGCTAGGTGTAGCAGGATTGCGGCTCTGGGTCCCACAAGGAAAGTTCAGACCTCCCCTGCCCTGGGCTCACTCTCCCCTTGCCTCACGCAAGACCCTCTATAAACCCCCTTTCCACGATCTACCTTCTCGCCGGCAAGCCTTCCCTTGGCCAGTGGCCTCCTGCCGTCCGAACCTCCGCTCCCATCCATCAGTCAGCTGCTACTTCCTACTCATTTTGGGCGGGTCAGTTGGCCAGCGGCATGTAGATCAGGCCCCCGGGCCTCACGCTGCCAATGTTGGGGAAAGGGCAGCTCGGTGCTCGATTTCTCCTGCCCGCCTGAATCCCACTCCAAGTTATAATCGTGGTTATTCTCACAATTCCTGCTTCTATCATTTCTCCTCCCCCACTTCCCAAAAGTCCTGCAAGGAGTATAGCGAATAAGGCGGGTGAGCTAAGAGCATAGGTAGACACTTGGGAGTATGACATTCTAGCCACTACAGAAACATGGCTGAAAGAGGGGCAGGTTTGGCAGATTAATATTCCTGGCTACAGGATTTTTAGACAAGATAGAGCGGGGGATTAAAGGGGGTGGGGGTGTTGCGGTACTAATTAAAGAAACTATTACAGTGGTGAGGAGGGATGATACGTTAGAGGGATCATTAACTGAGGCCATATGGGTCAAAATAAAAAAGGGGCGATCACACTGCTGAGAGTGTATTATAGACCCCCAAACATTGGGAGGGAGATAGAGGAGCAAATGTGTAGGCAAATTGCTGTGAAGTTTAAAAACTATAGGGTAGTAATAGTAAGGGATTTTAACTATCCAAATATTGATTGGGACAAATTTAGTGTGAAGGATATAGAGGGTGTGGAATTCTTGAAATGCATTCAAGAGAACTTTTTAGTCAGTATGTAGCAAGCCCAACATGAGAGGGGGCGGTCTTGGATTTAGTTTTCGGGAATGAAGCTGGGCAAGTTGAAGGGGTATCAGTGGGGGAGCATTTGGGTGCCAGTGACCATAATTCAGTCAGATTCAAGCTGGTTATGGATAAGGACAAGAAAAGGCCTGGAATAGAAGTTCCGAATTGGGGAAAAGCTAATTTTGCTAAGTTAAGGAGTGATTTGGCCAGAGTGGACTGGAAACAGCTACTTGTGGATAAATCGGTGTCAGAACAGTGGGAGGCATTCAAGGAGGAGATCCAAAAGGTTCAGGCCAAACATGTGTCCTTAAAGAAAAAAGCTGGGGAAAATAAATCTAGAGCCCCATGGATGTCTAGGAACTTACAGGAGAGGATTAAGAAAAAAAGGGATGCTTATGTCACATATCAACAGCTAAATACTTTAGAATCTTTAGAGGAATATAGAAAAATAAGAGGTAAAATTAGAAAGGATATTAGGAATGCTAAGAGCATGAGAAATTCTTAGCCAGTAAAATTAAGGAAAACCCTAAGATGTTCTATAAATATATTAAGAGTAACAGGGTAACTAAGGAAAGGGTAGGGCCTATTAGAGACCATGAGGGTAATCTTTGTGAGGAGGCGGAAGATATTGGTAGGGTTCTTAACGAATACTTTGCATCTGTTTTCACAAAGGAAAGAGGTTATGCAGATACTGTTATAGAGGAGGAGTGTGATATTCTGGATGAAATATAGTAAGAGAGGAAGTATTAAGGGGTTTAGCAGCTTTGAAAGTAGATAAGTCCCCAAGCCCAGATGAAATGCATCCCAGGTTATTGAGTGAAGTAAAAGAGGAAATAGCAGAGGCCTTGACCATCATTGTCCAGTCCTCTTTGGATCTGGGCATGGTGCCGGCAGATTGGAGGACTGCTAATGTAGTACTCTTGTTTAAGAAGGGGAAAAAGGGATAGGCCGAGTAATTACAGGTCTGTCAGCCTAACGTCAGTGGTGGGAAAATTATTGGAAAAATCCTGAAAGACAGGATAAATCTGCATTTGGATAGGCAAGGAATAATTGGGGTCCGTTGGCACAGATTTGTTAAGGGAAGATCGTGTTTGACTAACCTGATCAAATTTTTTGAGGAGGTAACCAAGAGGGTCGAAGAGGGTAGTCCGTACGATGTAGTATATATGGACTTTAGCAAGGCTTTTGATAAGGTGCGGCATGGTAGACTGATCATGAAGGTTAAAGCCCATGGGATCCAGAGCAAAGTGGCAAGTTAAATCCAAAACTGGCTTGGAGGTAAGAAGCAAAGGGTAATGATTGATGGATGTTTTTGTGACTGGAAGGATGTTTCCAGTGGGGTTCTGCAGGGCTCGGTACTGGGTCCCTTGCTTTTTGTGGTCTATATCAACGATTTAGATTTGAATATAAGAAGTATGATTAAGAAGTTTGCAGAGGAAACTAAAATTGGCCATGTGGTTGATACTGAAGAGGAAAGTCATAGGCTGCAGAAGGATATCAACCTACTGGTCAGGTGGGCAGAGCAGTGGCAAATGGAATTTAATTCAGAGAAGTGTGAGGTGATGCACTTTGGGAGAGCTAATAAGAAAAGGGTAGATGAACAAAGGGACCTTGGAGTGCTTGTCCACAGATCCCTGAAAGTAGCAGGCCAGATGGTTAAGGTGGTTCAGAAGGCATATGGAATGCTTGCCTTTATTGGCCAAGGCATAGAATACAAGAGCAGGGAGGTTATGCTTAAATTGTATAATACTTGGTTAGGCCACAGCTGGAGTACTGCGTGCAGTTCTGGTCGCTGTATTATAGGAAGGATAAGATTGCACTAGAGAAGGTGCAGAGGAGATTTACTAGGATGCTGCCTGGAATGGAGAATCTTAGTTATGAGGACAGATTGGATAGACTGGGTTTGTTCTCATTGGAACAGAGGAGGTTGAGGTGTACATAATATTGAGGGGCCTGGACATAGTGGATAGTAAGGGTCTATATCCATTGGTGGAGGGAGCTATTACGAGGGGGCATAGTTTTAAGGTGGTTGGTGGAAGGTTTAGAGGGGATTTGAGGGGGGGGTGGTATCTGGAACTCGCTGCCTGGAAGAGTGGTGGATGCAGAAACCCTCATCACTTTTAAGAGATGGTTGGATGGGCACTTGAAGTGCTGTGGCCTGCAGGGTTACGGACCTAGAGCTGGTAATTGCGATTAGACTAGATGACCTTTTGTTGGTCGGCGCAGATATAATGATAAGTACTGCATGGAATAGAATACGGGCAGTGTGATCTCCTGGACCAGTTTCAATCGCCTGGATGGGTCGGAGAGGAATTTTCCCAGATTTTTTCTCCCTGAATTGGCCTGGGTTTTTATCTGTTTTTTGCCTCTCCCCAGAGATCACTTGGCTCCAGTTGGGGTGGAATGTAGATGTGTAGATGTTTTTAGTATAAGGGATGTTGCAGTGGTATGGGGTGGACTGGTTGGGCTGGGTGCTCTTTGCCTTTCCGTTATTGTTGATGGGTTTGTATGTAACCTTTAGGGCTGCTGACGAACGGCCGTGCGGCTCTTTGTCGGCCGCGCAGACACGATGGGCCGAAATGGCCTCCTTCTGCGCTGTAAATTTCTATGTTTCTATGTTTCTAAAATATTTTCCATTCTGCGTGAAGTTAATCCTTTACTCATACAGTTTGACAGACCATCCAGTATCAGCAGCACATATTTAGAACAGTCATTATAGAACTTCAAGTGGGTGCTGCTGAGTCCCAAAATAGATTTGTTAGTTATTGAAACTCAGGCCTTACCCGAGCTACTATTGCAAAAAAATTGACAGATGTGTTTTGAGAATTTTTACAAACAAGCCCCTCCCTTCTCAGGAAGGTATTTGTGAAATTCACCAAAGAATTTTCAGATCTACATTGGTGAACCGAGGCTATGAAATTTGATACTTATTTGCCATGTCATCAGTTTTTAATTCTCATTGCAACTCCCAAAATAACATGATTTTTCAGCAACCAACATCTAAAATAAAGCTTTGCATTTTCATTTTAAAAGACAATTTAAAACATACAAAGTCCTTCACGGTTGTAGCTTTTAAAAACAACCACAGTGGGACAATCCCATTTGGCATTAGATTGCCTGAGATTTTGGTGGCTACGAGAAAAATTGCAGTAGTTTGATTCAAATGGTCACATTGTGGACAGCAGCAGGGTAGCAAATATATATTGCACTTCTGATTCGGTTAAAAAATATATTTAACAGATTCCTGGTAATAGAACCATAATTGCCAATAATATATGTATATATGAATGAAGAGTCTGACTGAACACTGTGAGCTCAAAGTATAAAGTGTGACTGTAGTCTTTTATTGCAGGTCACCAGAGTGCCTCTCCAGCCTGTGAGGCCTCCTTAAGTATCTGTGCTCCCAAGGGATTATGGGATCCCTTGGAGCTCCAGGGGATGAGCCCTCTGGTGGCTATACAAGATATATACACGTTTACATACACAACAACACCACCCCCGCCACCCCCCCAGCCAAAGTCCACAGTGTAACTATTTACAAGGTGAGTCGATCTGGGGCCCTTCTTGCCCTGGTTGATCGTCTTGGTGCAAATGCTGGTTTTGGTGAATCGTTTGTTGGGCCCTCGCTGGGCTGCTGTGCAGCTGGCCTTGCTGGGCTGCCTGGTGTGGTGAGTCCTGCTGGCTGCTGCAGGTGATGGGTTCTGCTTCGTGGCCAACCGTGGTGTCGGTTGCAACTGGTGTGTATATAGGGGTGTCAAAGAAGATAGGGTCCAAAGTTGGTTGCTCAGGATAGTCCGTGAATCTGAGTTTGATTTGGACCAAGTGTTTCCGGTGAATGAGTCCATTTGAAAGTTTGATCCGAAACATCCTGCTCCCCTCTTCGGCCACAACAGTGCCGGGAAGCCACTTGAGACCTTGTCCATAATTCAATACAAATACAGGATCATTGATTTCGATTTTGCGTGACACATTAGCGCTATCATGATATGTACTTTGTTGAAGCCGCCTGCTCTCTACCTGTTCATGTAGATCAGTGTGAACGAACGAGAGCCTTGTTTTAAGTGCCCTTTTCATGAGCAGTTCAGCAGGTGGAATCCCTGTGAGCGAGTGGGGTCTCATGCGGTAGCTAAACAGAACTCGGGATAGGCGAGTTTGCAGTGAGCCTTCAGTTACCCTCTTCAAGCCTTGCTTGATAGTTTGCACTGCTCTCTCTGCCTGACCATTTGATTCTGGTTTGAACGGGGCAGATGTAACATGTTTGATCCCGTTACGGGACATGAACTCTTTGAACTCGGGACTGGTAAAACATGGCTCGTTGTCGCTCACAAGGACGTGCGTGGCAAGTATGGCCCGCAGGCTTTCAGTGGTGGCAGCGGACATGCTTGCCGACATTATCTCACATTCAATCCATTTTGAATACGCATCTACAACCACAAGGAACATTTTACCCAAAAACGGGCCTGCATAGTCGACATAGTCGACAGTAACTCCACTTCAGGCACCAGGAAAACGCACTTTGAGTGTTTCAACCTGAGCCCCACGCGGTTGAGTCGATTAAGAACCTCCTCCAGGTTCTGCAGATGCTCGACTGTGTCCCGACCTATAACCAAGATATCGTCTTGGAAGACCACCATGCGTGGGACCGACTTCAGTAAGCTTTCCATGTTTCTCTGGAATATCGCCGCGGCTGATCAAATTCCAAATGGGCATCTGTTATAAATGAAGAGACCTTTTGTGCGTGTTGATGCAGGTGAGGCCCTTTGATGATTCCTCCAGCTCCTGTGTCATGTAGGCCGAGGTCAAGCCCAGCTCCATGAACGTCTTTCCTCCCGCTAGCATAGTGAAAAGGTCGTCATCCTTTGGTAGTGGGTATTGATTCTGCAGGGAGAAACGATTGATAGTTACTTTGTAATCACCATAGATTCTGACGGTGCCGTCTCCCTTGAGGATCGTTGATTTTGATTGGCGAAATGATGCCCTCTCGTTGCAGCCGGTCCAGCTCGACCTCTACTCTTTCTCTCATCATGTATGGTACTGCTCTCGCTTTGTGATGGATGGGTCGCGCCCCCGGACTTAGGTGGATCTGCACATTTGCTCCTTGGAACTTCCCGATGCCTGGTTCGAACAGCAAAGGGAACTTGTTTAAGACCTGGACACACGAAGTGTTGTCAGTGGGCAAGAGTGCGCGGACATCGTCCCAGTTCCTGCGTATCTTTCCCAGCCAGCTCTTGCCGAGCAGCGTGGGAACATCGCCTGGTACCACCCAAAGTGGTAGCTTGTGCACTGCTCCATCGTAGGAGACCTTAACAATAGCACTGCCGATTACGGGAATCAGTTCCTTTGTGTAAGTTTTCAGTTTCGTGCGAATGGGAGTCAAGGCAGGCCTCGAGGCCTTGCTGCACCACAATTTTTCAAAAGTCTTTTTGCTCATAATGGACTTGCTCGCGTCCATGTCCAGCTCCATTGGCATCGGGAGTCCATTTAATTAAACTTTCAGCATTATCGGGGGACACTTTGTGGTAAATGTGTGTACCCCATATACCTCTGCCTTCTCGGTCTGAGGCGCTGGTTCGTCGTGATCCACCGTGGATCTGTCTTCCTCTGCAACATGGTGGTTTGCAGGATTAACAGGGTTTGCCGCTCACCTGTACATACGTTGGAGGTGTCCCAATGTTCCACAGCCCTTGCAAACGTACCCTTTGAAGCGGCATGAATGGAAATGATGATCACTCCCGCAGCGCCAACAAGGTGTTAATGGCCTTGCATTCATCACCCTTGATGATGGACTCTGAGTCATCTGTGGACGTGCAGCTGCAGGCAAATGGGGCCTGCCCTGTACGTTGCAATTTGAAAACAACATCACTTTGTTCACAGTACTTGTAGCAGCACTCGTGTGCTGAGAGATTTGCTTAATATTGTCACTGGTGGCAATGAACGCCTGGGCTATCGCTATGGCCTTACTCAAGGTTGGGGTCGCTACAGTTAAAAGTTTGCAAAGTATCACTTCATGGCCAATGCCAAGTATGAAAAAGTCTCTGAGCATCTGCTCCAAATGTCCTTCAAATTCGCAATATCCTGCAAGATGTCTTAGCTCGGCGACATAACTCGGCACTTCCTGGCCTTCAGACCTTCTGTAGGTGTAGAACCGGTACCTCGCCATCAGAACACTTTCTTTCGGGTTCAGATGCTCCCAGACCAGTGTGCACAAATCATCGTACGATTTCTCTGTGGGCTTCGCTGGAGCAAGCAGATTTTTCATGAGGCCACACATTGGTGCCCCACAGACGGTGAGGAGAATCGCCCTTCATTTGGCAACGTTCGCTTCTCCTTCCAGCTCATTGGCCACGAAGTATTGGTCAAGTCGCTCCACGAAGGTGTCCCAATCATCTCCCTCTGAAAATTTCTCCAGGGATGCCCACTGTTCTCTGCATCGTTGGGTTCGTCATCTGTATCTTGTCGCCAGTTGTTGTATATTAATGAAGAGTCTGACTGGATACTGTGAGCTCAAAGTAAAGTGTGACCTTAGTCTTTTATTGCAGGTCTCCAGAGTGCCTTTCCAGCCTGTGAGGCCTCCTTAAGTACCTGTGCTCCCAAAGGATTGTCGGATCCTTTGGGACTCCAGGGGATGAGCCCTCTGGTGGCTGTACAAGGTATATACAAGTTTACATACATAACAGTATGTATTTTAAAAAATATTTTAAACAAATCCATTTGAAAATAAATATTGAAATGCTGACTTTTATTGAAATGTATAAAATTCAATTTTGAATTAATAGTTCTTATTTTAATTTTATTTACCATGTATATTCAGACTAACACAGGGCTTAATTTTTAGCTCACCACATTATATTACCTGTATATGAATTTCTATAAACTGCTTGATTTTGAAACTCATTTGTGTAATCATCCTAATTATTTTATTTCCCAGGCAACATTTATAGCCCTTTTTCCTTTAATTTAATGTAAATTGAGTCATTTAAATCCAGAAAATCAACAAGTAAGTTCAAAAAGTATTTTAACATTCGCAGATGGAACTTTTAGGCTTCAATCTCCAGATATTTTTTTATCAACTGACAAAAAGTAGCATAGCCATAGACTGGCATCAGTTGCAGAAATGAAAACCTGTACTAATGCAGGGATGTGCCATTTTACTTGCCATAAAATCAAAGTGAAGAGCAGAGGTTTGTCGATCTAGAATTTTGAAGCAATGAACAGCCTCCTATATGCCTGGAGGTAGAAATGACCTTGAGTTCTCACTGGTAAAGCTGATTGTAAGAACCTACAACATTGTGTCAGTGTTCCATGCCCAAATCAATTTTAATGACAATTGAGGTACAATAACCTGTGCTGCTCAGCATACAGTTGGTAGAGATGATAACATTATTTTCTCACTGTCTGAGAACGAGCTAGATTTGTTTTGATTATAATTTGACCACTGAATGAGAGTTAAACTGCAGCGATGAGTGGTTCTTTCATAAGTCAGAAACTACTGTAATATCCATTATATTGTACTGGTAGATGGCCCTATATACACATGTAAAGTTATTGGGGCGAAATTGTCCCTTTTTGCGACACCCATTAGCATCTCTGGGGAGCACTAACGGGGCACAATACACTTTTTGCCCAGGGGAGGGGGGGAAGGGAGTGGGTGGGTGGGTGGGGGGGGGGGGACTGCTTCTGGCTCCCAGGAAATTGTCTGGAAGTTCGTGACGCCGCACCCCACAGGTAGTGCCGACCCTTTTCCACCCCGCAGGGGATGTTCCCACCCCGCAGGGGATGTTCCCACCCCAATCAGGGTATTGCCCCCAATCAGGGTGCAGGGCGATTTTACCCCCATTCTTATTTATATGTGAAAACACAGCATACCAATAAAAAAAAGTTAGCTACGCCCATAAGACCCCATTGAAAGATGATGGAAAGGCTCCTGGTAGGCCTTAAAGGGTACTGGCAATTTTTTTAGAAATATAATTTTGATGCAATTTTAAACTGATGGTTTTGAGGCGGTAAGTATTACCTGTTTATACCCCAGGACTGTGAGGAAACAAACAGTAATTCAGCAGAATATCCAGCCTATCATAGCCTAAACCCATCATTTGCATGCCTGCATGTTAGCTCGGGTGAGCATATCTTATATTCTCCCTCACTTCCAGTGGAATTTAGGGCAGAAACTAAAATGCAATGTAAATTCTAGATATCCTCTGTGAGTCTCAAGTACAGATAGATGTGCTCAGTTTACGCTCTACCAAACCATCGGAATCTCAGGGAATGTTAAAAAGCTGCTGCATCTAAAGGTGGAAAATAATGTGCCAACAGTTTTCTTTATGACTAGCGATACGTGCATCCAGGATTGGGCTCTTCTCACGTGAGCACACATACAACAACTGAGATTGATCCATCGACCTGACGGGAGGCTCCATCAATGTATAATTCAGTAAATTATAAAATCTGTTGTCCCTGCACATTGTGTACTTTTTCCGTTTTGATTCACCTCCCATTTTGCAAGTTACTTTCTTTTGCTCTTAAAAGACACATAGAGGGTGAGCCATGCACTCTCACACTCCCGCTTTTTAAATAGCGCCTCGGGAGAGGGCAAAGTAAATGTCTATTCCCTTGCCCTACATTCTTTCCTCTCACATTCCTTCAGGGAGTGCTTCCTTTCATTCTGTTCCTATGCATTGTATAATCCACACAATAGCTTTATTCATTTTAATTTTTTTCATGTATTTTTTGCTAGAGAAAAAATTACAACAAATCAAAAAATATTGCAATGTGTACCTTATCCCTAAAAAAAAGAATAATTTAATCCCAAATCCAACATAGTGTCTATATTTAGAAGTTGCCCAAAGTAGAATAGACCACATAAATAAAAAGTATCTTCGAACATTTCTTGATGAGGCACGTAGCCCTAGAAATTTGGCCATGTAACACCTGTTTTTCAGGTGCTAAGCAGCCTCCTAAGCCTTCAATATGGCGGGCAGGAAGCGCAGGCTCATTACAAACCAGCAGTGCGGGATGCCATATTGTTAAAGGCCAACAAAACGGTGTGCCATGGCTACGACTCAAACTGGTGTTCGGCCCTTTGCATATACAAATAAGGGGCTTAACGCCTGTTTGAGGCCCCACTGCAAGATTGGTTCCCCGAGGCACACCTATATTTACAGTCCATTAACTTAAAACAATCCAGTGTCAGTTATTTTAAAATGTTTTCTAACAATTAAATTAGCAGAAATACTCCACATAAGGATGACTCAATTTGAATAACATATTCTACTACTTCCTTACATCTCTCAGTATCATGCACTATTGCCTGATATTATAATCTTGAGCTAATTTTTAGGATTTCAAGGCATTCAGTTTAATTGATCTTTCAACTCTTAGGGCTCAATTTTCCCCAGTGATTTGCACCGTTTTTTTTGATCAGACCGCTTTTTTTGGCCTAAGTTTAAAAAAAAACAGTTTCCCCGATCAATTTGCACCAGCGTAACTCAGTTACTTATGATTTTTTTAGGTACATTTTTTTTCAGCCAAAGGGGGTGTAACCTGCCACCCGCGCTAATTCTGGCCATTTAGCCAAGTGTGGCCAGCTGAGAGTTACTCCAGTTCTTCTTAGGCCAGCGTACGTGACCTTTGCAGAAAAGTCTTCTGGAGAGTTAAGAAAATCGGCACAGGTAAGGAAATCGGTGCAGGTAAGGAAATCGGTGCAGGTAAGGAAATCGGTGCAGATAAGTGCAGCAGATGCCTGGACAGCAGCGGGTGAGGGGGGGTGGGGGGGGAAGAGAGAGAGGGGGGGGAGGGGGGAAGGAAAGAGAGCGAGAGAGGGGGGAGAGATGGGGGGAAAGGGGGGAGGGGGCGAGTGAGAGGGGGGAGGGGGAGAGGGGGGAGTGAGAGGGGGAGGAGAGAGAGAGAGAGGGGAGGGGAGAGAGAGACAGAGGTGGAGGAGAGAGTGAGAGGGGAGGAGAGAGAGAGAGTGAGAGGGGAGGAGAGAGACTGAAAGGGGAGGAGAGGGAGAGAGAGGGGAGGAGAGAGAGAGAGAGCGAGAGAGGGGTAGAGAGAGAGGGGGGTGGAGAGAGAGAGAGAGAGGGGGGTGAGCGAGAGGGCGGGGGGGAGAGAGAGAGAGAGGGAGAGACAGACATAGAGAAAGAGAGGGAAGAGAGAGAGAGGGGCAGGAGAGAAGCAAGAGAGAGAGAGAGAGAGAGAGGGGGGAGAAAAGTGAGAGAGAGAGAGAGAGGAGAGGAGGAGAGAGAGAGAGCGAGAGGGGGGGAGAGAGAGAGAGAGGGGGAGAGAGAGAGAGGGGGGAGAGAGAGAGAGATAGGGAGAGAGAGGGGGATAAAGAGATGGGGGAGCGAGAGAGAGATGGGGAGCGAGAGAGGGAGGGGGGAGCGAGAGAGAGAGGGGGGAGCGAGAGAGAGGGAAGAGAGAGAGAGAGGGGAGAGAGAGAGAGAGAGAGGTAGGGGCGAGAGAGAGAGAGAGGTAGGGGAGAGAGAGAGAGAGGTTGGGGAGAGAGAGAGAGAGGTAGGGGAGAGAGGGGGAGAGAGAGAGGGAGAGAGAGAGGGAGGGGAGAGAGAGAGGGGGGGAGGGAGGGGAAAGAGGGGGAGAGAGGGGAGAGAGAGAGAGGGGGAGGGGGAGGGGAAGAGAGAGCGAGATAGGGAGAGGGAGGGGGAGTAGTGAGAGAGAGGGGGGAAGAGAGAGAGAGAGGGGGAGAGAGAGAGGGGAGAGGAGAGAATGAGGGAGGAGAGAGAGAGAGAGAGAGAGAGTGGTGGAGAGAGAGAGAGAGAGGGGGTGGAGAGAGAGAGGGGTGGAGAGAGAGAGGGTGGTGAGAGAGAGAGGGGAGGAGAGAGAGACAGAGGGGAGGAGAGAGAGAGAGAGAGGGGAGGAGAGAGGGAGAGAGGGGGGAGGAAACAGAGAGAGGGGGGAGGAGAGAGAGAGGGGAGGAGAGAGGGAGGTGGGAGAGAGAGAGAGGAAGTGAAAGAGAGAGCGGGTAGAGAGAGAGACAGACAGAGAGGGGGGCAGATAGAGAGAGAGAGGGAGAGAGAGAGAGGGGAGAGAGAAAGAGGGGAGGGGGAGGGGGAGAGAGAGAGGGGAGAGAGAGAGAGATGAGAGAGGAGAGGGAGAGGAAAGAGAGGGGAGGGAGAGGGGGAGAGAGAGAGGGGAGAGAGAGAGAGATGAGAGAGGAGAGTGAGAGAGAGGGAGAGGAGAGAGAGAGAGGGAGGGGAGAGAGAGAGAGAGAGAGGGGGAGAGAGAGAGATGAGAGAGGAGAGAGAGAGGGAGAGGAGAGAGAGAGAGAGAGAGAGAGAGGGAGAGAGGAGAGGAGGAAAGGGAGGGAAGAGAGAACGAGAGGGGGAGAGAGAGAGATAGAAAGAGAGGAGAGAGAGAGAGAGAGAGAGAGAGAGAGAAGGGAGGAGAGAGGGAGGAGAGAAAGAGAGAGAGAGGGATGGGAGGAGGGAGAGCGAGAGAGGAGGGGAGAGAGGGAGGGGAGAGAGAGAGAGAGGGAGGAGAGAGAGGGAGGAGAGAAAGGGAGGGGTAGGGGGTGGGAGTGTGCAGGGAAGAGGAGGGGAGAGAGGGGGGAGAAAGAGGGAGAGGAGAGATCTGTCTCGAGTTATCTCTAAT